>NC_134687.1:574062833-574714976 GCF_050947455.1 Rhinoderma darwinii | reverse complement strand
AAATTGTTACCCAGTTCTGTGAAGTCCAATCCCTGTACTTCCTGCAGAATGTGAGTCTGCCCTTGATATTTTACTTGCAGAGAAGTGGCTTCTTTGCTGCCCTTCTTGACACCAGGCCAGCCTCCAAAAGCCTCCACCTCACTGTACGTGCAGACGCACTGACACCTGCCTGCAGCCATTCCTGAGCAAGCTCTGCACTGGTGTCGAACCGATCCTGTAGCTGAATCCTCTTTAGGAGACGGTCCTGGCACTTGCTGGACATTCGTGGGTGCCCTGTAGCCTTTTTAACAGCAGTTGAACCTCTTTCCTTGAAGTTCTTGATGTTTCGATAAACGGTTGATTTAGGGTAAATTTTACAAGCAGCAATATCCTTGCCTGTAATGCCCTTTTGATGCAAAGCAATGATGACTGCACATGTTTCCTTGGAGATAATCATGGTTAACAGAAGAAGACAATGATTTCAAGCACCATCCCCCTTTTAAAGCAACCAGTCTGCTCTTATAATTCAATCAGAATGACAGAATGATATCAGCTGCCTTGCCCTTGTTAACACTTTCTTCTGAGCTAACGAGAAGATCACTGAAAAAATGTCAGCAGGTCATATTGTGGCAGGGCTGAAATGCTGTGGATATGTGATTTTTTTTTCGGATTTAAGGGAGTCTGTCACCAGAAATGTACCTATCAAACTAGCAACAGAGTAATATAATGTAGGCTCACCTGAATCTAAAGTTTCTTACTTTTTCACATGGGTGGCTCCTTTGCAGAGACAATCACTTTATTCAGTATATACAAATGAGCTTTTTGAAACAACGAGGGCGTCACCGTTGCTCCAAACCGCTCTGGCTTCTATCCCCCCTCCCTCCCTTCTTTCTTTGATTGACAGGGACCAGACAGTGTAAAAGCCGAGTTCACCCCTGACCCCGTATTCTCCTGAACGCGTGCCTCTGCCTCGGCGCATGCACAGTACATCCTTGATGTTTCACCGGTCTAATCGAATGTACCCTGCATGCGCTGATTACGTCAGACTACACCCTTTTCTGCTCTGCGATGCCGAGGGCCGTCTCTTCCGGGTGTAGTCTGACGTTATCGGCACATGCACTGTACAGCCTATTAGATCGGTGAAACGTCAAGGATCTACTGCGCGTGTTCCGATTATGAAGAAGAGACCTGGTGCCTCAACAGATATAGCTGCGATTCACAGTATTGCAGTCTTATCCCATTCACTTTAACCCTTTCAGGGCCAGACTCCTTTTTGTTTTTATGCTTTTGTTTTTTCCTCCCTGCATTCAAAAAGTCAAAACTCTTTTATTTTTTCGTTGACAGTCATATGAGGGCTTCATTTTTACGAGACGAATTGTACTTTCTGATAGTACTATTTAATATTGTGTGATGTACTAGGAAGCTGGAAAAAAATTCAGAATGGGGTGGAATTAGAAAAAAACAGCAGTTCCACCATTTTCTTATTGGTTTCATTTTTACGGTGTTCCACGTCTTTTTGTATGTGGAAAGATATAGTTTTTATTAATACCATTTTGGGGAATGTTGGGCATTTCAATCACTTTTTACAAAAAAAATTGTGGGTTGTAGTGGCAAAAACACTGCGATTCGGCCATTTTGACCTTTTTATGTTTTTATAGTTCGGGCATTTTCGGACGCGGGAATACCTAATATGTTTATGTTTATTTTTGTTTATTTATTTTTATATGAGATCTAGTGAAAGGGGGGTAATTTGAATTTTTAGATTCTTTTTTTCTATTTGTAAAATCCTTTTTTTACATTTTTTTATTGCTATTTGCTTGTCCCCCTAGGTGGCTTGAACCTGCGATTATCAGATCGCTTATGCCAAAGACTGCAATATCACAATATTACAGTCTATAACAAAATTAGTGCATTGCTATTGAGACCTGCCACAGGCTCCTGGAGGAGCCACTGATGTCACTGTCCATATAAGTAGCGCTGTGCCGAGGTAGTCCTCTGTACTAATGCTGAAGCAGGGAGCTGACGGTTCCCTGCTTCAGCATTGGGTTCAACTGTATCTGCGTCCTGAGGACACAGATACAGTTGACAGTGGGACATAACCCCAGCTGCCCGATACAGCGGTACACCGCCCGGAATCCAGGACTGTCCCGCTGAATCCGGGACGGTTGGGAGGTATTTTATTCATACATCTTTATTCAGCACTTTACAACGTGGAAAATATAATAAATAATGCAATAATAATAGTAATAGCATAGAATAAGTTATTTCAGCCTGTGGTTGTACATCTCCCCTAAATAACCTGTGAACTCGGGCTTCTAGAAAATGGCTGCGACCGTTTTAGAATTATAAAGGTAGACTTGCTTTTGTTAGGATACTTCTCTCTCTAGCGATCAGGACGTGCTTGACGATAAGTGGCTGGCTATAACAGACAGAGGCGGAACGGTGGGTAGATATTATAGGAGGGGGCGGAGCTTCGGCTGGCTATGACTAGAGGAGGTGGGACTGCAGCTGCCTATCAGGAGGAGGCGGAGCTGTGGCTGGCTGTGACTAGAGGAGTTGGGACTGTAGCTGCCTGTAACTGGAGAAGGCAGGGCTGTGATTGGGCATGACTGGAGAGGGTGGGGCTTTACCGATTACGAGAACCAATCACGTCGTGCAGATCTATGTCGGTAGTGCGACGGTATGGAGGAGGCAGGGCTATACCGACTACGAGAACCAATCACGTAGTGCAGACGTCTGTTGGTAGTGCGGCTGTATGTCATCGCTCCCTCTATCATCCTTGTTTACTCCGCACACTCCGCATGGATAAGCTGCGCTCCGTACTGCAGAGGGCACTGGGGACAGTGAAGCAACACATGGGCACTGACCAGTTTGGCAATAAGTATTATTACGTTCCTGAGCAGAAGACATGGACAGGTAATCAGTGGTCACCGCTGCTGTCCCCACATGTGATGTGAACAAAGTGTTGGCATGTTTATACGTTCTCATAGTCATCGTGTATCCGAGCTCTATTATGTAACAGTTTTGTATTGTTGCTTTTATTAGCAACCCACCAGAGTTTAGTTTTTAATCCGCACTGGAAAAATTAAACATGAACTCTGGTTGCTATGGGCAACATGGACACACTCCCTCAATTTTGTTCCGTGAAACTACTAAATAGGTGGTAATTGTTTTGTGTTTTTTTTTTTGGAGGGGGTGCAGTAACGTCACAGTTGAAGGATAATTCAGTTGAAAAATCACAGGAATCATGCACACAGTGATGTTAATGTATAAGGATAATGCACACAGTGATGTCACAGTGCAAAGATTTGGTACTAGTAAAGTTACAGCACAGGAATGATAAAAAAACAATGATGTCACAACTCAGGAATAATGCATTCACTAATATCACAGTACATGAGCCTCACAAAAAAAAGTGATGCACATCGTGACCTCGCTGCATAAGAAAAAAATACACCATGATATTACCATGTCAATATAATGCACACAATGATGTCACAATTTAGGAATAACGCACATAACAAATAACCATTTTCCCACTTTTAATCGTCTATGGTTCTCGCTAACTGCACTTTACTTGTGTGCGGAGATGGGCCCCATAGTAGCTGCTCTGCCTTCTACCATGGTAATTACCACCATGACAGTTAGGCCTCAAGCACACATCCGTCGCTACGTATTTGTACGGCCGCAAATCACGGATATGTGAAACACTGACCGCACGCAGATTGCTTCCGTGTACAGTCCGTTGTTTTAAAAGACCAAATTAATAGGCAGAGACTGATCCGCGAAAAACGAACAGGAGTAGGACCTGTTCTATTTTTTTGTGGAACGGAAGCACTGATCCGTTAAAATAACGAAAGTGTATATGGCCCCGTAGAAATGAATGGGTCAGTGTGCTATCTGTTAAAGAAAAAAAAACGGATAGCACCCTGAAGCATTTCACTGAAGTGGGCATGAGGCCTTATGACTGATCTTTTTTCTAAGTTTTACATCAAGGTTCTGGTATTTAACAGTATCTTTATATAGAAGCTGCTCCTTCAGAGCCACCATCCATAGATCGCCAGGTTCCTTTCTTGTTAGGGGGTCCAGAAAGTCCACGTGCTGCCCTGATTTATCTGGATGCTGTATGACACTATGGTGGGAATTTCAGTAAAACTGGCAGTTTATAGATGGTCCATACCTCCCAACCGTCCCCAATTCAGTGGGACAGTCCCATATTCCGGGTGTATGCCCCACTGTCAACTGAACCCAATGCTGAAGCAGGGAACCATCAGCTCCCTGCTTCAAAATTAGTTCAGAGCGGAGTATTAGAGGGAGCTCCTCCGCTCGCCGAGGACTCCTTGGGCACAGCGCTACTTGCTTAGGGAAGCCCTTGACGTCACTGTCCATATATGGACAGTGACGTCAGTGGCTACTGATTGAGCGGAATCCTCGTTGCCGATCTGGCTGGGGATTCCGCTCCTAGAGGAAACCCCCGAGGTCACTGTCCATTATATGGACGTTGACTTTAGGTGCTCCTTCGGGAGCGGAATCCCTGGCCTATGCTCTGGCTGGGGATTCCGCTCCTAGAGGGAGTCCCAATGACACTATCAACATGGACACTGTGGCACTATATACGGGCACTATCTACATAGGCACTGGCATGCCACTATCAACAAGGGCACTGGCACTAGGGGCAGCTTTGGGCATTATATTGTATGGGGCAGATATGTGGGCACTATGCTGTATGGGGCAGCTATGGGGCATTATACTGTATGGGGGCATTATACTGTATAGTGGCAGCTAGGGGGCATTATACAGTGTGGGAGGCACTATGGGAGCATGATACTGTGTGGGCTGAACTGGGTGGGATTAGAGGCGTGGCTTAAAAGTAAAAAAATATGACGGTACGCGCACTGGATCGGTTGTCCCTCTTTGTGATACTTGAAAGTTGGGAGGTACGTAGGTGCAGTACAGTTGGACAATTACAATGATGGTGGGTTATCTATCTGGCCAACTGCTTTTTTGGAGAAAATTGCAGGGCTACAGTCGCTAGAGGCTCATAAGACTTCATTCACATTCGCTTATAACTGCTCCATGCCAATGCTGTATATATTCTGCCAAGAACAGCATTGAATTATGTGAAGCAAGGAAACCTTTTCCTTATTGGCCTTGTATACGAGGTGTTAATGAAAGCTTAAAATGACATTCTCATGAACTACTAGCCACATGACCCGCTAAAATGTTCAAAGATTCAGGGTCAGACCTGGCAGAAATCGTGCAGCAGAGCCTCTGATATGTACCATATTCTTCGCTGGAAGCAACACTTCTAGGGTAGAACCGCAGCGTAATACGGCATGCAATGCATAATATGCCATATAGAATCGGTACTTGGATGTATTTTAAAGTCTAATGTCATATGTTGTACAGTGGAAATCAAATTTTTGTGGGAAAAAACAGTACATGAAGTTAACCACACGAGGGCATCATTGTCTAAAACCGGTCAGTAACGCCTTCAGTTGATCACTCTGTTTTACGGTTCTTCTGCTATTATGAATGGAGACGCTAAAGGCTATGTTCACACTGTTTTTTGCAGACAATTCTGCTTCAAAATTCTGTCTGGCATTTTGAGGCAGATTTTGATCTGACTGCACGCCGTTTGCTGCGTTTTTCGTGGCGTTTTTCGCCCTCTGTCATTGAGCGCCGCAGGCAAAAAAACGCAGCGAAATATGCTTTCTCTGCCTCCCATTGAGGTCAGAGACTTAAAAGCCCGAAGATAGGGCATGTCGCTTCTTTTTCCCGCGAGACGGGAAAAAAATGGCTCTGCCTCCCATTGAAATCAATGGGAGGCATTTTTGGCGCGTTTTACGACGCGGTTTCCGTGTAAAAAAAAAAAAACGCATTGAAAAACTCTGTGTGAACTGGCCCTAAGGTTGATATCTATAGCTCTATCTGCCTTGATTAGTCATTTTTCTGAATTTTACCAAATGATGTTTTTCATGTGCATATGATTTTCTTTGTACATTTTACAAGCTACATTCATGGTTTTGGAAAGATCAGAATAGATCACAAAAATCAGAAGATTGCAATATTGAAGGGGCTGCACACGTGTCTCCATTACAACAATGCACCTGACAGATGTCAGAAGGGGACATGTCATCAGAATCTCTAGTAGTGCAGCCTCAGGTCTTTTGGCCTGTAAGTTCAAGTTCACATAATAGTGGGACGGCGGGACTCTGAGTAGCTTTTGCCTGCACACTGCTTGCCGCGTTTTTCGTGGCGTTTTTTGCCCTCGACCATTGAGCGCCGCGGGCAAAAAACGCTTTCTCTCCCTCCCATTGATGTCAATGTGAGGTTAGAGACGTAAACGCCCGAAGATAGGGCATGTCGCTTCTGTTTCCCGCGAGACGTTTTTTTTCTGCTCGCGAGAAAAAAACTCCTACGCCTCCCATTGACATCAATGAGATGCATTTTTGGCACGTTTTTCCGACGCGGTTTCCGCGTCAAAAAAAGTGTAAAAAAACTGTGTGAACTTACCCTAAGGATGTCATGTTATCACATTAACTAGAGAGGACCGAGAATCAGTGGCATGGGGACAGAGTGGAAATAATTAAAGGGGTTGTCCAAGAATAGACATAGCTTATCCACTGTTCACTGGGTCCCCCACCACTGGGACCTCCATAAGCACTAGAATGGTGGTCCTGAGTTCCTCCTCGTTGCAAGACCGCATTGAGGAGAACTTTGAATGAAGTTGTGTTCGAGGCGGTGCAGTACCGCTTCAATCAAAGTTTTTGGGACTGACTGCTGAGTACAGCATTTGTCTGTTTCCGTAACTTTTATAGACATTGAATGGAGCAACAGGGGGTCCCAGAGATCAGACACTTATCACCCATCTTGTATAAAGGTGATAAATATATATTCTGGAATTATCCCTCTCGGTATGTTACAATTTTTTGTTAAACCCACACAAACTTATTTGTATTACACGGAAAATTCATTTGAGGGTAAATGCCCTGTAAATTAATTTATTTGTATTTTTAATCTAAAGACTGACATAATTAGGCTCTGTTCACACCGCTGTCAACGTTTCCATTATACCAGAAACCATGAGTGGTGGCAGATCCGTCAAACACCAACATCAGCCTACAGTTCTCCTTGGCTATAATGGGGTTCATCAGGGTTCTAGGTCATCCCGGGTACACCATAAGTTTGGTCAAAGAAGGTCCGATGAGCCTGGTAAGTAAAGAAAGGCAAAGCTTATTTTTTCGCCTAAGATATATATTTAAAGGGCGACTCCAGGCAAAACCATAGTCTATACATAAATTATACATTTCAACAAACTGCAGCGTTCTGCTGAGTAGTCTGTAATACAAGCACAGGGGGATATCGATTAGATAACTATTAGATTGCCATGGTGAAACAGTATTTTCGTTGTTAAGATTATATTGGGAAGTTATTAAAGGTGTATTCCCATCATTTAATGTCTTGACATATTGCTAGGACCTCTGAGACCCCCACTGATCTGTAGTATGAAGTAAATGGGGCTGTGTTGTAGTTTCCTGCACAGTGGGTGGCCAGGTGCGTTACTGTGCATGGAAATTTAGTAAAGGAGCCGTAGCGCTGTGGCCCCTTAATTCTAAAGATCAACGGTCGGACCCCCATCTATCAATAGGTGACAGCATATCCTAGCGATATGTCTTCACTGTAATGGGAAAACCACGTTTAATACAATTCTCTAATTGACTCCAAAAACGTAAGGGGGGTTTTACATGGGCAGATTTTCTGCCAAGTAACGAGCGCCGATTGTGTGGAGCAGAGGATCGTGTGGACCCCCCTGTGTTGCCAATGGATTTGGCGTGGGGCTAATATGGGGAGCAGAGTCTAAGGGATTGCTAGGCTTTCACCCTTTAACTTCCGTACAGAGATGTGGCTTCTAGTAATCTACAGGTCCCTTCCCCCAGATTAGTCTTTGCTGGCAACTGCTGACGTGAACACAGTACCAAAGACAGTAAGTGATATACGTGGTCAGGACGGCAGACATTCACTCATGGTTTGGCAGGCAGAGTACGGTAGTAGCAGAAAACCGCCGGAATTTGAGGGCAGGCGGCAGACAAGATGTGGTCAAAGTTCAGCCGTGACAAACAGCATGTCGATTGGTGCTCGTTTGCCCCGTTTACATGGAGCAGTGATCGTCCCCATACAGTTTGCATATTGTCTGCAGCTCATTCCCTGTTTAGACAGGGAGATGTTTTGCCAACAAACAACTCTTTTTACGGTGGCATAAAAGATGCAATCATCCGACGAACAAGCGTTTGTTTGCTTGTCTTTTGGCTGATCGCTGCCATGTTTACACGGGCCAATGATCGGGAACGAGCTTTCGTTAGCCTGGTCATCAGCCGTGTAAAAAGGCCCTAAGCTGCTAGTAACCATTTTTTAACTGTTTCACTTTTACATATATTCAATTAATATACAATATCATGTTGACCATAGATTTGAGGCTGTATATATGAATCGTTGTGCTGAGCTGAATATATTCTAACAGGAGCTGAGGATTTTAGTGACTAAGTGCTTTACACCTACCTCTTAAAATATATTTACGGAGGTTGCTATGCGGGTACTGCCCATTGTATAAATATTATCTGTCTGTATCTCCGTGAGGTGAAATAAGTATTTTGCTTACTAAAGTTCTTATTCATGGCCTCGACCAGCCACCGCTTTTATGCAATCTGTAAATGCTGGAACGGACCTTGCGCCTTCAAACAGAAATTTCCAATCTGAAAATCCTCACAGGTGTCAGATGCATTTTGGTGCGGTCTTTAACTAGCAGCCTGGAGCACAGAATCGTCCTGTTACTGCCAAGCTGACAGTGACATTGGACAGCTGTCAGTACTGAGATCAGTCTGTGATTGACTGCAGTCATTAGTGTATTACAAGTTCTCTTTGTGCTAAATATTGAAGCTCTCTTCATAGGGAAGCATGCCTGCCTGTAAATACGCCATATATAAAGAAGTCTACATTGGTAAAACTCACACCCATGTCCATCCTAAACCTGACTCGACCCCAGGAGGGTTAACAAAACGTATGTATATTTAATACCTATGCAGCAGCAATTCAAGGGTGTTTTAAAACCGAAGGGTATATTCAAACGTGCGTTCGGTCTTTTCCGTTGCCTTTCAAAGATCGTAATAGCGTATCATATGCTGCCGCTATACATACTGGTGATGTAAGGGAAAAATGTGGTCACTGGTGATAAAAAAAATTCACGTGGAGTGAGTCCATGGTGGCTATGTAGGGTATCAAATACAAAGCAATAAAAATGAAAAAAGCTAGCTGGAAAAAAAAATACATTTTTTGTCAAGTAACAACCCCTTAATCACACAGACATGCAGATTTGGATGGGGTTATGTATTGGGCAGAAGGCTTCGAGGCACAATTTCATTCTAGTATAGTACCCTTATTTTATTAGGGAAAGTAATCCACCAGTGATCACCTTGTTGCTTCCATGACAGTTCTGCAGGCACAGCGATGGCAACTTTCCGGTGTGCGGACCATACATAGCATAGCAAAACTATAGTATAGCTACAATAAGAACGCCTGAGGCCATATTAAAGCTCCGTACAACCTCCGAGTTCTAGAGAACCATGATATGGCACCCATAGAAGTCTGCGGAGCCCTACTGTACCTCCTTATGCCTCTGATGTCATACTGAGGTTTTTTTCTGTTGCCTTCTGTATGAATCCAATATTTGTGGTAATCTCCATCGGATGCCGCATTACATCGCTATACGTCCCTTGAATTATTTACGCTAGGACAAAAAAGCCGCGTTCTAATGCGGAGCCCCTTTTGGCGATACGCGGAGGCTCTGCCATGTGCATGAGGCCTAACTCCAAAACAGCAATGTGACTACCTCAGCCTCTTGGCTCATGTGAATAGCTGCTTCTGATGTGTCAAGTGTGGAACGTTCCTTAATGATGTCGGATTGGACTAAAAAATTAGACTATGCATAGATCATGGACTATTTGTACATGGGCAGCCAGTTTCCTTACTGATACTTGGCATTTTATTGCAAAGGCAACCAATTGCTTCCTTCTCTGCATATAGGCACTTCTAACAGTCCTGTACATGATACATATCTCATTATGGTGCGGCTGAAGGAAGACCATCTCATGAGGTTGGGGATTACGCTGAAATTATTAATGTTATGGTTACTATTATGTAAATAATTTCTCATTATAGACGCCAGGCAAAGATGCAGTAAGTGAGCAGCTGGCACGGTTCTGTATGTTACACAGGATTGCCAGTATTGTATACCAGGTGTTGGCACATGCTTTGTTCTGCCTGGTTAGCAGAGTGAGTGCCTTGCACATTAGAAACACTTTCTAACTTGTCATTCAGAATCCTGTCACCTTGCTTAATGAGTGCCAATACCCAGCGTGGCATGGTGAGTTATTAAATATTGAGCCATGTTCCGCTCTTCCTCCCCCACACTTACATACAATCATATTTTTCTCATCTGGTAAAAGGACAAATACAGGGACGCCAGTGCTGCATTGTTTGTGTCATTTGATTATTTTTACTTTATATTAATATATTGAGCAGTTCCGCTCATGGAAATGGGGAATGACGGCTCGTGCATATTTATGGTCTGTGTCTAATTGGTAGGGATAATGGCTATGGCTGCTGCACTGTTTTTTTGTCTTGTTTATCGGTATATTGCATTTTGGGTGTTGTCACATCGTCAGGATCGGTATCTAATGTGTTGAGTGAAGGACGATGAAACCTGGCCCCAGTAGCTGTGATTCTCAGTCTTCAGTTCAGACCAGCAATAAACTTTTGTTTTTAGATCCTAGTCTGAAAAGCCATAGTTTATTTTACCAGTACTTTTAATTCTTAGGGTATGTTCACACAACAGCGTCCGTAACGGCTGAAATTACGTGGATGTTTTCAGGAGGAAACATCCCCGTAATTTCAGCCGTAACGGCATGTGCAGGCGCTTGAACGCCGCGTCCATTACGGACGTAATTGGTTCTGCTTTTCATTGGAGTCAATGAATAACGGCTCCAATTACGCCCAAAGAAGTGACAGGTCACTTCTTTGACGCGGGCGTCTATTTACGCGCCGTCATTTGACAGCGGCGCGTAAATTTACGCCTCGTGTGAACAGACAAACGTCAGCCCATTGCTTTCAATGGGCAGATGTATGTCAACGCTATCGAGGCGCATTTTTCGGACGTAATTCGGGGCAAAAACGCCCGAATTACGTCCGTAATTAGTGCGTGTGAACATACCCTTAGAATTATGCTTCAAGTATCTGTTTGCTAAGTAAAATGTTATGTGCCCTTAACAATGCATGGCCTCTAGTGTTGTGAGAGATGTGCGTGTAAGTCTAAAAGGGTTAACCAGGGTTAGAAAAAAAGGTCTCCTTTTTTTTTTTTTTTTTAAACAGCATCACGATTGCCATGGGCTGCACTTGAATAGAGATGAGCTGCAATACTAGACACAGCCACTTGACAAGAGTGGCGCTATTTTTGGGAAAGAGGTTCGTTTCTCTGGCCCTGGACAACCACTTTAAATCAGTTCAACCCCCACTTAACTGTGATAGCAGCCCTCTCCACTGAGTGAGTTGTTTAGGTGTAATTTGCGTGCTGAAACCTAACCCTATATAGACCTCTTTAATATCATGATACACGTCCTTTCCATGGCAGTGTAGCTCTCCTTTCACTGCCTGCATTCTTTCTGTAAATCTAGTCTAGTGTAAAACAGTATATAGAAGATGGGGAGGAGGGATATGCAGCTTCTGTCTTTCTCGCTCAGTGTCTGAGACTGATGCTGTGAGAGGGGGGAGCTTCATGGAGGAGACATCTGATTGGTTTAGAGCATGCAGCACATCTCTGACATCACACCAGGAATAGCCACCCACTCGGGAAATATGGGGAGATAAATTGTACGTTTGCATAAACCAGCAAGGGATAGGAAAAGACCCCAAATATGCGGGTTACACATAACCTTTCCGTCTTCACAACTAACGTTCATCTACAGCACCCAAGGAGTGATTTTTATTTTTTTTAACAAAGTTTAAAATGTCCCCCTTGTTTTATAATACATGGTACCATAGTTGTTGTTTTTTAATGATTTTGTCAAAGCAAAAACATTAATTAAAGGGGTTATCTGGACGTTTCAATTAATGTCCTATCCGATCCTCACCGATCATCTGAACACCATTGTTTATGCAGGCACAGCAACATACATACAAGTGTAGCTGTGCCTGATAGTGCAAGTGAATGGGCTGAGCGGCGGTCCCAGGCACAGCCACGCTTGTGATAAACAGCGAGGGTCCGGGAGGTGAGACCCCCACCAATCATACACTGATGACCCATCCTAAGGACAGGTCAATAATTGAAAAGCCTGGAAAACCCCTTAAAAATATGGGCATGAAACATAGAACATTTACTAATGAGTGTGATCTTTCTTTGTCCACTGAGTGCGTTCTATTGAGACAACCGTTATTACTATTATTATGATTGATTGTAAACTCTTACTGGTTTGTTTGGGATTTTTTATTTTTTATTCTTCAGTCTGGTGTCCATTCATCAATTTTCACCAAACTGAAAAAATACCAATAAGACATAAAATCTCTTTTTGCTCGTACAGTGATGTATTCGACAAATAAATGAGACTCGGTGGGGACTTTTGACGCATGGCTCACTGGCCAGTGATTTATAAAGCTGCCTTTTCTGTTTTCAGATAAATGGCATTTCAAATCTCCAATACCAAATATTGGAGAAGGATCAGAAGTCGCCACCGTCACGGTGCCTGTCTGCCCTTCGCTTGTGTGTATTTTGCATTGTGATTGATAAAATGTCATGGACAAACAAAATGGCAGAATACCTTGTATATTTTTTTTTCTTCAGCGTACTCCATCATTGTCACATTCAATTACCTTTTATAGCTTGCACGCAAAGGTGTTTTTTCCATAGATTATAGGTCAGCCAAAGCCTTTTTCTTTGACCTTCCGCATTACTGTTCTGCCTGCAAGCTCCAGCAGCCAGGAAAGTAATACCAGTAAATATTGGCATATTTTTGAATGCATGAGGACAGTGCTTTGATGGGGTAATGCAGGAGGGTGACCTTCCTGAGATGGGCATCAATGCTCGGCATCCGCACTTTTCGAAAAGGATTCAAAAGGCATTATCTGCCTGTATCCAAATTACATACAATAGGGCATCTTTAAGAAATGAAGTCCTTCTATGTCATGCATTCTTTAATACTGGCGACGCCACTGATTGAAATAAAGGATAATTTCCACAATATACGTTGTCATAATTATCTTACATTGGACCTGTATACGAGCGTATGACGGCTCTGTACAACCTTCCGGTTGTAGTAATATAGTGGCCACACTGTACCTGTATGCCTCTGATTTCATAAGGAGCCGTAAACGAGGGGTTTTTGGATTCTGTATGAATACACCGGCCACTGCGGTAGGAGCCTGGCTGTCAATCACCACTGGCCTCACATGGTGATCGCACGGGCACCTAAAGGCATTCCATGACACCATGTACACCATGCTGCGCCAACGGGTTAATGTTCGATCGATTTCATTGTGATTAATAACTCTGCTCTAAAAATACAAACGTTATTATGCCGCAGTCCTGTGCCAGGAGATCACTGCACACAGCCAGCAGCACTATAAGACATTATTTTCACAGAAACACACATTAAAGGGTAACTAAACTTTAAAAAAAAACTTCTGACATGGCAGAAGTTTTGATTGGTGGGGATCTGAGCACTGAGACCCCCACCGATTTCTAAAACGAAGTGGCAGAAGCGCTCGGGTAAGCGCTGTGCCACTTCATTTCTAATCCGCTTTCGTTGGAAAGACCAGCGAGCAGTGTACAGACTCAGCCTTTCTATTGAGCCTGTACACCGCTCTGAGGAAAGCTGATCAGAAACGAAGCTGCATAGCACTCACCCGATCGCTTCTATATACAAGAGGTATATACACCGCAATACCAGGGAGTGTAGAGATATATACAAGAAAGCAATCTATAGCCTGTCCTACCTGTCCATTGTTTACGTCTTGTGTAACATGAACTTTGCAGGTTTAGAAGACCATATGCATTAGTAGGTTTTTAGCGGTCTAGTAAACATCATTAGAGCCTGGACAACATCCACGATCTGCATCACAAATGGGAGCAATGTAAATAAAGCCAGGAACTAATGGAGCCTTCTCTATGTTTTCCCCACATTGGAGTAGATGGGATAGCTGGGTTGTGTACCATCAGGCGGAAGATCCATCCTGCTTTTAGCCACGTTTGAACAGCAGTGGTTTTTTCATGTCACTGAAGTGATCGGTTTGCGCACGTTGGCCGCCACCCTAAATAATGTACTCTGAAGTGGTTTCCCCTATAAAATATTCAAGTGCAGGCTGAGTACAGAGTGATTTCTGAAATGCGTGTGGTTTCTTTGACCAATGGATCCCATTATGAACACTTTGTTATAGCGCATCCCCTTGCTGCGACTGACAAGTTACTAGTACAAGCATGATCATATTTTATGCATCTGTGCACCAAGCTCATGCCTCACATACACGGCATACAGCTTGTATGGTAGATAGGAATGAGGACGCAACGAGATGTCTGCATGTAGGTAACCCTGGGGAGGTAGAGATCTACTGTAATAATATTGAGGGTGTTCATGAAGAAGTAAATGACGTGATCGCACTGGCACAGAAGCTGCGATTGACAGCCGGGCTTCTGCTGTAATGGCCGAAATCAAAGAAACCCAGTCGTCTAACCCCTTAGATGCTGCGGTCAACGACTGTGGCATCTAAGGTGTTTGACAGAAGTGCTTGTCAGCTCATTGGCGTCGTTGGGCGCCATGGCAACTGGTAGCCAAATAGATTGCCTGTTCATTTATTACTGACTAGCAATAATGCATTTTGAATTATATAAGTGATCAAAGAATCACGTTGTAAAGTCCTCCAGTGGGACTAAAAAAAATAACTTATCAAATAAAAAAAGGTGTTCACAGAAATTTAACCATTCTGTTTCCATAAAGTAATTTTATTTTGCAAAGTGAAGAAAACACATATATGGTATCTGTGCAATTGTAACGACACGCATAGTAAAGTCAACACGTTCTATAAAATGCAACGAACGAGGGTGGAATAGCTTTTTTTTTTGTTTTGTTTCCAGACCCATTGCAAAATACAACTCATTCCTTATACAGCTACGTAAAGGGAAAATAAAAAAGTGGCTCTATAAATTGCGTCAAAGCATTCACAAGACAAGATGGTTATGGGATTCCTAATAAAATGGCCATTTAGATGCAGTACCTTTTTTTTTTTTTTTTTTTTTTTTTTTTTTTTTTCTCTCCGTGTATGGTGTATAACTGTGATTTTCACAAGTCTATTCATTCAAGCCTCTGTTTACAGGTTGTATGTGTGTATTCGTCACCAATTACAGGTTATTAACGGACGCACATTAACTTATCTTTGATAACCAGGACGTAGACTATTGCCCTAATTGTAGCAAGGACTGTCTTGATTCTAAATTGGGGGACTGTCACACCGTAAATCTTTGCAAAGTGTACCCAGGATAACGAGGAAAAATTACTCGCCTCAAATTGATAGACAGGATGTCTAGGTTTGCACTATTTTCCTGCAGCTGAAATTCAAACATGAGGAAATTGCAGAAATTTACAATTCAATGTGTGTTTCGTTGGGTAGAAATCCACAGATTGTTTTGACACACAGTTAGAAATACAGCATGAAGATGGACGTCTCATGAAATTTGCAGCTGCTGATTGAATTTAGATTTCCATAAAGGCCATCAACAATAGCAGCCTTGGGGCACAACGAAAATATGACAAAAATCGTGAGGCTAGCATATTTTTCCCCGGCCTCATAGATGCAAATTATTTTTAATAAGGAATCAGACTAGCCAGGAGTTCCTGAAATGAAGCCAGTCAAAGGCAAATCCGTTTTACCTTAATTGATTATAACTAAAAATGTCTACGCTTGACATCTAAATATATTACATTTTGGCCTCTAAAAAGGATGGATTCTGCTTTAAATAAGCCTGGTAAGCATGTCGTGAAATCAGACAAGGCGTCTTGTATATTGTTTTAGTTTTTCTATGATTTTTACATTTAGTCTATATTCGCTCAAAACTCATTGGGGGGGGGGGGGGGATGTTTCATTATTCTAGAAAGCCATCTGTTTTTTATCTGCTCCAAACGCATTACGTTTTCCTTATTTCTTGGGGTTTGGCTTTCTTTTTTTGTTTAAGGGCTAGGGCTTCTGTTCATCTATCTCCCTATCCCCCCTCATTCCCATTTTTTTTTTTTACCAAAAAGGAAATTTATTATCAATCAAATTCTATTAATTATTGTTTGTAATACGTTTATTCCTTATCTGGAAAATGATTTATAGTTTTTTTTAGATTTTTTTATTTTTTTAAATATTTCTTTTTATGATATTCCTATTGAAGTTCACCACATATATGTATTTTTCAAAAGATATATTTTTCACGTACAGTAAGAAATGGTTCTGTTTTTTGTTGTTCTGAGAAAATGGAAGCACCAGATCTGTTGCATGACCGAAACCAACCATGCACGATGGAAAGCGTTGACCATTGTCGGATTTCCGTAATTTTTTTTTACAAAATAGCGCTGCATGCCGCCTTTGATGCAGATGTGAACGACGCCTAAGAAAAGACATGGCAGCATGGGACTCAGAACTTTTTGGTTAACATGATCTGTTGTTGATCCAGGATTGTCACTTACATTGAGATGAACGGCTAGATATGTTTACCAGGGAGTGAAACATGGTGGCCGGTAAGTATTTTGTTTCTCCGTTGAATAAACTGTAAGTGGTTCATAGCACAAATGTAGTGAAGGGCTGGTCCCACAATTAGATATTACATTTCTCTGTTGAATCGCATAAAATGTAACAATATATATATTTTTATTTAAAATGCTCCTGCGTCTAGATACCGCTGTTAAATACTGGTGTTCTTTTGATTCTCTCTCAGAACATCTGCTTAATGTGTTCAGAGCCAGTGGACACATTTGTTCAGTATCGCAGTCCCACTGTCAGCATTGCTTGTGCAGGGGTGATATAGTAAATCCTGCTGTTGTGTAGGCCAGCCACTATGAATTGTGCACTAGAAGCTGCTTTTTCCTACCAGCACTGGACACATTAGGGGGACGTTCCTAAAACGGAATCAGAAGACCACTATAACACTAACAAAACAAGTATGTAGCCGCAATATCTAGACACACGAGACGGGGTTTGTTTTTTTTTTTTTTTTTTTTTTAAATCTGACGTGTCACTTTATGTGGTAATAACTCTGGAATGCTTTTGCCTATCTAAGCGATTCTGAGATTGTTTTCTCGTGACACATTGTACTTTATACTAGTGGAAAAATTTGGTCAATAAATTCATTGCTTATTTGTGAAAAACGCCAAAATGTAAAGAAAATGTGCAAAAACTATGATTTTTCTCATTTTAAATTTATCTGCTTGTAAGACAGACCGTAATACCACACAAAATAGTTACTATTTCACATATTCCATATGTCTACTTTATATTTTCACAGTTTTTTTGAACATTTATTTTATTTTTCTACGACGTTACAAGACTTAGAACTTTAGCTGCAATTTCTCACATTTTCAAGAAAATTTCCAAAACCTATTTTTATAGGTACCAGTTCAGTTCTGAAGTGGCTTTGAGGGCCTTATATATAGAAACCCCCATAAGTCACCCAATTTTTAAAACTACACCCCTCAAAGTATTCAATACAGCATTTAGAAAGTTTCTTAAACTTTTAGGTATTTCACAGGAATTAAAGCAAAGTAGAGGGGAAATTTACAAATTTCTTTTTTTTGTCGGAAAATCCATTTTAATCCATTTTTTTTTCTGTAACACAAAAGGTTTTACTAGAGAAACGCAACTCAATATATATTACCCGGATTGTGCAGTTTTTAGAAATATCCCACATGTGGCTCTAGTGCGCTAATGTACTGAACCACAGGCCTCAGAACCAAAGGAGCACCTAGTGGATTTTACCCCCCCTGTAGGTAGAGCCACACAGACCCCCTGTAGGTAGTTATACACAGCACGCTTTTACATAGTACACCACCCCCTAACTTTCTGTAGATATTGCCACTGTAGGGGACCGTTCCAGGAGAAGTCCCTGACTTCAATGTCCATATATGAACAGTGAAGTCTGGGACTTCTCCTGGAGCAGAAACACCAGCCACAGCGCTGGGGATTCTGCTACAGAAGTCCTTGATGTCACGGTGTCCATATCAGGGACTTCTGCTGGAACGGAATGCCCAATCCCTGGCCACAGCGTTGCCGAAGCTGTGGCCAGGGATTGGGAATTCCGCTCCGACAGGGAGCAAAAAAATACCCTCCTCCTTCTCACATGCACTGTGAGGAGGAGGAGAGAGCGAGCGACGGAAGACACGGCCGTCATACGGAACACAAGTGATAGCTGTATATTACCCGGCCCCATAGACTTCTATGGGGGCCGGGAGAGTGGCCCAAAATAGATGTCCCATTTTTTTTCCCGGGCTGTCAAGAAATCGGTCGTGCGAATAGCCCCATTTGGGGTCTATTGTCCCTACTGTGGCCGTGTGACCGCCGTTTTTTGAACAGCCGTCACACAGCCGGGAAACCCTGTCGTGTGAATAGGGCCTTAGGGTATGCTTCCACAGGCAAGGTAGGCTTTTGTATTTATTTATTTTTTGTAATTTAAAGCGGAATCAAATAACAGTAGAGGTAAAAAAATAAAAATAAAGACAAAGGAGAATATAGACCCGTATTACCTATGTGTTAATGATACTTTATTTTAAATCAAGTAAGCATGCATATTCTTATATTTATTGTGATGCAAATCCCATTGTGTCCAGTAGGTGTCTGCACAGGAACATAACATAAGTCTGCTTTAGCTGACTAATAATTGTCAGAACTGCGCTTTTAACTCAATATGTTCTCAAGTGACATCGCAAAACAGAGGGAAAGGAGGCAATGCTGACACATTTCAAGTGATCCGTTTTACAGTTCCTCCAGATTCTTCCGTGGTACATTTTATATACAATAGTCTTTATGTTAGCATCTTAGACCATATTGAAAAAAAGTGTTTTATTAATGTGCGTTGATTTTGGGCCCTAGTGAAGGGTTTTATAAACTGTGTGCTAAAAATATTTAATAAAATATTACGCTACAATGAAAGAACCTATTCTGGCAAATTTAAGTCCTTGAGTCGTCCGCCTTTTTTTGTGAAAGCTAGGTGATAACCAATATGGCCATTCTTTTTGCTTCGCAGGTGTGGTGTCCTTTGATTCTTTATAATGGCTTAAATAGAAAAGTAATTTAAATTGTTTATATTGGTATTATTGTAATAGGGATAGGGAAACAGACAAGTGAGCCCAAATCTACCCGCCACTCAGTCCCTGCCTACTTGCAACGACCCGCCCTAGGCGACGGGGTACAACTGGGCGACGGTCCCTACGCTCAATAAGTGCACGACAGACAACAGACAAGGAAACACAGAACAAAGGGAAATGGGGCAGTTGCCCACGGCAACACCGTGAGCAACAAGAGTAGTAAACGAGCCGAGTCAAACCAGGAGAGTACGAGGTGCCAAATGTAGAGCAGGAGAGTAGTGAACAAGCCGAGTCAAACCATGAGTGTACGAGGTACCAAACGCAGAGCAGAAGAGTAGTCCGTAAGCCAGGGTCAATACGAAGCAGGGACAAGTAGTTCAAGAAGCTGCAGCAGGGCCAGGAAACCAACAGAGAAGAATCACAAGCAAGGAGGAACAGGAAAGGCAGGTATAAATAGACAGAGGGCGGGAGCTAGCTCCGTCTGGCCAGGCTGTAATAGGCTCTCCCACTCCTAAGCCTGCCATCCTGAGTGGTGGAAGATGGAGTCAGTCTCACAGACATAGAAGCAGGTGCAGACTGATTACCTATGGGCGTGGATACAGAAGCTGTGCCTGGCAGATCCTTAACAATTATGATACATTTTAAAAATCAAAATCAGTCTTACGGAATAAAATCCGCAAAATATAAATAAAATTTGGCCACAGCCTTCTTCTGTTAAAGTGGTTTTACAGCTATAGGAAGTGATGCCGTATCGCTAAGGTATGCCATCACTAACTGATTGGTAAAGGGTCTCACTGCCAGGACCTCGACCTATCCTCGGAATAAAAAGGCCGTTTCAGAAAATAAATGTTATTTTTTTTCTATAATTAAAATTGAGAACATTTTCCGGTATACTGTATTTATTAATTCCTCAGGGTTTTCAAGATCTCTGCTTGTTGTTGTTATTAGGTACATTCATTGTGGATAAAATTCTGTCCATGGTCATGTGATGGACACACAGGTGCACGGCTCGTTTCAGTATGGCGCATTGTCTTCTAACGTTGTAGTGATGTGAATGCGGTCTTAATACTCAAAAGATTTGGCTTCGAGCCATTCATTTGTTAGTTGGGATTAGAGATGAGCGAACCGGGACAACCGAACCCGGTTTCGGTCCGAACATCGTGAAAAGTTCGGTTCGCAGCGAATCCGAACATCACCGGGTTCGGCCGACCACGTTTTGACCAAACCCGGCTTATGAGTCAGTGATTTTCCGGTACGCGACGTCAGGAGATAGTCACTGTCCAGGGTGCTGAAAGAGTTAAGCGATCGGCAGTAACTGTTTCAGCACCCTGGACAGTGACTTCCGATCACAATATACATCAACGTGTAAAAAAAATATAAGTTCCTACTTACCGATAACTCCCTACTTCTTCCTCCAGTCCGACCTCCCAGGGTGACGATTCAGTCCAAGTGACCGCTGCAGCCAATCACAGGCCAGTCATGTCAGCCAGTCATGGGCTGAAACGTCATCCAGGGATGTCGGGCCGGATGTCAAGAGAGGGACGCGTCACCAAGGCAACGGTGACGCGTCCCTCTCGACATCCAGCCCGACATCCCTGGATGACGCGACAGTCCATGTGACCGCTGCAACATGTGATTGGCCTGTGATTGGCTGCAGCGGTCACATTGGTTGAAATGTCATCCAGGGATGTCGGGCCGGATGTCAAGAGGGACGCGTCACCAAGGCAACGGCCGGGAGGCCGGACTGGAGAAAGAAGCAGGAAGTTCTCGGTAAGTACGAACTTTTTTTTTATTTTTTTTACAGGTTGCTCTATATTGTGATTGGAATTCACTGTCCAGGGTGCTGAAAGAGTTACTGCCGATCAGTTAACTCTTAAAGCACCCTGGACAGTGACTATTTACTGACGTCACCTAGCAACGCTGCCGTAATGCCGGGTGCACACACGTAGCCACCCGTCATTACGGGAGCTCCATAGACTTCTATGGGCTGCCCGTGCCGTTATCACGGCCACGATTTTTATGGGCTTTCTTGAATTACAGGTTCGGTCCGAATCGAACTTTTTCATGAAATTTGGCGAACCAACCGAACTTATCATAAGTTCGCTCATCTCTAGTTAGGATCATAAACCCCTTAACGACTGCCATATAGTGTTTTTACGGTGGCCGCTCAGGGTAGTTCTTCTGAAGCGCCACCTCTTCAATATGGCGCTTCAAAAGTGTTTGTTGCTAACAGCCTTGGGCTTCAGGACAACGACCAGAGATCAGTAGCTGTGGTCTCCGGTCATGTGAGTCCGTTTAACACCTCAGATGCGGCAGTCAATAGCGACTGCCACATCTCGGTGCTTTTTAGAGGGAGGGTGCTCCCTCTCACCACATCAGCACAACTGTAATGCGATCGCGGGGTGCCAATGTTTATGGCAGCCGAGGGCGTAACAAAGGTCCCCAGTCTTACCTTTAGTCAATGCAAGTGAGGCGATGCAAGAGGCATGGCCTAACAGGTGCCAGTCAGTTTTACTTTGACCAGCAAAAATACACTGCAATACAAAAGTATTGCAGCGTATCCTAATGATCGCATAGTGAAGTCCCGTAGTGGGACTAAAACCAAAAGTTAAAAGTTTATAATAAATTAAAGTCCCAAGTAAAAAAAAAATTCAAAACCCACTTTTCCCTTTACAAAATGCTTTATTCTGAACATTTTATTTAAAAAAAAAAAAAAAAACCATGCCAGAATTGCAGTTTTCTGTTCATCCTGCCTTCAAAATTTGAAAAAAAGTGATCAAAAAGTTGCATGTATTCCAAAATGGTACCGATTTAAAAACTACAAGTCGTCCCACAAAAAAAAATATATATACAGCTACGTCAGGAGAGAAATAAAAAAGTTACGGCTCTTAAAATATAGCGACACAAAAACAAATAATTTTGAAAAAAGTGTTTTTACTGTGTAGAAGTAGTAAAAGTTTACATAAACTATATAAATTTGGTATCGCCTCAAGCGTAACGACCCGCTGATCAAAGTTATTATGTTATTTATACCGCACGGTAATCTGTGTAAATTTAAGATGCAAAAAAGAATGGCGACATTTCAGTTTTTTTTTTTTTTCCATTATTCCACCAAAAAAGTGACACGCCCCCTTGCCTGTTCGGATGAAAAGACTGCAATCGCACACTCTCTCTCCTGCTGTGGCACTGTCCATATCTGATTGGACAGTGTCACAGCCATAGTAACACGCCCCCTTGACAGTACACGCCCCATTGTTCAGGGGGTTATTTAAATATCAGGCACCAAATATAAATATCCGATATCTAAATAACGGAGGGAGGTAGAAAATAAATGTGAAGTGCCCCAGGGTTTGTGCAGCCCTCCCCATTACATGCTGCACATGTATGGGGAGGTGAAAGGTTCTCTTTTAAGGTTTAATATACCGTTAGTGTTAAGGGGTTAAAAACACTCGCAGTATTACAGAGGGGATCCCAAGCAGGGATCCCCTTCTCTGTGATGTCCATATGCCCTAATAGATTTCTCAGAGCCTCATGGTCACATAGCCGGTTTCTATTTGCTCTTTGCTTGGTTGGCTTTATTGTCCGATGGCTCGTATTTCTCTACACATATATCACGTTGTTTTAAAGAGGCTCTGTCACCACATTATAAGTGCCCTATCTCCTACATACGGAGATCGGCGCTATAATGTAGTGGACAGCAGTGCTTTTTATTTAAAAAAAACGATCTGTTTTCACCACTTTATTAGCGATTTTAGATTTATGCTAATGAGCTGCTTAAAGCCCAAGTGGGCGTGTTTTTACTTTAGACCAAGTGGGCGTTGTACAGAGGAGTGTATGACGCTGACCAATCGGCGTCATGCACTCCTCTCCATTCATTTAGGCGCACATAGGGATCCTTTTTAGATCGCTATGTGCTGTCTTATGCTAACACATTAACAATACTGAAGTGTTTAGACAGTGAATAGACATTCCACGGGATGTCTATTCACGATCTCTGCACTTCGTTACTCTGTGGTAGTTACAGCAGAGGAAGCGTGATCTTGCGCGATCTGGCTGTATATGGCAGGTTACAACGAGATCACGCTTCCTCTGCTGTAACTACCATAGAAACTGTGAAGAGATTGTGAATAGACATCCCGTGGAATGTCTATTCACTGACTAAACACTTCAGTATCGTTAATGTGTTCGCATAAGACAGCACACAGCGATCTAAAAAGGATCCCTATGTGCGTCCTAAATGAATGGAGAGGAGTGCATGATGCTGATTGGTCAGCGTCATACACTCCCCTGTACAACGCCCACTTGGTCTAAAGTAAAAACACGCCCACTTGGGCATTAAGCAACTCATTAGCATAAATCTAAAATCGCTAATAAAGTGGTGAAAATAGATCGTTTTTTTTAATAAGCACTGCTGTCACCTACATTATAGCGCCCATCTCCTTATGTAGGAGATAGGGCACTTATAATGTGGTGACAGAGACTCTTTAAGCACCAGTTCATTTAGTCAACGTGTCAGTGGGAACAATAGAACTGATCATATGTATATTATTTTTTTAGTTAATGAATGTCATTTAGTTGACCCTATTAGACTGGATCCGCTTCAGTATGAGTTTCAATCCTTTGTTTGGGAAAACACATTCAACAAGTCTACTGCGCATTTGCTTGATACTTTGTAATTTACTTTTTTCTGTGACTTGGGTGGGAGAAGGGAGACATTGAGAAGTCACCTATTTAAATGAGCCTGGTACATGTCGGCGTTACTGTCGCATTGGGTTATGTTAATTAATTGATGCTCTGCCGCTGTATCTTTATTCTCATTTTAGATTCGCAGTTCATGCATAAGCTGTCATTTTTCCTTTGCCAATTTTAGCAAGACTGGTTCTTGCCTTACTTGCACAATATGTTCCCCTAATAAAAGTACAAAGTACATTATTTTTTTTTCTTCTGGTGCTCAAGCTACAAATTCTTCAGCTCCAGGATTGTAATTTCAAAAGGGAAAATTGTACATTATTTACACTGACAAATTCTGCTTTTCACTGTAACAAACGTCCTCGTTTTTTTTGTTTTGTACTACTTTGTATAAGCAGAAATAATTCGCAGTATCGGCGGCTGCGCTGCTGCAAACAGCATGTAGATTTTGTCGTCCTTCCTTGGCACACTAGTCCATAATTTGATGCAGTGGTGTTGACAGTAAGGCAGAATTTTTGTTTCCATTTGTTTTAAATTTCAATTTTTGTCCGCATACTACAGAGCAAGATTTGTACTGTTTTTTTTTAATATATATATATATATATATATATATATATATATATATATATATATATATATATATATATATAGAATTTTTTTTTTATTCTGCCTGTTTTATAAAAAAATATATATATAAAAAAACAAAAGGGTAGTAAAAAAATATCTTCCTGTGGATAGGGGGATACATGTGTGATAGCTGGGAGTCCGACTGCTGGGACCCCCAGCGATGAGAGCGGGGGACCGAAAGTCACCTAGAGCGCTACATGAGAGGCTTGGACTTCCGGCTTATGTGTTCGGCAGCTCCATAGAAATTAATGGGATACTCCTGCGCATGCATGAACAGCTCTCCATCATTTCTATTAGCTGCCGGACACAGAACCCAGCAGCCTCTCATGTAGCGCTCTGGGTGACTTTCAGGCCCCCGTTCTCCTGATCGCTGGGAGTCCCAGCGGTCCAACCCCCAGCGATCACACGTGTATCTCCTATCCACAGAGGAGGGGATAGATGTGTTTTATGGCACAACCCCTTTAAAGGGAAACTAAACCTTCAGTTTTGCTTATGTCTATTTACTGTGCGTCTATGGTTGTCTGGGAAGCTGTGCTATATGTTCTGAAGATTACGTTCCCTTGCTGCCATCCCTCACCTATCCCCTTTATTAGGGTTAGTTCCATCGTAAAGCGATCCACCTTAAGGCTGTCCAATTTGCGGGCGGCATGTTATAGAGCAAGAGGAGCTGAGCAGATTCAGTATAACTTGTACTTTATTCTTTTAAATCCCTGCTTATTTTGGATTTAGGAGTCCAGTGGGCGGTCCTACTCTGTGATGGTAATTTCTGTACGCACATTCCTACAGGGTGGGGTGTCATTCATTGTGTGAGACCGCCCACTGGACTCCTAAACCCAGAATAAGCAGGGATTTAAAAGAATATTATACAAGTTATACTGAATAATTTCACACAAAGCATTATATCCGCACTTTTTGCTGTATACCATGATACCCAAAAAGTCAGACTACATGTTCAATGTGAAAGGTTTCCTTTTGGGTCTTATTTCTGGGACTCCTCTATTTGGAGAATGGGGTGGGACCCGCACCTATTATGCATTTATGTTATATCCACACAGAATAATCCTTTGATGCTATATCATTGAACTGCTCGGTTAGAAACTGCAGCTGCACACCCCTTCTACCCCCTCCTCACTGTCTGAAATTTACTGTATGATTTTTTTATTTGTGCCTTAGGAGGTTTCTGAACATTTAGAAAGAGCTTGCTGGTAGGGAAAGGAATTACACGCATCTGGACGATATGAAAGATGCCACTTTCCCCTTTTATAAAATATATTACAATAATTAATATATTCGTATATAGTATTGATTTATGCAAATTAAATTTGTGATCTTCAATTTCTTTACACAGCCGCAATGCTCTGACCCTGGATGCAGGCAGATTTCCACAGTACTCGGAGTTCTCCTCTATTCCAGCGTCCTTTAGCATCATTCTTGAAGCTGATGAAGACCAAAGCATTGCGGATGTGTATGGAAGAAGCAGAGTATTACCACTTAGGTAAATGTATTAGATTTGCTTCAATCATCTTTTTTTATTATTTAACGTGAGGTGATTTTTAAAAGGGGGTCTTAAAATCGAATGTATTTTAAGGTCCAAATGGACTGCTGTCCTCTGGATGAAGTGGTTAATTCATTCAATTTCATGCCTTTTTGCACACCACAAGGTCACCTTCACACAGGATTTTTTTCTGAAGCTTTAAACTGCATGTGTGACGCTAGAGGTTTTTTAAATATAAAAAATTTATATGCCATTTTTGGCTGCATTTTTTTATTTAGTGTACTTCTATACAAGCCTCCTTCTTTTTTTTTTTTTTTTTTTTTTTCGTTTTTATTTTTTTACTTTTTGATGTTCTATGAAGAAATTTAACCCCTTCCCGACATTTGACGTAAATGTACGTCATGGAAAGCATTGACTTCCCGCAAAATGCCGTACATTTACGTCAAATGTTTGGCACCGGCTCAGAAGCTGAGTCGGTGCCATCATCGTCGGATCTCCGCTGTAACGGCGGGGACCGAAATTAGCTTCGATCCCCGCCATTAACCCCTTAAGTGCAGCGCTCAAACACGATCGCTGCACTTAAGGTGTTTGCAGCTCATCGGAGCCCCAGCAATGAAATTGCCGGGGTTCCGGTGGCTGCAATGGCAACCGGAGTCCTAATACTGGCCTCCCGGTCTGCCTAGCACCGAAGCCCGGCGGCGGAGCCTGATCGGCTTCCGTAGCTGCCGACAAGATGGCGCGAGGTCAGGAGCTGATCCGGCGTCATCAGCGGTGGAAGTCAGCTGTACTGTACAGCTGACATCCACCTGTAACGGCAGGAACCGGAGCTAGCTCCGATCCCTGCCATTAACCCCTTCGATGCAGCAATCGAAAGCGATTGCTGCATCGTAGCGGTTACTAGCAGATCGCCAGCCCTGAGAGGCAATCGGGACTGGCGACTGCTGTTATGGCAACAGGAGACACAATGGTCTCCTGCTCTGCCATTACGGAAGCCGATTTAGGCCCCGCCGGGAGGCGAAGCCTAATCGGCTTGCTGTCAGTGAACGACTGACAGATCTAATACATTGCACTACATAGGTAGTGCAATGTATTAGAAAAAAAAAAATCTGACCGTTGGACCTTCAAGTCCCCTAGTGGGACTTGAAGAAAAGTGTAAAAAAAAGTGTCAAAAAAAGTGAAAAAAATAAAAATTTGAAAACCATAAAAGTTTCAAGTAATCAAATAAAACACAATCCCCCTTTTTTTTTTTTTTTATTCTTTATTTTCAAGGCTAACAGCCACATTTTTACAGTAAAAAAGAAAACAGATAAACGTACATACATACGGGAGGGTGATATACATGTACAAGGTTATGAATTCATAGAATTGAGTATTACTACTAAAATTTAGCCGTGTATAACAACCTCATTATCTCTAGATTATAGTGTTATACACTCCCCCCCCCCCCCCTGTGTACATAAGAGGTAGTATAGGACACAATGAAGGAGGAAAGGGTGAAGGATGGACAAGTGGGTGGAGGGATAGCTGCATCCAATTAGGACTACTCACCAACGCTCGTCTGTCCCAGAATATCTTTGTAGGAGTCAGAATCCTGGAATATAATCCACGGAGCCCAAGTGCGGCAGAATCTGGCATGATTATCATGAATGCTCGAGGTCAGATCCTCCATGTGCATTATATCGTTAACCTTGGAGACCCAGAGGGACAGAGTGGGAGGAGAAGAATTCTTCCAACGCAGGGGAATGCAATGTCGAGCCGCCATCACTAGATAGTGCAGCAGGGAGCGTTTGTAGGTGTTTACTGGGATATCGTAGTGATGGAGAAGGAAGAAGGCCGCGTCCATAGTTAAGCTGGTATCTGTTACCTCGTAAATCACCCTTTTAACCCCATTCCAGAATTCTGCAAGTAGCGGGCAAGACCAAAAAGTGTGAAGGAAGGTACCATTGTCCAGTCCACATCTCCAGCAGAGAGGATATACATTCGGAAAGATCTGATGCAGGCGAACCGGGGTCCTATACCAGCGCGAGATTATTTTAAAGCTAGCCTCTTGGTAACGCGAGCTAATTGAGGTTTTATGAACAAGAGAGAGAATGCGAGCGCATTGGTCTGTGGTTAGGATAATACCCAGATCCGACTCCCACTCAGAAATATATCTAGGCGCCGGGAGGTCAGGCGGGTTCAGGAGGAGGTGATAGATCGTGGACAGTGAATGACGAACCGGCTCAGCGCCCACGCACAATTCTTCCAGTGGGGACCTCGGAGCTAGAAATAGCTCCGAGGGTGGTAAAGAAGAGTAGAAATGGCGGAGTTGAAATATGCGCCAGTAACCCAAAGGAGGGAGTTCAGGCATCTGCGTCAACTCCTCAAGGGAGAGCCACTCCGAGTTCTTCAAAAAATGCTCTGCCCTAAATACCCCCTTCGCTGCCCAAGACTTGAACACCGAATCACTCAATCCCGATGGAAAAGATGGGTTCCCCCGGATCGGAGACATGGGGGAGCAAAGAGGCAGGAGGTGTGAACGGACCGCTACAAGGGCACAACATCTGAGCGTGGGACCGATCGTGGGGTGATGGTGTAGGGATGTGAGAAGTCCGCGTTTCAGCCATGGAGATACCTCGAGAGGGACCGTCGAGAAGCTTTGTTCAATACCTACCCATGCCTTAAAAGGGGCGTGTCTACACCAATCCACTATGCGCACCAAATGAGTTGCGTTGTAATACGAACGAATGTCAGGAAGAGCCAAACCTCCCGACTTCCGGGAACGACACAGAAGCGAACGACTAAGGCGTGGATGTTTGCCATTACAGACAAAAGATATTTGTATGGAGTTGATCGCTTTAAAGAATGAAGATGGCACTGCTATAGGAAGGGCCTGGAATAAGTAAAGTAGTCGTGGTAGGACATTCATTTTAAAAATAGTACATCGGCCCATCCACGTAAATGAACCTCCCGACCACCTCGCACAATCCGCTTTAATCTCAGTAAGAAACCTCGGAAAATTCAGATTAAATATACCCTTTAAATCTGCCGGGATATATACTCCCAGGTATTTAAGCGCCACCGAGTTCCATTTAAAACTAAAGGATTGTTCTAGCGTAGATAGCATGGGGGCGGGGAGGGAGACATTCATGGCCTCTGATTTGGCAAAGTTTATTTTAAAATTGGAAAGGCTGGAGAAGCGACGAAACTCCTGCATCAGATTCGGGAGAGAGGTGACAGGGTTGGTCAGAAAAAACAAAAGGTCGTCTGCGTATGCTGCCACCTTATTGACATGGGAGCCCTCCCCTAGGCCTTGAATGTCTTGATTGGCACGAACATGCCTTAGAAATGGTTCCAATGTCAGGATAAAAATCAGGGGTGAGAGTGGGCAGCCCTGGCGTGTCCCATTATGGATGGCAAATTCTTCAGAGAGAATGCCATTCACCCGGACCCTCGCCGAGGGGCAAGATTACAAAGACATGATCCAACTCATCATCTGAGGGCCCAGGCCAAGTCGGAGTAGTGCTTCCTCCATGTATGTCCAATTGACTCTGTCAAAAGCCTTTTCAGCGTCAGTTGACGAGCATCAGTGGGACCCGGGACAGCTTAGCCTTATGTATAAGGTTGATCGCTTTCGTGGTGTTGTCTCGAGCCTCTCTGCCCACCATGAACCCCGCCTGGTCAAGATGAATGACCCCACTGAACAACAGTGCCAACCGCATTGCCAAAATCTTCGCAAAGAGTTTAATGTCAGTGTTGAGAAGCGAAATCGGCCTGTAGCTAGCACACTGAGAGGGGTCTTTCCCTGGTTTGGGAATCACTGCAATGTGGGCCCTGAGTGTATCTGGTGGAACGCGAGCTGAGGAAGAGGAGTTCAAGGACGCTAAAAAATGTGGGCTAAGGGTAGCGGAGTATTTTTTTATAGTAGGGGAGTGTGAATCCATCAGGCCCCGGGGCCTTACCATTAGCGGAGCTCTTAAGTGCATCAGCTAGTTCTGGTGGAGAGATTGGAGCCTCCAATGCGACTAATACTTCCTCTGACAAAGAAGGCATGCCTGAGTCTGCAATATAGTTTTTGATACGTTAACGGAAGTTGTTCGCCATCGTGACCGGGTTGGTGGAGTCTGTGTTGTATAGGGAGGCATAAAAGTCGCGAAATTGTGAGGCTATGTCTAATGGCAAGTTAGCCCGAGTAGTGGAGGATGTTGCAATAAAGGGTATGTAGGTACGCGCTTGCTGGAGTCTCAGTGGCCAGAGACCTGCTGCATTTATTCCCATATTCGTAGAAGTGGCGCTTGCATTTCGAAAGGGTAGCTTTGGCCTTAGACATTAATAGAGAGCGGAGCTATTCCCGTTTCTGGAGTAGCGCGACTTTACATGCTAATTCATGGGAACGCTTGTGAGTAGATTCTAACACCCTAATTTCCGAGAGAAGCCGAGCAGTGGTCACCGCACGTTCCCTTTTTAACCGAGCTCCATGTTTAATAAAGGTGCCACGTACAACACACTTGTGCGCTTCCCACAGTACACGTGGGTTTGTGTCTGCAGGGGTATTGGCCGTGAAGTATTCCTCAAGTGTACGCTGCACATCTGAAGATACCAAGGAGTCATCAAGAAGCAACGGATTGAGCTTCCACTGAGATTGGTGTAATATCGGGGCTTGCATAGTTACGGATAGCGTGACAAGTGCATGATCTGAGAAAGAAATTGAGTCAATATCGGCAGCCTGTAAAATTGGGAGTGAGCGGTGTTTGACAAATATTAGATCGAGTCTGGAGTAGGTGTCATGGACAGATGAGTAAAAAGTAAAATCTTTATCACCCGGATGTAATAGGCGCCATGTGTCCACAAAATTATGCTCGTGAAGCGCACGCTTAATACGGCGCAGTTGGGAATGCGGAATTGATGATGTCCCCCTTGAGACATCCATGTTAGGCTCCAGTGCAACATTGAAGTCACCTCCCAGGACAATGGTACCCTCCCCAAACTCCTAGCTCATCCAAAAAACCGAGCAGAGCTGAACCTTAACCCACATTGGGTAGGTAGAAGGAAGCAAAGGTGTAGATCTGTGAATTAATGCTGCCCTTGAGTAGTAGCATTCGCCCCATCCCATCACTGCGAGAGTCCAGAAATTCCCACGGAAGAGAACGAGACAGGAGAATACTTGTCCCCATGGATTTCAGGTCAGGAGAGAAACTATGATCGGCATTTGGAAACCATAGATTAGACATCTTAAAAGGTTTTTGTTCACTAAGGTGCGTTGACTGCAGGAAAGCTACATGTAAGTGTCTACCTTTCAGCATGTTGAACAAAATGGATCGCTTCCCGGGACTATGTAACCCCTTGACATTCAACGAGCCTATCCGAAGGTCAGTCTGGGAGTGGCGGGCCATGTCCCCGGTAGGTGATGGAAACAAAGGAGGGGAGGGAAAGAAGACACAGAGGAGTAGGGGGAGAGACCAGAGAGAAAAAGAAAAAGGAAATTGACCGAGAGAGAAAAAAAAAGACCCAAAGGCCGACACCCACACGGCACGGAGACCTGTGGAGAAAAGTTTAATAACAAAACGGGAACAAAGAAAACCAATGAGGAGTGGGGGGGAGCCCCATGCAGCGAGAAGCACAAAACTTTGAACAAAAACTCGTCCGATGTCCACCAAATGGCGGGCAAGGGAGGACATAACATTTTGTTACCTGGCCCTACAACAAAAACACGGCCATATAAGCCAACTTAACCCTTCATCTGAAAAGCTGCGAGAGAAGAACACTGTAAACCCAGAGCGACACTATCTGTGACCTGAGATATATAACATTAAACTCCACTTATTGGAGGACCCGGATTACTAGCACGACCTATTTAAAAGGGTGGGGGGGGAGATTGAGGAGAAGGGGAAAAGAGGAGGGGGGGAAGGTAAGAGGAGAGAGGGGGGGGAGGGGAGAGGGTATGAGGAGGGGGGAAAGGGGAAAGAGGGTGAGGAGAAGAAAGGGATAAGTAAGGGACTCCTCAGAATGAGCCCTAATACGACATTCAACAAGATACAGATAAAGCAAATCGGATCACAAGTTAGGTCACAGGTAGTAAATGAAACCTTATGAATAGTAATACCACTGCCTTTGATAACATCATGTGGCCTTGTGCATGAATACTAACAATATGTCGTAACACGAGCAATTTCCTAACAATTCACGAGGGGGGGAGAGGAGAGGGGAGGGGGGGGGGAGAGAAGGGGGGGGGAGAGAGAGGACAAGGAAGGAAGAAGGGTAAACTGTATGTCGGGTCATATCTACAGTTCTGCAGGCATCTGTGGGATCTTTGGTGACAGTTCACTGTCCACGGAAGTCTCAGAAAGAACCAGGACTGCACACAAAGTTCCGTTGAGAAAAGGCACTTCTCGGAGGAACTGTCAGAACAACCTGTAACAAAAAAAAAAAAAAAAAGAGACGCTAGGCGCTGTGCAGAGCCCAGCGCTATAAACTGTAGATCAGATAATGCCACGGAGATTTGAGGATACTTCCGAGGGTAATCCACGTCAGGCCTCGGGCGGTAGTAGTAGCGAAAGGTCCGGCTGAGACCTTAATGACTCTCGGAGCGAAGGTCTGTCGAGATGTTGGCTAGGGCGCCGAGCGCGCCGGCGTTGCGATGGTTCCGGCCTGTCCAATGCCAGCCAATCCGGGACTGGAAACGACTCGATCTGCAGGAAATTGAATAAGGCCTCCAAATCTGAGAAATGGCGCAAAAGAAAGGTGGCTGATTCTTTCCTTACGACCACGTGGAACGGGTGACCCCATCTATAAGTGGCTCCCGCAGCTTTGATCTTCTCTAGTAGTGGATGCAGGAGGCGCCTCATATAGAGCGTACGTGGGGAGACATCTGGATATATCGTGACCCTGCATTCATCCACCGTGACCGGACCATGTGACCACGCGCCTTGAATGATTAAATCCTTGTCCGAGTAGTAATGTAGTCTACACAGAACATCACGAGGGCTGGCTGGGTCGTTCGGACCAGGCTGAGAAACCCTATGGACACGATCTAGCAAAAATGTCGCTTCCAACGGCCTGTTAGTGACCGTGTTAAAGATGGCAGTTATCCTGGCTGGAAGGTCATCTCAGGGACCCAGGTCTGGGAGGCCTTTCAGACGGATATTATTCCTGCGACCCCTGTTCTCCTGATCGTCTAACTGTAACGCCAGAGACTGTATATGTGTTCTGCTGGAAATGGCTGCCTGCTCCAGAGCTAGCACTCTGCTGTCAATATTGGAGACCGCTTGGTCTGTGTCGGTAATCCTAGTGTCCACCCTATCCACTTCTTGCTGTAAGGCAGCGATATCTTGTTGGTGGGACTGTTCAATTCTGGTCACCAGGGAATCTAAGTCCTGCCTGGTAGGTAAAGCTTGGATCAGTTCCCTGAGCAGATGTAAATCTGCATGCAATGCAGGCTGTAAAGGGGCAGAATCAGTATCTGGGCTTCTGGGCAGGGACACAGTGGCTGATTGAGGTACAGGGCTAGATAGGACAGGGGACACGTGCGGTACCTCATAGCTGCTGGCCCCAGGCTGTGGTGCGATCCTCTGTCCCTGCGCTTCAGCTCCTGCTGCTGCGTGCTGAAGGCCCATAGATCTGCACGTGGCAGGATGCAGTGCCGGGTCCGCCATGACACCTGGGAGTTGAGAAGCAGACGCCGCTGATAGGAAGCGCTCCATGCTAGCACTCCGCGTCTGCAAGCTAGGTAGGGAGCGGGAGGGTGTAGTGCCTTGTCCCCTGCGTTTTGCAGGCATCTCCTGCCGGTCTTAGACGGGCTCAGGCTGCTATTAAGCACTTCGCTGCACGGAGCTCCCCCGATGTGCGTGCTTACTCCGCCATAGCTAAGCCCCCCCCCCCCCACAATCCCCCTTTTACTGTTATAAAGTCCTTTATTATTGAAAAATAATAATAAACCATATGTATTTGGTATCGCCACGACCGTAACGACCTGAGGTATCAAAATATTATATTTATTGCACGCGGTGAACAGCGTAAAAAAAAAACGTAAAATCTTTTACCAGAGTTTCTGTTTTTTGGTCACTTTGCCCTACAAATATTAGAATAAAAAGTGATCAAAAAGTCGCACGTATCCAAAAATGATACCTATAAAAACTATAGCTCGTCCCGCAAAAAAACAAGCCCTCATACACCTCCGTCGACAAAAAAATTAAAAAGTTATGGTTCTCACAACTTGGCGACAGAAAAAATACATTCTTTTTACAAAAGTAATTTTATTGTGCAAAAAGTTGTAAAACATAAAAAAGTGCTATAAATTAGGTATCGCCAGAATCGTACTGACCCACAGAATAAAGTTAACATGTAATTTATAACGCATGGTGAACGCTGTATAAAAAAAACCGAAAAAAGCTGTGCCAGAATTGCGTTTTTTTTGTTTACCTGGCATCCCAAAAAATAGGATAAAAGGTGATCAAAAAGTCACATGTACCCCAAAATGGTACCAATAATAACTACAGCTCGTCCCGCAACAAACCAGCCCTCATACCGCTACGTCTATGAAAAATAAAATTAGTTATGGCTCCAATAAGTCAGGAAATAAAAAAATATGGAGTTGTGCCCGAGGGGAACATTTCTTCTGTTTCAAGAGGCGATTTATCAAGGACCTAAAATTAGGGAACCAGGAAGGGGAGAGCCCAAACATATCCGCTGGAAGCGACGGTGCCCGTATTATACCAGGACAACACTTTCCCAGCAAAATTCCCCAAACTACAAAAGGTGCGGAGTGTGGACCAAAAGGGGGATAAGAAATGACACCATTTATCAGTGCGACACTGGCCTGTGCGGAAAGGATTGCTTCACAGCGTAACACACATCTATGGATTATTTTTACTTTTTTATACCACCTGACTATGCCCCTTATATACTCCTCCCCGCTTACATGTACCCCCACATTATAAAACACCAGCAATACTCAAACAAATATAGTACCAAGCAAAATCCGCTCTCCAAAAGCCAAATGGTGCTCCCTCGGCTCTGAACCCTACAGCGTCCCCAAACAGCAGTTTCTTTCAACATATATGGCATCGTCATACCCGGGAGAACCCTTTTAACAATTTTTGGGGTGTGTGTCTCTAGCGTCATAAGCTGGGCATTACATATTTGCCACTGAATGGCATATCTAGGGAAAAATATAAATTTTTAATTTGCACCATCCGCAGCGCATTCATTTATGGAAAAGACCTGTGGGGTGAAAATGCTGACTACACCCCTTAATAAATGCCTTATGGGGTGCAGTTTCCATAGTGGGGGTCACTTATCAGGGGTTTCTTTTTATTATTTCACATCTGAGCCTCTGCAGTTGTGAACCAATACTTTTGTAAATCGCCAAATTAGGCCTACACTCCGCATGGTACTCTTCACTTCTGAGCCCTGTCATATGTCCAGACAAAAGATTAGGGCCACACCGGGAAACACTGCATAATAATTAGAGAGCTGCCTTGTTATGGTGGCACAAGCCGGGCACCACATATTGGCATATCTATGGAAAAAAATCCAATTTTCACTCTGCAACATCGAGTGAACACTAATTTCTACAAAACACCTGCAGGGTTAAAATGCTTACTACACCCCTTGGTAAATGTATTGAGGGGTGTAGTTTCCAAAATGGGGTCACTTCTGGGGGGTTTCCACTGTTTTGGGCCCACAGGCACCCAGAAACCAATCCAGCAACATCTGCACTCCAAATGGCGGTCCTTCCCTTCTGAGCCCTGCCGTTTGCCCAAACAGCAGTTTATGACCACATATGGGGTATTGCCGTACTCGGGAGAAATTGCTTTACAAATGTTGGGTTCTTTTTTTCCTTTATTTGTTGAGAAAATGAAAAAATTTGCGCTAAAGCTACGTCTTATTGAAGAAAAAGGACTGTTTTTATTTTCACTGCCTAATTCTAATAAATTCTATGAAAAACCTTCATGTGGTCAAAATGCTCACTACACCCCTAGATGAATTCCTCAAGAGGTGTAGTTTCCTAAATGGTGTCCCTTTTTGGGCGTTTTCATTGTTTTGTCCCCACAGGGGCTTTGCAAATGTGACCTGGCCTCCGCAAATCATTCCTGCTAAATGTGATCTCAAAAAGCCAAATAGTGCTCTTTCCCTTCTAAGCCCTGCCGTGTGTCCAAACAGCCGTTTATTACCACATGTGGGGTATTGTTTTACTCGGGAGAAATTGCTTTACAAATTTTGTGGTGCTTTTTCTCCTTCAGTCCTTCTGGAAATGAGAAAAAATGAGCTAAACCTAGATTTTTTTTTGAAAAAATGTTGATTATTTTCAGGGCCTACTTCCAATAATTTCTGCAAAAAAAACTGTGGGGTCAAATCGCTCACTATACCCCTAGATAATTTCCTCAATGGGTGTAGTCTCCAAAACAAAATGGGGTCACTTGTGGGGGGTTTCCACTGTTTTGTCCCCTCAGGGGCTTTGTAAATGTGACATGGCCTCCGCAAACCATTCCTGCTAAATGTGAACTCCAAAAGCCAAATAGCGCTCTTTTCCTTCTCAGCCACGCCGTGTCTCCAAACAACCGTTTATTACCACATGTGGGGTATTGTTTTACTCGGGAGAAATTGCTTTACAAATTTTGCGGTGCTTTTTCTCCTTTAGTCCTTGTGGAAATGAGAGAAAAAATCGCTAAACCTACATTTTCTTTGAAGAAATGTTGATTTTTAATTTTCACGGCCTACTTCCAATAATTTCTGTAAAAAACCTGTGCGGTCAAAATGCTCACTACACCCCTAGATAATTTCCTGTTTTGTCACTGCAAGAGCCCTTCAAACCTGACATGGTGCCTAAAATATATTCTAACAAAAACAAGGCCCCAAAATCCACTAGGTGCTCCTTTGCTTCTGAGGCCGGTGCTTCATTCCAGTAGCACGCTACGGCCACATGTGGGATATTTCCTAAAACTGCAGAAACTGGGCAACAAATATTGAGTTGCATTTCTCTGGTAAAACCTTCTGTGTTATAAAAAAAATTGTATTAAAAATTTATTTCTGCAGAAAATTATGAAATTTGTAAATTTCACCTCTACTTTGCTTTAATTCCTGTGAAATGTGTAAAGGGTTAAGACATTATCTAAATGCTGTTTTGAATACTTTGAGGGGTGAAGTTTTTAAAATGGGGTGACTTTTTGGGGGTTTCTAATATATAAAGCCCTCAAAACCACTTCACAACTGAACTGGCCCCTGTAAAAATAGCCTTTTGAAATTTTCTTGAAAATGTGAGAAATTGCTGCTAAAGTTCTAAGCCTTGTGAGGTCATAGAAAAATAAAAGGATGTTCAAAAAACGATGCCAATCTAAAGTAGACATATGGGTGATGTTAATTAGCAACAATTTTGTGTGGTATAACTGCCTGTCTTACAAGCAGATACATTTAAATTGAGAAAAATGCTAATTTTTGCAATTTTTCGCTAATTTTTGGTGTTTTTCACAATTAAATACTGAACATATCGAGCAAATTTTGCCAGTAACATAAAGTCCAATGTGTCACGAGAAAACAATCTCAGAATCGCTTGGATAGGTGAAAACATTCCGGGTTCTCCCGGGTATGGCGATGCCATATATGTGGAAGTAAACTGCTGTTTGGGCACACTGTAGGGTTCAGAAGGGAGGTAGCGCCATTTGGCTTTTGGAGTGTGGATTTTGCTTGTAGTAGTCTTGTATTGAGTCTTACTGGTGTTTCCGTTTATAATGTGGGGTACATGTAAGCCGGGCGGAGTATATAAGGGGCATAGTCAGGTGGTATAATAATGGGGTAAACAAAAACAATAAAATAATCCATAGATGTGTGTTACGCTGTGACGCAATCCTTTCTGCACAGGCCGGTGTCGCACTGATAAACTGTGTCCTTTCTTATCCCCCTTTTGGTCCACACTCCGCACCTTTGCAGTTTGAGGAATTTTGCTGAGAAGTGTTTTCCTGGTATAATACGGGCACCCTCGCTTTCAGCAGATATTTTGGGCCCTCCCCTTCCTGGTTCCCTAATTTTAGGGGCCTTGATAATTCGCCACTTGAAACAGAAGAAACGTTGCCCTCGGGGCGGTACAACTGCATATTTTTATTTCCTGGCTTATTGGAGCCTTAACTAATTTTATTTTTTCATAGACATAGTGGTATGAGGGCTGCTTTTTTTGCGGGATGAGCTGTAGCTTTTATTGGTACCATTTTGGGGTACATGCAACTTTTTGATCACATGTTATCCTTTTTTTTTTGGGAGGCAAGGTGACCAAAAAACAGCAATTCTGACATTATTTTTTTAATTCTTTTTATACAGCGTTCACCACGCGTTATAAATTACATGTTAGCTTTATTCTGCGGGTCAGTCTGATTCCGGTGATACCTAATTTATAGAACTTTTTTTATGTTTTACAACTTTTTGTACAATAAAATAACCTTTGTAAAGAGAATGGATTTTTTCTGTCGCCATGTTGTGAGAGCCATAACGGTTTTAGTTTTTATAGGTACCATTTTTGGGTACATGCGACTTTTTGATCACTTTTTATTTCAATTTTTGGAAGACAAAGTGACCAAAAAATAGCAATTATGTCAGTATTTTTTAGGTTTTTTTTTACGGCGTTCACTGTGCGGAATAAATAACAAAATATTTTTATAGTTCAGGTCGTTACGGTCGCAGCGATACCAAATATGTATGGCTTTATTATTTTTTTCAATAATAAATGACTTGATAAAGGAAAAAGGGCGATTTGTGTTTTGTGTTATTATTTGAAACTTTTATTGTATTTTTACAACTTTTATTTTTTACTTTTTTTACATTTTTTTTTTTTACACTTTTCTTTAGTCCCACTAGGGGACTTGAAGGTCCAACTGTTTGTTTGATGTTCTAATACATTGCACTACCCATGTAGTGCAATGTATTAGAACTGTCATTTGTTCACTGACAGCAAGCCGGTCAGGCTCCGCCTCCGGGCGGGGCCTAATCGGCTAACGTAATGGCAGATAGGAAGCCTTTGTTAGGCTTCCAGTTGCCATAGCAATCTACCCCCCTCAACAATCGGCCCCCGCAATCGCGTAGTGGGGTGCCGATGTTGCTATAACAACTTAAATGTGACGGTCACTATTGACTGCCGCAATTAAGGGGTTAATCGGTTCGGATCACCGCTGTGATCCGAACCGATGTTTTCCCCCAGTACTAAGGCTGCTAGTAGCAGCCTGAACTGGGAGATGCCAGGCTGCGGGGAGCGTCTGTGTGCTCTGTTAGGAGCACACGTGGATTAACGGGCTGCAGGCACAACGACCAGCTTTGCAACCCGTTAATCTACGTGGGGTGGTCGTGAAGGGGTTAATAAAGATATCAAACAGACGAACCACATAAATCTTTAAAAATAAACATGCATGCTGCTGGATAAGTAATACCATAGGGCAATGCCTATACAGTATATAATGCAAAGTATTAATAAAATGCCGGACCCTGCAGGACGCCGATCTATAGCAATAAATGAATCAAGAAATAGATCCAGCAACAAAGCACGTATTTTAAAAAGTTCCAAAGAGCCCCCCCGACATGTTTCGCTACATATGTAGCCTCCGGGGTACTGGGGCTATTGACTGGGCGCCGTGGATTTCCTGGTGTTAAAGTACACCGGACATGTACAACAGGTGTAAATCCGGCCAATCAGAATGATGCAAAAATGTCGAGCCCTTCCCTGTGTGATGGACACACAAGTTGGGCAATTAGAATGCCACAGCAGTGGCCAATAGAACGTTGTCTAAAGCGCATGCGCAGAAAGGATACTTAGTCAAGGGTGAATTTTCAAGAATGCCGAACTCTAGGTGAAAATTATCGCGCATGTGCATAGACCCAGAAGCTAAAGTATCGCAAAGAACTGTGTATATTATTATTGCACTTATGCGCCAACTTGGTGCACATATTTAGCTGCATCTATCATGACCGTCCACAACAGGTAAGAAACGAATGACAAATGTATCTAATTAATGGAAATCCAGCCAATGAGGATGTTGCAAAAATGTTCGAGCCCCTCACTGTGTGATGAACATAGAGATGGACCAATTGAAATTCCACAATGGTGGCCATTGAGACAGTATCTCAAGCGCATGTGCAGAAAAAATACGTAATTAAGGGCTAGTTTCAAGAATGCCCTTTACCAGGTAAAGTTATCATGAATGTGCAGGACGCATAACAGCGTCCTTAGCGCATGCGCAGAAGCTCGTGTGTCACAGAGAACTGTGAAGTATATTGTTACTGTGCAAATGCGCAGACTTAATACACATATTTGATTGTATCTATCATGGCTGTCCATAACAAAGTAGAGAGAGTGATACATAAATACAATTGAATGGATAAACCAGGAAAAACAAAAAGCCATCATGTTACTATGATAAAAACCAGGTGGTTCAGGTGGATATAAAATAGTAAATGAGTAATGTAAATGTATATCTCAAATCTAGACCTCCCCGTCAGGAAAGATCACTTCCCAGTTAGGAGATACAACAGATGAGAAAGTATGTATCTAGAATTATATTATAAACCCAGTAGAAGTCCATTAATTGGTGTATACTAGGTCAGCGAAATGCTGTAATGCTGTAAAGGTAAATGCTGTAAAGGTAAAGCCTTCGAGAGGACACTATTGTTTTCACCGAGGATTTACTTTATTTCACTTGTCACATTTTATTTTGGGGAAGATACATTGATGATATTATTATTCCTTGGGGGATTCTTTATTTACTGATTTCATGTCTATACTCAAGAACTATCCACTTGGTATGAAATTCACCCATGAAATACATCATACCGAGATTGCCTTTCTGTATCTCAGAATTTCTCTGGATCCTGGTGGTGGTGTTCAAACCAACATTTCTTGTAAACCTACGGCTACAAATAGCTTCTTACATTGGGGTAGTCATCATCCTCCCTCCCTAAAGAGGGGAATCCCAATAGGACAATACTTGAGAGCAAAGAGAAATTGCTCTGACGAGCAATCCTTTAAAATTGAATGTGATGGTCTATTTTCAAAATTCCTTGCGCGTGGCTACTCAAAAAAATGTTTACATAAAGCCTACCCCAGGGCCAGGGAGACAGACAGAGGAGACTTTTTGTGTGAATCTAATTGCAAAAATCCCAAGTCTTCCAATACTAGATTAGGTTCTAAATTCGCTCATCCTTCTTCGATTGTCAGATATATTGGCACTTTTGATGCCTGTTCTTATCCGGTTACAGAGATCCTACAAAAATATTGGCCTATTCTTCGTGCAGACTATGATCTCTGTGACCAAATCTCTACCACCCCTAGTATCACCTATCGAAGAGGAAAGAATTTGCGTCACTATCTTGTGCATAGTCATTATTCTCCACCTTCATCAACATCCAAATGCTGGCTTAAATCGCTAGTTATAGGATCCCACCCTTGTGGGAGATGTTCTTTTTGCCCACCCATGCTCACTGCTAAAAGTTTTTGTAACCCTCTAGACAGCACAGTCTACAAGATCAAACAATTTATTAACTGTCAAAGCAGTGGAGTTATTTACATAGCAAAATGCCCTTGTCCGAAATTGTATGTGGGCAAAACTGTTCAGGAAATTAGGAGAAGAACCTCTAGAAACTTCAGTGCCATCAATAATAAAGAAGATACACCTTTATCTAGACACATTCGATCTGTACACGATGGTAATACTCAGTCACTACTATTTTGGGGCATTATTCAGATCAAGTTGAGCCCGAGAGCTGGGAACCTTGATAGTAAACTCTTACAAGATGAGGCACAGTGGATTCACCGCTTGGGTACTCTTAGCCCTATGGGACTCAACGAAGGCTTTACCTTTGCAGCATTTCTCTGTATACACCAATTAATGGACTTATAATGGGTTTATAATATAATTCTAGATACATACTTTCTCATCTGTTGCATCTCCTAACTGGGAAGTGATCTTTCCTGACGGGGAGGTCTAGATTTGAGATATATATTTACATTACTCATTTACTATTTAATGTCCACCTGAACCACCTGGTTTTTATCATAGTAACATGATGGCTTTCTTTTGTTTTTCCCGGTTTATCCATTCAATTGTATTTATGTATCACTCATTCTCTACTTTTTTATGGACAGCCATGATAGATACAATCAAATATGTGTATTAAGTCTGCGCATTTGCACAGTAACAATATACTTCACAGTTCTCTGTGACACACGAGCTTTTGCGCATGCGCTAAGGACGCTGTTATGCGTCCTGCACATTCTTGATAACTTTACCTGGTAAATGGCATTCTTGAAACTAGCCCTTAATTACGTATTTTTTCTGCACATGCGCTTGAGATACTGTCTCATTGGCCACCATTGTGGCATTTCAATTGGTCCATCTGTATGTTCATCACACAGTGAGGGGCTCGAGCTGTTTGCATCATCCTTATTGGCTGGATTTCCATTAATGAGATACATGATACATTTGTCATTCGTTTCTTACCTGATGTGGGCGGTCAAGATAGATGCAGCTAAATATGTGCACCAAGTTTTGCACATCAGTGCAATAATATACTTCCAGTTCTTTGCGATACTTTAGCTTCTGCGCATTCGCCGGGGATGCGGTTATGTGTCTATGCGCATGCGCGCTAATTTTCACATAGAGTTCGGCATTCTTGAAAATTAGCCCTTGACTGCGTATCCTTTTCTGCGCATGCGCTTTAGACAACGTTCTATTGGCCACTGCTGTGGCATTCTAATTGGCCAACTTGTGTGTCCATCACACAGGGAAGGGCTCAACATTTTTGCATCATTCTGATTGGCCAGATTTACACCTGTTGTACATGTCCGGTGTACTTTAACACCAGGAAATCCACGGCGCCCCAGTACCCCTGAGGGCACTACATATGTAGCGAAACATGTCGGGGGGGGGCTCTTTGGAACTTTTTAAAATACAGGCTTTGTTGCTGGATATATTTCTTGATTCATTTATTGATCTAGATCGGCGTCCTGCAGCCGCCGGCATTTCTTTAGTACTTTGCATTATATACTGTATAGGCATTGCCCTATGGTATTACTTATCCAGCAGCATGCCTGTTTATTTTTAAACATTTATGTGGTTCGTTTGTTTCCTTTTATAGCTTAATAAAGATATCAATCATTTAATGGTGGTTGGGAAATAGGGTTTTTTCTGCCGGTTATCCATTCAGTGTACATGGGGCTCCATTAGCCTGGCTGAGTCCAAAAACTGTGTCCTTTTTTGCCTCTATATGGCTTTTTTTAAAAATTTTATTTTTTTAAAGGATGGAGTAACGTAGTATACTTTACTATTCCATCTTGAGGGAATCCGCAAAAAAAAGTATTTTGTGCGGTATACGTCTTTTACACGGGAGGCTATGTGTTACAGATACCAGTGTACGGCATCCATCACCGGTATACATTAAATGTATTCCCTGGGGAGAGCATTAGGTAGCGCTCATCCTGAGGATTCCGGCCCTGGGGAAGCCTTAATGTCACTGTCCATGTATAGATAGTGTTGTCAGGGACTTTCAACTAGGGAGTCCCCAGCCAGAGCATCGGTAGCGCTCTGGCTGAGGACTTCGGGAATGGAGAACCCCCTGGTGCTACTATCCATATATGGACAGTGACGTCGGTGGCTCCTCCATTCCTGGATTTCCCGGCTAGAGCGCTTTCAATACTCTGGCCGGTGACTACGTAGTTTAAAGCCCCTGACATCCCTATCCATTTATGGAACGTGACATCAGGGGCTCCTCTTGGAGCGGAATCTCCGGCCAGAGAGTTGCCAACGCTCCGGCCGGGGATTCTGGATTCTCAAGCCCTCTAATGTCACTGTCCATATATGGACAGAGACGTCCGGGGCTGGCTCCCTCTAAGAGCGGAATCCCTGGCCAGGGCGTTGCAGACGCTCAGGTTGGGGAATCCATAGTTGAATGTCCATATATGTACAATGACGTCAGGGGCTTCTCGGGCTCAGTGATTAAAGCAACTCTGTGCCCGGGGAGTTCGGGTGACGTGTCCTACACAACATTTACAGTGGGATACGTTGGTTCCTCCCGACGCATACTTCCAACGGAAGGAAAAACTGAGATGTGAAGCTTTTGCACAGGATTGTGTCAACAGGGCATTACATGAGCAAAACTGTGTGACCAGATCCCTGCCTAGCTGTAAAGTAGGATTCTTGGTTTAAAGGGTTGTCAGATTCCAGGGAGTGGTCGAAAGAGGACAAAAAGGTTTATGTGGCCACTGGCATAAAACTTTCCGGTTAGAAAAAATGTGTGCGCATGATTGTCCTGTTCTAGTAGTTCTACATGGCCTCTACTATGTCACAACCGTGTTCCCTAATTAAGAATCATAACGGAAACTTGTCTTGAGGCACTGGTGTGGGAGGTGAAGTGAAAATAAAACATTTGTCCAAATGGTGATTTATTTTTTATTTTTTTAATGTTTTTTTAAATTGTAATTAATTTTGTTGGTTCACAATTGACTTAGCCTTTATAGAATGTGGTGTATGGTAGTCGTCTTAATAGTTTTCAATCATAGACCAATCTCCTACTTTTTTTGTGAGTTTTTGAAAACAAAAATAATATATTTAGTAAAATTCTGGTTTAAAAAGTTGTACTTTTTTTTTTTTTTCTTTAACGTAAGAAAGAATTAGAAATCAATGTTAAAATTATTACGTGCAAATGAATTGTAAATTATGCGGCAGTTTATTTTGTGATATGATGCTACTATAGTCTGGAGCTACAAGCCGTTTCTTCTCTGTCCTGGAAAAGTGATGGCAACAATATAAGTTTCCTAAGTAACCATGGGGCATATTTGAGTTGGTTGCCAAAAATATAATTTATATTTCAGATTACATTTGTTGCATATTTACTTATTTATCCATACATTTAATGTTCATTCTTACAATGTGACTCACAGAGCTCATAATATACGCAAGAGGTTCCCAACCATATGAAGGCCTGGACACCTTTTGGTACACCCCATAAATGCGAAGACAATCTTAAAGTGAATGACATCCGTGGAACACAATTTTAATTAACGTAAATCTCCGCATTTAATTATTATTGAGTTTTTAGGTCCAAAATTCAGCACGGATTTAATTTCTTAATATATTTTTATAGTGTTGGAACTCCGTTTTGCATGGTACAGAGCTCCAAATCCTCTTCATAGACCTAAATGTATTTTGATAATATGCTGCCTGCATCGGCCACTAGAGGGAGCTTAGGCGCTTATTAAATACTGTTATACATTTCAGCTCAATAAGGCCCCATTCAATGTATCCTATGAAGGATGCCTAACAGTGGCTAGCTGTTACTCAAAGACTGCCGTTTTTTAATAGACCATGTGGCATACGTTTTTTTTTGTTGTTTTTTTTGTGGGATCCTGCGGGATCCCATAGTCTACTATGCCATTCCATAACTCAAAAAAGGAAATACATATAGCAGGCCTTGGGAGGCCTGAAGGGCACTCTTTTGGCCTCTGACAGTCTAATGTGTGGACACGTTTAGCGTGTACAGTGAGAGCTTTCCCGTCGTACACGCTAGACTTGGAGAAAAAACATTATGTAAATGAGCCTAGGACCGTATGCAGTAGCCTCCCATGCTCCCTCTAGTGGTAGAGCTTAAAAGGAGCCAGTAAAAAAAACTATAGTACAAGTCATCCAACAATCGCTGGTTCAAGTCCTGTAGGGGGACTAGTACAAAAAAACAAAACATTACTGGTATCACCGCATTCGTAAAAGTCTGAACTATTACAATATAACATTATTGTGTGGTGTACTATTTTATTATTTATTTGAATAAGATATTTATATACAATAAATCAGACAAAACTATGAAAAATAAAATCATTAATATGTACAGCACTAACCCTAGGTATTCTGCGATGACCACAAATTGAAATATTTCTACAACGTTCTGACAGCAGCAGTAGTACTTGGTGTTTAGTCTGGTCTCATTCTCATGCTGGTTTCCCTTAGCCTTGTTTTCCTGGGTTCTTATTCCTGCTGTCTGTAGGCATGGCCTTCATTTAAGACAGTATACGCTCCGGCTTTTGTAGTCACTTGGCTGTTTGTAGAAGTTTTGTTGGGATCGGCCAACAGTCTCCCAACCCTTGGGGCTCCCGATAGCTGTTGGCCAAAGAAGCGCTCAACAACTGACCGTGATCTTATGTGTATGGCCACCTTGTAATGTAACAGGTTTCACTAAAAATTAAACCCGGTCATTTTTATTTTTTATCCAGAAATGTACAGGAATCATTCTGAGAATTTTTGTGTTAGGACATTGTTATCAAACTCTTCATGATTATATTTAGTGGTAGATCTTACTTCATTGTTGGTTCACCTAGAACTACTAATAGACTTTCCTTATGCTACACCATAAAGCCAACACATTTACTTACAGAGCTGCATTCAAAATGTAGCTGGCTTCCTGTTCACTCCCAGTCTGCATGACCACACATCCCTTTGCTGGTCTGTTATTACAGCGCATGCCGTTATTTGCATTGTGGCTTATGTGGACCTGAAGACTGTCAGAAGGCAGCATGTGACAGATAAGGAGCCACTGTTGTTTTTTTTTTTTTTTTTTTCATGACCAGCTGTGATGTTAAAACTCGCTAGTGCTGAGCAAGCTGCCCGCTTGGATTTAAAGGCATTGTCTGGTATAAATTTTGAAATACCGTATTAAGGAACGCTAAGTTAATTGTTGGGGCCCATTTAGCACCTTCATCTATTTTTCGTTTTGGAAAACTGCTAAACAAATTGTTGTTCACCCCGGAGGACCAGGCATGCCTGTGCATTATATGGACAGCTTATTGATTTAAGTAAGAACTGTGTAATGCTGCTTTTCCCCTGTGGTGGCGCTGCAGGGGATTTAAAGACTATGTACACCTTTCAAAGAAAATTATTAGTTTTTTAAAAACTTCATACTTTGTGTTTTTAAATAACTTTTAAATTGACTTATTTAAAAAAAAAATATTTACTTTTTCCGATACAGCTTCTATGTGTCATGTATACATAGATGCTGTATCGTTCTGTCTCCGCCCATTCTGTCAGTTCAGCTGAACTGACTGCTTATGAGAGATCAGGTCCTGTGTGCCTCTAACAAAGGATCCAGCTAATGATCGCATAGAAGTTCATAACAGGATACATAGAAGCTGTGTCGTAAAAATAATATTTAATAAAAGTCAGTTTAAAAAATGCTTAAAAACACATAAAACATTGATTTATTAAAAACAAAATTTCCTTACAAAGGTGTACGTAGCTTTCATAGAATTGCTTCCGGATTCACACACCGAGAACAGCTGAATTCTGAGAGTCCCAGCAGTAGGATGTCCTATGATAGGCTTATCGTCAAGGGTCAAAAAAGGGATTGTAAAAAGAAAACCACTTTAAGTATTTTAACCCCTTAATGACACAGCCAGTTTTTTTAAATCTGACGTGTCACTTTGTGGTAAGTTTGGAATGCTTTTGTATATCCAAGCGATTCTGAGATTGTTTTCTCGTGACGCATTGTACTTTATGTAAGTGGTAAAATTTGGTCGATATATTCAATGTTTATTTGTGAAAAACATCAAAATTCTGAGTATTCTAAATTTAAATGTATTTGCTTGTAAGTCTGTTTGTAATACCACACAAAATAGTTACTAGTTAACATTTGCCATATGTCTACTTTATGTTGGCATCGTTTTTTAAAAGTCCTTTTATTTTTCTAGGATACTACAAGACTTAGGTGGGATTCACACGAACGGGTCGCGCCTGAGCCCGAGTGCCGGCCGGTAAAATCGGCCATTCTGCCCGGCCGGTTTGCATAAAGTTTTGCATCCGGGCCGGGCAGATCCGGACAGTGACATCAGCGGCAACTCCTGAAGGGGAATCCCCATGTGTTCGGGGATTCCGCTTCAGGAGTTTCCCCTGATGTCACTGCCCAGATATGGACAGAGACATCAAGCGCTCTGTCCAGGAGCGGAATCCCCGAAAACACGGGGATTCCGCTCCTTCAAGGAGCTAAAGTGCGGCTAGCACATAGCAGAGCAGGGAGATACCTCCCCGCTCTGCTATAGTGGCGTCGCTGCAGTAGTAGCAGCCGCAGCAGCAGCAGCTGCTGCTACTAGCGGCGCCATCGAAGGTGTCGCCGGGCCAGGAAAACAAGCAGGGGACGGGAGCCAGCGCAGCGCTCCCTTCCACCTGCTGTACACCCCGGCCCTGCCACACCGTGTACAGCGATGCCATTCGTCAGAATGGCATCAACTCCTCCTCACATGCACTCTGCGCTGTGAGGAGGAGGAGATAGAGCGCAAGCGCCGGGAAACCCGGCCATCACTCGGAACACATTCCGGTGATGGCCGTGTAACACCCGGCCCCATAAACTTCTATGGGAGCCGGGCGGCCGGGTACCCGGGCGAAGATAGAGCATGTCCTATTTTTTGACGGCCGGATTTCCCGGCTGTCAAAAAATCGGTCGTGTGAATAGCCCCATTAGGGGTCTACTATTCCTAATGCAACCGGGTGCCGGCCGATTTATGAACGGCCGGCACCCGGCCGGGAAACCCTGCCGTGTGAATGAGGCCTTATATACTTTAGCAGCAATTTCTCACATTTTCAAGAAAATTTCAAAAGGCTATTTTTTTCAGAGACCAGTTCTGAAGTGGCTTTGAGGGCCTTCTATATTAGAAAATCCCCATGAGTCACCCCATTTTAAAAACTACACTAGTCAAAGTATTCAAAACAGCATTCAGAAAGTTTCTTAGCCCTTTAGGCATGTCACAGGAATTACAGCAAAGTAGAGGTAAAGTTTTCCATTTTAATTTTTCTGGCCAAAATTAATTTGTAATACATGTTGTTCTGTAATACAGGAGGTTTTACCAGAGAAACGCAACTCAATATTTATGGCCCAGATTCTGCAGGTTTTATAAATATCCCACATGTGGCCCTAGTGTCCTAATGGACTGAAGCACAGGCCTCCGAAACAAAAAAGCACCTAGTGGATTTTGGGGCCTCCTTTTTTTGTAGAATATATTTTAGGCACCATGTCCGGTTTGAAGAGGTGTTGTGGTGCCAAAACAGTGGAAACCCCCAAAAGTGACCCAAATTTTGGAAACTACACCCCTCAAGGAATTTATCTAGCGGTATAGTGAGCGTTTTGACCCCACTGTTTTGTTTTTTTTGCTGAATTTATTGGAATTAGGCAGTGAAAATGAAAATCTGACGTTTTTTAATTTTTTTTTTTTTCATTTTCACAAGTAATAAAAAAGAAAAAGCACCACAACAATTGTAAAGCAATTTCTCCCGAGTACAGCTATAACCCATATGTGGTCATCATAAACTGCGGTTTGGATACGCCGCAGAGCTCAGAATGGCAGGAGTGCAACTTGGCATGCAGATTTTGCTTGATTGTCTTTTGGGCGCCGTGTCGCATTTGTAGAGTCACTGAGGTACCAGTACAGTAGCAATACCTGAGAAGTAACTCCATTTTGGAAACTGTACCCCTCATCATTTGCCTGGACATATGACAGGGCTTAGGAGTGAAAGGCGCATCTGAGGCCTATTTTGGGGGTTTTCGCAGCATTGGCCCACAATTGCAGGGCTCAGAGGTCAAATAGTAAAACAAACCCCCAAGTAGTGACCCCCATTTTGGAAACTGCACCCCTCAGGGCATTTTTTAAGGGGTGTAGTGATCATTTTTGACCCCACAGGTTTGTTTTATTAGAAATGAACGCTCAGTGGATAGTGCAAAGTGAAAATTGCAATTTTCCACAGCTATGCCATTTTAGTGCACAATATGTTGTGCCCAGTTCGTGCCGCTGAAGAAAAAATACCTCAAACTGTTAAGCGTGTTCTCTCTCGTATGGCGATGCCATATATGTGGACGTAAACTGCTGTAGGGCTCGGAAGGGAGGGAGCGCCATTTGGCTTTTGGAGTGCAGATTTTGCTTAGTGGTAGTTGTGTTTTGGGTTTTTGCTGGTATTTCAGGTTATAATGTGGGGGCATATATAAGCTGTGCGGAGTACATCGGGGTATATTAAGAGGGTATAATAAATAATAATTCATAGATGTGTGGCCAGTGTCGCACTCATAAATGGTTCCCAATCGTATCCGCTTTTGGAACATTGCACGTTTTGCATCGCCATATTCTGAGACAGAACTTTTTTTATTTTTTTCTCCACCGGAGCTGTGTGAGGGCTTATTTGTTGCGTGACAATCTGTAGTTTTCATTGGTACCACTTTGGTGGTACATGCATTTATTTTTTTATTTTATTTTTGATCACTTTTTTTATTTCACTTTTTGGCAAGCAAGGTAACCAAAAACAAGCAATTCTGATAATATTTGTATTAATTTTTATTTATTTTTTTACAACGTTCATAGTGAACTATAAATTACATATTTACTTTATTCTGCGGGTCGATACGATACCATATGTATATAGTTTTTTTTTTTAATGTTTTCCAGCGTCTGCACAATAAAACCACTTTTGTCTCGAATAATTTATTTTTTGTGTCGCCATATTCTGAGAGCCATTTTTTAATTTTTTATTTGACCCGTCAAACAAGCCATGGGAGTTGGAAAAATCTAAACTCTACTTTCAATAAAAAACACAGTTAAAGAAAAAAAAACCTGTGGGAGGGTTTTTTTTTTTTGCGGGATGTGCTGTAGTTTTTAGTGGTATACTTTTGGGGTACATGCAACTTTTAGATCCCTTTTTTTTCTGTTTTGGGAGGGGGTAGTGACCAAAAAACTCTGGAATTTGGATTCTGGAATTTGTTTTTTACGGTGTTCACTGTGCGGGTAATATAGCATGATATTTTTATAGTTCGGGTAGTTACGGACGCGGTGATACGACATATGTGTACTTTTTTTTTTTTTTAATGTTTTCCGTTTAAAGAAGGTTTATTGTTTTTTTTAACGTGAAACTTAATGTTAATGTTTAGACAGTTTAAAAAAAAAAAATGGTCCTGGTTTGTCACTTTTTGCCCTCAGATAGAACTGCATGTTGGCGTTTACAGGTTTGCGTGAAAACTGGCACATATACTTGCCTCAGCTGTTTAACCATTTCCCGCATCATAACGTAACTACATCATAGCGGGAGGGCGAGAGTATGTGGTGGTCAGGATCGCAGGGTGCTGAAGATTGCCATGGCGGCCTGCTGTGTATTAGTGTATGGTACTAGCGATCAAACCATCGCATGTTCAAGTCCGCTAGTAGGATTAAAAAGCCCTTTTTTCCTATTTTTCCCGTAAAATAATGATGTAAGCAATAAAAAAAATAAACTTAATTGGTATCGCCCGTAAAAGTCTGAACTATTACTATATAACAATAATAATCCTACATGGTAAACGCCATGAAAAAAAAAATTTAATGCAATTTTTTTTTATGGTCCCCTTGCCTCCCCCCAAAAAATAGACTAAAAAGTGAACAAAAAAGTCATATGTACCCGAAATCGTACCAATAAAAACAAGAGCTCATCCTGCCAGAAATGAGCCTCGCACCACTCGATTGACCAAAAAGCATAAAAAAAATTTATGGCTCTCAGAATATTCAACGCAATTTTTTTGTAAAAGTAGTCCATAATAAAAAATAATATAAATTTGGTATCGCCGTAATCGTATTGACCCGCAGAATAAAATTATCATGTCATTTTTACCGCAAGGTGAACGTCTAAAAAAAAAAGTAATCTAAAAAAATCTATGTTCTGTCTCATTTTAAAGGGCAAATGCCAGTACATTTTAGAGCCACTAAACCACCAGTATGCCATTACACAGCTGAGGTTAAGTATTCCAAACAAGCCAACCTCTAAAAACGGACGTTTGGGGCATAATTAGTAACGCAAGCTAGAACTTACCGAAAAGAGTCTGGCTGCAGCGAGCGCATTGCGCACATGCCCAGCATACTGTCCTCGGCTTCATATTCGCAATGCGCCTAACGCCGCTCCCGGTATTGTCTTGGTAAATTGTAACTTACTATACTATTTATTCTCTATGTCCGTTTTAAAGGCATGCTTGTATTTTAGTGACTCCAAACTGCCTTACAAGTTTCCTTTTAATTTTAAGACCTATCATTCATATGCATAATAGATTTTGCAACAAATCTGTCAGAAATTGATGGCAGCACATAGTTGTAGCAAGTAACACAGAATATTTCTGAGCTATTTTGTGTGTATTTTACGTTTTTCTCAGTACAATTTTTCTTTATTTTTTTTTTAATCATTGAATGTGAATGGAGAAAATAACCTGATATAACTCAACATCCGTACCATATGAGCAACCCTATGTATTTTTTCAGGTTTAGTCTATATTTTATGTTAGTCACCTCTTTATGTAAGCGGAAATGGTCCAAATGGATTCCATGCTTTAACTGAAGCGTTAAAATCCATCAATCTCATTTTGTATATTACTCCCTATTTCAGATGTGCCAGCTTGTACTTGCTTCTCTATTTGCGGGCAGGATTTTATTGAGGAGGGTATGCTGGACAGACTGTATTTTTATTATAAAGACAATGTAAATGTAGGATAAATCCTAAAGATAGGTCATCAATACTATCGTTTTGGAGAACCCCTTTAAGGCACTTTGCCTATTTAGCCTCTGGGATTTTTTTCTTCCCTGGCAATTATTTCATTTTCTAGCATGTATACAGTAGTTGTTTTTTCTGTGGACTGCTGGGAGTTGTAGTATCAAAAGCTGGATCTTCGCTGGTTGCAGGCCGGCGCTCTAGGCTTTGTGACTACACCGATTCATATTTGATTCCGAAACCTAATATGATCCAAAGAGCAAAACATAAAAAATGAATAAACTGATTTCTAGATGTTACCGCAGCCATTCCAGGCACCCAGGAACACGGCTCATTGCTCTCTCTGAAGTCATTTTCTAGTAAGTTGCCTTATTTAATGAAATAAAGATTCCTTTAATTACTCACAGGGGATGAAGAAAACACGTAAACATCTCACATCAGAACTTTCTAATCTTATTTGAAGAGCGCATTTGAAGCAAAGGTTTGTTGTTGACTAATCTCTGTAAATGAGCCTCCTACATATAAAGCGATGATGATTGTTACTTCATTATTTCAATTGTCAGAAGCCCTGTCTCCGTTACCAATGAAGACCGTAATATATTATAATTGGCTCCAAGAAACGGTTACATCTGCCACTTCTCATAGCTCACACCTCATGCATTCTTAAGTGAGTGCTAACCCGGTGTGATGTGGCCTCGCGGAGGCTTATATAGCGTTCTAGAGGGTCAACGTAATGTATACAATAGCATTTACACTTGGATCATGCATGTATCTTATAAAGTAAGCATTCCGAAATAATAATTCCGAAAATCCTATTAAAACATTTTACTGGTTCATGTCGTACTATCCTATAATGCATCTTTCTACTGGAGTCAAGTGAACAAAGCTGAGCTGTAATACTTGACACAGCCCATGGACAAGAGTGGCGCTGTTTCTGTGAACAAGAAGACTTCTTTTTTTATTTATTTTTTTAACCTCATGAAAAGTTAGAAGATCGAGGTTTAAAGTGAATGTCCGTCTTGAATACCAATTTTGTTTTTGTCCTATTTAATTGAAATCGGTTCAAAATTCTGTGCCAATTAATTTCATGGTATGAACACACAGCGTAAACACTGCGGATTTTCTGCAACGGATTTATTGCGTAAATTCCGCCGTGTATTACTGTAGCAGCAGTGTGAGTGAGATTTCAACAAATCTCGTCCCCACACAACGGAAAAAAGCAGCCGAAAAAACCTCACATAAATTGACCTGCAGTGCGGTTTCCGCAACTGCCGCATGTCAATTGATGCTGCAGAATCGCAACTCTTCTGTTGCTGGTTTTCTCCATTGAATTTAATGGCGTGCTTAAACCGGCAACTAAGTACTGTGTGTTGCGACATTTGCGGCAGAATCACAGCAATTCCTCCGCAAAAATTGCAAGTAAGAAAAAAATTAAATAACGTATACTTACCCAGAGTTCCCTTTTTCTCCAGTCCGGCCTCCTGGGATGACGTTTCGTCCCATGCGACCGCTGCAGCCAATCACAGGCTGGAGCATTCACATGACCTGCAACGTCATCCAAGGAATCCGGACTGCGCACAGGTTTTTTTCCGGCGCTGCTTTACGCAGCGGAAATGCACCACAATGGTCGGACGGCATTCCCTGCTGTGTTCAGGGCATATACGCTGCCGAGCTTGACGCAGCGTATGCGCCCAGAACAAGCCGTGTGTGTTCCTACCCTTATAGCGGTCATAGTTTGTTTCCTCATACAGAGCTCTAACTCCCCTGCATAGACAAAAGGCCCCATTTATCAAAACTGTTTAACTGAAGCCTGTCATTGCTACCCATAGTAACCAATCACAGTGCAGCTTTCATTTCCACAGAGCAGTTTAAAAAAATGAAAGCTGAGTTCTGAGGCCAGTTTTTCTGTTAGACCGTTTTGATCAATTTCCCCCGTAATGAGCAATAGGGTGCTAACTTAAAAAGCTTACTGCGTACCCTCTCTATACCTTGAATTAAACAATAAAACCATATGCAATAAGCTCCATAGCCCCCCCTATTGGCAGCTTCAAGCAGATAGAATTGTATCGTTTGGCTCTGTATTTTTAAGATTTATATTACTAAAAAAGAAGCTTTGACCACTGTAAGGATATATTAAGAACGACACAGTTTTGAATCTAAAAGCAACATTGTATTAAAAGATTACATTCACTGCTAAATATAAGCTAGAGAGAATATATGTAAAACGAGCTATTACTAGACCGATTTACCTTTTCAGGACGTATATCTAGACTCTAGCCATTTATTTTGGGAGACAAAATCATTTTATTTAGAGTTCTTTGCCAGTCTAAGGCTATGTTCACACGGGGTATTTTGCAGGAGGAATATCTGCCTCAAAATTCCGTTTGGAAGTTTGAGGCAGATATTCCTCTCCCTGCACGCCGATTTTCGCGCCGATTTTCGTGCCTTTTTTCGCCTGCGGCCATTGAGCGCCGCGGGCATAAAACAGCGCGAAATACGCTTTCTCTGCCTCCCATTGAAGTCAATGGGAGGTCAGAGGCGGAAGCACCCGAAGATAGGGCATGTCGCTTCTTTTTCCCACGAGGCAGTTTTACTGCTCGCGGGAAAAAGACGCCGACGCCTCCCATTGAAATCAATGGGAGGCGTTCTCGGGCCGTTTTTGCCGAGTTTTGCGACGCGGTTTCCGCGTCAAAAAACTCGGCAAAATACTCCGTGTGAACATAGCCTAAGGGTATGTTTACACGGCTTATTTTCAGCCCTTTTTCGGGCTGTAAACGCCCTGAAAAACGGCTGAAAATACAGAGGCTAAACGCCTCCAAACATCTGCCCATTGATTTCAATGGGAAAAACGGTTTTGTTTCCACGGGGCGTTTATGCGCCATTTGTAAAAATGGCGCGCAAAAAATGCCCTGTAAAAAACAAGTGCATGTCACTTCTTGAGCCGTTTTTGGAACAGTTTTTCATTGTCTCAATAGAAAAACGGCTCCAAAATAAAAAGAAAAACGGCTGAAAATCAGAGGCTATTTTCCCTTGAGAACAGCGCCGTTTTTCGTTTGTCGTGTGAATTTACCCTAATTTTTCCAACTACTGTATAACATGCAGCTAAAACTAATCAAGTACGTTCTTGGCAGCAGGTCCAGCAGCGCAGTATCTTTTTATTTAATGTAGTTTTGCTGGTTTTATTTAATAAGAATGGCATTTATTCCAAATATCACGCTGTAGGCCTTGTTCATACAGTGCAGATTTTGAATGCATTTTTTTAACTTTAAACCAGAATTGGATCCAGGAGAGCGGACCTATAAGTTCTTCCTTTTTATATACTTCTTCTGCATAGGTTCCATTCCTGGTTTTGACTTAAAAAAAATAAATGCAAAATCGTTTGCGCAATTCTGTACCAGTCAGGTCCGCGGGACTGACCGGTTCAGTGAAAGCGGAACGACACGCAGGATCCACCTGTTAGGCCACATGCACACGAACGTGCTTTTTCCGTCCGCAATTCCCCCGAAAATCCACGGGAGAATTGCGGCCCCATTCATTCCTATGGGGCCATGCACACGACCATGGTTTTCACTGTTCGTGCATGGCCGAGGAGCCCGCACTGCAGAAAGAACGGGCAAGTTGAAAATAATGGCCGCGCCCATGTGCACGGCCCGCGATTTGCGGGCGGCTCGCGGCTGTCACTCCATGGCCGGCCGACCCGAAAACCACGGCCGTGCACATGGCTACGGTCGTGTGCATGAGGCCTTATCCATCACATATAAGTTCATAACTTAGATGTGATAGATTACTGGTGGATCCTGTGTGATCCTGGACCCGCTGTCACTGAACCAGTCAGTCCTGCCTGTCCTGACGGATTCAGGTCTTGGCAAACAATACAGCTGCTCTGTATACAGGATACAGAGCACCTGTATCTCAAAAAGTTAAATTTTTTAATAAAAACTAATTTGAAAGTTGCACCAAACACACTGACGTTTTTATAAAAAAAAATAATCATCACTTTTAAAGTTTTGCATAGCTTTTAATGTTTTGCTTAAAGAGGTTGTTCATAATTTGAAAAACATTGTTACCTTCTTCCAGAAACAGCACCACATCTGTTTCTGGGTTGTGACTGGTATTGCAGCTCAGCTTCAATGAAGTGAATGGGACTGAACTGCAATTCCACATACAACCTGTGGACAGATGTGCCGCTGCTTTTGGAAAAAGACTACCATCTTTTTCAAATCCTAGACAACCCCTTTAAGGCCTTTGATTGCCTAATAATTTTTTTTTTCTTTTGTTTTATTTGTCGTATTGCTGGTTGTATCTGGTCTTGATTCTTTTGAACGAACGATCAAAATAGGTCTAACAGTCCTGTTTCTCTACGGGGAGGTTGTCCTAGTTAATAAAAGGCATGACCTTTTTATATAATGTGCAAATGTTGAGGGCATGTACTATAAGCTCAAGTCTCAGGCACTCCGTAAAATGTTGCCCCTGCAATGGCTCTGTGCCTCTGGGCTTGACTCCGGAGCCGGCTGGCAATGAGAAGTCTTCTTGGCTTTGATCTTCCGTTTTCCTTCATGTGACCTTTGCTGACAGATAATTTATTTCTTTCTAATCCATTTGAGAATATTAAATCCTTAAGGGTGCACGTTATTCTTTCTTGTTCAAAGCCATGCTAATTTGCAATGCAATTTTCATTGTAAATATTATACAGCAAAGCCATCTTGTCTTCTTAACATCTAATCCTTTTCAAAGAACAAATATCTAGAGTTTTGTGCAGCATTGGAAGAGTTACTATCTTTTTAGGGTTCCTTGCTCTCTCATGTTTTTTTTTTTTCTTATTGAAATGTTGTACTTGAGAATTAGAGATTAGTCAGGGGAGTCTAATAAAAAGTATATATGAGGGTCAGGTGACAGAACCGGCATTCAGGTGACTCAAACACCATTGAGCCGATTATTTTGCTTTAGTATTTGTAAGCCAAACCCAGGAGCGGATCCAGAACAATGTAGTCACAAACAGGCTGATATTAGTAGTTTGTCACTTACGTTCTAATGTGAACCCTTTTAAGAGAACTTATGTTTAGAGCCGAGGCAGCGCCGACAAACGAGTAAAAAAACAGCCGAACTCCCAATGGAACTGCCAGGATTGGAAAAAGCTCCACCCCCAGGGCTGTTTCTTGTAAAATCCTGTTAGGGCATACTATGGTATGACCTAACAGGTGCCTGTCCATATTTCTAAACATAAGTAAATCGGCATATTGTGATAAAATTTATGTTAAATTAAAGTTTATTTATGAGACAAAAAAAATAATATAAACCCACATTTGTTTTTAAATTAAAAATAATTTTGTTTTATAAAACATGGACATTACTATAACCCCCAGAGATATCTGGTATTTCTATTACAATCACATGTACAATAAATATATACACATATTTTATGTCTGCAATGAACAACATAAAAAAAAACATAGCAGAATTTTTTTTCTTGTCCCCCCCCCCCCCCCAACAATGAAACTAATCAAAATTAAACCTTAACATATATGTACCCCCAAAATTGTACATATAGAAACTGGTTGTCCTGCAAAATACAAGACACTACAAGGCTAAAAATTGCTTGGTCCTTAAAGAGGTTGCCCGATGAAAATTAAAAGCTATTTTTTTTTTTCCCCTGAAATTATTCATTTCAGAAAATAAAAATAATAAATGGGTTTTATGTTCGTCGGACTACCCCCATAATGGGTATAAAAGAGTATCCGGCACACCAACTTTAAAAACAAAATAAAAATACCTTTGTTTCAAAGTTGGTGTGCCGGATACTCTTTTATACTCCTCTTTGGGTTGACCCCCTATCCGTGCAAAACCCCATCCTTCCACATATCTGGCGCTGTCTGAACCTATACACAAATTGATTTACCCTGATAATGGGTTAGATGACTGCATTATAACATGACCACATTATAGTGCTAATATTTTCCCACTTCCATATGCCCTACATGATGGAATATGGGAATCGTTCAACCAGGGTAAAGCAAGATCCGGCTATTGTCAATGGAGCTTAGCTTCAAAACCAGACACAACCCATGAACAGGTGTGAAGCGGTTTCTTTAAAAGAAAAACATGGCTGCATTTAATTCTGTACAAACCCTTTTAATAATTCCCTTTTTAATAGTATAATTTTTTTTGTTTTCAATGAAAATTTAGAGTATCTATAAAACCATATTTTTTTATTCTCACATTTAAAGGTCTGATCAAACATTGCACTCATAAGATACATTCCAGGGCATCATCGGTCCCTCAGCTAGCTAGTCCTTTCTGTTCTAAAAAGATTATAAAAGGGAATGTGTCATCAAAAAATTACCTATTTGTTTAAATCAAGTTTTTATGTTACACCTATTTTTCTAAATACATTTTGGTGCCTTTTTTTTATATTTTATTTTTATTCTATGTCATTTATCTATATTAAAAAAAAGAATCCCAAAATCTTGCAGTTTTCACTCTCGCTACTGAGCCTCAAAATAGACTGATACTTCTGGTTGTGCAGCGATCACTTCCCAGCAGTCATGTCATTATCATCACAGACCGGATTACAACAAAAGATTTTTATATATATATATATATATATATACATACATACATACATACATACATACATACATACATACATACATACATACAATCACTGTATCCACCATTGGGAATAGGTAATAGACACTTCTCCCCTCACTGCACAATAACTTCTGCACAGGTCACATAGCGTGCCTAGAAAACTCTCCCAGAGAAGTCACGTTCGTTTTTGTCAGTGTGGCTGCCGTAAAGTAAATCTCTTAACTGCTGTTAACAGCAGCTCAGGCAAGATGGCTGTCCTCATAATCATGTGCGGAAAATAAGATTAAAAAAATATGCAATCAAAAAATAAAACAAAGATTAGAATAAAAGATTATGTTTAACGATCTGGTTTAAAGTAGGAAAAAAAATATATAGGTGATACGTTCCCTTTAAATTCAAAACCGAGAAATCAATGAATAATCTTTACTTTTATGAGCGGTGTCTTGCAAACTTTGGGTTGGCAAGTTGTACTTAAGACTTCCATCATGAATTTTCCATGTAGTCACATTGGTCCCTAGTTTAAACCATTTTCTGGTATTCTCAAGAATCCAGGCCTTAAGTAAAAATAAACAGTTTATAGAATGGCGCCACTGTGTATTTCAAGGATTTAATTGCTGTCTTGTAGCGTGACCTCGTTACTTTTCTGACCTTATTGAATGTTTATATATTATGTATGGTTGAAGTATAGTTGCACACTAAAGTACAATAGCTCATTTGTTAGAATGATGTATATCAAAGGCTTATTCTGTGTTTTCTTTATAGGCCAAGCAATGAGAGCAAGAAGAATGGTGGAACCTGTGCAGAAAGACGTGTACAAATATCAGATTGGGCATATTCCTACAGAATGGGAAGGTAATTTATTATTATTATTATTAATAAAATATATATATATATATATAATTATTTTTTTTTTTTTCTAATAATGGTCCAGAAGTTGTTTGTACCGGTCTGTCTTGGCTCATAAAGGATTTTTTTTTGTAAAGGCTTTGTTCATACTTTGCGGATGCAGAGTAGTTTTTCTGCTAGTATTTAATTGGGCGCTTTTGCGGTATTTCATGTTTAAGAGGACCTGTCACCTCTCCTGACATGTCTGTTTTAGTAGATAATTGTATTCCTCCTGAAATCACAATTCTGGAGCATCTTTTTGTTAGTCCTAGTAGAAATTTATGAATAAATTGACAACTGGGTGTTCGCATTTGGGGGGGGGGGGGGTGGTGTGTGTGTCTCTACATAGGCTGATACTGTCCAATCAGTGCTGACAGAGTGGGACTGTGTAGAGACACGCCCCGTTGACCAGGGGAATTGTAGCTAAAAATTATAACCTATAACGAAACCGAGGCTATGACACTCAATAAAAATATACTTTTATAATTATTGGAGTCCAAATATATAAAAACACACATATCTCAATCTAAAATTCAGAGATGACTAACCACAGCGTGGTGGTGGACACCAAATAGCAGTAATCAATAATACACAAAGGTACAAAAAACCTACACGTGTCACAACATGGGTAAAAAAGAAGATGCAGTTTAAATAGCATTTAGTCAACTACAACAGTGTATGGATGGCATATGTTGTTACATAATAGTAACTTACCCATAAGAGTAAAGATGGCTACCTGGCGTCACATTTGCAACTAGAAGAAAAAGGGAATACAAACCGGTGCAACCATAGGGCATTACCTACATAAGAAGAAGAATAGATGATGTGGTGATAAATATGCTCACCTGGCGATGTCGTGCTAGGAGCTCGACACCCCTGAAGATATTTACTTTGAGTTTGTAGTAGGACGTCAGAGAACTGCAAACCACGGGTTGTACCGGAAGCCAAAAAATTGGACCGGTTCTAGGTAGGATGGTGGGATTGTGAGAATGACACCTTGGGTAGGTGAGAGAACCTCAAAAAACAACCCTTGAAGCGGCGCTGGTCTCTTGGAATTAATCCACTGTTAGTTGCTAGTGTCGCATAATGAGGAAGCAGACACTGTGTATGTCAATAAGTCTTTAATGGATACAGGCGACGCGTTTCAAAGACCAACCGGCTCCTTCCTCAGGCAGTATCAGAAAATAAACAAAGTGTAAAAGGTAGTGCAGGTATTTATGCTGAAAAAAAACGGCAAAACAAATTGTCAAAGGGCACCTGTCACATAAAACATTAAGTAATGTACAAAATAAATGTGATGATGGAGAAATAAGGTTAACAGTATATTATGGACATAAAAACGTTAAAATGGTACTTATAATAATATCAGGTAACGTAATACTGAAGGGCAAAAGGAATGCCGTTCCTTTGGCACAGTTGCTGAGCAGACCTGCTGGATAACCGGGTCAGGTAACCAAGAGATTGGGTCAGGAGAAATTAATTGAGATATGGACACGGAGGGAAATGTAGAGGAGGATGAAAGGGTGTATTTCTTAGTGTGAACTGCTAGATTCGATCTGGCAACTAAGCGGCTGGAGTATCTAGTTAATGCGCCGGGACTACGCGCTCATTGGTTGGGAGTGGAGCGTCCCTAACGACCGTTGTTAAGCTCTACGCAATGACAATTGAGAGTGAAAAAATGAAGAGATTAGAACTGAAATAACGATTTAAAGAGGGCCGTCAACCTCTTTATGTATGGATGAATGTATGGAGTACAGTTGTGAGAATATATAGAAAATATATTACAAACATTAGCAATATTGTAATTGGGTGAGTTGTAGGTAAAAATAATATTTTTAACGTTAAAAACACAGGCAGGTAACGTTGATAGAAATAACAATAATAATAATAACAGTGGTGGTGCCAGAAATATATAGTGTGAATATATCTGTATATAGGAACACACACTATCTCCCTCCCTTCATCAAGTTTATGTTGGAGGTAATTGGCATATCTTTCATTGGGTGTTCGTAGTGGTTTATAAAAACCAAAAAAACAAGCATAATAAAATATTAGAGTATTGTTTCGGAAACTGCATTGGGACCGGTGGGAATTGGGGTATTCAACCTGTATATCCAATAAACCTCTCGTCGGCAAAGAGTTTAAAACCTGTTGGCTTGAGAGGTATCTATATATCTTTAAATGCTACCAAATAATATACAGTCTCCCCCATGCGCTAAAGTACAATGTTTGGGAATGCTGTGTGTCCACAGTTTTTTCTTGCAGTTTGAACTGTCTTGATTTAAATGACAATGTAATGGTTGGGTGGTGCGTCCAACGTATTGGGCTCCGCAAATGCAACTAATTAAATAGATAACAAATTGTGATTGGCACGTCAGCCTATGTTTGAGTGTGAATGTTTCACCCGTGTTGTTACTAGTGAAGGATTTGCACCTGTGTTGGATGCTAGAGCAACAGAGGCAACGTGTTTTCTCACAGCGGTAGCTCCCCAAAGTTGATATGGGGTTGCCCAATGTTTGACTCGGCTGGGGGGCTGTAAACTCTTAAGGGTTTGAGCTCTACGGTAAGTACAAATTGGTTTTATTTTGTAAGAGAGGTTTTAAAAATGGGTTATGAGTTAATACGTGCTAATGTTTGGTTAGAATCTCTTAGATTTTTCCAAATTTATTGTTCTATGTGGTGATGAAGTTGAATTTGTTTGGATTAAAATCACCTGTGGATGATTTCTTTGATGCTAATCAGGCTGTTTGTTTTAATTTTTTAGTTCTCTGGTATGCATCGGTGAGGAGGTGATTTGAGTATCCCTTTTGCTTGAATCTTTCCTGTAAAATGGTGGCTTGTCTTGGGTACAGTTTTTCCCTACTCGTTTTGGCTCTAGAGGATATTTTGAAGCCATTTTTTATAATATCCACTAGAAAAGTCCAAATAACTATTTGTGTCTACCTTTTTAAAAAAGGTGCGGGTGATGATTTGGGAATGAGCATGGGAGATTGTAAGATCAAGAAAGTCTATTTCATTCAAGTTGATATTGCTCGTAAAGGTTAGGCCCCAAGTATTTGTGTTAAGAATAGTAGTAAAATTGGTAACTGAAATCACATCTCCTCGCCAAATGAAAAACAGATCATCTATGTATCTTCGATAAAATAATATATGGTGTTTAAAATTGGAATTATGCCTAATGTGGGAATCTTCAAATATGCCCATAAAAAGATTAGCATAGCTTGGTGCCACCCTCGTGCCAATGGCTGTACCCCTCTGTTGGCGGAAGACCAAATTTTTAAAAGTGAATACATTATTTTTTAAAATAAAGTCCATCCCTTGAAGGATGAAGGAGATTTGTTCTTTCTTCTTGGTATTATCCCTATCCAGGATGGTCATGAGGCTGACTAGATGCAAATCATGCTGTATAAAGCTGTAACGTCTAGGGTAAGTAGTAGGAGGTCATTGGACCATGGAGTATTTCGCAGTTCTGAAATCAGTTGTATGGAATCTTTTAGGTAACTGGGTAATTCATTTACATAATTTTGAAGAAGAATGTCAAGATAGTGGGTAGATGGCATGTTGGAGACTGAATACCTGAAATGATGGGTCTCCCTGGTGGATTGGTTAGGTTTTTATGTATTTTGGGTAAATGGTAAAAAAATGGAGTGCTTGGATTTTTTGATAGTAATTAATTTGTTTCGTGTTTGTTAATTAAAGATTCCTTAAAAGCTTTATTAATAAATAGATTAAGATTTTTGGCAATTTCACGGGTGGGGTCAGAGGGTAACTGGGTTTAGTAATCTGAGTCGGAAAGGATATTGAGGGCCTCTTGTTTGTATTTTTCTATGTTTTGGATAACTATTCCCCCACCCTTGTCGGCTGCTCTGATAATGATGTCTTTGTTATGGGACTTTATAATTTCTTTTTCTTTAGTATTAAGGTTGTCCTTGTATTTATAAAGGCATTTTTCCACTAGTTTGAATTCATTAACTACCAGATCGTGATACGTAGCTATAAAGTGGCCTTGGCTTTCAATTGGATAGAATTTTGAAGGTACCCTGAGCTCAGTGTGTGTATATCCATCATTTTATGATTTCAATTTCTGAGTTGTCGGATTTGGAAGGAGGTTTTATTTTAGTATTAGAGATTTTGAAGTGTCTAGCTAGGGTACGTTTTCTAGTGAATCGGTGGAGATCTAGGAAAAGCTCAAACCCATTTGCTCCTGATGTGGGGCAAAAAAGTCCTTTTTTCAAAATAGATATTTCGGAAGAGAAATACATAGTTGGAAAGGTTAAAAATTTGTGTGGGTAGATCGCTCATAGGGGTTGAGCTTACTGCTGTTTTTCTTTTTCTTTTTGCATCCTCTGAGGCGTTTTTTCTTTTTTGGGGGTTGTAGAGAGTCAGTGGAGGGAAATAACTTCATTGTTTTGTATACTGGAAGATGGTGGTCTATGGTTGTCCCTAAAAAAGGGGCTGCAGGGGTGAGGAATGGTACTGAGGCAGTGGCTTCTGCTGAGGTATTGTGAATAGTAAGAGTATGTTCACACGCAGTGCTTTCAGGCGTATTTTGGGACGTTTACGCCTCGAGAAACGCCTGAAAGAAACGGAAGCTGAACGCCTACAAACATCTGCCCATTGATTTCAATGGGAAAAACAGCATTTAGTTCATGAGGGGGGGAATTTTACGCCGCTGTTTAAAAAAACGGAGCTTAAAAAGACTCTCCGTAAAAAGAAGTGCATGTCACTTCTTGAGGCGTTTTTTGAGCTGATTTTCCATTGAACACTATGAAAAACGCCTGAAAAGAAGCCTCTAAAGAAGCTCCAAATTAAAAGAAGCTTGATTTTCAGCTTCCAAAACGCCTGAAAATCAGAGGCTGTTTTCTCTGAAACCAGCTCCGTATTTTCAGACGTTTTTTGTTAAGCTTGTGAACATACCCTAAGAGGGGGTGGGGGAAGAACCGGTGGGGAGGGTTCTGGAATAGCACGTGGAGGGTCATGGATGACTAGTTCAGAATTGTCATGCGTGGTAAGGATGGACAGGTTCAATGGAGATGGAGAAGAATGGAAGTTTTGGGAGTTGAGGCAGTTGGACTTGGTTTTGGGTGTTTTGGTCGTGATTTTGGAGATGGTAGGTTTTGGTGATAGGTTGGGTTTGTTGGGGTGATTATCCAGCGGACCTGCGGATTTTGGCATGGATTTATTATACTTGCTTTTAAGGTATTGTTTGTTTTTTTTGTATTGGATTTTGTTCACATTCGGTTTAGATGCTTGGACCGTGGTTGGGGATTTTAGTATGATGGGTGTTTTTTGTTGATGGTTAATCGGTTTTGCACCATTTAGTTATGGGTGTGTCCAACATCTGATTTGGTTGTGTAAGTAATCTAGACGGTTTCTTGTTAACTTGCATGATTTTTTTCTCAACCGTTTCTTGTTCTATTTTATGTATTCTATTAATGATATTCTGATTGATTAAGTGAAAATCTGGGTGTTGATAGAAGTCTGTTAGTTTCGAAATAATGGAATCTATTTGAGTGGTAATGGTGTTGCACAGCTGCATTCAATTTTTTAATAATCGTTGCATCATACCCCGAGAAACGTCTTCCATGAAAACCTCCCAATCATTGGTGAAAGGGAGGTCTTCTTTGAAAGATAACTCCAAAGGCATTCTAAGGCCTCGTGGTTCTATCTGTTTGTTGAGATAGATGGTGAGAAACATTACATCAATATGATCATGCAATTCAGATATCATGTTGTTTTCAAGGTCATTGAACAAATTGGTCATAGTTTTCGTTTCTTCATTAGAAAAGATAGTGGTGATGCTAGAACGAGAGGTGAAAGAAGTACTTGCAGTATATTTCGTTACTAGTCGGTCTCTTGTGTCTTGACGGTTCTTGAAGTGTTCCATTGTAATAAAGTCAGACGCTAGAAATGCGAGCGGGGATAAGAGTAGGTCCTGGTTTGTAGAAGATGCCTAGATATTTGCATCCTTGTATAGGAGATGAATATCCTGTCACACCGGATCTAGATGGTCAGGCGTGTTGGTAAAGTTGCAACTAGAAGAAAAAGGGAATACAAACCTGGCGCAACCATAGGGCATTACCTACATAAGGAGAAGAATAGATTATAAATATGCTCACCTGGTGATGTGCTAGGAGCACGACACCCCTGAAGATATAAACTTTGAGTTTGTAGTAGGACGTCAGAACTGCAAGCCACGAGTTGTACCGGAAGCCAAAAGATTGGACCGGTTCTAGGTAGGATGGTGGGATTGTGAGAACGACACCTTGGGTAGGTGAAAACTCAAAAAACAACCCTTGAAGCGGCGCTGGTCCTTTGGAATGTAATCCACTGTTAGTTGCTAGTGTCGCATAATGAGGTCAATAAGTCTTAAATGGATACAGGCGACGCGTTTCGAAGCCGGACCAGCTTCTTCCTCAGGCAGTTGTTTATATAAAAAAAAAACTGCCGTTACACCGCAACGCGTGTTTCGGCTCCAGGCCTTCATCTGTAGGTGGTGCCTGAGAGTCACAACAAACTATTTAAAGGTCCGTAGACCAATCAGGAGTGGTAGCTTACCAAATAACAGCTGGAGGATGTAATTGGCAGCTAGCCGGTATAAGACGCATGTCATCCCCACCGGGCCCAGAGATATGACATCCGGCTGACACTGATGACGTCAGACGCAACGACATCATGCGTCCGACATATCCATGACAACGGAGGTCGCCGCTGGTAGCCGGTGAGTACGCATGCGTCAACCCCACCTCCTAGAGAAACACACACAAAACAATTGTGCTGTCTCTCCAGCAGGGGGAGCAACCATATAGTGGTCGTATGACCCCATGGTTGACCCTGCGTCTGCCAGAAAAACTGTAAAAGAGCACTGTTCACCAAATATGTCTTTATTTGACAACCCAAGATCAGTGCATTTGTATACAAGATCGCAGAAGTGACCGTACACTTGTTGCACTTTACAGAAACATACATGATGTAACCTGTCCCTAGACTTTCCCTCTCTCTCTAGTGCATAATCATATAATATGATAATTCATGTAGCGTCCATGGCCACGGGCGGTCGGGTTTACTCACCCCCCGACGCCCGCAGCAATGGATCCGTGAGCGCTGGTCCCCATCTCCTTCCTAGGAGACGCCAGCGCTCACTTCTGCTCCGTTCTGCTGTGTCCCGTAGGGTGCGCGCGCACGCTCGTGCCCAGCCTTAAAGGGCCAGCGCGCACATCAGGAAATAATCATCCTCAACAGCCCATGATTTCCTGGTCTATAGGAAGGCCCCAGCCCTTATGATCCTTGCCTGAGTGTTGTTAGTTTATCCCAGTCTGTCTTGCAAATGGTCCCTTAGTGTTTCCCATTCCAGTTGTTACCCGTGCCCTGTTACCTGTTCCTGTATCCCGTGCTGTTCTTGTTCCTGTGCCTACTAGTGTTGGTGTCGTGTCTACTGCACCTGCTGTCGTTTGCCACGTCCAGTGTCTTCTGCCACGTCCGATACTGCCCGCCATGTTTGGCGCTACCTGCTGCACCGGCCTCCATCCGTGCTGAAGCCGTCTGGACTAGTTGAGGTACCCAAGTGTTACTATCTACTAATGACTTTCGTATAGACTGTGACCTGGTCAGCTGCCTCTCTGCTACGGCGGAAGGGCCTAGTGGGTCCACATACCCTGTGACCGTGACCATGACCATTCATTTCAGAAAATCATATCATATTAAAATCTAAAAAGTAGTAGTATTGAAAATTTTTGGTTGATCTCTGCTTTAGGTTTAGTAAGGGGTATTTTAGCACCCAGTTGTCATTTATTCTTAGGATTCTAGGAGTAGTAACATAGGAACTGCACAGCGCAGAGTACTAAGAAAAGCTGCTCGAGAATTGTCAGTTTTACTAATTTATTAGTATTTTCTATGAAACAACATGTCAGGAGAGGTGACAGGTCCTCTTTAAATAAAAAAAAATAATGTGTTTACAGCAGACTGCGAACTGACTGACCAACCACCGAGTTTACAGCAGACTGGACTAACCAGAGCATGACCATCAAGCCTTTGGAATTCCTCATGGCAATTCAACTTCGTTTCAACTATTTTCTGTAAATTTACCAGATGAAAAATTAATAGATCGGATCCCCATCAATGACATATTTAGTCAATATGTCATCCGTGTTAATGGTTGGAAAACTTATTTTAAGGGATTTTTTCAATAAAACTTTTTTTTTTTTTCATAAAAGGCCAGCCCGGTGATCAACTGATTTCCATCTACCTGGCTAACACCTGGTAGTTTTTTCCAGAGCCGTATCTGGACATACGTTTCCTCTTTTTATGCCACTGCTAGGGAATTGTGAATTTACATGGCGACTATTCAAATAAATGGCTGACCATGTAATGCATTGACAGCTGGGTCTGCCAGAGCAAAAGCAGCTCTTCTTTCTGGCTCATGGAGGATCCCCGTCTGTGATGTCCATATGCCCTAATTGTGCATCTGGACTGTGAATGTCGTCATGAGACAACCACTTTGTGTCTGGTGCATTGGGGTGTGGCACCTGCTTCTATGTGTGCGTGATTGCGGCTTCTAAATTCTTTAGGACTCCTGATTTATAATAATTTATAAATAGTATAACATTTTCGGGACTATATAAAAAAAGCTGTGTAGTCTGATGGCAACTTTCATCATTTATTCCCGTTTCTCTCTGGTGCTGTTGCTATAAGATGCACTCTGCAAATTACACTTCCACACTCCTCATGCTGAATTGTCACCTATTGTCTATGCTGATAGAATATTTTATTTACCTCCTCCCTGTGTCAGCGGCGCTCATGAAAGCCTATCCGTCATTGCCAGAGCCTATGGAGATTTGGAGAGTGCATGCCTCTTTCAGCATTTTACTGCCTGCTTGTTCCATCTTCCCAATTTCCTGTAGCATTTAGTGATTAATGGCAGTTTTAATTTGCATGCTCACTTTTATGCTCATTAAAGTGTATTATGTGCCAGTAGGAGTGTAAAGGTTCAATGGAAATCTCATGCATACTAATCAAAATGCAAATAAGCACAGATGAAAGAATGTCGGGGTCTCGATAGGTATGAAATGTCCAGTTATCTTAGTAAGCCTTACTCGTACATAGACAGGACTATTTAATACAGGCAACGCTGCGAGTGCACCACATGACGATCAGAGGCTATAATTCAACTTCTAGAAATGGGAAAGAGGTGAAGGCTCAAGTCTCCTAAATGTGCACCGTAAAAGTCCATTCCTCCTGAATATGTTATACTTAGTATTTATTTATTCTAAGCTGCCACCCTTTATGTAAAAAAAACAAACTGAGAATATGGTAAGTTTTACATACAAATAGTTGCTTAGGTTGAACAGTGTGATAGTTTATATGATTTGTGCAGCATTTTCTATCTTTACAATTCTTCATCAAAGCCTTAAAGTATAAGCTCACTCTCTGGTAAAACTGGAGGACCTGTCACTAGGTCATATAAGTTGAACTCGTTTACTGACCTAAATAGCGCTGTCTCCCTGATTCCAGCGTCCTTTTTGTTTCCTGGACCCCCAGAGATATGGTCCACTGCTATGTTGGCTCCCTATATGCTAATTTTCTGTAGTTGGCCAACAAGGGGAGCTAGCTTCCCTGCCTCTGATGCTGACCAATCAGCACGAGGCAGCTTGAGGGTAGTTCTGGCCCTGTTGGCTAACTACAGCAAATTAGGATATAGAGATCCAACACAACAGTGGACCATGTCTCTGGAACTGAGGGGATCCAGGAAAAAAAACAAAACAGTACTGTAATCAGGGAGACAGTGCTATTTAAGTCCGTAAACCAGTTCTTCTTATATGACCAAGTGACAGGTCCCCTGTAAATGGCAATTTTCTAAAATAGTATTGTTTTTATCATCAGAAAGCTGCACCACGACAGTGCTGCACAAAATAGGAAAGTTGGCATTAAACCACCTTACTACCCCAGACCATTGGGAAGATGCATTAAAGAGGCTGTCCAGTTTAGAAAACACATTTTCATATTCCCTATAGGGTAATTTCGAGTTAAGAGGGGGGTCCCTTATTCAGGATCCTCAACTCTTGGCCGAGTGTAGAGCAGTAACAAATGGCGTCTCTCGCTCTGGAGGACCTGTCTTGTCCTGCATTGCACAGACTTTAATTGATTTGAGTGGGCACTGTGGAATACTTAGTTTGTCCTGTGGTGGCGCTGCAGGGAAATTAAATACTTCATGCCAGGTTTCCCCATATATTACATCTGATGGGTGGGTCCCAGCAGGGGGACTCTTTGTGATCAGCTTATTGTCAAGGGACCGTTTTAGCAAGTAGGGATTGTCCAAAGCATAGTCTAAAATTCGTTTGTTTTGCCTTATTTTCTGTTGTCTAAATTTGTGTCTTATATTCTGAAAAATGCAATAATTCCCCACTTTTCTGAATGTTTATTACTGGGTATTTGTAAAGACTGCTGGAGCTGCACACATGGGTATCTGCATAGATATTTGGGCTCATACCCTTGCGTAGGTTACATAGATAGCTGGGTTCTCATTTTTTTCGTGTCTTACTTTTAAATTCAGTGAAAACCATCTGACATTTCACCAAAAATTGAAAATCGCTCATAATCTAATAGGTGCTATGTTACCTGTGTAATACACGTGCTTTTTATCGCTCCATGTTCGATTTTAGGGGGGGGGGGTGTTCCAGAGGCAGGGAAGCTTGCCAGTAGTTTCCTAAATGGACTTCCGTTTCCTTACTACCCGGAATGCATAGCGCCTTCTCTGGAGCATGCATTATGACTGTTCAATTGCAAGCTGTCTAGTCAGAAACCCCTCCTCCTCTCTTCTATTACCTAGTGTTATTAGCAAGCTCTGTGCTGTCCAGACTGTGTAGTGCAGGGTGTGAATGCAGGAGCCGGGGGCGCGCATCAAGCGTGCTATGACACTTCCCTTTCCTGTTTTCCGGCCCCAGCTTGTCTGTAACTAGAGATGGAAAGAACCTGATGACGGGGAGTGAACTGCAAATAGCTCAGAAGTGAGACACCTAGTGGCAGTGTGTTTAGACCCATTTTTCACCTGGAAAACAACAGATTTGGTAATTAGAACATATTACACTTTTGATGGTGGTAACTGTGCCTATATAATCAGCATAAGATGGTCAAACGACAGTGGAGGTTGAGGTTTGATCTGTCCCGGTAGCTGGTACCTGCTACTACTGTGATTTTTACAAGCTCGTTCAGCCCTATTTTCATATCCTTCTTTAATCGGACCTGATCCTAGAAGGAGAATTTTCTGTCTGGTAAAGTCTGTGTCAAGTGAAGCGGGAAGGAATTAGAGAAGCGTTAATCTGCTTGGAATTTTATAACCTCTATTGCCACGCTCAGAATGAAGACAATTTATCTTATTTTAATTTGTATTCAAGCATCCGGAGAGTAAAAAGATTAGTTCATGTAAGCCAGTAGTCTGCCATATAGTAGAGGGCTAGCCACATCTTCATTGTAGGAACGATTAATGAAAGGCTACTACACACGACTATTTTTATTAGTGTGTATTTATATTATGCTTGTTTCTTACGATTTTTTACATTTAGTATTGTCACAAACTGTAGCCGTGTATGTGCTAGTCCTGACCGAGCAGATAAAATTATATTTTTCCTATAATGAGATCATCGTGCTCTGCAATGTGATATAGGCTAGAGGTAATGTCCAAGTATGATGAATATACAAACTTACAGTATGTGTATGAAAATGCAGACATCATGACCGTTTAACGTAACCATTAGTTAGACCTGTGCTTCTCAAATTCTGAGGCGCCCCCTAGTTTTTCGTGAGGCGCAGCTGGGGAGGCAGTTTTCACAAAAGTTATAATACCTGGTTTATCGGCATAATTGACTCGTTACACTAAGGCCCCATGCACACGAATGTGCTTTTGCGGCCGCAATTCCCCCCAAAATCCACGGGAGAATTTCGGCCCCATTCATTTCTACAGGCCCATGCACACGACCGTGGACATGTCTTATTACGGCCGTGTTCTGCGGTCCAGGCACATAGGAAATAATGGACGCGGCCATGTGCACGGCCTGCGATTTGCGGGTGACACTCGCCGGCCGACCCGAAATTCACAACCATGCACATGGCTACAGTCATGTTCATGAGTCCTAAATGGTGCCTATTTTCTGCTAACCACTCTGGTGAAAGCAACTGCAGTGAATTTTTGTTTCTTTGTGGTTGCTTTCTGCTATAATAGAAGTATAAAAGGAAATAATAATAGTGCTGTTACCTAATATACAATTGAAGGTTAAACAACAAAGCTTTAACAATAACATGATACAATACATGATCACTGTACAGAGTAAAATCTGATGTGGTCACTGTTGACGCAATCATGGCCAATATATAAATTACACTGAAGTTTTAGATGAGCGTATCAACTGACACTCGCCCTGTAAATTTATCCAGATCCAAATCATAGGATACATCGGAGATCAGTAAGAGACGCAGAGACACTGCTTTGTATACCCAAAAATACTCCTCTGATGTTTATTGATCAAACAATTACAATAATATCTTTCAAAAAGGGAGAAGGCTTGGTTTCAGCCAATGGTTTACAATGTGACGTTGACTCTGATTCAGCCAATAGCATACAATGAGAATGTTCCCAGGCATAAAAACCTTTTAAATGTGAAATTCTAATCCTCATGAAATGCCTACGTCATTTCTGCACCTGCCACGAACCGTATCTTCAGGCCAGAATGAATTCTTATCTTACTCCCTTTGATTTGCAATGAAAGGGCTATCTCATCTCATTTACGACTACAAGGTCATTACACATTTCTTGTAGCAGATTCAGATAAGAACCAGGGAGATGCATAGCTGAGAGATAGCATTAATATACGGTCTTAAAGCAACAGATGATGACTTATTTACTAAATTGATTCTTTGGAATACAAGATGGATGTAAAATATACAAGATGGAGTCCACACAAAATGGAATCAATAAACATATTTTGCTCACTTCTACAGTCACATAGGTATGAATTACTCTGGTCATGACACAGGGTATCTTGGTACACAATTAGTTAATATTGAGCTATCACCAGGTGTTTCTGGGTGTTCTCCTACACTGCACCCCCAGCCCACAGTTCTGCGCCTTCTTCACATCTTATCACGGGGTCTTGATCAATAGCCAGTTTTCGGGTAACCTTGGCTTGTAATAGTAGTGTGGCTGGTCAATTTTGTTCACAGCACCAGGTTGCAAAATCTCTACGGTATGAACATTTCACATCAAACCCTACAGTCCCGTCACTGGCTGAAATATAAGGGCTAAAATACTTTGCGCAAATAAATGCAACCTTGACCTTTTTGAGATACTTAACCATTTCTGTTAAACTGTTTTTACAAACCATAGATGAAATGGATGTGAATCTGCTATTAATCAGGTTGACAAACTACAAGATTCATTTGGACTCGTAAGCAGTGGCCTTTCTAATGCCAATTTATGGCACAGTTGCTCTTTATTGGAAAGGTTATGCTATCGAGAACATATTCTGAACTTTTCTTGTACCTAGCACGAAGAGGATTCGACTCCATTGCTGCTCCCCATTAACCAGAGAGTTAATTTTATTGTCTGACATTTTGCTGCTTTCAAGTCTCCTGCCAAAGTCGTGTAACTGATCAATTATTTTCTCTATCATGGTTGAGAAGAAAAACGTGGACAGTAGAGTCGTGTCTTCATACATTCCACCCCATTCATTTTACCCTGATTTTGAGAGAGATGGACATCTAAGGGTATGTTCACACGCAGTCAGCAAAAACGTCTGAAAACACGGAGCTGTTTTCAGACTAAAACCGCTCCAGGTTTTCAGACGTATTTTTACCAACTCGCGTTCTTTACGGCCGTTTTTGGGGCTGTTTTTCAATAGTCAATAAAAACGGCTACAAAAATGTCCCAAGAAGTGTCCTGCGCTTCTTTTGACGAGCCGTCATTTTACGCGCCGTATTTAGGCAGACACGTAAAATAAAGGCTCGTGAGAACAGAACATCGTAATTCCCATTGAAAGCAATGGGCAGCTGTTTGTAGGCGTATTGGGGGCTTTTTTTCAGGCGTAATTCGAGGCGTAAAACGCCTGAATTACGTCTGAAACCACTGCGTGTGAACATACCCTCACAATAAAATATTCTTGCTTCACATCTGGTAATGCATCTGTGTTACAAGGGATACAGTTCAGTGCGTATTCGCTCATATATTGTCTGCATTGGTTCAAGAACATACATATCTAAAAAATGTTTTAAAAACTCCCTTCCTTGTTTGTAATACGGGCAGTGACTGACAGATGTACCAGATCTATTATTGGGGACAAATTGTGCATCTTTAAGGGCCAGAAGCAGGAGTTGGGCTTTATGAACATGACTGTATTACTGTTCCATACAACCTCTCAGTTGTACGGAGCCGTAATAAAGATGTGTTCTCCCTTTCTTTTTCTCTAAATCTGACATAACCCGAGATGTATGGCGCGAGATGTAGAAAAAAAACCGCCATCTGTCAGCCACCCGTTGCCCATAGACCCCAATGTAAAAAAAAGGATATGTCACAGCCATCCAGTAAAAAAAAAGTATACATTGTTTTTTGTTTTTTTTTACGTGGTACTCTGTTGGCGACAAATGGCGAACGGATGGCATCGGATGTAGACTTCTTTGTTAAAAAAAAGCATAAGTAATCTTTTAAGTTAAAAAAATAAATAAGTCCTAAGTATTTTTTTCCTGGATGGCATGAGATTGTATTGTATTGAATTGGTATCATGGGAAATAGTAAATCTTAACACAATTTAAGAAAAAGTAACGGTGGACACATCTGTACAGTATAGAGGTGTATGGTGCTCTACTGATTTCATATTGAGGCACACAGAGCGGGTTGTTTTTTTTTATGTCAGATACTGTAAGAATTAGACAGAAACTTATAGCATTTCAGCTACCTGCAGCCACCACTAGAGGGAGCTTACTGCATATTGTGTTATTATTAAATGTATAAACAGTATGCAGTAAGCTCTTAAAAGGGTTGTCACATGAAGACAACTCCTGTCCATATACCCTTTTTTTATCTACGCTATATAGGGGGGTCCCCTGATCAGGACCGAACCACTCCGTGAGCCAGAACTACGGTAATCCTACATTTCATCTGCAGTAGCTGATGCAGAAGAAATGTCTACCTAGAGATGGCTTCCCTCGACAAAAAAGGACTGCTTGCCGGTTGTGCAAACTGATGAGCCAACCCCTTTAAGCTCCCCCTAGACTGAAATTTGAGAATTATCCTACCTTCTAGAAAGGTGTAGCTCATATAGTGTATATAGTCAGAATGGCTAGAACTGAGCAGATTGTGTATGGTATATAGCCCTACATAATTGATAATGCTTTACTGATCTAATGCTGTCATTAATACATTGTAATCCATTGGGTTGTGTCTAAAACATAGCAGAGATTGGTTTATTCCCTGTGTCTGATTTATACTGTAGTCTGAAAGCACACAAGTAAATAAGTCAGGTAATGGGAGCTTTTAGAGATGTCGACATGCATTGGGGAATATCTCCGACATCAACATATTTTTAAATATGCTAAAAAATTCATAAGCATCCCATCTGTAGAAGTCTGAAGCTACAGGATCTTTTCAGAATTATTTTGTTTGTTCTTGAAGATTGATGTAACTTGAGCTTATTTATGGTCTCGAACCTCACAAATCTTTATTTATCTCTTCTTTTCTATTGTAGCATGGATCAGAGGCAAAAGAAAAGATCCTCCGACAATTGAGGTGAGATTGGTTCCAAATAAACGTTTGTAGTTTTTCACCTTTTTTAAAAACGGAAATTAATTCTTTACATATTTTTTTCCTTTTTGTTGTTTTTTATTTTTCTGCTAACCATAAATCTAGAAGGTTTCAGAAATTTTAGGTGCTCTGTGAATTTGTTTCTGGTTTTTTTGGGTTGTTGTAAGCGGGTATATCATTCTGTGCAGTGTTTGTCACCATTAGGGCTCAAGCATATGGGAACAGAACCAAATCTATATAACACTATTTATAACTTTGAAGGTGCTGGCAAATTTTTTTTTTCTTTAGACCTTATTCACACGGCCGCAGTAGGAACAATAGACCCCTAATAGGGCTATTCACACGACCGATTTTTAATTGACGGCCCGGGAAACCTGGCCGTCAAAAAATGGGTAATTTCCTATTTTCGGCCGCCCGGCTCCCATAGAAGTCTATTGGGCCAGGTAATACACGGCCATCACTGGAATGTGTCCCGAGTGATGGCCGTGTCTTCCGTCGCTCGCTCTCTCTCACCCTCCTCCTCACATGCACTTCGCACTGCGAGGAGGAGAAGATTTTTTTGCTCCCTGTAGAAGCGAAATCCCCAATCCCGGCCACAGCTTCGGCAACGCTGTGGCTGGGGATTGGGGATTCCGCTTCAGAAGTGCCTGACGTCACTGTGTCCTTATATGGACACAGTGAAGTCAGGGACTTCTGGAGCGGAAACCCCGGCCACAGGGTCGGGGATTTCGCTTCAGAAGTGCCTGACTTTTTAACGGACGATTTTGACCCGTTTTGCATCCGTTTTAAAATCTGATGAATTTCATTTGTACATTTTTTTGCCACACACTTCCCTCTGTAGATAATGCCACACACTTCCCTCTGTAGATAATGCCACACACTTCCCTCTGTAGATAATGCCACACACTTCCCTCTGTAGATAATGCCACACACTTCCCTCTGTAGATAATGCCACACACTTCCCTCTGTAGATAATGCCACACACTTCCCTCTGTAGATAATGCCACACACTTCCCTCTGTAGATACTGCCACACACTTCCCTCTGTAGATACTGCCACACACTTCCCTCTGTAGATACTGCCACACACTTCCCTCTGTAGATACTGCCACACACTGCCCCCTGTAGATACTGCCACACACTGCCCCCTGTAGGTGGTGCCACACACTGCCCCCTGTAGGTGGTGCCACACACTGCCCCCTGTAGGTGGTGCCACACACTGCCCCCTGTAGGTGGTGCCACACACTGCCCCCTGTAGGTGGTGCCACACACTGCCCCCTGTAGGTGGTGCCACCCACTGCCCCCTGTAGGTGGTGCCACCCACTGCCCCCTGTAGGTGGTGCCACCCACTGCCCCCTGTAGGTGGTGCCACCCACTGCCCCCTGTAGGTGGTGCCACCCACTGCCCCCTGTAGGTGGTGCCACCCACTGCCCCCTGTAGGTGGTGCCACCCACTGCCCCCTGTAGGTGGTGCCACCCACTGCCCCCTGTAGGTGGTGCCACCCACTGCCCCCTGTAGGTGGTGCCACCCACTGCCCCCTGTAGGTGGTGCCACCCACTGCCCCCTGTAGGTGGTGCCACCCACTGCCCCCTGTAGGTGGTGCCACCCACTGCCCCCTGTAGGTGGTGCCACCCACTGCCCCCTGTAGGTAGTACTACACAGCACCCCCCCCCTGTAGATAGGGACTTCTCCTGAAATGGTGGCGCTGACTTCAATGTCCATATATGGACACAGTGAAGTCAGGGACTTCTCCTCGAGCGGAGACACTGGCCACAGGGTCGGGGATTCTGCTTCAGAAGTGCCTGACGTCACTGTGTCCATTACTGGCCGTGTTGCCATTTTTAACGGCCGATTTTGACCCGTTTTGCATCCGTTTTTTTCCCTGTCCGTTTTAAAATCGGATGAATTTCATTTAAATTTATTGCCACACACAGCCCTCTGTAGATAATGCCACAGCCCCCCTGGTAGATAATGCCACAGCCCCCCTGGTAGATAATGCCACAGCCCCCCTGGTAGATAATGCCACAGCCCCCCTGGTAGATAATGCCACAGCCCCCCTGGTAGATAATGCCACAGCCCCCCTGGTAGATAATGCCACAGCCCCCCTGGTAGATAATGCCACAGCCCCCCTGGTAGATAATGCCACCCAGCCCCTGGTAGGTAATGCCACCCAGCCCCTGGTAGGTAATGCCACCCAGCCCCTGGTAGGTAGTGCCACCCAGCCCCCTGGTAGGTAGTGCCACCCAGCCCCCTGTAGGTTGCACCCTCCCCCCCCCCCCCTTCCAGGAGAAGTCACCGACTTCAATGTCCATATATGGACAGTGTAGTCACGCACGTCTTCTGTAGCAGAATCCCCGGCCACAGGGTCGGGGATTCCGCTTCAGAAGTGAGTGACGTCACTGTGTCCATATATGGACAGTGTGGTCACTCACTTCTTCTGTAGCGGAATCCCCGGCCACAGGGTCGGGGATTCCGCTTCAGAAGTGAGTGACGTCGCTGTGTCCATATATGGACAGTGTAGTCACTCACTTCTCCTGTAGCGGAATCCCCAATCCCCGGCCGGGGATTGGGGATTCCGACTCCTACATGGAGCAAAAAAAGACCCTCCTCACATGCACTCTGCACTGTGAGGAGGAGGAGGAGAGAGAGCGCGTGCGACGGAAGACGCATTCCGGTGATTGCCGTGTATTACCTGGCCCCATAGACTTCTATGGGGACCGGGTAAACGGCCGAAAATAGGGCACGTCCCATTTTTTGACGGCCGGGTTTCCCAGGCCGTCAAAAAAATTGGTCGTGTGAATAGCCCCATTAGGGGTCTATTGTATCTACTGCAGCCGTGTGACAGCCGTTTTATGAACGGCCGTCACCTGGCCGGGAAACCCTGTAGTGTGAATAAGGGCTTAGGCCTTATTCACACGACAGGGTCCGAGTGTCGGCCGATAAAAACCGCCGTTTTGCATCCGTTCCGGACCGTGTTGCCGTTTTTAACGGCCGATTTTGTTTTCCCTGTCCGTTTTAAAATCGGATGAATTTCATTTAAATTTGTTGCCACACACAGCCCCCTGCAGGAAATGGCACCCAGCCCCCTGCAGGAAATGGCACCCAGCCCCCTGTTGGTAATGCCACCCAGCCCCCTGTAGGTTGCACCCATCCCCCCCTTCCAGTGTAGTCACTGACTTCTCCTGGAGAGGAATTCCCGGACACAGGGTCGGGAATTCCTCTTCAGAAGTGAGTGACGTCACTGTGTCCATATATGGACAGTGTAGTCCCGGGGATTTGGGATTCTGACGGAAGACACGGCTGTCACTCGGGACACATTCCAGTGATAGCCGTGTATTACCCGGCCCCATAGACTTCTATGGGGGCCGGGTAAACGGCCGAAAATAGGGCATGTCCCATTTTTGACGGCCAGGTTTCCCGGGCCGTCAAAAAATCGGTTGTGTCAATAGCCCCATTAGGGGTCTATTTTTCCTACTGCAGACGTGTGACGGGCGTTTTATGAACGGCCATCACCCGGCCGGGAAACCCTGTCGTGTGAATAAGGGCTTAGTCTTTCCCATCTATGTCCTAATGTATTCTCAGAGCCATATCAGCTGCATCATTTGCTGGGAGGTAAAATGTTGAAGGAAAGAATATCTTTACGATAAAAAAAAATCTCATATTCCATTATTGCTAAAACTACTGTTGTGACAGATATTGTTTTAAAGATGTAAAAAAAGAAAGTACTTATGCTAATTAGGAAACTTTTTAGCACTATAAATAAAATGTGTAACTGAATAGAATAGAAAGTCATTCTTATGTAAGTATATACAGGACATGAAAAAATAAATCTGCTCCCTGAGGAGCTAAAAAGACTGTAACTAAAGAGAGCCTGTCACGTTGAACTTGCTGTCCAATCTAGGAAGAGTCGAATAGATTGATATATCGTTTTGTGGGAAAAGATATAATGTGTATAATTTGTGATTTTATTGATTGAACGCTCTGTTCATTGTAGGCTTCGCAGTCTAGTGGGCGGAGAGACTTAATAATTGACAATCTTCCCTGTGTGTGTGCTTACAGAGCCGGCTGTCAATCACGGAGTAGGACCGCCCCCATGATTTATAAGCCCAGAGTTGTCAGGAAATTAAATTTAATACAATACAAGTTCTACTGAATCTTTTCCCATAAAACGATACATCAGATTGCTCATATCTTCCATGCAACATGTTTAATATGAGAGGTTCCCTTTAATTTCAGACAGTTACCAACTTTAATTACCTTTACTACCTACCAAATTAATGTGAAGGAAAAATAGATAAAGTTTAGGGAAAATAGTTTTTAAAAAAAATACCCTGGTTGCGCAAGTATGCATAGCCCTGTACATTTGGACTGTAGTTTATAGAATTAGGCTGGGCTACACGGTGTCACAAAATTACCACAAACGCAATGGTTCCCTATGGAAACGCAATGGTTCCCTATGGAAAATAAGGTTGCGGATGACCTTGCAATCATCGCAAAAAATTCTACCATAATGAATTATTGAGGCTGTGGTAATCTCTTGATATTACAATGGCATGAGCGCGATCAAATGTTGCCCACCCTAAACCATTCACATTGTAATGTAAATTATACAGCCCAGGCTAGTGACCGCACCAGAAGCGCGATTCGCTATCAAAATCTATAGTGAAATGCAAGTTGGGTGTGGTCACAAGTCGGGGCTGTAATATTTACATTTCTGTTACAATGTGGTGTTATTTAGGCGTTCCTAAGCAATCCTGTTACTCTGCATCTCTTAGGGCCTGTTCACATCAGCATCAAGCTTCAGTTCATCAGTTCTGTTCGACCTTGCCGTTGGAGGAGCCGATGAACGGAAAGCCAAACGGAAACCGTAGCTACCGTTTGCGTTACCATTGTCCGTTGCAGTTGGGTTTTGTTTGTTTACGTTCTGTAAAGTTTCAATTTTTTTATTTGTGGAAACAATAGCGTAACAAACCTCACGGAACGCAAACAAACGGAAACCAACTGCAACGGAAGAATTACTATTGAAATCAATGGTAATGCAAACGGAAGCCATGTTTTCCATTTGGCTTTCCGTTCATCGGTTCCTCAGACGGAAAGGTCGAATGGAACCGATGATGATGTGAACAGGCCCTTATTAGGATGGTTTTCTCCCCTGATTTTGCTGCATTTGTACTTCTTCTGAAAGAAGGCTTCCCCTTACTGTTACAATTTATTATTGCACTTTTTTATTGTACTTACCTATTTCTGATACTCTGTGTAGCCAGCCTGCTTCCCGCTTTAATGCTCTGTTTTTTCGACTTTTTTTTTTAAATTCATTTTTATTATGAAATCATAATCCAAAAATATAAGCTTTTATTCACCCGTGCAACGTTTCAGTCCGACTGGATCTTTCTCAAGCTTGAGCAAGGTCCATTCGGACTGAAACGTTGCACGGGTGAATAAAAGCTGATATTTTTGGAAGTGCTTCCCCTCTGCCTATTTCTGTTGGCCCGATATTGAGGACCGTGGACCAGGTCAAGTTGACGCGTGCACCCCTTCTGTGGTCCAGTGCTGTGGAATCTCTTCTCTTTTTTTTTTTTTCTTTTTTTTTTTTTTAAACTAATAGAGTATGCGGGCAGATATTCATATGTCATGCTAAAAATCCAAAGTTAATAATCCATTTGTTTAAGTAACTCCAGCCCCTTACCTTTAGTTTGCCTGATAAGTTAGGTTGCTATATTATGCCATCTTCCTATAAATTGTTAAATACAACTGAAATATTTCACCTTCCAATTTCTTAACCCAGCAGCCATGTTTCTCACTGGCTTCAATACCCGGAAGTCTTTGTTTTCATTGAATTATGACGTGTGAAAAAAAAGAGAGGCTGAACTAACACATTTGTGTGAGACAAAGCGGCAGTAGTATATGTTCCTAAATCATTTACTGGGAGAGACAGGGAGGCAGTACTATCTGTACCTACATTCTTTATTTAGAGACAGGGAGGCAGTGCGATCTGTACTAACATTATTTACTGAGGGAGACCACTGGGCTGTACTATCTGTACCTACATTATTTACTGAGGGACAATGGGGCAGTGCTATCTATACCTACACCATTCACTGAGAAAGATAATAGGGCAGTACTGTCTATACCTACATAATTTAATGAGAGAGATAATAGGGCAGTACTAGCTGTACCTACATAATTTACTGAGAGAAAATGTGGCAGTATTATCTAGATATACATAATTTACTGAGAGAGACAATAGGGCAGTATGATCTATACCTACATCATTTACTGAGAGACAATGGGGCAGTACTATCTATACCTACATCATTTACTGAGAGGGATAATAGGGCAGTACTATGGCAGACACACATAACACAGTGCCCTCGGCGGATGCTGCCACAGTGCCCTCGGCGGATGCTGCCACAGTGCCCTCGGCGGATGCTGCCACAGTGCCCTCGGCGGATGCTGCCACAGTGCCCTCGGCGGATGCTGCCACAGTGCCCTCGGCGGATGCTGCCACAGTGCCCTCGGCGGATGCTGCCACAGTGCCCTCGGCGGATGCTGCCACAGTGCCCTCGGCGGCTGATGCCACAGTGCCCCCGGCGGCTGGCGATTCCTCTGCTGTTGGAGCCCCTGACATCACTGTCCATACACAGTGATGTCAGGGAATCCTCCTGGACCGGAATGTGATATCTGGGGCAACTCCAGAGCCGGAGTCCCAGAGCAGAGCACTAGTATAGGCTCTTCGGCAGAACTCTGGGAAGAGATTAACATCAGTGTCCACATATGGACAGTGATATCAGGGGCTTGCCCAGAGCTGGAGTCCCGGAGCAGAGCCGCTTCTAGCACTCTGCTTGGGATTCCAGCTCTGCTCCTGACATCACTGTCCATATATGGACATGGATGTCAGGGGCAACTACAGAGCTGGAGTCCCGGGCAGAGCGCTAGTAGGCTCTTCCTGGGACTCCAGCTGTGCTCCTGACATCACTGGGACTCCTGCTCTGGGGAAGCCCCTGATATCACTGTCGAATTATGGACATCGACGTCTGGGGCTTCCCCAGAGTCGCAGAGCCTATACTAGCTCTCTGCTCGGGACTCCGGCTCTGGGGAAGCCCCAGACATCGCTGTCCATATGTGGACAGCGATGTCAGGGAATTCCAGAGTCCCGGAGCAGAGCCTGTACTAGCGGCTCTGTGTCTCGCGGGCCGCAGATGACGGCTCCAGGGGCCGCATGCGGCCGCATGCTTGAGACCCCTGATCTATACAAACATAATTTACTGAGAGGGATACTAGGGCAGTACTATCTATACCTACATCATTTACTGAGAGACAATGGGGCAGTACTATATTTACTGGAGGTTCAAGGACGTAGTACTATCTGGGAGTCGGATTCGGTACTGTCTGCACCTGCATCATTTTGTACTACTCCCTCAAGCAAAGTAAATATTTTAAAAAATATTTAAAAAAAAAAAACCCTGAGTTTTGCTTTTAACCAGTCTAATATGTCGTTTAGGTTCTTTCTAAGGTTGTTTTTTGCTTTATGGGAGTATGTTACAGCTCTCTTCATTGTTTGTGATGCTGCCATGGTTTACCAGATCTTGGAACTTTGGTATTTGCAATTTGTCCTAATTGGGGTTTGTAGAAAGCGCGTTGAAAGTCAGCATTAATTATGCTCATATTTTAATCATGGCAGCTTCTTTTGCTTTCCTAGCAGAGGTATAATAAATCATAGAGGACATTTCCATAATTACTTCTTACTCTTCATTAAAGTTATTCAGGAAAGTTCTACTTAACTTTCAACTGTCCCTGCCTTTTATTAGTATTGGTTTCCTCTGTCGATAATAATTACATAATCTATCTACTAATGTAGGAGGTTAATTATGTCCAGAGTTTACAAGAAAAATATGATTGAAACCGTTCACAATGTCGTGTATCATGTAGGGCGGATGAACATCAAATCTTTGATTTCAAATGCTAATTAATCTTAAGGAATATGGATAGAAGCAATGCCAACAAGCAACCAAAACCTAAAAAAAAAACAGTAGGGTCCGCCGTGTGCAGGAGGCTGTATGGCGGTACACAAAGTCCCTGCGGCTCTATAGAATGGAGCCATAGGCACTCCGTTTGCCTCTGTATGGTGCTGCAGGATTATGGAATTATTTTCTCCTAGCTTCGTAATACGGATGTGGTGGAGCACACCTCAATGTTTTTTTTCTGTTTGATTCATAAGGAATCTTTAAGGCCCTGTTCACACATTCCTTCAGGAATTTTGAAGCTGATTTTGAACTGCCTGTGCTTTTCTCAGATGAAAATAATAAACTAATGGAAGCCAGGTGGAAAGCTTAGCCCGAATTCACAGCTCGATAGGAGACTCCGTTCGAGGCCTCCGTCGCAGATTCCACAGAAAATACTGTAAAGAATGGCGCAGCATGCTTGTAAGGGTGCGTCCCTGCTTACCTCTCTCTGGAGGACAGTGAGGGCCAAGCTGTCGGGCGGCTGAAGTGGCCGCAGCTCCGGACGAAGGAGCGTCTTGGGCGTCATGGCAACGGCCGCCCTGCCGCCAGCCATGACGCCTGCGCCGAAGAAGGAGGAGGGCGGACTCTCGCGTGGCGGGACTAGAGCGAGGAGGGGAAGCGCGGGAAGTGAGAGGGGCGGAGCGGTGTGTGGCGCGAAAAGGAGGGAGGAGAAGAGCAGAGAGAGTGTGGGTGAAGAAGGAGCAAGAGCGAGGAGGAGAACAGGAGAAAGGAGCCGAGTCTTAGGGAGAGAAGAGGAGAGGCGGTAGAGGCTACTGGATTTGCAGCTGCAGAGAAGAGGATCGGCGGTGTGGCAGCAGGAGGAGATTGTGAGGAGGAACGTGCCTCCCTGCAGAGGAACAGACTGGCAGGAGTGCACCTAACGGAGGACTGCCTGAGCAAGAGAGTGGAGTGGAGCCTCAGCATCCACTACAGGTTCCAGCCACACACACACACGTAGCCTCACTAGGACCCTCAGACCTCCCCAGGCAAAGTCCAATTAGCCGCAGTACTACCTGTCTCTCCAAGCGTAGTACGGTCCGCGCCTACCCTGGTTACCAAGTACGTGAAAGACTATCCTTACACTAACTTCGGCTGTTGTAGCCTGAATTAGGCCTAGAACCCTGCATTGAACTGTTACCGCTAAAACGCCGCATGTAACCCTGCATGGAACTGTTAGGGTATGTTCACACGAGGGCGTCCATAACGGCTGAAATTACGGGGATGTTTCAGCCTGAAAACATCCCCGTAATTTCAGCCGTAACGGCATGTGCAGGCGCTTGAACGCCGCGTCCATTACGGCCGTAATTAGCGCTGCTATTCATTGGAGTCAATGAATAACTGCTCCAATTACGGCCAAAAGTGACAGGTCACTTCTTTGATGCGGGCGTCTATTTACGCGCCGTCTTTTGACAGCGGCGCGTAAATTACGCCTCGTGTGAACAGACAAACGTCTGCCCATTGCTTTCAATGGGCAGATGTTTGTCAGCGCTATTGAGGCGCTATTTTCGGACGTAATTCGGGGCAAAAACGCCCGAATTATGTCCGTAAATAGGCCGTGTGAACATACCCTTACCGCTAAAATGCCGCATGTAACCCTGCATGGAACTGTTATTGCTAAAACGCTGCATGTAACACTGCATAGAACTGTTATTGATGAAGCACCGCATGTAACCCTGCATGGAACTGTTATTTATGAGCACCGCATGTAACCTTGCATCGAACTGTTATTTATGAGCACCGCATGTAACCTTGCATCGAACTGTTATTTATGAAGCTTGTTGGAGCGGGAGCAGACCGAAGGAACGTTCGGGTTGACGGGGCTTTGTTGGACTACTAGCTGGACTTCGTGTAACTCGTAGCGTCAGCCCGCCAGTTCAGTTGCGTCCTAGGGGGTCCACCGTTCGGACCACCGACTGAGGAGAGAGAGGGTTTGTCATGAAAGGTAGCGGATAGCTCCGCAAGGACCCGTGACGGTGCTAGTAGGTACGTTAGTCGCTGGTTCCCACGACGCAACCCGTGGGCCGAGAGTGTGACTCTTACCCTAGGGTAGGCTGTCAGTAGCGGGTAGCTCCCGCCGTGACTGACAGCGGCATTTCCTTAGCCAAGCCGGCAACGTGGGGTCAGGCACAATCTCTCTCCGGGGGACTTCCAGCGGGATCGAAGTCCTCAACCTCAGGCTTCCTGTCTGCTCCATAGAGAAGAAGTTATTGTTAATTGCTCTCCGCAGTAAAGAAGTTGCTCAAGCAGAAGGTGTGTCTTGTTCATTGTGTACCAACTGCGGTAGTTCCTCCTACATGCTGCACAATAGTATCCGGTAAATCCATGGAAACCCAATGGAACCTATTAAAGGCAATGGGTTCTGTCAGGCGCCAGTTGGTTGCGCAGGTTTCGTTGAACAGCAGAGACATCATTTTCGTTGCTCTGCTCCTCTGACGGAGCAGAACAATGGAATGCTGAAAGCAGATGTGTTAACTCAGTGGGGTCCATCAGGTTCCGTAGATATTCTTTCATTCTCCGTTATAAACCGAAAACATGACGCTAATGGGAACAGAGTCTAGCTCTGTGTGAAGGGATGCAGAGGATTAGGAGCTCTGTGACAAAACAATAGAGCTCCAGCCCCTATAAAGAGGTATCATGAAATTGATAAAAGGAAAGGAAATGCTAGGTACACTTTCATGAAAAGACATTCACTTATTCATATTATTAGCTGTCACATCTTGTAAAATGAGACCGTTACACGTTTGTCTACATGAAACTCGGGTAAGTTTAGTGGTAAACACAAGGCAAAATCGTGTACAGCAAATGTAACAAACACGTGTAGCGGAGTCTTCCGGAGACGTGCACAGGCAGTAGAATTGGTGATTTTGTAAAATAGCATTTGGAAACACTTCACTGCGATTCTCAGAACATTCAAGATCCTAAATGATGCGCAATTAGGGGGTCCCTGATGTTTACATTAACGGCGAGAATATTGCGATTCTTTATGGAATGCACAAATTCGGTTGTGCACCTGCAGCCATTTTCTTGGTAATATTTCTATGGTGTATATAAGACAGGAACCAAATATACTTAGTATCCTGTCTAGAGCTTTGCATTTCGTTTTTGAGCTTTTGAATTGCTTGCTGAAGGCAACGTTACTATTCTCAAACTCATTTCCATGAATAATCTCCATTGTGGAACTGCCAGAGAAGAATCTAAGGAGCAGTTTAAAAGATGGAAGCTGCAGTATGATTCCTAAATATAGTTTTATTAGTGGCACCACTCGCTTTATAGGCAGCAGCCCTCCCAGTAATGTTACTGTTAAGCCAGTCCGCATCTAGACGCTACAATAGCACGTGCCTGCTGCTCCGTAGACAGGGCGCAGTCTGCATTCCCCTGAACGACGACAGTATTTTTTATTAGACCAATCATAGGCATTTTTTATTTCCCTTTTAGTCCTGAAATATTAGTAGTATTAATATTTTTTTTGCCTGTTGCTAAACTGCGTTAGGCCGGGTTCCCACGGGTCTGATACACTGTGTAAAAGTATGCAGCATATCCAACCTAGAACCCGCAGCGAATTCCACCCCAAAAACTGCATTACATTGGGGTGCAGTTTGTCGGGCGCATTCTCTTGCTGGAAGAATAAAAAAGTCTTTACTTTACCCCAGGCCGTTGTCCGTGCAGTCTTGCCACCTGGGATTACGCTGCAGTCCATGTGACTGCTGCAGCCTGTGATTGGCTGCAGCCGTCACATGGGATGATTGATATGTTATTCCAAGAAGCCGGTCTGGACGGACAACAGAAGAAAGCATGGCTATGACAACAGCCGGGGGTAAGTATAAGCCTTTTCATTCATTTTAAATTAAAAAGAAAAAAAAAAAGTTTTTTTTTGGGGGGGGATTTTTGCGGCGGATTCACAGGGTCTCTTCCGCAAAAGTTTCAACACTTGGCTATTTGTTGCGGTTTTACCTCCCATTGAATTTAATGGGGAAAACCCGCAACAGAAGAGTAACAAATAGGCAGCATGAATTACCATTCTCCAGTTCTAAGATCCGCACCGCAGGTGAATTTATGAATGTTTTCTGTGAAGTTTTTCTGCAACGTGTGCATGAGATTTCTTCAAATCTCATTCACTTTACTGCCACTGTAAATGTGGCAGAATTTCCGCACAGAATTCCGTTGCAGAAATTCCACAGAGTTTACGATATAACTCCTATAATATAGTAGGTATAAGGGAATTGCTTTTTATGACGTTTGCTAATCCGGACGTGTACATAAAGCAGAAATACCCAATAGCAAAAATCAATGTAAAGCCCCTAGAATATGCTAATCATGCTATTGCACCATCCCAGGACTGCCCGTTGCATGTTATCCCATTTCTTTTAGCATCGAAGAGTGGCATGACCCTCTGTCCATTTTTCCATCACTTATTGCTATTGTGCAGGGTAAGAGCCCTGCATAGGGTCACACAGCTCATAAAAAAGGATCGGATCAGCTTGAGCAGGTACCCCTTTCTCTGGAGGACCTGTCCTGTCCTGCATTACACAGACAACTCATTGATATAAATTAGCTCTGCGTAATGCTTAATCTTTAGGGTATGTGCACACGTAAACTGCATTTACATCTGAAATTACAGAGCTGTTTTCAGGAGAAAACAGCTCCGTAATTGCAGACATAATTGCTCGTCCTCGCATTTTGCCAGACGTAATTTAGAGCTGTTCTTCATTGAATTCAATGAAAAACGGCTCAAATTACGTCCTTTGACGAGGCAAACGACGACGCGTAAATGACAGGTCGTCGGCACAGTACGTCTGCAAACCCATTCAAATGAATGGGCAGATGTTTGCCGACGTATTGGAGCCGTATTTTCAGGCATAATACACCTCGTTTACGCCTGAAAATAGGTTGTGTGAACCCAGCCTTATAGTTTATCATGAAAAAAATGTTTTACAGTAAAAAAAAGTTTTTTGCGAAAGTGTTAAAAAAAAATTAATCCTGCACATATATGGTATTACCGAATTTTAACGACCCGTGTAATAAAGTTCACATTGTGGTTTAAATAATATGTTCACAAAGTAAAATAAAACCGCAAGAAACAGCGTAATTGTTTGTTTTTTTTTGTTTTTTTTTTAAATTTCCCCACACAATTTTTTTTACTGTATTACATGGTGTCATTAAAAAAGTACAACAAATCCTGCATAAAACAAGCCCTCATATGGCTACGTTGATGGAAAAATTTTAACGTTCTGGCCCTCAGAATGCAGGAACAAAATATTTATAAAGTTGATGTGTCCCCAAGGCCTCAATATAGCTGCGGACTGAAGGGGTCAAGCGTGTCCTAAAACCAGTTTTTTAGACAAGTCTATCACATTCCATAAATTTACTACTGTCCAAAATTCCTCAATACAACCGTATCCCACACTCCTTGCACCCTGATGCACTTTATATCTGTCATACACGGATACTGGCTAGTGACCGGCTAACGCAGCTTTGTGTACTACCCCATGTGTATAAAATATGGCTGGACCATTGTACTTAACGCTTTCAGGACCGAGCTCATTTTGGCCTTCAGGACCAGCCCCATTTTTTTTTCAAATCTGATGTGTCAATTTATGTGGTAATAATTCTGGAATGCTTTTGCCTATCCAAGCGATTCTAAGATTTTCTCGTGACATATTGTACTTTATGCTAGTGGAAAAATTTGGTCAATAAATTCATTGCTTATTTGTGAAAAACACATTTAAAGAAAATGTGCAAAAATTATGATTTTTCTAATTTTAAATGTATCTGCTTGTAAAACATAGTAATACTACAAAAAATAGTTACTATTTCACATATTCCGCAGTTCTACTTTATGTTTGCATTGTTTTTTGAACATTATTTTATTTTTCTACGTTACAAGGCTTAGAACTTTAGCAGCAATTTCTCATATTTTCAAGAAAATGTCAAAAGGCTATTTTTACAAGGACCAGTTCAGTTCTGAAGTGGCTTTGAGGGCCTTATGTACTAGATAGACCACATAAATCACCCCATATTAAAAACTGCACCCCTCAAGGTATTCAAAACCGCATTCATAAAGTTTCTTAACCCTTTAGGCATTTCATCATGAATTAAAGCAAAGTAGAGGGGAAATTTACAAGAAAATGTTTGTTTTTTTGCTGAAATTCATTTGTAATACATTTTCTTCTGTAACACTGAAGGTTTTACCAGAGAAACGCAGCTCAATATTTATAGAAATATCCCACATGTGGCTCTATTGTGGTAATGGACTGAAACACAGGCCTCAGAAGCAAAGGACACCTAGTGTCAGGTTTGAAGAGGTCTTGTGGGGCCAAAACAGTGGAAATCCCCCAAAAGTGACACTGTTTTGGAAACTACACCCCTCAAGGAATTTATCTAGCGGTATAGTTAGCATCTTGACCCCACAGGTCTTTGGCTATATTTATTGGAGTTTGTCTGTGAAGGTGAAAATCTAGTTTGTTTTTTTTCTGAAAAAGTATAAAAATAAAATATTTGCAAGGAATAAAGAATAAAAAGCACCCCAAAACTTGTAAAGCTACTTCTCCCGATTTACAGCAATACCCCATATGTGGTACTAAACTTTGGACCCACAGCAGAGCTCAGAAGGGAAGGAGCGCCATTTGGATTTTGGAGCGCAGATTTTGCTGGAATAGTTTTCAGTGCCATGTCGCGTTTGCAACACCCTGGAAGGACCAAAACCGAGTAAACTTCCCAAAAGTGACCCCATTTTGGAGACTACACGACTCAAGGAATTTTTCTAGGGATATAGTTAGCATTTTGACTAGAGATGAGCGAACCGGGACATTCGAACCAGGTTTCGGTCCGAACATCGTGAAAAGTTCGGTTCGCAGCGAATCCGAACTTCACTGGGTTCGGCCGAACACGTTTTGACCGAACCCGGCTACATTTTGGCGCCTGCCACATGTTAGATCTAAAATGGAGGATTTCAAAATATCACCTGACATTAGGCTACCCCATAATGCCTTGCAAACGGCTCTCCCAGCCAATCGGGAGGCAGCATAGGGCTTGGGCTCAAGCCTGCAATAATAGTCTATGCACGGAGCTCAGCGGCCATTTTAGAGACAGGAGCTGTAGGGATAGCATCTCTGTGCAGTAAGGGAAAGCTTTAGGAATCTAAAAGCCAGGAATCCAGCAATCGAAGGGGCTCATCCACTACAGCGGGAGTCTACTCTCAACATCCAAATTGCAATACAAATTCTCCATTTGCCAAGCCAGTGTGTGAATAAGCTTTTATAAGGGGCTCATCCCCGTTGCATGGGTTAACATCCAACTTGCAATACAGGCAGGCAGCTGTAGTACTACAATGCCCAGCATTCCCTGAGTGCACAGTGGCTGATAGAAATTCTCATTCATTGCCATTTGCCAAGCCAGTGTGTGAATAAGCTTTTTTAAGGGGCTCATCCCCGTTGCATGGGTTAACATCCAACTTGCAATACAAGCAGCCTTTGTAGTACTACAACGCCCAGCATTCCCTGACTGACTGGCACCTTATGAGTCACTGATTTTCCGCCAGTCCGAATAACAATTAAAAGGGCCTCATTTCTGTCTAAGGGTTTAATTCAATGTGCTATTTAAGTACAGTCGGTGCCTTTGGTGCTATTATACAAGTCACAGCATACACTGACTGCCACCTATTCACAGTCACTCATTTTCAGCAGGTCCCAATAATATTTTATAAGGGTCACATTCCTCTAGTAGGGGAAGGGGTTTTGATTCAACTTGCTGCACTCCAGCAGTGAAATGTCTGGTAAAAAAAAGGTTGTGAAAGGACGGGGTAGAGGAAAAAACACCCATGCCATGTCCTCTTCCAGTCCAAATGTTGGATCTGTTGGTGCAAGTACCAGCATTTTTGGCACAAGACATGTGCGCAGTTCTACTAGTGGCAGCAGCCATGTGCCTGCTGGTAGTAGTATCAGTATCAGCAAGCCAGAGTTGTCCATCTCCTCCGGTGGGCGGGTTATTTCAGACAATACGGCCATTGTGGACTGGTTGGCTGGCTCGCGGTCATCTCAGCAGGAAGACTCTGACGATCTGGCTTAAAGCCAGGTTTCGTTGGATGCCAGATCCTCTACAGTTCCTTGGCACAGTGACCGTAGTAATATGGGTATTTCCATTCCATCATCTATGTCTTCACTCCCCCTTCCTAGCGGGAAGCCATCTTTCCTGAGAGTCCTAAGAGACATCTCCTCGGGTGCGAAGGAAGATACTGAACAACATAGTGATGATGATTTGTTTTCCGCGAGTCAGCCAACGGAGTGTGTTGCGGTGGTGGAGGTGGAAGCGGTGTCCGAGACGCATAGCTGTGGTAGTGGGGGTGTTGGTGGTAGCCGTGGTGGCAGACGCAGTAATGAGGGGGGGCATGGAGCCCGCCATGATGTCACATCACAACACAGTGACAGAAGTGGCGGGGATGATGAGGAGGGCTATGATGATGTTGTTTTAGACAGGACGAGGGAACCGGGTGACGAGGTGATGACGGCGTCAGAGGAGGAGGGTAGTAGTGGCGGCACTGGCAGTGATAAACAGCCAAGCCGAGGTAGGGGCAGAAGTAAATCTGCAAAACGTTGCAGCGGTAGTCAGCTCAGGAGCCGGTGACGGCGACACTGCTGCTACTGGTGTAGGCTCCCGAAAAAAGCCTGCCAGACAAGGGGCAAGCTTGGGTTGTGGTGGTGGTGGTGGACGTGGTACTACCTCTTTATGGTACTCTGCCGTGTGGCAATTTTTCTGTACCTTCCCGGAGGACGAAAACATGGCACAGTGCCGTATCTGCAAGCATAAAGTAAGGCGTGGGCAGGGCAGCAATGTAGGAACTACCGCTTTACGTAAACACATGGAGCGGCATCACAAGGCCATGTGGGACAATCGACATGCCCCACCATCATGTACATCTAATGAAGACGCCGCTGCTGCTCAGAGTCCCTGTCATCTAAGTAGTAGCCAGGCCTTATCCACCATCTCGTTGTCATCATCATCATCATCACTGTCATCTAGTGCTCCTTCTACGTCCCGTCAGTTATCCATTACGGAATCGTTGTCCAATAAGCAACAATATATACCCAGTCATCCACTTGTCGTGCGGCTTAATTCACACCTGGCTAAGTTGTTGGTGGTACAGTCGCTGCCGTACCACCTGGTCGACTCCGCCGGCTTCAAGCAATTGATGGCGTGCGCTCAGCCTAGGTGGCGAATACCTAGCCGTCATTACTTCTCCAAAACAGCTGTCCCTGCCTTGCACAAGCACGTGGAGGAAAAGGTGGGCCAGTCCTTGCAATTATCCGTGTGCAGCAGGGTAGATGCCACCGTCGACACGTGGAGCAGCAACTATGGGCAGGGACAGTACATGTCTTTCACGGTCCACTGGGTCAATATTTTGCAGTCCAATGCACCACCGCAGCAATGCCAGGCATTACCACCTCCACGCTTGTATCTTTCTGGTTCAACTCCGGACACCAGGCGCCTACCATCCTCCTACTCCTCCTCCTTGCCCTCCTCAATGGAGGTTTTCCCGTCCCCGACAGGACACAGCGTATCTTCCACTCCTCCTCCCTCCTCTTTTCATAGGTGCAAGGTGAAGCGCCACAACGCTGTCTTACACCTGCTGAGCCTGGGCGAGAAAAGCCACACAGGGCAGGAGCTGCTGCTGTGCATCAAGGAGGAAATCGCACGCTGGCTGTTTCCTCTGAAACTCACACTGGGCAATGTTGTCTCTGATAACGGGAAGAACGTTGTGGCTGCACTGCGTCTAGGTCACCTGACACACGCTCCTTGCATGGCACATGTGATCAATCTGGTCATAACACACTTCTTAAAATCATATGTTGGTTTGAAGGGTGTGTTGGCCATGTCCACGAGGGTTTGCGTTCGCTTTAGACGTTCGTATGCATTTAAGCACGCCCTCCTGGACTTGCAGCGTCAAAACAATCTCCCAGAACACAGCCTGATTTACGACGTTCCAACACGCTGGAATTCCACCCTGCACATGTTGGACCGTCTGTACGAACAGTGGAAAGCCGTGAATGATTTCCTGATGCAGCAGACGGGCAGCGTTTGGAGCCAGTGTAATTTCGAGCTCAGGCACTGGCAGCTGGTTAGAGACGCATGTCGCGTTTTGAGGCCCTTTGAAGAGGCCACACGATTTGTGAGCCGTGACTCTAGCAGAATGAACGATGTTATGCCGCTGATATTCATTCTGGAGCAAACGCTCACAGCGATGATTCAGCAAAGGATGGAGGAAGGATCACATCTGGCTATGGATGTGGAGGATGAGGATGAGGAAACAGGACCTGAAGAGGAGCTGGATTTGGAGATGGAATCACAGGAACGGATAGGGGACGAGGCAGCCGCACAACATGACAGTGATGATGATGACGAGTCTGACGACGACCTTGATGATGGACAACCATGGCAGTATGGGGCGGAGATGGAACCAACCGGGCCCTCTGAAACGCTGACCAGGATGGCGAGCTGTATGCTTCGTTACTTGCGTGCTGACTGTCGTATTGTTAGCATGAAGCAAAGAGATGTGTACTGGATAGCCACACTTTTAGACCCTCGGTATAAAGCCAGAATGGGGGAGTTTTTTGCGCCTTCCGAGAGGGAGGCAAAATTGGCTTATTATCGAGAGAAGCTATGCAGCCAGCTTGTCACGGCTTTCAAACGGCAAACACCTGCTGCAAGCATGTCTGACCGGGGGGCCACTCTCCGCTCCCCACTGTCTCATTGTTCCACCGCCTCTGGCAGAGCTACCTCTGCAATAGGCGGCAGCAGCCAATTCAGTTTGGAAAATATGATGACAACATTTTTACATCCAATATCCCGACCTGACACACATCGTAGTCACCAAAGGGATGTTCACCATCACCAGCACCTAAACAACCAGGTTCACTCGTACCTGGACTGTGCCCTTTCTCCGTCAGAAATCCTGATCCCAGACTCCATGGACTTCTGGGTCAGCAGATTGGATCATTGGCAAGAACTGGCCCAGTTTGCCATGGGTATACGGTCTTGTCCACCCTCCAGTGTAGCGTCAGAGAGGGTATTCAGCGCGGCAGGGGGCTTCGTCACCCGTAAGCGAACAAGATTGTCCGCCAACAGCTTGGAAAATCTCACGTTTCTGAAAATGAATCAAGCGTGGATCGGTGATTATTTTAAAACCCCTGTGCCTGATGCCACTGATTAGATCTGACATTGCTGCTGCCGCCTGCTACTGCCGCCTGCTACTACGGGATTCTGTCCTGTCCACTCTTTTTTTTTTTAATGTGCCGCTGTTGGTGCTGCTACTACTTCTACCACCAATCCACCCCCATTGCCGTCTGCTACAAGCAGGCCTGCCCCACCACAGGGCTTTGTCTGTGACTGTCCAGTCTGTTTTAATGTGCTGCTACTACTACTACCACCACCCGTGCTGTCCGTTGGCTACCTCTACTACCACCAATACACCTCCACTGCCGTCTGCTACAAGCAGGCCTGCCCCACCACAGTCTTTTTTTTAATGTCCTCTTTTTATCTTGGGGATTGTAAAATTCTGCCACAGTTTATTTTCCACATGTTTTGTTCCAAAGGAAGCCTTGGCTTGATCTTCCATGTTTTCTGTGTCTGCCTAGTAACCGACGCCGGTCCTCATACACAGCACCATCCGCAGTACCTCTGACAAGTCTCAGAAAAACAACCACAGGGCTTTGTCCTGTCAACTCTATTTTAATGTGCTGCAGTGCTGTTGATGCAGCTACTACTACCACCACCACCTGTGCTGTCAGTAGTCCACCACCACCACTACTACTACCAGTCAACCACCACCAATCCACCTCCACTGCTCTCTGCTACAAGCTGACCTACACAACCACCGGGATTCTGTCCTGTCCAGTCTGTTTTCATTTGCTGCTGTTGGATCTGCTACTACAACTTCTACCCCCAATCCACCATCCCTGCTGCCGTCTGATACTGCCAGATGATCCTAAAAAAGGAATCATTTTTGTTCTTTTATAGCTTCTTCACTTTCCAGATGCAAAACCTGTTGCTACTCCCAAAAAGGGTTAATTTTTTGAGGGCTTTGAATAAGCAATGGCTAAGTAATGACTTCTTCTTTTACCACCATATATGTATGAACCCCGGCAGGCATCTGCCACCATAAAGGGTACATTTTTTGAGGGCTTGTGAAAAGCCATTGCTTGTTGTTGCTTTTACATCCATGTATGGATGAACCCCGCCAGGCATCTGCCAATAAAAAGGGTAAATTTTTGGAGGGCTTGTGAAAAGCCATTGCTTGTTGCTTTTACATCCATGTATGGATGAACCTCAGCAGGCATCTGCCAATAAAAAGGGTAAATTTTTGGAGGGCTTGTCAAAAGCCATTGCTTGTTGCTTTTACATCCATGTATGGATGAACCCCGGCAGGCATCTGCCACCATAAAGGGTAAATTATTTGAGGGCTTGTCAAAAGCCATTGCTTCTTCTTTAACCACCTTATATGTATGAACCCTGGCAGGCATCTGCCGCCAAAAATGGTTACTTTTTGTACCTTTTTTAACAATGCATTAAGCATACAACATGCACAAGTGCAGTGGTTTCTGTTAGTTATCACCGTGTCCCATCCGTTTTCCTATAGCCATACATGTTGGCGTAACTTTGACACTAACTTTGCCTTAAAGACAGCTCAAAAGTACTTGGATACACTCATGGGTGACCTAAGCGTGTTATACAGGGCTTCTAGGGCTTTTAAACAGTGTTATACACGATTTTTAGCGGCTTTCTTGAATTACAGGTTCAGTCCGAATCAAACTTTTTCATGAAATTCGGCGAACCAGCCGAACCAAACTTTTCATAAGTTCGCTCATCTCTAATTTTGACCCCAACGTTTTTTACGGCCGTTTTTGGAGCTGTTTTCAATAGAGTCCATGAAAAACTCCTCCAAAAATGTCCCAAGAAGTGTCCTGCACTTCTTTTGACGACCCGTCATTTTACACGCCGTATTTTGACAGCGACGCGTAAAATAAAGGCTCGTGGGAACAGAACATCGTAATTCCCATTGAAAGCAATGGGCAGATGTTTGTAGGCCTAATGGAGCCGTCTTTTCAGTCATAATTCGAGGCGTTAAATGCCCGAATTACGTCTGAAAACACTGCGTGTGAACATACCCTTACAATGAAAAAAGGAGAAAAAGCACCCCACAATTTCTCCTGATTACAGCAATACGCCATATGTGGTAATAAACTGCTGTTTGGTCCCACGGCAGGGCTCAGAAGGAACACTATTTGGCTTTTGGAGCTCAAATTTAGCTGGAATAGTTTTTGGGTGTCCTGTTGCATTTACAAAGCCCCTGAGGTACCAAAACAGTGGAAACACCCCAAAACTGAAATGAATTAACCTTTTCAGGACTGATAAATTTTTTGCTTTTACATTTTAGTTTTTTCCTCCCCGCTTTCCAAGAGCCATAACTTTTTTTATTTTTCCATCAGTGGTGTGAGGGCTTATTTTTTGCGGGAGGAGTTGTAGTTTCTAGTGACACCATTTAAAGTACCATTTTTAACCCCTTTAGGACACAGCCTGTTTTGGCCTTCAGGACACAGCCTATTTTTTCAAATCTGACATGTGTCACTTTATGTGGTAATAACTCCGGAATGCTTTTACCTATCCAAGCGATTCTGAGATTGTTTTCTCGTGACATATTGTACTTTATGTTAGTGAAAAAATTTGGTCGATAAATTCAATATTTATTTGTGAAAAACTTCAAATTTTAGCAAAAATGTGCAAAAATTAGCATTTTTCTAAATTTAAATGTATTTGCTTGTGAAACAGATAGTAATACCACACAAAATAGTTACTAGTTACCATTTCCTATATGTCTACTTTATGTTTGCATCATTTTTTTTCACGTACTTTTATTTTTCTAGGACGTTACGAGGCTTAGAAATTTAGCAGCAATTTCTCATATTTTCAATAAAATTTCAAAAGGCTATTTTTTCAGGGACCAGTTCAGTTCTGAAGTGGCTTTGAGGGCCTTATATATTAGAAAGTCCCCATAAATCACCCCATTTTGAAAACTGTACCCCTCAAGGTATTCAAAACCACATTCAGAAAATATTTTAACCCTTTAGGCGTTTCACAGGAATTAAGGCAAAGTAGAGGTGAAATTTGCAAATTTCATTTTTTTTGCCGAAATTCATTTGTAATAAAATAAAATCTGTAACACAGAAGGTTTTACCAGGGAAACGCAACTCAATATTTATTGCCCAGATTCTGCAGATTTTAGAAATATCCAACATGTGGCCCTAGTGTCCTAATGGACTGAAGCACAGGCCTCAGAAGCAAAGGAGCAGCTAGTGGATTTCGGGGCCTCCTTTTTTTAGGAATATATTTTAGGCACCATGTCAGGTTTGAGGAGGTCTTGTGGTACCTAAACAGCCGAAACCCCCCCCCCAAAGTGACCCCATTTTGGAAACTACACCCCTCAAGGCATTTTTCTAGGGGTATAGTTAGCATTTTGACCCCACAGTTTTTTTGCAGAATTTAGTGGAATTAGTCTGTGAAGATGAAAATCACCTATATTTCTGTGGAAACATAGAATTTTTTCATTTTTACAAGGAATAAAGGAGAAAAAGCCACCCAACATTTGTAAAGCAATTTCTCCCGATTACGGCAATACCCCATATGTGGTCGTAAACTGATGTTTGGACCCACAGCAGGGCTCAGGAGGCAAGGAGCGCCTTTTGGATTTTGGAGCGCAGATTTTGCTGGATTGGTTTTCAGTGCCATGTCGGGTTTGCAACGCCCCGGAGGGACCAAAACAGTGGAAACCCCCCAAAAGTCACCCTATTTTGGAATCTACACCCCTCAAGGAATTTTTCTAGGGGTATAGTGAGCATTTTGGCCCCTCAGGATGTTTTTTAGAGCTAGGGTGACCAAAAAACAGCGATTTTGGCGCTTTAAATTCTTTATTTATTACAGCGTTCACCGTGCTCAATAAATTACGTTTTAATTTATTCTGCCGGTCGGTACGATTACGCCGATACCATATGTGTATAGTTTTTTTTAAGTTTTGCAGCGTTTGCACAATAAAATGAAGTTTCTATAAAATAATTTATTTTCTGGGACACGCTATTCTGAGCCGTAACTTTTTTATTTTTTCGTCAAAAAAGCTGTGGGAGGTCTTGTTTTTTGCGGGACGGGTTGTAGTTTTTATTGGTACCATTTTGGGGTAAATGCAACTTTTTGATCACTTTTTATTCTATATCTTGGGAGGGGTGGTGACCAAAAAATAGCGATGCTGACAGTTTTCAGTTTATTTTGTTTGTGGCGTTCACCGTGCGGAAAAATTAACATTATAGTTTCATAGATTGGGTCGTTACGAACGCGGCGATACCAAATATGTGTACTTTTTTTTAACGTTTTCATTTTTTCCCTATAATAAATGATTTATTATAGGAAAACAAAACCTTTTATTTTTACACTTTTATAAAACATTTTTATTAACTTTTTTTTACTTTTTACACTTTATATTTTTGTTTATTAACTTTTTTTTTTACTTTTTACACTTTCTTTTTTTGACCTGCAGCTCTGATCGCTGCTAGAATACATTACACTACCTCGGTAGTGTAATGTATTCCAACTGTCAGTGTGACGTCACCGTCACTTTGACAGTTGGTCTACGAGGATCAGCAGAGGCTGATCCTCATAGGCTGACATACATGGCAGACCTGGGGGCCGTTGTCTGGCCCCCAGGTGCCATCACAAGCATCAGAAGCCCCCACGATTGCATGGGGGCTGCTGATGCGCTACAAACCCGCTACATGCGGAGATTGCAATCGAGCCCCGCATGTAACGGGTTAATTGCCGAAATCAGCGGCGATGAGCCGCTGATCGGCAACACTGGAGAGTGTCCGCTGTCGGGGACAGCTGATCTCCAAGTTCCCGATGCACACTGTCGCCGACAGTGTGCATCGGGAACGACACAGTGACTTCCTGTCACTCTGACAGGAAGCCTATCAGGACCAGCCGAAGGTTGGTCCTGATGGGCTTCTGTCCATGGCAGACCCGGAAGCCATTGTTTGGCTTCCGTTTGCCATACTAACTATCGGCAGACCCCGCGATTTCGGACGGGGGTCTGCAGATATGTTAGAAACCCCTAAAATTCGGCGATTGCACCCGATCGCCGAATTTAAGGGGTTAATGCGCCGAAATCAGCGGCAAAGGACCGCTGGCCGGCAAGAGGGGAGTGTCAGCTGTCGGCGACAGCTGACCTCCTGGTTCCCGGTGCACACTGTCGCCGACAGTGTGCACCGGGATTAACTCAGTAACTGTACGTCCTCGTGCGGGAAGTAACTTCCCGCAACGACGTACAGTTACGTCCTGGTGCGGATAGGGGTTAATGTACTGGGAAACGGAAAATAAAATTCTTTGCAGGCTGAAATTGGAAAAAGCTGCGATTCCTCCATTGTTTTTCGTTTTTACGGCTTTCACAGTGCGGTAAAAACAACGACTTAACGGGAATGAGTCGCTAGAAAATTTTTATTTTATTATTTTCAGTTAAACAGTTAGTATATAAGTGATTATAGATTGTTTTAATTTTTTTTTCTTTTTTTCACAAGTCAGGAAATATTATAAATTAGATTCTAATTCATAACATTTCCATGTGCTGGTCACCAGAGGGAGCAATTCCCGAAATTACAGCATTGGCAATGTGGTAAAGCAACCGCATTGCTTTATGCTGCAAATTTGGGGTAGACACCCTCGCTCTAGTGTCCTCACACAATCCCCACTCCCTTATCCTGACTAGTGCCAGGAGGAGGAGGGGGTTGAATCTTCAAACCTCCTACACTGTGTGTCTCCATTTTCTGAGCGAATGCACAGTGTAGGAGCATTAGATACAGTGGTAATTAGACAGTATAACACAAACATAATACACACAGCACATACACGAACATAACTTACCTTCTCCTGCTGCCGCCTCCGCACCTTGCGTCTTCGCTGCCTTGAACATATGGCCGGAAGCCGCGACCGGAAGTCGTCGTCTTACTGTCCGGCCGCGGCTTCCGGTCCACATGAAAATGCCGCCGGATGTCGCTCTACCAAAGACCTTCCTTTTGGTCTGTGTGGGAGCGGCGCATGCACCGTTCCCACACAGATGGCATACGCTATAGTGAATGGAACGGCTCCCGTTCGCATTCTCTATGGGGATGTATGTGCCGTATTCCATCTCTGTATGTGTCGTTAATCAACACATACAGAGATGGGGAAAAAAATGGCAGTCCCCATAGAGAAGTAAAAGTAAGAAAAAAGTACAACACAAGAACACAAATAAATAAAATGTATTTTAACCCCTTAATGACCGGGCCTGTTTGGGCCTTAATGACCAAGCCAGATTTGTTAAATCTGGTATGTGTGACTTTATCAGAGAATAACTCAGCGAAAGTTTTGAATATCCAAATAATTCTGACATTGTTTTTTCGTCACATGTTGTAGTTTATTTTAGTGGTAAAAGTAGACTGATACGATTTACGGAAATTAATAAAAAAATAGAGAAAATGAAGACATTTTGTAAAAATTATCATTTTTCCCTATTTTTAACGGCAATATGTCACATATGTACATACAGTACAATTTTTTTTAATTAAATATATATTTCCATCTCTTTACTCTATTTTGGCAGCACTTTTGAAACAAAAAATATTTTTTTTGAGGAATTTAGAAGACTTACAAGTTTAGTAATAATTTTATACATTTTGAAGTACATTTGGTTTTCCTGCACCAAGCCAGGTTTTCAGAGGCTCATAGGTGTCAGAATGGTGGAAACCCCCACAAGTGACCCCATTTTGCAAACTACACCCCTTAAGGTATTTATTAAGGGGTGTTGTAAGTATTTTGACCCCACTGTTTTTTTGTAAGAATTCATGCAAAGCAGGCGTAAAAAAATATAATCTCACTTTTTTCATAAAAGTATCACTTTGAAGACCGATTTCTTTGTAAAGCGACCATGAGAATGAAGAAACACACCCCAAAATCTATCACCCTGTTTCTCCTGTTTTCAAAAATGCCCACCTTGTGACCCTAATGCATTGCCTGGACACACGGCAGGGCCCCAAAGGAAGGGAGCACCCGGAGACTTTCAGGTCTCATATTTTTTGCTTGAAAATGTTTTAGGCCCCACTATATATTTGTAGCGGTTTTGAACTACCAGAACGATAGAAACTACCCATAAACGACCCCATTTAGAAAACTAGACCCCTTAAGGTATTTATCTAGGGGTGTAGTGAGTATTTTGACCCCACAGTTTTTTGCTAAATTTAATGCATCGCAGGTGAAAAAAAATTAAACTTCACTTTTTTCATAAAAGTATCACTTTGAAGACCGATTTCTTTGTAAAGCGAACATGAAAATGAAGAAACACACCCCAAAATCAATCACCCGGTTTCTCCTGTTTTCAAAAATACTCTCATTGTTGCCCCAATCTGCTTATTAGACGTGTGGCTGGGCCAAAAAGAGAGGGAGCACCCTTTGGCTTTCAGGGCACAATTTAATAAATTCTAGGCCCCATATCATGCATTTAGAGGCATTGAGCTGCCTGAACAAAAAAAAAAAAACACCCAGAAATGACCCCATTTTAAAAACTAAACCCTTAAAGGTATTCATCTAGTGGTGTAGTGGGCATGCGAACCAAACATTTTTTAAAGGAGGAAATAATGGGTATCATTTCAGACACTATGGGTATATAATGTTTTCTTCAAACTCTTATTACGTTTCCACATGAAATAGAGGAGACGTGGTAGAAGGTTATTTTGTTAGAAATATGCCACATTAATAAATTTGTGCGGCATACAGAAGAGAAGTGAAGCCGTGTATTCATAACGGATACATGTCGCTATAGACGTATTTGCCTGTACTTATGACTATGTCTTGCTGAAGAAGCAGTTGGTGCCATTATGATGTCATTGTGGACAGAATTCTGTCCTAATATAAAATCAGTCAGAGAGGAAAAAATAAACTGTACTGGAGTGACGGCCAATATCTTCAAACAAATGGAGGAAAATGTATCCAACTATGTTGCAAACTCGAGTCTGTTCACTAGATAGAAGAACACCTGTAGGGCTGTCAAGACAAGCTTTTTTTTCAGTGACTGGTTGTACAACGTCTCTTTAGCTCCATCAATCCTTATATGAGGGACGAACGTGCCAAGTGACGCGGTACACCATAACAGGCCCCTGCCCGGCAAGGTAGGAACCGCCATGTGCACAAAACAACCAATCACCTACAGAATATATAGAGGGGCAGTGTCCAAAACCATCTATAGGAACAGTAAAGGATCACTAATCCCCAAAATGATGTCAGTATTTCCATAAGAACCGTAACAAAGCCCATGGTGTATTGATAAGGAACAGCTCAATTATTAGAGATCCTCCCCAAAAAAAATATCATGCCCGTATCACGGTACAGAGTTAGGAATGTAACAGCTGTATGTGGCAGGACATAGTCATAAGAAAAAGGAAATACATCCCCAATTTATTCTTGTAACCATTGCTAAAATGCACGACTTCCACTAATTCAGGGGCGGCACGGGCCGCAGGTGTTGGATTTATCTACAAATAAATGCAATGCCCACATTTGTTTTTTCAAGAACACTTGTGGAGTCCATGTTCTGAATAGACAGATGTGGGCTCCTGCACAATAAACTGTATTCATTTGTGAGTGATCAAGTCCAGGCTTTAATTGTCCAAGAATTGTATAAAAAAAATCATAAAGGGGAAATTTAGTTTTACAGTCTGAAATAAATAAACCTCCCCATGAGAATCCCTCCCTCCCTTGGAAAGCCCAGAAACTAAACAAAAAAATAAGCATAAATGAAATTGACTCCCTAAAAAGAATCCCCCCAGTTACTCGCCAGTGACCAATCAGCGTCATGCACTCCTCTCCATTCATTTACTCAGCGCATATGGATCCTGCTAGATCCTTATGTGCTGTCTTATACTAACACATTAACAATACTGAAGTGTTTAGACAGTGAATAGACATTCCACGGGATGTCTATTCACAATCTCTGCACTTCGTTACTCTGTCTGTGGTAGTTACAGCAGTTACAACGAGATTACGCGTCCTCTGCTGTAACTACCACAGACAGAGTAACGAAGTGCAGAGATTATGAATAGACATCCCGTGGAATGTCTATTCACTGACTAAACACTTCAGTATTGTTAATGTGTTAGTATAAGACCGCACATAGCGATCTAAAAGGATCCCTATGCGCTGCCTAAATGAATGGAGAGGAGTGCATGACGCTGATTGGTCAGCGTCATACACTCCCCTGTACAACGCCCACTTGGTCTAAAGTAAAAATACGCCCACTTGGGCATTAAACAACTCATTAGCATAAATCTAAAATCGCTAATAAAGTGGTGAAAATAGATAGTTTTTTTTAATAAAAAGCATTTCTGTCACCTACATTATAGCGCCCATCTCCTTATGTAGGATATAGGGCACTTATAATGTGGTGACAGAGCCTCTTTAACCCCTTCCCTCTTTAGCCACTTTTGACCTTCCTGACCGGGCCTCATTTTTCAAATCTGACATGTCACTTTATGTGGTAATAACTCCGGAATGCTTTCACCTATCCAAGCGATTCTGAGATTGTTTTCTTGTGCACATTGGACTTTAAGTTACTGGCAAAATTTGCTCGATATGTTCAGTATTTAATTGTGAAAAACACCAAAATTTAGCGAAAAATTGCAAAAATTAGCATTTTTCTCAATTTAAATGTATCTGCTTGTAAGACAGGCAGTTATACCACACAAAATTGTTGCTAATTAACATCCCCCATATGTCTACTTTAGATTGGCATCGTTTTTTGAACATCCTTTTATTTTTCTATGACGTCACAAGGCTTAGAACTTTAGCAGCAATTTCTCACATTTTCAAGAAAATTTCAAAAGGCCATTTTTACAGGGGCCAGTTCAGTTGTGAAGTGGTTTTGAGGGCCTTATATATTAGAAACCCCCAAAAAGTAACCCCATTTTAAAAACTTCACCCCTCAAAGTATTCAAAACAGCATTTAGAAAATGTCTTAACCCTTTACACATGTCACAGGAATTAAAGCAAAGTAGAGGTGAAATTTACAAATTTCATATTTTTTTGCAGAAATACATTTTTAGTACAATTTTTTTTATAACACAGAAGGTTTTACCAGAGAAATGCAACTCAATATTTGTTGCCCAGTTTCTGCAGTTTTAGGAAATATCCCACATGTGGCCGTAGCGTGCTACTGGACTGAAGCACCGGCCTCAGAAGCAAAGGAGCACCTAGTGGATTTTGGGGCCTTATTTTTGTTAGAATAAATTTTAGGCACCATGTCAGGTTTGAAGGGCTCTTGCAGTGCCAAAACAGTCATAATCCCCCAAAAGTGACCCCATCTGGGAAACTACACACCTCAAGGAAATTATCTAGGGGTACAGTGAGCATTTTGACCGCACAGTTTTTTTACAGAAATTATTGGAAGTAGGCCGTGAAAATTAAAATCAACATTTCTTCAAAGAAAATGTAGGTTTAGCGATTTTTTTTCTCATTTCCACAAGGACTAAAGGAGAAAAAGCACCGTAAAATTTGTAAAGCAATTTCTCCCGAGTAAAACAATACCCCACATGTGGTAATAAACGGTTGTTTGGAGACACGGCAGGGCTGAGAAGGGAAAGAGCGCTATTTGGCTTTTGGAGCTCAAGTTTAGCAGGAATGGTTTGCGGAGGCCATGTCACATTTACGAAGTCCCTGAGGAGACAAAACAGTGGAAACCCCCCACAAGTGACCCCATTTTGGAGACTACACCCATTGAGGAAATTATCTAGGGGTATAGTGAGCGATTTGGCCCCACAGGTTTTTTGCAGAAATTATTGGAAGTAGGCCCTGAAAATAAAAATCTACATTTTTTCAAAGAAAATGTAGGTTTAGCTTATTTTTACTCATTTCCACAAGGACTGAAGGAGAAAAAGCACCACAAAATTTGTAAAGCAATTTCTCCCGAGTAAAACAATGCCCCACATGTGGTCATAAACGGCTGTTTGGAGACACGGTGTGGCTTAGAAGGGAAAGAGCGCTATTTGGCTTTTGGAGATCACATTGAGCAGGAATGGTTTGCGGAGGCCATGTCACATTTACAGAGCTCCTGAGGGGAAAAAACAATGAAAACGCCCAAAAAGTGACACCATTTAGGAAACTACACCTCTTGAGGAATTCATCTAGGGGCGTAGTGAGCATTTTAACCCTGCAGGTGTTTTGTAGAAATTAGTGTGAACTCGATGTTGCAGAGTGAAAATGGGATTTTTTCCACGGATATGTGGACAATATGTGGTGCCCGGCTTGTGCCACCATAACAAGACAGCTCTCTAATTATTATGCTGGGTTTCCTGGTTTTAGAAGCACCCTACATGTGGCCCTAATCTCTTGCCTGGACAGTCGACCAGGCTCAGGAGTGAAAGCGTACCATGTCAAATTGAGGCCTAATTTGGCGATTTACAAAGTATTGGTTCACAACTGCAGAGACTCAGATGTGAAATAATAAAAATAAACCCCTGAGAAGTGACCCCATTATGGAAACTGCACCCCTCAAGGCATTTATTAAGGGGTGTAGTCAGCATTTTCACCCCACAGGTCTTTTCCATAAATGAATGCGCTGCGGATGGTGCAAATTAAAAATGTATATTTTTCCCTAGATATGCCATTCAGTGGCAAATATGTCGTGCCCAGCTTATGACGCTGGAGACACACACCCCAAGAATTGCTAAAAGGGTTCTCCCGGGTATGACGATGCCATATATGTTGAAGGAAACTGCTGTTTGGGGACGCTGTAGGGTTCAGATGGGAGGAAATGCCATTTGGCTTTTGGAGCGTGGATTTTGCTTGGTAGTAGTTTTGTTTGGAGTCTTACTGGTGTTTCCGTTTATAATGTAGGGCATATGTAAGCCGGGCGGAGTATATAAGGGGCATAGTCAGGTGGTATAATAATGGGGTAAAAAAAACAATAAAATAACCCATAGATGTGTGTTACGCTGTGAAGCAATCCTTTCTGCACAGGCCGGTGTCGCACTGATATGTGGCGTCCTTTATTATCCCCCTTTTGATCCACACTCCGCGCCTTTGTAGTTTGGGGAATTTTGCTAGGAAGTGTTGTCCTGGTATAATACGGGCACCGTCGCTTCCAGCGGATATGTTTGGGCCCTCCCTTTCCTGGTTCCCTAATTTTAGGTCCTTGATAAATCGCCTCTTCAAACAGAAGAAATGTTCCCCTCGTGCACAACTGCATATTTTTTTATTTCCTGAATTATTGGAGCCTTAACTAATTTTATTTTTCATAGACGTAGCGGTATGAGGGCTGGTTTGTTGCGGGACGAGCTATAGTTATTATTGGTACCATTTTGGGGTACATGTGACTTTTTGATCACCTTTTATCCTATTTTTTGGGATGCCAGGTAAACAAAAAAACGCAATTCTGGCACAGCTTTTTTTTTTTTTTTTTTTATACAGCGTTCACCACGCATTATAAACTACATGTTAACTTTATTCTGCGGGTCAGTACGATTCCGGCGATACCCAATTTATAGCACTTTTTTATGTTTTACAACTTTTTGCACAATAAAATTACTTTTGTAAAAAGAATGTATTTTTTCTGTCGCCAAGTTGTGAGAACCATAACGTTTTAATTTTTTTTGTCGACGGAGGTGTATGAGGGCTTGTTTTTTGCGGGACGAGCTATAGTTTTTATAGGTACCATTTTTGGATACGTGCGACTTTTTGATCACTTTTTATTCTAACATTTGTAGGGCAAAGTGACTAAAAAACAGAAACTCTGGTAACGTTTTTTACGTTTTTTTTTACGCTGTTCACCGCGTGCAATAAATAATATAATATTTTGATACCTCAGGTCATTACGGTCGCGGCGATACCAAATATATATGGTTTATTATTATTTTTCAATAATAAAGGACTTGATAAGAGTAAAAGGGGGATTGTGTTTTATTTGATTACTTGAAACTTTTATTGTTTTCAAACTTTCATTATTTGCACTTTTTTTTACACTTTTTTATACTTTTTTTACATTTTTTCTCAAGTCCCGCTAGGGGACTTGAAGGTCCAACGGTCAGATTTTTTTTTTTCTAATACATTGCACTACCTATGTAGTGCAATGTATTAGATCTGTCAGTCATTCACTGACAGCAAGCCGATTAGGCTTCGCCTCCCGGCGGGGCCTAAATCGGCTTCCGTAATGGCAGAGCAGGAGACCATTGTGTCTCCTGTTGCCATAACAGCAGTCGCCAGTCCTGATTGCCTGTCAGGGCTGGCGATCTGCTAGTAACCGCTACGATGCAGCAATCGCTTTCGATTGCTGCATCGAAGGGGTTAATGGCAGGGATCGGAGCTAGCTCCGGTTCCTGCCGTTACAGGTGGATGTCAGCTGTACAGTACAGCTGACTTCCACCGCTGATGACGCCGGATCAGCTCCTGACCCGGCGCCATCTTGCCGGCAGCTACGGAAGCCGATCAGGCTCCGCCGCCGGGCGGATCTTGACCGGCTTCGGTGCTAGGCAGACCGGGAGGCCAGTATTAGGCCTCCGGTTGCCATTGCAGCCACCGGAACCCCGGCAATTTCATTACTGGGGTTCCGATGAGCTGCAAACACCTTAAGTGCAGCGATCGCGTTTGAGCGCTGCACTTAAGGGGTTAATGGCGGGGATCGAAGCTAATTTCGGTCCCCGCCGTTACAGCCGGATGTCAGCTGTAAGATACAGCTGAGATCCGGTGATGATGGGACCGGCTCAGCTTCTGAGCCGGTCCCAAACATTTGGCGTACATGTACGGCAAGATGCGGGAAGTCAATGCTTTCCATGACGTACATGTACGGCAAATGTCGGGAAGGGGTTAATACGATTTAAGGCGATACCAAATAAGTTGTTTTTTTTTTATATTTGACTACTTTTACAAAGTAAAAATAGTTTGTTCAAAAACGTTTTGTTACACCACAATCCGGGAGGCATCAGTTTTTTTATTTTTTGGTCGATTGAGCGGTGTGAGGGCTTATTTTTTGCGGGATGAGCTGTAGTTTTTATTGGTACCATTTTTTTTTACATAAAACTTTTTGATCACTTTTTATGATTTTTTAACCATTAAGGTGACCAAAAAACTGCGGTTTTGGCAATTTAAATTCATTATTTTTTACGGCGTTCCCAGTGTGAGTTAAATAATGGTATATTGTAATAGTTCGGACTTTTACGGATGCAGCGATACCAATTTTGTTTATTTTTTTATTTCTTACATTACTTTAGAGGAAACATGGGAAAGGGGGATTTTTTTGGACTTTGAATATATTATATATTTTTTTCACTAATAACTTTTTTTACTTTTTTTTAATTTCTTTTTACACATTTTATTAATCCCCCTAGGGCACTGGAACGAGCGATCATTAGATCGCTGGTACAATACACTGCAATATTAATGTATTGCAGTATCATTTCATTTTTACAGGCTCCTGTAACAGCGCGATCGCTGTTCCTGTCCGTTAGTCCCGGGTGTCAGCTGTAATACACAGCTGACACCTGCAGAATATGGATATCCCCCCGCACATGCTATTAAGTCGTGGTGCGCGAAGGCGTTAATGAGCAGCGGATGGTGCAAAGTGAACATTTATATTTTCCACTGATATGCCATTTTAATGCACAATATGTTGTGCCCAGTTTGTGCCACTGAAGACAAATACCTCATACAATGTTGAGCGGGTTCTCCCGGATATAAAATGTCATATATGTGGACGTAAGATGGTGTTTGGGCACGCTGTAGGGCTCAGAAGGGAGGGAGCGCCATTTGGCTTTTGAAGCACAGATTTTGCTTGGTAATAGTTTTGTTATGGGGTTTTGCTGGAATTTCAGTTTATAATGTGGGCGCATGTAATCTTGGCAGAGTACATCAGGGCATAATAAGAGGGTATAATCATGCGGTAAATAAATAATAATTCATAGATATGTGGCCGGTGTCGCACTGAAAAATGGTGCCCGTTCTTATCCGCTTTTGGACACTCTGCACAATTTCTGTCGCTATATTCTGAGAGGCAGAATTTTAAAAAAAATTTTCCACCAGAGCTGTGTGAAGGCTTATTTGTTGCGTTACAATCTGTAGTTTTCATTGGTACCTTTTTAGGGTACATGCGGTTGATACGATTACAGCGATACCATATGTATATCTATTTTATATTTTGTGCCGTTTGCGCAATAAAATCACTTTTCGATAAAATTATTTTTTGTTTGTGTCACCATATTCTGAGAGCCATAACTGTTTATATATTTCATTCAAAAAAGCTGTGTAAGGGCTCGTTTTTTGCGGGACGGGTTGCAGTTTTTATTGGCACTATTTTGGGGTAAATGCGACTTTTTGATCACATTTTTTTATTCTATATTTTGGGAGTGGTGATGACCATAAAAATTGTGATTCTGACATTGTTTTTCAATAAAAAAAATTGTGGTGTTCACCGTGCGGGAAAAATAACATTACAGTTTTATAGTTTGGGTCGTTACGAACGCGGCGATACCAAATATGTGTACTTTTTTTTTAACATTTTCATTTTTTTCCTATAATAAAAGGCTTATCGTAGGAAAAAAAGCATTTTTTGTTTTTGTAACTTATAACTTGTTTTTACACTTTTATAAAACGTTTTTATTACTTTTTTTTTTTTACTTGAAGACTGGCAGCACTGATGGCTGCTATAATACATTACACTGCCTAGGTAGTGTAACGTATTATAGACTGTCAGTGTGATGCTGAGAGTCACACTGACAGGAAGCTTTTGAGGACCGGCTTCCGGCTGGTTCTCATAGGCTGCTGTGCATGGCAGAGACGGGGGCTGTTGTATGGCCTCCGGTTCTGCCATGCAACCGACTGCAGCACCCGCAATCGGTCCCCGGGAAAGTTTGTTGTAGCAACAAACTTTCCAGTTTGTTCTAGTAACAAACTTTCCAGTTCGTTGCTACAACAAACTTTCCCTGCGATCACATGATTGGGACCTGAACCAATTCGGTCCCGATCATGTCTCCGATACCAGAGGCAGGGGATAACTGCACGATCCAGGTGTCGGCTCTACTCTGAGACACCCGGCTCGTGCTTTTAAAACCCACCGTGAATTCACGTTGGCGCTGCACAGAGCCCAGCAAGTGCCGACGTGAATTTACTGTGGGTGGTCGGAAAGCGGTTAACAAGCACTTTTTACATATTGTGTTGCCCTTATTTCCTCATAGATTGTAAGCTCTTGTGGACAGGGTCCTCACTCCTCTTGTTTGTATTGTAAATTGGTTTGTCAATATGTAATGTCTGATATTGTCTGTAAATGTTCCCTTTGAATTGTAAAGTGCTGCAGTATGTGAGCTATATAAATAAATATTATTATAAAGAGAGATTTTCATAACTCTAATTCTCTAACACAATGTTTCTTCAAAAGCGCTATTGATCTCAGTGGCACCGTACAGGCCTGGTAAAGAAACATTGAAATCAATGGCACTTCCAGGGAATAAATGTGTCAGATTCTGAGTTATTGTTGGGAAAAGTTATTACATTGAAGATATTTAGTTATTTTTTTTACTGCACATACACAACATAAGACCCCTACTGCTTGTCGTCTCTAGCACTTCTGTATAGTCAGGAATTCAATTCATAGGGCTAAAAATAATGGGAGGAACATTTGTCCATTTTTCAAAACCTTTAAAAGTTGCCACATAAAAGCCGCTAATCTACAAGCATAACTTTTGTTGCAGTGTATCCTATGTTAAAGATCCAGGCTTCTGTGAGCTAGTCCCAGTGGCCTACATAGAATAAACTGACCCCAAAGCAAATCTCAAACTGGGCCCCCCATTATGTTTCTGGGTTTTGCCACCCAGGAAAGAAGGGCCTAAAGTTTGTTTTCACTTCCAGTGTGACTTAAACAGTACGTCCACTTTCAGTGGAATACGATTATACCGCAGGAGTGTGCACTATAATCACATGTAATACTTATTTGGCTTCTAGCAGCAGCGAGGAAGTTATAGCTCTGCACTAGATCCCAGTGTGCTGCTCGACTCCATGGCTCCCCTATCCAGAACGGCCGCCAGCGTTATAGAATCCTATCCCAACTATACTATACGAATGGCCGTTCTGGATACAGGAGCCATAGAGACGAGCAGGACACTCTGTCTCTTAATGCAGAGCTATAAACACCTGGCAGCAGGGATATATAAACCACTTGTTAGACCACACATGGAATATTGTGTACAATTTTGAGCCCCTTAATTTAAAAGAACATAGCTGAACTAGAGCAGGTTTAAATGAGGGCGACCCAAGTTATTAAGGGAATAGGGGGATTGACATTACATGAAAGGTTATCAAACTTGGGGTTATTTGGTTTAGAAAAAAGAGTACTTAGGGGCGATCTAAATAAAATGTATGAATGGATAGTACAAAGATCTTTTTACATCTACGCCTGTAACTAGGACAATGGGACATCCTCTACGTCTAGAGGAGAGAAGGTTTCATCCTAATGATAGACAGGGATTCTTTACTGTAAGAGCAGTGAGACTATGGAACTCTCTGCCACAGGATGTTGTGATTCATTGAGCAAGTTCAAGGACGGCCTGAATTTCTTTCTTGAAAAATATATTATTACAAGTTATGAGTACTAGATTCTGTAGATGGGACGTTGATACGTGGATTTATTCTGATTTACATATTTGGAGTCGGGGAGGAATTTTTATCTTAACGAGGCAATTGGCCTCCGCCTCATATGGGTTTTAACCTTCCTTTGGATGAATACGGTAGGAGGATTATATGTTGGACTTGATGGACCTCTGTATTTATTTTTCACCCTAATCAACTATGTATCTATGGTACGTACGCCCTTGGCCATGCCAGTCACTGTGATTTTGATCCACGTGAATTTTCCTTATGACAACCCTGGTGGAAACCGAAGAAGCGTTTTTGGTGCGCAAGTGAGATGTTATTAAATGTTTTTGTCTTACAATTACCTCCTATATGGCCTTTTTAAAAACTTTTAACCCCTTTCCGACATTTGCCGTACGGATACGTCATGGAAAGCTAGTGCTTCACACATTTTGCCGTATCCGTACGACAAATGCATGACACTGGCTCAGAAGCTGAGTCGGTGCCATTATCGCCGGATGTCAGCGGTGTATTACAGCTGACACCCGGCTGTAATGACGGGGATCGAAATTAGCCTCGATGCCCGCCATTAACCCCTTTAAATACAGTGGTCAAAAGCGATTTCTGCATTTAAGTTGTTTGCAGCTCATCAGCACCCCAGCAATGAAATTGCAGGGGTTCCTGTGGCTGGAAGGGCAACCGGAGGCCTAATACTGGCCTCCCGGTCTGCCTAGCACGGAAGCCTTCCCGTCAGCGGTGGATGTCAGCTGTATGTTACAGCTGACATCCACCTGTAACGGCAGGAACCGGAGTTAGCTCCGATTCCTTTCATTAACCCCTTAGATGCAGCAATCAAAAGCTATCGCTGAATCTTAGAGGTTGCTAGCAGGTCGGCAGCCTTGCCATGCAATCGGGGCTGCCGACTGCTGCTATGGCAACAGGAGGCATAACAATGACCACCTGCTCTGCCATTACGGAAGCCGATTAGGCCCCACTGGGAAGCGAAGCGTAATCGGCTTGCTGTCCGTGAATGACTGACAGATCTAATACATTGCACTACATAGGTAGCGAAATGTATTTGGCAAAAAAAAATCAGTGGGACTTGAAAAAACGTTTTAAGTAATAAAATAAAACATAATTCCCTTATCAAGTCCTTTATTATTGAAAAAAAAAATAACATAAACAATACATATTCGGTATCGCCGCGTCCGTAACGGCCTCATGTTATTTATTCCACGTGGTGAACGGCATAAAAAAAAAAACGTAAAAAACTATACCAGAATTTGTTTTTTTTTGGTCCCTTTTTCCCTACATATCTTGGAATAAAAAGTGATCAAAAAGTCGCATGTATCCAAAATTGGTACCTATAAAAACTATAGCTCGTCTCGCAAAAAACAAGCCCTCATACAGCTCGTTGACGAAAAAATTAAAATGTTATGGTTCTCACATGTCGACAGAGAAAATACATTATTTTGACAAAAGTTATTTTATTGTGCAAAAAGTTGTAAAACATAAAATAGTGCTATAAATTTTGTATTGCCAAAATCGTACTGGCCCGCAGAATAAAGTTAACATGTAATTTATAACGCATGGTGAACGCTGTATAAAAGAAACCCTAAAAACTATGCCAGAATTGCTGTGTTTTGGTCACCTTGCCTCCCAAAAAAATGGGATAAAAAGTGATCAAAAAGTCGCATGTACCCCAAAATGGTACCAATAATAACTACTTCTGAGCCCTACACCTGTGGGGTCAAAATGCTCACTACACCCCTACAAGAATTCCCCAAAGGGTGTAGTTTCCTAAATGGAGTCACTTTTTGGGCGTTTTCATTGTTTTGTCCCCTCAGGAGCTTTGCAAATGTGACATGGCCTCCGCAAACCATTCCTGCTAAATGTGATCTCCAAAAGCCAAATGGCGCTCTTTCCCTTCTAAGCCCTGCCATGCGTCCAAACAGCCATTTATGACCACATATAGGGTATTGTTTTACTCTGGAGAAATTGCTTTACAAATTTTTCTGTGCTTTTTCCCCTTTCGTCCTTGTGGAAATTAAAAACAAAAATACCTAAACCTACATTTTCTTTAAAAAAATTTAGATTTTAATTTTTACGGCCTACTTCCAATAATTTCTGCAATAAACTGTGGGGTCAAAATGCTCACTATACTCCTATAATAATTTCCATGAGGTGTGTAGTTTCCCAAATGAGGTCACTTTTGGGGGATTTGCACTGTTTTTGCACCGCAAGAGCCCTTCAAACCTGACATGGTGCCTAAAATATATTCTAATAAAAAGAAGGCCCCAAAATCCTCTAGGTTCTCCTTTGTTTCTGAGGCCTGTGCTTCAGTCTATAATCACACTAGGGCCACATGTGGGATATTTCCTAAATCTGCAGAACCTGGGCAATAAGTGTTGCATTGCATTTCTCTGGTAAAACTTTGTGTTACAAAAAAATGGATTAAAAATTAATTTCTGAAAAAAAAAAATATGACATTTGTACATTTCCCCTCTACTTTGCTTTAATTCCTGTGAAACGTCTAAAGGGTTAAGAAACGTACTAAATGTTGTTGTGAATACTTTGAGGGGTGAATTTTTTAATATGTGGTGACTTATTGGGGGTTTAGAATATAGAAGGCCCTCAAAGCCACTTCACAACTGAACTGGTCCCTGAAAAAATAGCCTTTTGAAATTTTCTTGAAAATGTGAGAAATTGCGGCTAAAGTTCTAAGCCTCGTAATATCCTAGAAAAATAAAAGGATGTTCAAAAAATGATGCCAATCTAAAGTAGACATATGGGAAATGTTAATTAGCAACAACTTTGTGTGGTATAACTGCCTGTCTTACAAAAAGATACATTTACATTTAGAAAAATGCAAATTTTTGCAATTTTTCGCAAAATTTTGGTGTTTTTCACAATTAAATACTGACTGTATCGATCAAATTTTGCCAGTAACAAAGTCCAATGTGTCACGAGAAAACAGTCTCAGAATCGCTTGGATAGGTAAAAGCATTCCGAAGTTATTACCACATGAAGTGAAACATGTCAGATTTGAAAAATGTGGCTCTGTCAGGAAGGTCAAAAGTGGCCACAGCGGGAAGGGGTTAAATAATTTTTTTTTATTTTTGCACTTTACTTTTTATTAACATTCAAGTACAAGAATGTCAATACTTCACAGTTCTTTTCTAATGATTACATTTGTGTCTCACCTCAGACCTAATCATATCTGAATAAGTTGAAAAGAGTAATTAGGAATTCGTCTTTATCCAGACCAAATCTAGTTACTTGCATCTAACAAAGTAAAATAGATAACGGAAGCCAACTGTTCACCCGGCATATGCCAGAATACTCTGATGCCGATGCCAAAAAATGAAACCGCACTGTAGCTGGATATCGGCTTGCACAATTATGTGCTTGTAGAAACGTTCTGCGTGTCAGATGTGATTTTGTCCGGAACTAGCGATATGGTATTACTTCCAAGACCGGTCAGGGATCCTGGATGATTAGATGCAAGGGAACATTTGCACTGTATCTGTTTTCCTTTTTCTCTGCTGTTATATGGAATTGTGCTCATATGTCACACAACCTCTAGTTCCAAAAACATAGACCGCTGTTTTTGTCACAAAAACAATAAAAGTTGGCAGGTGCATTAGGAGTCTGAATTCTAGAGTAGCAAGGAATAATACATACCCCATACTAAACTACACGTCGCCAACACATGCCACCTTATTTATATATCCGCGAAGTAGCCTTAAAGGGATTTTCCAGGACTTCAATTTTTATTGCCTATCCTTAGGAGCGACCTCGCCACGCTAAAGAGTCTGCAGTGCTCCTATGGGCGCTGCATCCCATTCATTGTTTAGACAAGCCGTGACTAATCTGCAAGGGGAGCTGCGCCTGCAGTTCACTCTTATTCAAGTGAATGGGATGAGCCTCAATACCAGGCACAGCTGCTCATATGGACGAGACGCTTTGCCTTTGTAAATCTTGAAGGGCGCCTTCTTTGTTCTTCTCACCAGTAGGTCGCACCACAACCAATCAAACATTGATGGCCTATCCTGAAGAATGACAGAAATCGGTGTCATTCCGCTAAGAAAAAGTACTCCAGAATTATTTTGTGCGAAATACAAGTATTAAACAGACATTTTAGAAGAGCTGACAGATCCTCTGTAAGTCCAAGAGAACCCATTTTAAAGGGGGTTTTCCATAATCCTCATTTATCACCTATCTTCAGATAGGTAATCAATGTTTGAGGTGGCGGTCCAAACGCTGGGATCCCAATAACGGGGTCCCTGAGTCCCCTATGTGAATGGTTCGGTACTGTGCACGCTCTGCCGCTGTTCCATTTACGATCTATGAGGCTGCCGTAGATAACCAAGAGCTATGATGGACACACAGGTGCTGGGATCGTTAGTAGCACAGCTCTGATACACAAAATGTAACTAACGATCCCAACACCTGTGTTCATCACATGACCATGGACAGGAGCTTAGCCACTGGAAGCAAACACTGAATGTTTCTACTAAACGACAAGCAGAGATAATGAAAACTGTGAGGAATTCATACAGGAAGCATATTGTAAAATTCAATAACTTCCATTTATACAAAAAATGACAATAATTTTCTGAAGCCGGACAACTTCTTTAAGGCATAATCCGCGGCAGAAATCTGTGGCTAACATTCCTATTTCTGCTGCAGTAAAAACTGCAGCAGTTCTGCGCGCAAATTAGTCCCATTTAATAGGGATAATGTAGGTGTAGCTAATTAACAGTTTCTGTGGCATATTTCACACAAAAACACGATCAAGAAGTGCCATTTTTTCAGTGATGCGGTTCGGAAATTGCACACTGACAATTTTACCCAATGGGACGGTCTATTGAAAACAATGAGAGGTGTTTTACAAGCAAATTCCACCGTGTCAGAATTTGCATAAATTTTCCAGTGAGTGAACAAGGTGTACTAGCTTACCTGTACCGTCACAGACCGTGGTAGAACTAGAGTCCTGTAAGTCCCAGCGCTTGTTGCTCGGATGCGTGGGTACCGGTGGCGTTGCTAGCCTCAAAGACAACATAGCTATAAGACAATTTGCTATGTATGATAATCTCCTTCTAAATCAGAGGTAGGCAACCTTTTTTGTATGGCGTGCTCAGTGTGTCATGCAAACGTGAAAGTCACATAAGACAAACTGTTACCACATATGTGACAAATGAATCTGTTAATTAAATTGACATTTCTGTGTAACCCTTACTTACTCTGCAAAGATGATCCATCTGTGGTGCATACAAGACTACTGAACACCTACTGGGGGTGGGGTGTGCAGATAGAGACCGTGGCTACTGAACGCCGGCTTGGGGGTACTGCACACACGAAAGACTGCGGCTACTAAATACCATCTTAGGGGGGATTGCACACAGGTGAGTGTGACTACTGAACACCAGCTCGGGGGGGGGGGGGGGTTTGCACATAGGAGAGAGTGTGGCTACTGAACACCAGATTTGGGGGGTGCACCTAGAAGACTCTATCCTTGCGCCACTGATTACCAGCAGAGAGCAGCAGTTCATTATGCTCTTGGCAATGCTGAACTCCAGGAGAGAGAGCAGTGCTGCATTGTTTGCTTGCCAAGTGTTCAGCAGCAACAAACACAATGAAGCACTGCTCTCTCGCCTGGTGATCTGCGCCACCAAGCGCATAATGAGGCTCCGCTCTCTTCCTGTGTTCAGCGCCACCAAGCACATAATGGCATTGGACACCGGGAGAGGGAAGTGTGCAAGCAAACCATGTCCCACATGCTGGCTGTGGCACTAGTGCCACAGGTTGCTGAACCCTGCTCTAAATTATAATCCGAAAGTTACCAAATAATACTACTATTATTATTACTACAAGGCACAAATATCACCATACGGTTACTGAACAAAGTCCAGTATAACAAGACCAATGTTACCAATGACAACACTATACAAGGGACAAATATTACCGCTACATCCTGACCACATACTATCACCCCACTATCACCCCCACATAATGACTGAATAATACCACCATACTGTTGGAAAAGATCAATATGACCAGAATACAGTGACCATAAAGTTGTAGATACTGAGTCCTACACAGGCTCTCTGCAGACCATATAAATGCAGTACAGTTACATCTGGTTACTCACAGGTGAAGTCTTCTCCAATTGTCAGTCACACTTTCTCTTTTCTTCTTTGGCCCAGACTGCGATGATGACTTCTCCTGGCCACGACTTGTTTCTGCAGAATTTCTAGTACAGACATCTTTGTCTTTTAGATTTTTCAGCACCCTCCCCAAATATTCTCAACCCTCTACGCAAGCTTGCCAACCATAGTTCCCCACATGGTAATGATGTCCATCTTCGTGCCCCACACAGTAATAGTACCCCCTTTATGTGCTTTACTCAGTAATAGTGCCCCCTTTAGGTTCAGCACAGTAATAGTGTTCTTCTTAGTGCCCAATGCAGTACTAGTGCCGCCTTCAGGCCCAAAATAGTAACCGTTATCCCGCACAGTAGTAATGTCCCCCTTTGTGCGGCTACACTGTAGTCCTCCTTGGTGCCCCCATAATGTAGTTAGGTTCCCCACATATAGTATTTAGGCCCTCCATATGGTAGTTAGACTCCCTTCCATTCATAGTCTCCCTTGCGACAATGAAAACTCACCTAACCCTGTTCCCATGATGAGCTGCCGAGTTCTCTGTCTGCTGCTCCGTGCAGGCATCGCCATGCAGTTAAGTCATTGTGCCGGGACGTCAGGCTGGCATCCTTCCAACCTCAAGTAGGCCACAGGCCTAAAACTGAGTAAGTGGCGCTCAGATGTGGGCCAAGTGCTGGCGTGCCCCCATCTGCTCCGTGCACGGTTGCACCCCCTGCGACCGCGATTGTTACACTCTTGCAGATGCCCCTCTTTTGATGCCATTCGCGAAAAAAAGCCAATTTATCCCATCTGTATGCTGTCTTTTTGCCTACCATTGCTGGCATAATGTAATTCTTCTGTGCGTCAGGATGGCAGGGAGAGGTATAATATTCCAATAACATAATGGACCCAGCAGTAGTCTGATGTGGTAAAGGAGAGCCATTGTAATAAAAGCTGGCAGTCACATAAGATTATTCTAAATTGTAGTGAGCATGCTCCTGCCACCACCAAGCATGTCTACACTATGCATTATCGGTGAAAATCCTACAAATATTACTGTACTTATTCCAGTTTGTATTTTATATCTGTATTGATGACCTTCATGGCCCGTACTGTGACAATAAAACTTGTTTGAACTAAAAAGGATCAGCCTATCTAGCTGTAACGTACAACAGAAAAATTTTGAAATACAAAACTAGTTAAAATAATGCATATTTCTTGTATAATAAATGCCATGGAATTTACTAATACACTTTGTGTTTTTAATTCTCCACGGTTTTCAAGATTTTACTTTACAGTGAGTAGATGGAAATATTTATTGTTACATTCAGAGGTTAAAAATCCGTTCTGACCACTTCTTGCTTAGGGGGAGTTCACACAGAGTTTTTGACGCGGAAACCGCGCCAAAAAATGGCCCAAAATTATTTCAATGGGAGGCGGAGGCGTTTTTTTTCCCCGCGAGCGGAAAATCCAGCTCGCAGGAAAAAGGGACGCCTCTGACCTCCCATTGACATGAGAAAGCATATTTCGCTGCGTTTTATGCCCGTGGCGCTCAATGGCCATGGGCGGAAAACGGCGTGCAGGCAAAGGAAAATCTAAATATTGGAGCTGTCTTATTCTCTTCCGCAGCAGGAAGTCACAGCATGCTCTCCAGCACCAAATGGCAACTGCATTGCATTCCAGATGGAATTTTGAGGCAGGTTTTCCTCCTGCAAAAGACTCTGTGTGAATCCAGCCTTACACAGCTGCTGGGTTTGTTACAGTGCATCAGTATAGATAAAACTCGGCCTGGAGTCCTGTTTAGCTCACATCATATACAAAAAAGACTATGCAGGGTGAGAGATAAGATTTTGGGACATACAGTGAAGAAAATAAGTATTTGATCCCTTGCTGATTTTGTAAGTTTGCCCACTGTCAAAGACATGAACAGTCTAGAATTTTTAGGCTAGGTTAATTTTACCAGTGAGAGATAGATTATATAAAAAAAAAAAAACAGAAAATCACATAGTCAAAATTATATATATTTATTTGCATTGTGCATAGAGAAATAAGTATTTGATCCCTTTAGCAAACAAGACTTAATACTTGGTGGCAAAACCCTTGTTGGCAAGCACAGCAGTCAGACGTTTTTTGTAGTTGATGATGAGGATTGCACACGTTAGATGGCATTTTGGCCCACTCCTCTTTGCAGATCATCTGTAAATCATTAAGATTTCGAGGATGTCGCTTGGCAACTCGGATCTTCATCTCCCTCCATAAGTTTTCGATGGGATTAAGGTCTGGAGACTGGCTAGGCCACTCCATGACCTTAATGTGCTTCTTTTTGAGCCACTCCTTTGTTGCCTTGGCTGTATGTTCCGGGTCATTGTCGTGCTGGAAGACCCAGCCACGAGCCATTTTTAATGTCCTGGTGGAGGGAAGGAGGTTGTTACTCAGGATTTGACGGTACATGGCTCCATCTATTCTCCCATTGATGCGGTGAAGTAGTCTTGTGCCCTTAGCAGAGAAAGACCCCCAAAACATAATGTTTCTACCTCCATGCTTGACAGTGGGGACGATGTTCTTTGGGTCATAGGCAGCATTTCTCTTCCTCCAAACACGGCGAGTTGAGTTAATGCCAAAGAGCTCAATTTTAGTCTCATCTGACCACAGCACCTTCTCCCTATCACTCTCCGAATCATCCAGATGTTCATTTGCAAACTTCAGATGGGCCTGTACATGTGCCTTCTTGAGCAGGGGGGACCTTGCGGGCACTGCAGGATTTTAATCCATTACGGCGTAATGTGTTACCAATGGTTTTCTTGGTGACTGTGGTCCCAGCTGCCTTGAGATCATTAACAAGTTCCCCCCGTGTAGTTTTCGGCTGAGCTCTCACCTTCCTCAGGATCAAGGATACCCCACGAGGTGAGATTTTGCATGGAGCCCCAGATCGATGTCGATTGACAGTCATTTTGTATGTCTTCCATTTTCTTACTATTGCACCAACAGTTGTCTCCTTCTCACCCAGCGTCTTACTTATGGTTTTGTAGCCCATTCCAGCCTTGTGCAGGTCTATGATCTTGTCCCTGACATCCTTAGAAAGCTCTTTGGTCTTGCCCATGTTGTAGAGGTTAGAGTCAGACTGATTAATTGAGTCTGTGGACAGGAGTCTTTTATACAGGTGACCATTTAAGACAGCTGTCTTTAATGCAGGCACCAAGTTGATTTGGAGCGTGTAACTGGTCTGGAGGAGGCTGAACTCTTAATGGTTGGTAGGGGATCAAATACTTATTTCTCTGTGCACAATGCAAATAAATATATAGAATTTTGACTATGTGATTTTCTGTTTTTATATAATCTATCTCTCACTGGTAAAATTAACCTAGCCTAAAAATTCTAGACTGTTCATGACTTTGACAGTGGGCAAACTTACAAAATCAGCAAGGGATCAAATACTTATTTCCTTCACTGTATATCATTATAAGAACTTGGAGCAATAATGTAGAGGTTGTGGCAGTGGTTTTCTTGAGTCTCTCTTATATTCAGGCACAGTAGCATTCCTACCAGTGCAGTGCACTGTTATTGACACCTAGGCTCCTTAGGACCACCCCCAGAGAGACGCTGAGACATCACCTGTGCTTACTAAGAAACTTAAATGACGTGTGCCGTAGACTTTATTTTCCTATCCTTTAGTATTAAATCGGAGATATTTGTATCAGGTTCAGGGCCTTTACAGGATCATAACAAGCAAGCTACATACTGTACAATTTATGCTATGTTTCCTAAGTAAAACAAGTTGCTGGCTGTCCCCAAGCCCCAAGGACTTTTCAGTCCAATTTGTTCCATATGAAGGCCAGGGAAAAATACAGAAGGGAGCACAGTCTAAAATGTGTTTCAAAGGATCCAAACACAGTTCATATTTTAATTATTAGAATTGATCAAAGGATATTTTCTCTAAAATTTAATTTGAATGAATTGCGACTGACATTGATTTGGCAACTGTTTACATCTCCGCTGGCAAAAGCACAAAGGAAATGCAGCTTTTGGAAGAGCGTTACTTGGATGGCCTTTGTTGTCCTGAGTCGATTCCCCACAGCAGCCTAAGTGCATCTCACTGGATATAAATAGTTCAGGGCATGCAGTCTTCAGCTGTCTGACCTGTTTTTATTAATGACTTGTTTGAGGATATTCCACCCCAAAAAACAGAGCTTTGGATATTGCAGATTTTTTTTGTGATGGTATGGGCAATATGTAGGGTGACTATTCTTGGTGCCACACAAAGGTTTTTATCTGATTTTACCAGTATTCAATGTGATCTCTACACTCAAGCTGTTCACGTGGCTGCTGCAGATTCTAAATATTGCAGCTGTCTTATTCTCTTCCGCAGCAGGAAGTCACCGCATGCTCTCCAGCGCCAAATGGCAACTGCATTGCACCCAGCCAATAAGATTTTTGTCATTGTCTCTGTATCTCAAGAAAAAGGAAACTCCCTTATTGCAAGTCATCATCTCCCCCACTAAACAAGTTTTGGTAGTAATATTTAGTCGACAACACTTGCGAAATTAGAAGAGACTACGTTGTTTTCCATTGATGAATTGGGGATCCAGTAACGTACCGAAAGAAAACAAAACATATGGATGGGATTCCCCTGATTCAGATCCTTTTTCATCAGCCAGAGAGGAGTGCCAATGCAGAGCGCTTCTCCTACTCTGAAGGACTTGGGCACACAGTTACACATTAAAGAGGCTCTGTCACCAGATTTTGCAACCCCTATCTGCTATTGCAGCAGATAGGCGCTGCAATGTAGATTACAGTAACGTTTTTATTTTAAAAAAACGAGCATTTTTGGCCAAGTTATGACCATTTTTGTATTTATGCAAATGAGGCTTGCAAAAGTACAACTGGGCGTGTTTACAGTAAAAGTACAACTGGGCGTGTATTGTGCGTACATCGGGGCGTTTTTACTTATTTTACTAGCTGGGCGTTAGGAATGGGATTGTATGATGCTGACGAATGAGTATCATCCACTTCTCTTCAGAACGCCCAGCTTCTGGCAGTGCAGACACACAACGTGTTCTCAAGAGATCACGCTGTGACGTCACTCCCTTCCTGCCCCAGGTCCTGCATCATGTCGGCCACATCGGCACCAGAGGCTACAGTTGATTCTGCATCAGCAGGTAAGTAGCTACATCGACTTACCTGCAAACGCTGATGCTGCTGCAGAATCAACTGTAGCCTCTGGTGCCGATGTGTCCTCGCTCGTCCGACACGATGCAGGACCTGGGGCAGGAAGTGAGTGACGACACAGCGTGATCTCTCGAGAACACGCTGTGTCTGTGCACTGCCAGAAGCTGGGCGTTCTGAAGAGAAGTGGATGATACTTCTCGTCAGAACGCCCAGCTAGTAAAAGAAGTAAACGCCCCGATGTACGCACATAATAAATGCCCACTTGGACTTTTACTTTAAACACGCCCAGTTGGACTTTAGCAAGCCTCATTTACATAAATACAAAAATGGTCATAACTTGGCCAAAAATGTTCGTTTTTTAAAAATAAAAACGTTACTGTAATCTACATTGCAGCGCCTATCTGCTGCAATAGCAGATAGGGGTTGCAAAATCTGGTGACAGAGCCTCTTTAACTAAGCAGGTGCCAGCAGCCTCTTCCGACGATAACTTCTGATTTGCGGGGGTCCAGCTGCCACGCTTCACTAGTATCCGCTTTCCACCCGGGGGCTTTATTTGAGAAGGGGGTTGTCCTCACCTAACAACTTTTTCATTTTGGTGGACTGCAAACAGTCTAGTGTATCCTAATATTTCATTTTATCAGTTAGGAATTTAATTCATGGCAAATTGAAGGTGAGCATTGTCTCACAAAAAAAGATTCAGAAGTGTCAGGATTCTGAGTACACATGACGTCCAGGCTGGATGGTCATGTGTATTCATTATCAGGACACTGTAGTAATGTTAGGGCTTGTGTATGAGGCTGCACATAGTGATATAACTATATCGCTAGTGCAGTGTAAATGAATGGAGAGGAGTGCATGATGCCGATTGGTCCGCGTCATGCACTCCTCTGTACAACGCCCACTTGGTCGAAAGTAAAAGTACGCCCACTTGGGCATTAAGAAAGCGCATTAGCATAAACCAAAATCGCTCCTAACGTTGTGAAAAAAGATCGTTTTTTTAAATAAAAAGCATTACTGTCACCTACATTACAGCGCCGATCGCCTTATGTAAGAGACAGGGCACTTATAATGTGGTGACAGAGTCTCTTTAAAGACAGCTGTCTTAAATGGTCACCTGAATAAAAGACTCCTGTCCACAGACTCAATTAATCAGTCTGACTCTAACCTCTACAACATGGGCAAGACCAAAGAGCTTTCTAAGGATGTCAGGGACAAGATCATAGACCTGCACAAGGCTGGAATGGGCTACAAAACCATAAGTAAGACGCTGGGTGAGAAGGAGACAACTGTTGGTGCAATAGTAAGAAAATGGAAGACATACAAAATGACTGTCAATCGACATCGATCTGGGGCTCCATGCAAAATCTCACCTCGTGGGGTATCCTTGATCCTGAGGAAGGTGAGAGCTCAGCCGAAAACTACACGGGGGGAACTTGTTAATGATCTCAAGGCAGCTGGGACCACAGTCACCAAGAAAACCATTGGTAACACATTACGCCGTAATGGATTAAAATCCTGCAGGGAGCTGAAGATCCGAGTTGCCAAGCGAAAGCCTCGAAATCTTAATGATTTACAGATGATCTGCAAAGAGGAGTGGGCCAAAATTCCGTCTAACATGTGTGCAAACCTCATCATCAACTACCAAAAACGTCTGACTGCTGTGCTTGCCAACAAGGGTTTTGCCACCAAGTATTAAGTCTTGTTTGCCAAAGGGATCAAATACTTATTTCTCAGTGCAAAATGCAAATAAATATATATAATTTTGACAATGTGATTTTCTGTTTTTGTTTTTTTTTTTAATATAATCTATCTCTCACTGGTAAAATTAACCTAGCCTAAAAATTCTAGACTGTTCAGGTCTTTGACAGTGGGCAAACTTACAAAATCAGCAAGGGATCAAATACTTATTTCCTTCACTGTATGTATATGTGTGTGTGTGTGTGTATATATATATATATATATATATATATATGTGTATATATATATATATATAATATATATATATATATGCTCTTATATGTGGGCTACTTATTTTTGACCTGGCCGGGCTTGTGACATCTATATGTTTGTTATTTATGTATGTGTTTTTGTTTTTCGTGTTGTGTTATTTTGTGATTTAGACATAGGACTGCAACTGATGCTACCCTTGTCATATTTATTTAATTTTGTTAAGTTTTGATACTTTTATCATTACGCTGAGCCGAGTGCCTGTTTTCCAGTGGTCATTCCCTGATTTATTTTCCAACCCTCCCCCCCCCCCCTTTCCTTCTCATATTTTTGTGATTGTCACTGTCTAATAAGTGCTGACCATTTGAGACTTTGTAGGGATACGCCCCATTGACCAGGGGAATTGTAATACCCAGTTGTCAATTTGTTCACTATATTTCTAGGCAGAATAACAGAGAAACGGCATCTAAGAAAAGATGCTACATAATTATTTCATAGAGCATACAAGTATTTAATAAAAAAAAGACATGGTCCCCTTTAAATTCAACAGAGACAGTTTTATGTTGTTAGTCTTTCCAAAATATTAGCCTCAAAAACGTGAGAATATGAGTGATGTACAGAAGTGCTTACCAGATGGCGGCTTGTAAGAACTTCTTCCAGTGCATGTCTCAGGAAATTATTATTTTCAAACTCTAATGTAACACACAGAGAAGGAAACCGTTTGGGTAATGATTAGCCTTAGGTCGCTTTCACATGCGCATAATGCGGGTGCTTTTTCATTTTGCGCCCGTATTACGGATGCAACTCCCGGACCTCCTATGGCTCTTTAACTCCTGTTCTAATAATGCATAGAAGTCTACGGTTCTCTAACTCACATTCTGATGAACAATGGGAGGTCAGGGCTTTGCGTTCGTAATACGGGCGCAAAAAAAGCACCCGCATTATGCGCATGTGAAAGCGACCTAAGGCTTATGTTGAAATTATTATAGCAGGAAATATGGAACATGGCAAAGCCCAGAGAACCCTTCACCTGTACTTCAGGTATGTTAGAAAATCCCTCCTCCGCAATCCTATAATACTGTATATTGCGTTTTCTTCCTTTTTACTAGAACGTTGAAGTAAATGTCTCAATCACCCGGTAACCTCCTGTTTCTCAGAGAACATATCAAGATTATCAAATTAATGACAGAATTTTGTATCTACAGCTTATCTGAATTTTATAACTATCTATTGACTTATTTATTTCAGGAGATCCTCAAGAATGCACAGTTAAGGCAGGATATAAGTGCCAAAGGGGAGGAGTTTTTGAAGAACGAGAAGGCCATGTCAAGTATAGAAAGCAAAGATGGAGTCCAGGCCCATTCAGTGAAGACACAGATTAAAGGACATGCTTCTGCTCCAGTTTATGAAAAACAGACCTTAATCGAAGAACCAACAAGCACCGCAAATACTTTTGTCCCCGGATCCTGGAACCCACAAAAAAAGTAACCTCAACAGACATTTTAGGGCTTATTCCACTGAGTCCATATCAGCCCTGTATATTTTTTGTATTGCTTTCTTTCTTCCTCCTTGCAGAAGACCTACAAGAACATCTATATAAGCGTACAAGATTTTAATATGTTCCATGCTGAGGTATGAAAGCCTCATAAACTCAACTGCAATACGAATACATGCAAGTCCTGAGTTAGTTCAGACGGAGGTATACAGGGGTTTGGTTTTTTTCACGCATTTCAATTGTACCGTCTCCATTTGATGCTGTATTAACGGAGGTTTTCTACCCTACAAGCGCTGCTTGTGTGCCAGTGTATGGAGAATCTGTAGAGCGAGTTCCACTATGTGCTGACCTTGTTCTGTTGATATGTCCTTTTTCTTTTTAAGAGACTGTGCAGATTAAAAAAATTGCAAAAATAGCCCTATTTACATCCACCTTGACTTGAATAGTGACAATGCTACATACTCCTCAATCCTTTTGGGATGATTTGGATCCACACATGGTCTCTTAGACAACACCGCACCCCACACATCAGACGTGGAAATGTTTCCATCAGAATATTTCAGTAGTGCAGCCCCAGGCTTAATGTACATGAAAGGGGCCATGAAAAAATATAATAGAGCAGGAATACAGAACAATTATAAACTTGTATGTATAAGCCCCTAACTGTGTTGTGCTAAGATCCAGGGTTGCAGTTGATGTTTGTATGCGTATAGGGTCTACCAGAGTTATGTTTGATCCAGTCAGTTGAAGAGTTTGCAAAGACTTTATGCGCTTTAGTGACTGCTCTTACAATAGGGTTTTTGTGTTCGCCATCCCGCTAAGTGCTCAATCATTCTGCAGCTAATAAATACAATAAATTCATTAACAATTCAATGCGGATGTTTTGTTGAGGACCAATAAAAAGCAATAGGAGGTAATCTATTACAATTTGTGGCAAATTTTATGTTCCTTATTGGCTGGATTTAAAGGTAATCTGCCACCAGGTTTTTGCTGGCCTATCAGAGGACAGCATGAAGTATTGACAGAGACCCTGATTACAGCGCTGTCAATCCTGGTTTTCTCCTGCAGCTCGTATTCATGAGCCCTGCCCTCCTGCCAATGATTGATGGCTTCTTCCCCACACATAGGGCGAAAACGGCCAATCCACGGCAGGTGGGCGGGGCTAGCCATAGCTCATGAATGTCGAAAAATATTATGCGCACTATGAAGTCCTTTACATTTATGAGCTGCAGCTGGAAAAACTGGATTTTCTGAAAACCACAAAGTATTTCAAAGTAAATGACACAAGCGCCGTAATCCGGGTCTCTGTCAATGTTTTATGCCGCCATTAAAGAGGGGCAGCATAAACCTAGTCAGATTCCCTTTCAGAAACCCTGTTCTAGTGCATGCGTTCGAACATGAAAATATATAGGGGTTATCTGGTTTGGGGAACAGCTTAAAGAGGCTGTCACCAGTTTATAACTGCCCTATCTCCTACCTAATCTAATAGGCACTTTAATGTAGATAACAGTTGTTTTTTAAAAACGTTTATTTTATTTACGATCATTTCTAGTTTTATGCTAATTTGTTCTAAATGCCCAACTGGGCGTTTTTTTACTTTTTAACCAAGTGGGCATTGTAAAGAAAAGTGCATGACGCTGACCAATCCGCGTCATACACTTCTCTTCATTCATGCCCAGCTTGTTTCACAGCACAGTGTGATTTCGCGAGATCACAGTGACGGAACTTTCTCCCACAGGTCCTTCACCGGAGCGACGGAGGAGTCAACAGATGTCTCCTCCAGCCATGCCAAAACGTTTATCTGGATCTTCAGCGGCTGGAGGCGATGTCTGTTCAGTCGTCCATGGCTTCAATGAAGGACCTGCGGGAAGAAGTCCCGTCACAGCGTGATCTCGCGAATGAGCTGGGCACAAATGAAGAGAAGTGTATTAAGCTGATTGGTGAAAATTTAAAAAAAACGCCCGTTGGGCATTTAGAACAAATTAGCATAAAACGAAAAATGATCGTAACTTGGTCAAAAATAAATGTTTTAAAAAAAAAAAGAAAAACGTATCTACACTAAAGTGCCTATTCGATTAGGTAGAAGATAGGGCAGTTATAAACTGGTGAGAGCCTCTTTAATAGAGGCAGGTCCTTCCAACAATGAGCTAATCAGCTGTCTCAGGGATGATGCTGGTAGCCTAATAGCACTGGGCCATAGGGCATATGGCTAGGGGTTGTCTTTTTTTTATTTTTTATTATAGGTATATTTTTGCAGCATGCTCATATTTCAACGCCATTTTGGAAGTCCCATCCACATGCATTGTACTGTAAATAGCAGATTTTTTTGTGTATAATCTGCAACAAAATTCCACAGCCAATCTGTCATGTCTTAAAGTGGCAGGGCATTTAATGACCGCTCTTTTGTATTACTGGTGGCCTAAGGCAAGGCAGTATAGCAACACTACACAATGCTCCGTATGCATCTCCCCTGCTACTCTCTTGTTCCTGGGGGAGGAAGCTGTTCTCCATATCTTATTGGGTTTGTATTTGTCTATTGGCACGTTCCTGACCATTCACTGCAGCTGCCTTAAAGCGCACGCACACACACCGCTACTTCATTGTCCATACACCTGCGAGAGATACAAATAAATAGATACATTCAAATCTGTATACTGGTTTCCATTTAGAACAAAAACAAGGACACCGTGCCGGATGGACCCAATTGACACCCCACACGACATGGATAAACCCTGTATCCATCATCCTCCCATATATGGCTGGATTCACACAAAGCAATGTAAATGTTTTCTTTATTCTTTTACTTTTGGATCCACTCCTGCATTTGATAGATTAGATTCTCACATATGTATATAAGTCCCCATACACATCACGTTTTTTTGTTTACATTTAGCATGTACGTCGGGAACGCTCCCAATGTACAGGCTCAATGTGTCCATTGGTTCCATTGTCAAACGGAGGCTAAAAGAGTGTCTTTTTGGCCTCCAACTGCCCAGTTTGCCACAAAAAAATAAATAAATAAATATGGAATAATGTAGTAGACTTTGCTATTCCATCCCCTGGAGCCCAGTCGGAAGCAAATACTTTTCTTTTTGACATGGTAGCTTATGCGTGATGGCTGCTAATGTTGGCCATGCATCACAGCCTACATTTAATCTATACGTCAGAAGCTTTTCCCTGGCAAATACTTCAAACGAAGGCCAAAAAACATGATGTGAACAGGGTGTAAGAGACACTGGAGAAGAGCTATAGCAGACCCTCAGTGTTATACAGTGTTTTTTTGCAGTTGTAAAAATGACAAACCTGGCATGTGCACCCACAGGCAAAGGGCTACTCTGTAACCTCCGTTTTTATGTAGTTTCCATGCTCCACAATAGTTTGAAGACCATTGCTTTAGGTTATGTTCACACACTGCTCATGACTACAGAAAAAAAATCTGGCAGGCAGAACTAGGTTTCCCCATTATCTTGAAATGGTGACATCTGCACCACAGAGTGTAAAGGGAATTTGAAAATATAATTTGAGAGTATTTTTCTAGTGTCTGCAAAAAAGAAAATAATCAGATGCTGTATATTGGACCTTTATTCCCCTCTAGGTGGGAATGGGGTATGATATACAGCCCCCAATATATTTCTCTATATTACATATGTTAGTGTTATTTTTGTGGCCTAAGTGCACAAAAAAAAACACCAAAAAGTCCTGTGTGAAAGAGACAAAGATTAATGGTCAGCTTATCTACTTGCCTATTAAAGCCCCTAGATCAGGGGTGGGAAACCTTTTTTTCTTCCAAGGGCCATTTGGATATTTATAACATCAGTCGTGGGCTATATAAATTTATTAACTTAAATGTTTAACCAGATATAGCAGGCAAATTTTTAATTAACTCCCCTCTAATGTGGAGGCTGGAACGGCTTCTCTTTGGTGAGGCGTGTGATGTTAGCCGGAATTGATGAGGTTGCTGCTGCGTCGGTCAGTCTGGAGCGCAGCTGACTCTTTGCAATGGTAAGTTTTGAAAAGAACTCGCAGCAGTAAGGCCCCATGCACACAAACATATTCACTCGCAATTCACCCGCAAATCTGCGGCCCTATTCATTTCAATGGGCCCATGCACACGAACGTGGTTTACACGGTCCGTGCATGGCCCAGGAGCCTGGACCGCAAAAAAAAAAATGGACAAGGCTTATTACGCCAGTGTTTTGCGGTCCAGGCTCATAGACGTTAATGCACGCGGCTATGTGCACGTCCCACAATTTGCGGGTGACACTCCATGGCCGTCCAACCCAAAAATCAGGGCCATGCACATGTGCATGAGGCCTTAGTTGTTCCGACTTACTTAAAGGGGCTTTCCCACCAGGAACACTTCTTACAAATCCAGAAGATATCTCAAATGTCCGATAGAGGTGGGACCCGCATCTGAGACCCGCACTTATCTCTAGAACGGGTCGCCTGAAACACAGTACTACCTCTCTGTGTTCCGTCTGATTTCCGACCATGAATAAGAAAACAGTGTAGCTCGCTGAGCTGTTTCCGTAACTCCCGTAATAGGGAAAGACCGTTACAGAAGCAGCGTAGAATGCGAGCTACGCTTTTTTGTAACTACTATTCAGTTCTATGGGACTTACGGAATCAGCGTAGCTCAACAAGCTACGCCGTTTTCTTCTTCATGGTTGGAAGTCACAAGCCACAACACAAAGAGGTAGAACAGTGTTTAGGGGACCCCGTTCTAGAGATAGATCTGGGAACCGCATCTATCTGACATTTATGACATATCCTGTGGATATATTATATATGTGCTTGATGGAAAAAAAAAAAAACCCCTTTAAGTCACCTGGACCTCACTTCGAGTAAGTAGGACGGGTGGATGGAGCCAAGGAGGGAATAACAGGGCAGTCAGGGCGTGCTGTGATAGGAGTGGACCAGTCCATTCACCTGACCTCATATTACCGACTCAGGTCAGGTGACCGGACTGATCCACTCAGACTGCCGCCGTCCTCCCTTCTCCTGCTCCTAAATGTGAGGGAGTACGACAGACGGAGCAAATGACGCCGCGGCAGTGCGCTCTAAGTGAGGTCAGGCCAGACTAAATGATCTCGTGGGCCTTATACAACTTGCGGGCTTAGGGCCTGTTCACACCGCACAGATTTGCCATTGGCAAATCTGCCGTGGATTTTTTGTTTAAGCCGTAAATTGGGCACCAGATCTGCTCGTGGATTAGCCCTATTGTAAATCAATTGCGCAAACCTACTGCTTTTTAGCAATAATGTGAATTCTAAAATACGCAGCACATTCATTATTCTGTACAGATATTTTTCCAAGCGCGTGCATGTGGTATATAATACGCTTTTCACATGCATTGCCGGCAGAACGTAAGCTGATTGTCAGGATTTAGGTGTGGAATCTGTGCCTAAATCCTAACAGAATCCTGAACGTGTGAACATGGCCTTATTCTTTGTTGTAAAACTACCCTCCCAACCTCTATACAGAACAACTAAAGCTATAAAGTTGCAGTAAAAGTTAAAAAGTATTTTATTTTGGAAAAAAACAAATAAAACAATGCTCACGTGTACTAAAACATGCCAAAATCATCTACTGGGAATTTGATGTGACTACACAGCAGAATCCTGATTAAATAAAGAACAGTGGTATTTCTCTATATCGTATCCCATATACACCAATGATCCTAGTAATGCATTTATATTAAGTTAGCTATGTTTGTATTACTATTCATACGGTTGGTGATGTTTTATAAGTGCACAAGAAAATGATGATTCCTTGCGACTTCCGAGTTGTATGGCGCAGTAATATGGCACCTACGGTATGTAGTGCCCGATTGCAACCTCTCTCAGATTTCTTACGTTTCTAATCTTGGCATGCTCCCATGAACGCTGTTTTAAGGAACTATTCTACCCTGGAGACATGGAGCACTATATGGTGGCAAGCCAAGTGCCTACAAAGTGCTGAAAGCTGGGGCTTCACAGTGGAATTGTGGTACCTATGGGAGGAAAAAACAAATAGACAAGCGACCAAACTACTGCCAAGTCCCAATTTTGTGGCGTTTAGAAGGTCACTGACTTTTTGGAGGGGTATTGGTAAAGTAATAAAACAAGAACAGTAGAGGCAGAGAATCAATGCAACACATTAACATTCTGTGTGCCAGAGGTGAATGAGAAGTAATGTATTAATGTTGGATGTAACCAGAACAGGATGAAAAGTTTTAGAAAAATCACTCTAGCGGTGGCATTAAAAATTGGCTTGCAATTTAGACTAATCATCACATTTACATGTGGTTCTTACCCCCACCCAATAGTGAAGTTTAGACCACATGTAAAAGTTGTTCAAGTTCATTTACTAATAACTCGCATCCATCATGTTCAGTCATAACGCCATACATATCGGTTTCCATTACACCACTCCTCAAGCTGTTGTAGTGTGAGGAAGCTATTAACAGAAAGCATAGGATACCAATAGAAACATACACTGAAGATCATCTTCAAAGAAACTAGAAGTCAAGTAAAAGTTTTATCAGAAGGATAATTTAGTCAACACTTTGTATTTACATCAGGTAAATAATAAAAATGGTATATGGGTCTCTTACAGCTCATTTATCTGGTAGAACATGGGTGGATAGAAAACTTGGATGTCATCCTTGAGCCAGACTGGTCTCCTTTGTTGCTCATGTAGTAAAGACAGTTCCTATGTAAAACAGAGGAACCATTACAGTGACTATTAATAAGGGTGGGGGGTGTTTTTACACTTGTCCATGGGTTGTGTCAGGTGTTGCCTTAAACTTGAATGATGCGGAGCCGCAGTACTAGAAAGTCTTTGGACAAGAGTGGTTTCAGCATCATACGCATGATTGTTAACTATTATGTTATTATCTGTGCCGGTAACATGAGGCAGTTGCACAACTTTTGCGCACCTTTTCTTACTTCAATTGCACACGATTTGGGTAGATAAGCCGATCTGCTACAAAATATTGCACAGCAAAGGTCTTCCCCCTGCATACTACTGCATGCATTGGCGGTTGAGTGTAGGCCATGGGACCATACAGCACAGATCCATACTACAGCCGCGTGCATGAGGCTTCAGGTTTGGGTTATGACATTACCCTAAGAAACATGACCGTTTCGGGATCAGGCCTCGCTCACAGACTTGTACAGCGGTGCATAGAATGCACCATAGGTCTGTAATATGAAGGTGTAGGCACCCCATTCTCCCCCAGATGCATTGCTTCTAGGAGTGAATACCTCTGTAACATGGCGTACATTCTGTTACAGTAGGGGTGCCATGTTCGGTACATGTGCGACACAGATTCCCAATGTAGTCATGTGCATGAGCCCTTAATCCGACTAAGATTACAAGAAAACTGCCAAAAATGCCCAACGCTTAAAAAAGAATAAGGTCCCTTTTTTATATATGTAAAATATAGAAACATGTACATGGCTGAACATAAAATTTCAGGACACGCTCTGCTGAAACGTACATGTTTAAAAAAAAATATTAGTAAATGAAAGTATTAGTGTACATGAGACATGGACCTTGTGATTGTTAGACATTCTAGCATTATTAGAGAACAAGTTGAATATAAAGTGTCTGTGGTTGTTGAACAGTTTGACGTCATGAGCTGGCTGCCGGTGTCTCAGTCCTTCTTTGTCCTCTTGGTTTTTGCAATGTTTTCTTGACGTTTCTGCTTCTTTTTCTGCTCTCGTTCCTTGGCCTCTATCATTTTTGCCAGTTTCCATGAGAGTACTGCACTCGCTAGGAACAGCGGGGTGAGGGCCAGGATCACAGTCGTTAAAAATCCATATGGGTCTTTGGCAGCCCATTCCACGATGTACTCAGCCCAGGCTTTTATATCAATCATGTCTCCAAAGAAGTGTCACTAGGGAAACAAAAAGAAAAGTTTCAGAATGGCAAAACAATAAAACTTCATCAGTCATCACACACATTTTATAATCATTTAAAGGAGATGTTTAATCACACAGACCACCCCTATTATATATGAGGACCGGTGTGGCTAACAGCTCCTGAGACTCCCAGCAACTAGCGGATTTTGCTGGAAAAGTATCAGTCGGTTTCTCATCTCACGCAGCTGCTTCTACACAGTATTATATGCGGCTGTCCAAGCAATAAGGAACAGACTAGGATCGCCAGAGCGAGAGACACGTTTGTTAACAGTTCTTCGCATTGGCTCATTGAGGGGTTTCAAGCAACCTAACTCCATGACATCCATATGCCCTATATAGGGTATAAGGAAAGGGATTGTTGTATGCATATCTATGAGGAATAAAACTAACGTGAACATTAAAAGTAAAGCACCTCCCGCACAAGTTACAGGGCAGGAGGCTATTACTTAGGTTTTTTTTTTTTAAATACCTCGCATGGGATGAACTAGTGGGTATAATTCCAAATATTAAACCTGTTCCCAAAAACACAGTGCAGAGAGCTGAAACCACAAGAGTAATTGAGAAGGATGCCTTTAAGCTCTTTTGGCAATGTAGGGGTCCAGGTGGAGCCTCCATAAAGGCTCAACGCCCACCTTATGTTGGAAAAGGCGGCTGGTACTCTATCTTTAGGGGGTTTTATTTAGGATTTAAAGCCACAGAACCAGAACACAGAGTCCTGTCCAATCAGAGCATTCACAACAGTACACACGAGTGTGCTCAACATACTGCATAGCCGCAGACTTGCCAGAGTGCCCATGCTAACCCCTGTCCATTGCCGAAAGAGTCTACTATGGGAGCGTGATCATCAGAACTGGACTATGCAGCAATGGAAGACGATGGCCTGGTCTGATGAAATGGAAAATCCGCAGCACTCAGAAAAATGACGACAATATAACCTTTGTTTAACTCTTACTGCACTGGTGCTCGCAGTGTCATGTTCCAGCCTACGTACCAAACCGCAGCACTCCATTGTGCAATTAATAAGCTAAAAAGCTTTATTCACTGAATGCGACATTTGAAGAAAAAAAATACTGCGGCTACAACCTTCAGATGAATGGAACTGACTGACGCAGAAATTTCTGTAACAAAATCTAAGTGTGCAGGAGGCGATAAAGTTTGAAACCTTGCATTATACGACGAATAAAGCTTTTTAGCTTGTTTTTGTACAACAGACGAGTGCTGCGGTTTTCTTTCATCCATTGCTGGTGTGATAAATCATGTTTTCTTTTACATCATGTGGACGGCCAGGTGCGCATTCCTCTGATAAGCTCCCCCCCCCCAGTGGATATACCTCACCACCGCTCCTATTTTCTTGGTCCCTTTAACACTCCAGCGCTGCTCATACAACACACTAACGTCAGACAGTGTCAGGACGTTGTATGCGAGTGCACCGATGACGTTGAAGTGCTGTGTCGCTTATAAGGCCCTGACGCGGTTCAGCCTCAGGACCTTATATGAGCCGAAAGATGTGACATTTATTAAGAGGCTTTGGTCTCTTAGTTTACTCTAACCTTTCAGTCTATTAATGCATGAAAGGCAAGTCTTAATGGATTGCCCCCCCCTCACTGACTTTATAGCCAATGGGGCGGAGTCTGATATTAAGTACAGCTTACTCATAAGGCATGCATTTTAAACATACAGAATAAAAATATGAAGTGACCCTTGACAGAAGTGAGAGGCCCCCTAAACCCATTAGGTTTTCCACCACTAGTTTAAATGATATACTGCGCCATCCACTAACGTAATTTACCGGCTATTCATAATGCCCGCAGGGAAGCAATCAGGTTCTCTCTTTATGTGCATTGTTACCATAGAAATGGCACAGTATGAAACAGGAGGCCCGCAGGTCTACACAGGACAAAAAGATGAATAAAGAAGAGAAAGATAGTAATAGAAGCAGTGCTCACACAATGGAGTAATAGTATGACACCTGACAATAGGAATAGAGAATACCATACAGCATAAGCACATGAAGAAGAAAGCGTAGCTGTGCCATGGTCCTGTATCAGCAGGGGCTTATTACTGGTCTTCTATTATTGGAAGCTATGATACTCCACGGCATGAGATAATGACTGGACCTTCTTACACCTGGGAAATGGAATAGAGAGTAACTGGAGATACATATACTAAACGTCATACTGCTAGAACCAAGCAGACCGCGCATACACAACTCAGATTCTTTACCTAGTCTATGTAAAACAGGACTAGCTACGTGCTCCTCAGGGGACTCTTGTAGGGCTCTGGACTCACAAACACCATAACATAAAAGTGGGAATCCGAGCATTGACTTATAAATGCTACGAATCTGCTCGAATAGAAGAGATCAATTATAGATCCCTTCTGCCCAACAGAATCCACCAGTGCTGATCCTGACTAGAGAGGTTGGCACAGGAAAAGAAAGCTACATTCAAGTGGCTGCTGATTGGGCATACATTCCAGTTAGGCCTCATGCACACGAACGTAGTGGTGTGCACGTGCCGCGATTTGCGGTTTAGAAGGCCGCGGAGTGTCACCCACGGCCGGCCGCAAATCACGAGCCGTGCACATTGCAGTGTGCATTCATTTCTATGAGCCCGGGCCGCAAAATGTGGCCGTTATAAGACATGTCCTATCTTTTTGAGGTTCAGGCTCCTAGGCAATGCATGGACCGCGGAAACCACGTTGCACCACAGGCGTTTTTTTACCTATTTCTTCAACTGGCAAAGGAAAAATCCGTAACCGTTTTTCAACATAAAATGCGTCGGCCGTTCGGGGCGTTTATTCCGTCTCGGATTGAAATCAATGGGGTTTTTGAGGCAGAAACGCCTCAGGATAGGGCATGCCGTTTTTTTCTCCGCAAGCGTTTTTTTGTGCTCGCGGGAAAAACCGCCTCCACCTCCCATTGAAAACAGCGGGAGGCAATTACAGCAGTTTTTTGCCGTGGTTTACCCGGCAAGAAACGTGTCAAAAAACTCAGTGTGAACAGGGCCTAACAGAGTATTTACTGCTAGGTTTGTTTTAGTTTTTGTTTTTTTTATAGCTATGAAATTTACACAATGTTATAGTAAATTATGTGCTGGGAGTCTGAATAGTTAGGACAATTCAATGGGGACTGCACTATGGCTTCAGCACTTCCATCAGACCTACACTACTGTCTTGACACTACTATATGTCCTACACTACTGTATGCGCACAGTGTGGAACATCAGCACAGTGACATTACTATGGTAAGCGCTTCAACTATTCTGGAGATCCAGAGTCTAGGCACTCGTTGAACACAGTATTGTCTTGAGATTTTAGCCAGGGTTAGTTACGGAGGTGTCGGCAGAGTAATGGGTAAAAGGTGTGGTGGGGTGCGCTTCTATCATTGAGGCTCCTGAAGGGCATCTGGATATTAATTCGGCTCCAAAAAGGCAGTTTTCTGCCATCCCTAGTCTAGACTGATTTTTCCTAAATACTATTGCATAAGATAGAACTAGCTTGTTTGCAAACCAAAGCATTGAACCATTATCTCTATGCAATGTGACGGACTACCAGAAGACGACATGAAACTGCAGTATTGGGAATGGTCAGCAGCCCGTCTCTGCAGCAAGATGGCAAGCCTCTAGACCAGGGGTCTCAAACGCGGCAGGGTAATTGGGCCGCATATAGAGAAAATGGGAAGTTGACGGGCCGAATTACTTTCAAATTTGATACAACACAAAATTATTGTTAATAAATTACTTATTTGAACTACTATAACACTATATTAATTACTATAATAATACCGCTAGGCTGCCGCAGTGCCCTCTGTGGATGCTGCCGCAGTGCCCTCTGTGGATGCTGCCGCAGTGCCCTCTGTGGATGCTGCCGCAGTGCCCTCTGTAGATAATGCAACACACCCCTAGATAAGGCCACAGTGCCCTCCGCAGATGCTACCACAGTGATGTCAGGGTCTTGCCCAGAGCTGGAGTCCCGGAGCAGAGCCGCTTCTAGCACTCGAACTATAGTAGATTTGAGACTGCAGCTCTGGATTTGTTTGGAGTATGGGACCTGATGTTACAGTACAGTTGTGACTGCAGCACTGGATGTGACTGGAGTAAAGTACATGATATAATAGTAGAGTTGTGAGTGCAGCCTGGGATTCCAGCTCTGCTCCTGACATCACTGTCCATATATGGACAGAGATGTCAGGGGCAACCCCAGAGCTGGAGTCCCGGGCAGAGCGCTAGTAGGCTCTTCCTGGGACTCCAGCTGTGCTCCTGACATCACTGGGACTCCTGCTCTGAGGAAGCCCCTGACATCATTGTCAATGTATGGACAGCGATGTAAGAGGCTTACCCAGAGCAGAGCCTATACTAGCGCTCTGCCCGGGACTCCACTCTGGGGAAGACCCTGACACACTGTCCATATATGGACAGCGATGTCAGGGAATTCCACAGAGTCCCGGAGAAGAGCCGATACTAGCGCTCTGCCCGGGACTCCGCTCTGGGGAAGACCCTGAGACACTGTCCATATATGGACAGCGATGTCAGGGAATTCCACAGAGTCCCGGAGCAGAGCCTGTACTAGCGCTCTGCCCGGGACTCCGGCTCTGGGGAAGCCCCAGACATCGCTGTTCATATGTGGACAGCGATGTCAGGGAATTCCAGAGTCTCGGAGCAGAGTCGATACTAGCGGCTCTGTGTCCCGCGGGCCGCAGATGACAGCCCAAGGGGCCGCATGCGGGCCGTGTGCTTGAGACCCCTGCTCTAGACTATGCTGGGCTTTGCACGGCTCAGTATTGGAACTTATCACCATCACTTTTTAGATGCTTATAATGCTCCATATAAACATTTTAGTGTTTAATGAATATTGCTGTGCCATAAAATAGAGGTAAGTCTTCAAAATGAAGAAGAAACAAATGAAGCCATTACAAAAATTACGGAAAAGACAGTGCCATGCGAGAGAAGAGAAAGCGGACACTAACAACAAAGTAATAAAAGAATATCTGCACACGCTGGATTTATATTACTGTAAACATAGGCACTCTCCAACATCAATACAATTCTGTGTTCATAGGAGACAATGCAATCCCACACAGTGTAGGGTAATTGCAGCAAAGTCAACATCTTAATAAGAAATACTCCCATCTCCACTACTGAAATGACTTATATAGCACAGCGCATACCAGACCAACGTAAATCAGTTGCATCCTACCGTACACACAACCCCAAACTCCTTAGACACATCCTATCACTTTGGGAAATGTATAGAGACATCTCCTCTTAAAGGATACTTGTTATCAGACTGGTGCATTTTAAATAGCAGTGTAAATCTTTTGTGCCCAAAAAGTGGTTAACCAGGGGAGGCAAGTCATGAAAGGGGGCTGTACACGGTTTCACTGTAATACTAAACGTTTAAGGGCCCCATGCACACGGCTGTTATTTTGATCCGCAATTACGGAAGACTGTCCACAGCCGGCCGTAGCCTTAATCATGGACCGGGATCACGGCTTCAGCCGTGTGCAGGGGGCCCAAGAGTGTACCTATCATTTAAAGGGTGTCTTCAATTTTGGGGGCTCCCGTCAGATGTTTTAGTCTGACAGCGTAAAATGCTGCTGGATAAACAAGTGGTAGTATTGCCAGGGTAAACAAATGACGCCTGAAGTTTCTTCTGCATGGGAGCTCTCCAGGAAGAAACAAAATCCATGTCATCTCATTTATATATTAGGAATCATATTTGGAATAATTTATACAAATGTAGCCATAGGGCTGCTGGCATTTCATGCTGTAAAAAAGGAGAAACGCCATGCCAGACCTGCCTCTAACACAACACGGACGGCTATTGAGAAACCAACCAGTCATCCACTGACTTGCTGTCATACCAGCCACATATGTATATGTCCGTACGACTGTGTGTATAGAAAATATACTAAGCCCGGGTTCCCACATAGCGTAAACGCTACAGAATTTCCGCAATGGAATTCTGTGAGGGAATTCTGCAGCACTTATAATAGCAGCAAAGTGAATGAGATTTGAAGAAATCTCATGAAAAACGCTGCAGAAAAAATCTGCAGTGAAAACTTTCATAAATCGAATTGTGGTGCGGAATTGAAATCTGCAGCACGTCAATTTTTGCTGTGTATTTGTTGCCTTTCTGTTGCGGGTTTTCACCATTGAATTCAATGATATGTAAAACCTCCACGACAGCACCACCAGTAGGGATTCCCCGCCTCCAAGGGACAGGAAACAACAGGAAGCAGTTTAAATTTCCCCTCCTCCTTACCCTCTCCAGTTAATACCCGAGACTTGATAATATGCAGGCTAAGAATCGTAAAATTCTTTTAATAAAATTATGGAAAAGGATGGGAAAAAAACCGATGCGGTCGTGGAGGTTAAGGGAGAATGAAATTACCGAGAGATCACGCTGTGTCGTCACTCACAGGTCCTGCATCGTGTCGGACGAGCGAGGACACATCGGCACCAGAGGCTACAGTTGATTCTGCAGCAGCATCAGCGTTTGCAGGTAAGTCGATGTAGCTACTTACCTGCAAACGCTGATGCTGCTGCAGAATCAACTGTAGCCTCTGGTGCCGATGTGGCCGACACGATGCAGGACCTGGGGCAGGAAGTGAGTGACGTCACAGCGTGATCTCTCGAGAACACGGCTATGTCTGCACTGCCAGAAGCTGGGCGTTCTGAAGAGAAGTGGATGATACTTCTCGTCAGAACGCCCAGCTAGTAAAAGTAGTAAAAACGCCCCGATGTACGCACATAATACACGCCCACTTGGACTTTTGCAAGCATCATTTGCATAAATACAAAAATGGTCATAACTTGGCCAAAAATGCTCGTTTTTTAAAAATAGAAACGTTACTGTAATCTACATTGCAGCGCCGATCTGCTGCAATAGCAGATAGGGGTTGCAAAATCTGGTGACAGAGCCTCTTTAAAGAGGCTCTGTCACCACATTATAAGTGCCCTATCTTCTATATAAGGAGATGGGCGCTGTAATGTAGGTGACAGTAATGCTTTCTATTTAAAAAAAACGATCTTTTTTCACAACGTTAGGAGCGATTTTAGTTTATGCTAATGAGCTTTCTTAATGCCCAAATGGGCGTACTTTTACTTTTCGACCAAGTGGGCGTTGTACAGAGGAGTGCATGACGCTGACCGAACGGCATCATGCACTCCTCTCCATTCATTTACACTGCACTAGCGATATAGTTATATCACTATGTGCAGCTACATACACAAACCCTAACATTACTACAGTGTCCTGATAATGAATACACATGATCATCCAGCCTGGACGTCATGTGTACTCAGAATCCTGACACTTCTGACTCTTTTCTTTGAGATTTACAGCAACGGATACGAAATCTCGTTTACCTCGTAATCTCGCGAGATTTCGTATCCGTTGCTGGAATCTCACAGAAAAGATTCAGAAGTGTCAGGATTCTGAGTACACATGACGTCCAGGCTGGATGGTCATGTGTATTCATTATCAGGACACTGTAGTAATGTTAGTGTGTGTGTGTATGTAGCTGCACATAGCGATATAACTATATCGCTAGTGCAGTGTAAATGAATGGAGAGGAGTGCATGATGCCGATTGGTCAGCGTCATGCACTCCTCTGTACAACGCCCACTTGGTCGAAAGTAAAAGTACGCCCACTTGGGCATTAAGAAAGCTCATTAGAATAAACTAAAATCGCTCCTAACGTTGTGAAAAAAGATCGTTTTTTTAAATAAAAAGCATTACTGTCACCTACATTACAGCGCCGATCTCCTTATATAGGAGACAGGGCACTTATAATGTGGTGACAGAGCCTCTTTAAGCAGCAAAGGAGGAGACTTCTCCATGACTTTGTAGGAATGAGAGATAGCTTCCTTGATCAATCTTGAAATAGAAATCTTGCTGGCCTTGTGGCCTTGGTTTTTGCGGAGGAACTGAATTAACAATTGTGATTTTGTTCTGTCTAGATAGGTGAGAATACATCTTCTGACATCCAACGTATGAAATTGTGCCTCCTTTTCATTCTTAGGGAAAGGGCTTAAAGAAGGAAGGGGATATCTCTTGCTGATTCTATCTTCCGGGATGTTCAAATAGGGAGGAGAAGAGGAGAAGGATAGTATTTCTCCAATTCTGCAAGCAGATGTTATTGCTAGAAGAAAAACACAGTCTTCTAGGTTAGGAATTTCAAGGAAGCATCCTGAATTGGTTCGAAAGGATGTCTGGTAAGTGCTGCCAGTACTAAATTCAGATCCCAAGGAGGAACTCTGGAAATAATTGGGGCCATCCTACGAGAAGTTGCTCTGAAGAATCTCTTAACCCACAGGTGGTCTGCTACTCTCTGATCTAGGAAGGCAGAGAGCTACAGTATGTACCTTCAAGGTACTGGTTCTTAAACCTAAGTCGAGACCTGACTGAAGAAGATCCAGGATAGTGGATATCTAGGGTTGGAGAAAAGAATCCGTTGAAGAGGTTTGCTTCAGGAAGGTTCTCCAAAGCCCGTGGTAGATCTCGGAGTTGACCTTTTTCCGGCTCTTAAATAATGTATTTACCATTTATTTTGAAAGGCCCTTCTCCATCAACATGTTCCGTTTCACATCCAAGCTGTAAGATGAAGTTGGTTCACCTCTGGGTGAAGGATTGGTCCCTGGAACAGCAAGTCCCACCTGGGAGGTAGATGCCAGGGTGCTTCTTGAGACATCCTCAGCAATAGTGGAAACCATGACCTCTTGGGCCAGTATGGTGCTATTAGAATAATGCTCGCTTTCTCCTCGAACACATTCTTCAGTACCCTGGGGAATAGAGGGAATGGAGAAAAAGCATATAGGAGTTTGCCCCTCCAGGTTTGAGACCGAGCACCTACTCCTGACAGATCATCATTGTAGGACAGGGAAAAGAACTTAGTTACCTTCCTGTTCTTCCTGTCTGCGAACAGATCTAACTCCGGCTGTCATCTTCTGATAATGTTTTTGAATATCTGCAGATTTAGATACCACTCTCCTGGAAACAAGGTCTGTCTGCTCAGGTAGTCGGCCACCTGATTGTCTGTTCCTCTTAGATGTATAGCAGTTAGAGATAGAATATTTTGCTCGGCCCAGATGAAAATTTGTTCCGATATCTGACAAAGTTGCCGGCTTCTCGTTCCTCCTGGTTTGTTCAGGTATGCTACCGTAGAGACATTGTCTGAGAATATACGGATGTCTTTGCCCTTTAGTAGACTTTCTAAGGCTTTCAGAGCTTCCCAGACCTCAGTTAGTTCTCTTACATTTGATGAAGTTCTTGATAGGAGGTTCCATGATCCCTGGATCATGTTCTGACCTGAATGGGCTCCCCATCCGGACTGACTAGCATCTGTAGTTATGACTACTGGGTACCTCTGTGACTACAAGACACCTCTTGAGAAATTTTCTACTTGTGTCCACCACATCAGAGATGGTTTTACCCTGAAAGGAATCCCCCACTTTGTGATTTAGAGATTCCTGCTTCTTGTCCCAGCATGACAGAAGAAAGTGCTGGGGAATTTTCTTGTGCGCATGGGCCCATCTGACTGCTGGAATGGAAGATGTTAGCAACACCAACAATGACATTATCTCTCTTATAGAAGCCGATGTTCGATAAATGAAGGAAGTGACCTTCTGGAGTAGCGCATCTCTCTTCTCTCTCGGAAGAAACAAAGTCTGGACCGGAGAATCCAAGAGAATCCCTAGAAATACCTTCAATTGCTCTGGTGTCAGGTTCATCAGCCAGCCCAGGAATGACAAAAGCTGTTGCGTCATCTTTAGATGGCAACTTAATCTTTGATGAGATTCTGCTGATATTGATAGTTCATCCAAGTATGAGATGATTAATATCTCTTTCTGATTAAGATAGGCCGGGACATCAGTGTAATCCTGGTCAAGATCCTGGGGGCAGACGAGAGGCCAAATGGCAGAGCCTGGAACGGATGATGAACCTTCCCCTTCAATGTTACCGCGAATCTCAGGAATCTTTGAGTTTGGATGTATTGGTATATGGAAGTACGCATTCTGTAGGTCTATTGAGGCCATGAAGCAAAAAGGTCAGAGCAGATTGATGGTGGAAGTAAGGGTCTCCATCATGAACTTCTTGTACTGGATATGAACGTTCAGACGTTTGAGGTTTATTATCACTCTGGATCTCCCATTTGATTTGGGGACTAGAAATAAAGGGGAATAATAACCCTGGCTGTGCTGTGAAGTCTAGACTGGAATCACCACCTGTTTCTGCAGGAGGATATCTATTTCTCTCAAAAACCTGCTGACGAAAAAAGGGGGTTAAGATTTGTGTTAATACAAAATTCTCTGGGGGAAGGGAACTGAACTCCAGTTGATAACCCAGAGATACAATATTCAATATCCATGAACTTGAAGAAATCCCTGACCATGTATGGGAGAAGAATTTTAGTCCGCCCCCCACAGACCCTTTGGCGTCATTGAGTATTTCTGGAGGGGGCCTTCTCCAGCGTTGGGATTAAAAAATACCCTGCGTTTTCTGCCTCTTATTTTGCCACCTTGGATTGCCCTATTTTCTTAACCTCTTGAGCGTTTCTCCCCTGGTTCCGAAACGGCCGTCTTTGCTGGAAGAAACCGGTTTCAGAAGGAAGCCTCGGACAGAAAAAAGGGGTTTTCTCCAGGATATCGTCTAGCTAGCCCAGAGCTGAATAACCTATCACCCTCACAGGCTATGGAACACAATCTGGATTTAGATGCTATCTCCTGCCCAGGAACGAAGCCAGATTGCTCTTCTGGCAGAATCGGAGAGAGCAGCTGTTCTAGCATTAAGCCTGACAGAATCGGCCGATGCATCAGAAATTAAATCTACTGCCCTCTGAAGTACTGGCATGGAGGCTAAAATCTGGTCTCTTGGAGTCTTGGATCTCAGACGATCTTCTAGCTGCTCCATCCAAATCTTTAAAGATCTTGCCGTACGTGTCTCAGCAATACTTGGTTAACCCCTTCCCGCTCCTTGACGTACTATTACGTCATGGCAGCTGTATCGTTCGCGCTCCATGCCGTAATAGTACGTCACGGGAGTAACGGCCGTTTCGGCCGTCCTCCCGACACATACAGGAGCTGTGACGCTGCTGTCTTGTTCAGCAGCTGTCACAGCTCCTACAGCGGGGACCGATCGCTGTGTCCCCGCTGATTAACCCCTTAAAAGCCGCGTTCTATAGAGATCGCGGCTTTTTAGGGGTTAAGCTGCCATCGCCGGCCTGCTACGCGATAGCGGCCGGCGATGGTGACTATGGCAACCGGACACCAAACAATGGCGTCCGGCTATGCCATAGACGGAAGCCTAGTGGGTCCTGACAACGTCAGGACCCACTATGCTTGCTGTCAGTGAGTAGCTGACAGTTCTAATACACTGCACTACGCATGTAGTGCAGTGTATTAGAATAGCGATCAGGGCCTCCTGCCCTCAAGTCCCCTAGTGGGACAAAGTAATAAAGTAAAAAAAAAGTTAAAAAAAGATGTGTAAAAATAAGAAAATAAAAGTTTTAAAAGTAATAAAAGTAAAAGTCCCACTTTTTCCCTTATCAGTCCTTTATTATTAATAAAAATATATAAACAAACAAATAAACTATACATAATTGGTATCGCCGCGTCCGTAACGGCCTGAACTACAAAATTATTTTGTTATTTATCCCGCACGGTGAACGCCGTAAAAAAAAAAATTAATAAACCGTACCACAATCACAATTGTTTGGTCACTTCACCTCCCAAAAAATGGAATAAAAAGAGATCAAAAAGTCGCATGTACCTAAAAATGGTACTGATGGAAAATACAGTTCGTTACGCAAAAAATAAGTCCTCGCACGGCTTTATGGATTGAAAAATAAAAACGTTCTGGCTCTTAGAATAAGGTAACACAAAAAGTGAATGATTGTTTACAAAACGTATTTTATTGTGCAAACGCCATAAGACATAAAAAAAACCTATAAACATCTGGTATCGCCGTGATCGTATCGCCCCGCAGAATAAAGTTAATATATCATTTATAGCGCACGGTGAACGCTGTAAAAAAAAAGTATACAAAAACAATAGTAGAATTGCTGTTTATTAGTCACCACGCCACCTAAAAATGGAATAAAAACTGATCAAAAAGCCGCATGCACCCCAAGAAAACTACAATGGATTCCTCAAGGGGTCTAGTTTCCAAATTGGGGTCACTTTTGGGGGGTTTCCAATGTTTTGGCACCACAAGACCTCTTCAAACCGGACATGGTGCCTAATAAAAAAGAGGGCTCAAAATCCGCTAGGTGCTCCTTTGCTTCGGAGGCCGGTGCTTCAGTCCATTACCGCCCGAGGGCCACATGTGGGATATTTCTCTAAACTGCAGAATCTGGGCAATAAGTATTAATTTGTGTTTCTCTGATAAATCCTTTTGTGTTATAAAAAAAATGGTATAAAAAGAGTAAATTTCACCTCTACTTTGCTCTAAATTTCTGTGAAACACCTAAAGGGTTCATAAACTTTCTAAATGCTGTTGTGAATACTTTGAGGGGTCTAGTTTCTAAAATGGGGTGTTTGATAGGGGTTTCTAATATATGGGCCCCTCAAAGCAACTTCAGAAATGAACTGGAACCTAAAAAAATAAATAAATGAGGCAATACTTCGCTTCTTACATTATACTGATAATGAGCCGTGCCCACTCCGAGATGACCCCAGTTTTGACCGTTTGTATAAACGGAGACCCCTATTAGACCGTTCCAGTGCCCGGTTTTCCCAAGCATACACCCCCGAGAAGTGTTTTTCTATTGATGAGTCCCTGGTACATTTTAAAGGGAGGGTTCAATTCCGCCAGTACCTGCCAGGTAAGAGGGCAAGGTATGGCGTGAAGATGTATAAGCTGTGCGAGAGTGCATCAGGGTATACCTACAGGTTTAGGATATATGAAGGAAAGGCCACCCCCAAACCAGACTGCATCCTGGACTACAATAGGTACATGGGAGGGATGGACTTGTCAAATCAAGTCCTGAAGCCCTACAGCGCCATGCGGTGTGGTATAAGAAGCTGGCCGGGCACATCATACAGATGGCTTTGTACAATGCGTATGTGCTACGTCGATGTGCAGGCCAGAGGGGAACTTTCCTGGAATTTCAAGATCTAATCTTTAGGGACCAGGAAGGGGGGGCACCCAGTACTTCTGGAAGCGAGGCCACACGCATCGTACCAGGGCAACACTTTCCAGGAGAAGGTCCCCAAACCGGTGGAAAGGGAAAGAGTCAAAAGAGGTGCAGAGTCTGCTATAAGAGGGGGATAAGGAAGAACACAATATACCAATGTGACACGTGTCCCGAAAAACCAGGGCTCTGTATAAAAGATTGTTTTAAAATGTATCATACATCCCTTGATTTTTAATTTACCCTGATGAACTCCGCACAGCTTACCCCCCTCATCTTTCCCTTCTGAGCCCTGCCGTATGCCCAGGCAGCTGATAACAGCCACATGTAGGGTATTGTCGTACCCAGGAGAACCCACATTACAATTTAAGGGGTGTATATCTCCGGTGGCGCATGCTGGGCACAATATATTGGACACTGAAATGGCATATACATATATAAAATTGCAAATCTCACACTGCACCATCTGCTGCGCATTATCTTTTACACAGTACCTGTGGGGTCAAAATGCTCACTACACCTCTAGATGAATGTCTTAAGGGGTGTAGTTTTTAAAATGGGGTCACTTCTCGGGGGTTTCAACTGTACTGGTACCTCAGGGGCTTCTGCACACATGACTTAGCACCAGAAAAGCTCCAGTAGGCCAAATGGTGGTCCTTTCCTTCTGAGCCCTCCCATGGGCCCAAAGGGCAGTTTATCACCAGAAGTGGGGTATTGCCGCACTAAGGACAAATTGGGCAACAAAATGGGGTATGTTGTTCCTTGTGAAAATTACGAAATTTTGATCAAAAATGACATCTTATTGGAAAAAATATCATTTTTTTCATTTCACAGCCCAATTCAAATAGGTGCTGTGAAAAACCTGTGCGGTCAAAATGATAACAAAAACCATAAATGAATTCCTTGAGGGGTGTAGTTTCCAAAATGGGGTCACTTCTGGTGGGTTTCCATTGCTTTGATACCTCTGGGGCTCTGCAAATGCGACATGGCACCCGAAAACCAATCCAGCAAAATCTGGACTCCAACAAACACATAGCGCTCCTTTCCTTCTGAGCCCTCCCATGGGCCCAAACGGCAGTTTATCACCACAAATGGGGTATTGCCGCACTAAGGACAAATTGGGCAACAAAATGGGGTATGTTGTTCCCTGTGAAAATAAGAAAATTTGATCAAAAATGACATTTTATTGGAAAAAATATCATTTTTTTCATTTCACAGCCCAATTCAAATAGGTGCTGTGAAAAAACTGTGCGGTCAAAATGATAACAAAAACCATAAATGAATTCCTTGAGGGGTGTAATTTCCAAAATGGGGTCACTTCTGGTGGGTTTCCATTGTTTTGATACCTCAACGCCTCTTCAAACCTGGCATGCTGCCTAAAATATATTCTAATAAAAAAGAGGCCTCAAAATGCACTAGGTGCTTCTTTGCTTCTAGGGCTTGTGTTTTAGTCCACGAGCGCAGTAGGGCCACATGTGGGACATTTCTAAAAACTGCAGAATCTGGACAATACATATTTAGTAGTGTTTCTCTGGTAAAACCTTCTCTGTTACTAAAAAAAAATTGAATAAAATTGAAATTCAGCAGAAAAAATGAAATTTGCAAATTTCATTTCCACTTTGCTTTAATTCCTGTGAAATGCCTGAAGGGTTAAAAAACTTTCTATATGCTGTTTTGAATACTTTGAGGGGTCTAGTTTTTAAAATGGGGTGTTTTATGGGGGTTTCTAATACATAGGCCCCTCAAATCCACTTCAGAACTGAACTGGCACCTTCAAAAAAAGGCTTTTGAAATTTTCTTAAGAATATGAGAAATTGCTGTTTATGTTCTAAACCTTGTAACGTCCAAGCAAAATAAAATAATGTTCAAAAAACGATGCCAATCTAAAGTAGACATATGGGAAATGTGAACTAGTAACTATTTTGGGTGGTATAACCGTCTGTTTTTCAAGCAGATGCATTTAAATTCTGAAAAATGCTATTTTTTGTAAATTTTCTCTAAATTTTGCAATTTTTCACAAATAAAGACTGAATATATCGACCAAATTTTACCACGAACATGAAGCCCAAAGTGTCACGAGAAAACAATCTCAGAATCGCTTGGATAGGTTTAAGCATTCCGACGTTATTACCACATAAAGTGAAATATGTCAGATTTGAAAAATGGGCTCTGAGCCTTAAGGCCCAAACTAGGCTGCGTCCTTAAGGGGTTAAAGAGCTGCTGTACTGGCCTCCCATGTTTGTTTAAGGATAACCTCTGGATTCTTATCCATAGGGTCCTTTAATTTACCATGTCCTCAAATGGTAGGGAAGTGAGTTTAGAAATTCTCGCTACCGGGGCATCAATTTTGGGGGTTTTATCCCATTTCTCTGAGTCTTCATCCACCAATGGGTATTTACGCTTGAAGTTTCTGAGAATAGCTTTTTCTCAGGGTCTGTCCACTCTCTTTTAATCAAGTTCTTAATATTTTTATGGACTGGGAAAACTCGTCTCCTTGTAGAATCTAGTTCCTTAAAACATCTAATCCTGTACAGACCTGGGCTCCTTGATATCCTCCATCTTCATCAGGGCCCTGATTGCTTTGAGAAGCTGATCTGTATCCACTGCCAGAAATAAAGGTCTTCCACTATTATCATGTGATGAATCGTCAGAATCTAGTTCCCCCTCTTCCTGATGGATATCGGAGTCCGACATTTCCTGCGGGATAGATCTAGAAGTGGGAGGCATGGGAGATGGCGGGCGGCTCTGATACAGCGCTGTATCCAGCTCCTCTCGTATAATACTTCTGATATTTTGTCGTAGTGACAGGGACTCCTCGCTCACAACTTTCTCCAAACATTTCTGGCATAGTGCTTTCTTACGTGTGGTAGGAAGCTATTTTTTGCACTTTTTAATAGGTCGGATCTTTTGAATTCCCTCTTTACCTCCCTGAAAAATAAAACATATATACGTTTTTTTTCAGTCAAATATTTTGCGGCTTACAGAGAGAGGGAGTTATATAAAAATATAACCACATTGTAACCGGGCTAGGGGCTCTGGATGGGTCAGCAGACTCTGCACGGGACATCTTGGCTGAACTAATAATGAATTCAGCAAGTAGCAGCCCTCAAATAACTCAAAACTACTACCCAGATCAAACCAGCAGTACTGGTATATAAAGAGATTTTGGCAACAAAAATTTAGAAAATGTCAAACTCTGTACCTTTAAGCTGGTTAAGCCTCACGCATGCGTGCTAAGCACTTCCGGATGCTGGAGTCGACGGCTCCATGAGCAGTAAGGGATTTCCTTGCCCAAGTGAAATCCCGGTGTCTAGTGCTGCCAGGTTAGAGCTGACCCCCGTTACTTGTAGGAGATCGGTCCAGAAGGCCGGACCTGCCTGCACTGCAGGACTTATGCCAAGGAACTGGAGAGGAGGCATCTGCCACTCTGAGCCCAGTTCCCTGTCCCGATCCTCCCAGCCGAAAAGCCGCTCGTTCGTCCAGGGGAATAGACAAGACCGGGGCGCCTGACGAAAAGAACCTACTGATCCGACGGAGCTCCGTCTGGATCCTGCTTCCAGTGTCCCAAGGGACAGGAAACAACTGAAGAGGGTAAGGAGAAGGGGGAATTTAAACTGCTTCCTGTCCCTTGGAGGCGGGGAATCCCTCCTGGTGGTGCTGTCATGGAGGTGTAGAGGGAAAAATCAAATAGCTCTGCAAGTACACAATATCATTACTTAACTTCCGCTATTACAACTACTTCTTATTTACTAATATTTGGCCATTTATGTTTCGGGTGGAAATACTCTTAAGGCCGGGTTCCCACGTAGCGTAAACGCTGCAGAATTTCAGCAACGGAATTGTTCGGAAATTCTGCAGCCTTTACAGTACCAGCAAAGTGGATGAGATTTAGAAAATCTCATGCACACACTGCGGAAAAAACCCGCAGTGTAAACATTACTAAAATGTACCCGAAATGCAGAATTTAATTCCGCAGCATGTCAATTTACGATGGGTTTTTCTTGATTTTCTGTTGCGACTTTTGCGGCGAAATCGCAACTCTGGGAAAAAAAAATTAAAAAAAATTACCCAGAGCCCCCTCCTACTTCTTCCAGTCTGGCCTCCTGGGATGACGTTTCATACCATGTGACCGCTGCAGCCAAATCACAGACTGCAGCGTCACATGGCCTGCAACATCATCGTAGGAGGCCGGACTACACGCAGGGTAAGTATGAGTGCTTTCTTCCGCAGCAGAAATTCAGTTTGAAAAACAGCACCACAATGTGGTGCAATTTTTCGGACAAAATGTACTGAAGGTTCTAGGTCGGACACGCGGCGTGATTTTTACGCAGAGTATCCGACCCGTGGGAACCCGGCCTAAAAGGGCTTTTCCTACCATAAATTCAAATAAATAACAATAAAAATCTGATTGCTGGAGGTCTCATGGCTGGAACCCTGAACTGATGCAGAGGATGGGTGATTGGTCTCCACCCTCAGGGGCAGAGAAGTGGATTCTCTTCCCCTGGGGGGGTGGATCACCTTATTCTTGGCATCATTGCGTTCCCATAGTAGGACCCCCACTATTTAGTCTTTTCATATGAAATTTAATTTTTTTATTTTTTATTTTCTATTTCTTTAGATATAGAGGAGAAATGGCTTTAATTCTTGTCATACACAGTCACTCACACAAGCCAACAATAAGCAAATGAAACGGAGATGGTATCATCAGGACAACCATGAATGCAGAGAATAGTAGCCAGAAAATGGTTAGGTTTTAGATTGCCGTTCTCGTCACAAAGGTTGATGCCCCCTTAACTTTAAACCCAGCCTGACAAAAACTAATACATTTTGTTTGCTTTTCAAGAACAGAGCCAATAAAGCAACTGCCAAGGACAACTTCACATTGCTTATTCTGTGAGTGAAAATAATCCACCAATTATCCTCCTATCTCCATAGAACGCAAGAAGACATTTTTGTCATAGAAGAAAACATTTATAAAGCACTCATTATATGGAGAGACTTTAAATTATTATTTTCATTAATATACAGAGGTCGGAGCAATCTGCTTCCAGAACCGACCACTGCAAAACTTCCGGTGGCGGAGGCGGTAGAAACAGCTGATAAGTGCCAGGTCCGGGTGTCGAACCCCCACCGATCATATACTGATGACCTATCCACAGGAAAGGTTATCAAAATGAAAAACTGCCCCTTTTCTTTACTATATTTTAACTTGTAATATACTGGTCATCCAGATCTCGGATTGCAGATAGCAATGTAAATAACGGCGGTGTTAAATCTGGTTGTCATGACTACGTCCAAGGATGATTAAAATCTCTCCCTACTGTACTTGCTTCCCTTTTTAAAGAATCCATCAATTCCTATGCAGGATCGGTTTTGTAACAGATTGCATATTCTTTTATCGGGTCCGGTAGGAGTTCCCATTTTTTTAGTTATTGGATAGAATGGCACCGTATGCAGCATTATTCTGTTCAAAGAGCAACAGAAAACTGAAAAGAGCAGATATGTGAACAAAATAGGGATGCACGATACATCGAAACTTCGATACGGTTTCAATACTGTGCATCCCCAAACGGTTCAATACCGTGGTTTCATGTATTTCGATACTAAGCTGTGCGGCCGCACAGCTTAGCATTTTAACACATGAATGTCTGAGAGCGGGGCTGCGGCTGCGTAATAGTCATTGCCCCGCTTCCGGAGTCCTGACAATTGCGCGCTGTCCGGATGCTGCGATGCGGCCAGTGCGCAATTAATGAGCGGCGGCACTGAAGACTGAACATGGCGGGCGCGCTGCAAAACACCCCCATGTTCTGTATTCAACGCCTGAACCGCCGCTCATTAGTGCAGCGTCAGCCGCATCACCTCATGCTGACCGCGTGCACTTGTTGTCAGGTGCAGGGCAATGGCTGTATTACAGAGCCGCAGCCCCGCTCTATAACGGTGGAGGTCAGAGAAACCTCTCATCTCCACCGCGATTCTCCTGAATGCTGCGATCAAAGCGGACTTCAGCATTTAGGAGAAAATGAGAAGGGGGGGGGGATGCCCCTGGATCGCATCACAGGGAATTCCTGTGACGCGATCGAGGGCCATACCATATATGGCCAGACAGCCCAGGGTCTATTGAAGGACCCCAGGGCTGTCTTACCATATTTCCTGTTAGGGCATACTTAGGTATGTCCTAACAACTGCCTGTGTACTGTACGTACACAGGCTAATGTACTGGCATATATCTGATATATGCCAGTACATTAAAGTTTAAAAATAAAGTAAAAACATAAAAGTAATATTAAATAAAAAAAAAAATACATATACACCTTTTTTTTTTAGAATAAACATTAAAATATATCTCAAGACATAAAAAATACACATATTCGGTATTGGCGCGGCTGTAATAACCTGCACAACAATTTTTTTGCGTCATTTATGATGTGTGCGTTGTAAAAAAAAAAAACAAAAAAAAAAACTTTCACTTATTAATGTAAGGCACGAGGTGTGATGTATTTAACCTCCATGTGCCTCACATTAATAGTAATTAACCCCATCATGTACCTCACACATTAACCCATTATGACAAACATGATGGGGTTAATTACTATTAATGTGAGGCACATGGAGGTTAAATTCATCACACCAGAAAATGTAAGAACTTTTTTTTTTATTATTACTGTTGGCAAAGTATCATTTTGGTATCGAAATCGCAATACTACACAAAGTATCAGTATCGAAGCCCAAATTCTGGTATCGTGACATCCTTAGAACAAAGTCTAATATAGTGCATATGTACACTAAAAGGCCACTCTTTTGGAGATACCTGTCCTTTCACGAATGGATCTTCCAAATGTCTAAATTAGATACGTGACCACCGGAGCGCAGCATTAAAAAAAAAAAAAAAAAAAAAAGGAGCAAGTTTTAGGTGGATCAGTTTCAGTGTGAATCCACATTAGATTGGGAAAATCTAATGATCTGAGCAACTTAGAACGAGGCACCGTCATCGGTGCTAGACTAGTTGGGGATAGAACTCAAAAACTGTTAACCTTCTTGTGTTTTTCTCGTGAAACAGTGTGAAGAGTAAACAGGATAGTGTGATCGAGAAAAAACATCCAGCGAAAGGGGATCCCGTGGACGTCAACAACTAGTCGTCGTAAAAGGGACAGAGGAAGATGTCAAGAATCAAACGGGCAGTGCAAAGTCAGGAAAATTTAATCTAAATACAACGCTGGTGCTCTAACTAACATGTCTGAACAAAAATCTTGGCATTCCTTAGAACGAATGGGCTGTAATCGCAGACGACCAGTTCCAGTGTCATTGCATTCTAAGGGAAACAGAAAGGCAAAACTCCAGTGGGGGAAAAAAAAGCAAAAATCACTGAGCAGTAAAAAAAAAACAAAAAACCTTCGCCTAGTCAGATAATTCCAGATTTCCAAATTTGGTGCAAGCAGCATAAATCCATGAACCCCTCCCGTCAGGTGTCAACAGTTCAGGCTGGGCAAGGGGGAGTAAAAGGTATGGAAAATGTTTTCTTAGCCCACCCTGGGGCTTCTGATACCTGTGGATGGACGTTTCAACAGTAGGGCTTATCTAAGCAGTGGCCGACCAAGTTCATCGCTTCCTGACAGTTGTTTAACCTATGGCAGAACACATTAGCGACAACTGCAAGATGCTATCCTATATGCACGGGCCAATATTCCTGCAGAACAATTTCAACACCTAGTGGAATATATGCCACGATGATTTGCTGCAGTTCTGAAGGCCAAAAGAGGTCTGAACACGCTATTGAATTGGTGTCTATAATAAATTGGACATTCATTGTATATCAGTATATATCTTAGCTAAAGGGGATGTAAAAAGGTAGCAGTCACACCCGGCCTCTGACCCCTCGGCCACATAAAAAAATTGACAGTATCATATAAATGGTACATGGTAGGTAGGGGTCTTATTACAGAATTTTGCACTTGTGCCTGTTATGCCTTTACAATATAGAATATAGATTACAGGAGAAACTGTAAAATAATATCCATGGCAAGGAAAATTAAAACATCTATTGTTAACCTCCATTTAGGGAACTAAAAACCAACCAACCAGGTGTACAAAGTTCTTTTTTTATGACTAAACAGCTATATACCATGCAGCCATAAAAAAAATAATGAACCTTCACTGATCTAAAGGGGTTCTCCAGTCCTAAGAAATTGATGGCCTATCCTCAGCTATTTTGAAGGGGCCGCAGCGCTCCTACAAGCGCGGTTTCCCCTTCATTTCCTTTACTGCTCACACTGTGAATCACTGACACATTTGTAACGGCGGTTCACTGTCCTACAGGCTTCGGACATTGATGTGAATTGGAGAAGGCTGTAATACTGTGAACCGCCGCTACAAGTGCGCCGGCAATTCAAAACAGTTGATTGGGGAGGGAGTGGGGGGGGAGTGGAGGCTAGGCCATCAATTTCTTATGACTAGACAACCGCTTTAACATTAAAACCACCTGTCTAATATTCTGTAGGTCCTCCTAGTACCTCCGAAACAGCCCTGATCTGTTGAGGCATGTACTCCACAAAACCTCTAAAAGGTGTCCTGTGGTATCTGGCACCAAGATGTCAGTGGCAGATCCTTTAAGTCCAGTAGGTTGTGGGGGTGGGTCCTCCATGAATTGGATTTTCCAGCACATCCCACAGATGTTTGATCGGATTGAGATCTTAGGTAATTTGGTGACCAAGTCAAAAGCATTGAAGTCTTTGTCATGTTCCTCAAAATTCCTGAACAATTTTTACAGTGTGACAGGGACATTATTAGAGGTAACTGCCATTAAGGAATACCATTACAATGAAGGGATGTACTTGATATAAAACAATGTTTAGGTAGGTGGTACATGCCAAACTAACATCCACTTGAATGCCAGGACCCAAGGCTTTCTTAGCAGCCTCATATGCAGGAAGCGGAGATGCACTGTGTGTCAGGACACCTTTCTATTATAGCCAACAGCAACTTTTTCAGCAATTTGTGCTACAGTGGCTCTTCTGTGGGATCGGACCAAACAGGCTAGCCTGCACACCCCAATGTGTATGAATAAGTCTTGGTGCCCTTGACAATGTCGCCGGTTCACTAGTTGTCTTTTGTTGGACCACTTTTGGTAGGTACGAGCAACTGCAAACCGGGTACACCCCACAAGACCTGCAGTTTTGGAGATGCTCTGACCAAGTTGTTTAGTCATCATAATTTGGCCATTGTCAAAGTCGTTCAGATTCTTACAATTGTAATATTATTCACTTCACGTCTGTGGTTTTTGTTAAAAAAAAAAAAAAAAAACATCAATTCTGTCATTTTTTGTGTTTTCAATTTACACTGTTCACCGTGCAGCATTAATAACATGTTGCTTTTATTCTATGGGTCGATACGAAATACATATAGTTTTTTTTGTGTTTTACTACATTTAAGCAATAAACAACTGGAGGCGATAAAAGAAGAAATGCAGGTGCCACATAGTGCAGGTAAACACTGGAAAAATAGGCAAACACAGAAGAGCAGGTCAAGTGCTCATCTTGTAAGGTTATGCAAACACTGGCACAACTCTGATGTAGGCTAGGAAATAGTTAATTCAGATAGTCAGCTGCAGCCAGGTCCCGTCCAGTACCGCAAGCAGTTAAAGTAGCACAAGGTTAGGGTTAAAACATGGGACCTATGGAGAGGCGCTGCTGGTATGGTATAAAAAAAAAAAAAAAACTAAAATCAATGTAGAAGTGTTGTATCCCAAATTCCGTCCGATTTATTGATGCTACGCGTTTTGACGTTTAACTAACGTCTTCTTCATTGGCAAAACAAGCGTTCGTTCAACGGCAAAATGCAGAGCCTGAATTAAAAAAATAAAATAAATGAAAAAAATAAAAATCTATAACTTTGAGATACAATTCTATGTTGATTTTATTTATACCATATCAGCAGTGCCTGCCTCTCCATAGGTCCAATTTTTTAACCCTAACCTTGTGCTATGTACACAAAAACACTCTTATGGGGGGCGTGGCCAGGCACTGATGTGAGCGAACACACAGCGCCTTAGCTACGTGTAGCAAATCCTGTTATTCATCCTGCGGTGGAATTATCGATGCCAAAATTCCCTACAACTTGAGGAAAAAGAGTAGGAGGCCCTCGAGAAATAACATGGGACCTAAGGTGTCAGCTGCGGCCGAAAAGATCAAAATGTTAGCCAGGAGCTCTGGACAAGATGGCGCCCGAGGCGGGTCTGTATAGTCTATAGCTATTGAGTCTGCATTGCCTGCAACACAAACCTCAGATGTGGAAGCTGCCCCTCCCGAGATGACGGTGAAGCAGGTCTTAGAGACACTTCTGGCGGCGATCCTGGATACTCTGACATTACTACTAAAATGGGGGAGGTGAAAGTGGACGTCTGCCTCCTACGTCAGGACTTCCATAACCGGAGAGATCCGGTTACTCAAGCTGAAACTAAACGGTCCTGGAGGACCGTACTGAAGCCATGCTTTGTACACTCCATGGCCTTACCAGAAAGGTGGAGTTGTGGCACCAAAAAGCTGATGATCTTGAAAACCGCTTAAGGAATAATTTGCGAATCATAGGCCTCCCTGAAAAGGGTTAAGGGCCAAAGACCAGATGAGTATATTCAAAAATGGCTGAGAGATTTGTTTCCGGACACTTTATTCTTGCAGACCTTAGCCATTGAGAGGGCACAGAGTTCACGCCAAACCTCCACCTCCTGGTGCGAATACATGGCCATTACTGGCGCGGCTACTAAATTGCAAGGAAAGACATAGTACTACAAGCTGCTCGACAAAAAGGAGAGATCAAGTTTCAAAACACTACTGTTTCCATTTTTCCCCCCAACTTCTCCCTGGAGCTACAACTTCAAAGGGACTCTTATGTCCAGATCAAGAGTAGGCTAAGAGAGCAACAGATCCCATATTCTATGTAGTACCCTGCATGCCTGATGGTGGTTGTTGAGGATTGCACAGTATTTTTTACTACGCCAGAAGCGGCTGATGAATGGCTTTCCAGAAATGGTAGATCTCTTCGACGCTGATACTTTGGCTTTTCTACAGGATGGTAACTATGGCTCTAGAAATATCACTACAAAAATCAGATTTGCTTTTATTTTCTGTTCCAGGGTAACCATGTGCTGGGGTAACATGTTTTTTTTATCCCTTTACGAAGTGCTTTTATACCTCTCTTGGACCATGTCACTTCTCAGATATTGTTCTGGCACGTGAGAACAGTAGTTTACAAGATGGTGAGCTAGGTTGTTCCATAGCCTAATCATATGAGTGTATATATGTATACTGGTAACTACCCTATAGGTCTCCTGCTCCCTTCCTTTTTTACATATAATAGGATGTAGTCCTACTTGCTGGCTTGGTATTGCTTAAAACTTGGGGATGCTACTGGGGAGTGTTTATTCCATATTTGATTCCACAGTGTTTATCTCCTTATCTGTGGAAACTACCCCCATTGCTCTCGAACTGAATGTCACGTACACTTACCGAGCACCTGTTGAGCTCTTATGTTAATTTTTGTTCATTGTCATCGTTCCTTGTCCTACGATGTAAGATGCTTCTCTACATATTTGAAATGAGATGTGTATGTCTTTTTCCGATCATGAATATAGTGCACTGCTATTATAAGACATGTAGGCTCCTTTTTATGCAATGTTTTCACTTTTCCTATGGCATCACTTAAGACACTGACTTGGAATAGAAGGGGGGTGGGATTGCCTAGAAAGAGAAATATTGTTTTTTCCGTGCTTCATAGACACACGCCACATATTATTTGTCTCCAGGATACTCATCTGACCACTGAAACTGTGGGGGTGGCATTCCTTACAGTCTTCCTCCTCTAGGGGGGTTTTCATGTTGGTCCATAGTAGTCTCCGGTGGGAGGCCCTCCACACAAAGATTGATGAGAAAGGGAGATTTGTATTTGTTCATGCTAATGTTAACTCTACCCCATTTGTTATTCTGGGAGTGTACAACCCACCTCATAGTTCCCTCGCAATACTCCTTGATCCCATAGCCTTCGCATTAACCTACTAAGAAGCTATCCTAATGGGGGATTTAAATCTAACTATGGATCCTTCTGTGGACTGATTCTACGCGTTAGAGGGGCCCCAGGCTTCTTCCTGCACTACGCAATTAGCTTCGTTCATGGATGTGATAGGCTGGATAGGCTTATGGAGGGTGTGCTATCAGAGAATAAGAATTTACATGCCATGCCCCTCAGTTTAATGCTCTGTCTGGTACTGATCATATATTCGGCTCTCCCACACTTTTTTCCTCATTATCTATCGAACACCCCCCTAGAGGAGTTTAGGACCATTGCCCAATCATCCTTGATTTGATACAATGAAGGATTGAGAGGCTCTCTTAAGATACACTCATTCTGGTTACAATTGGTTAAAGTAAATGATCAACTTGATGTTTTTAAAGAGGCACATAGCCTAGAACAAAATGGGTTACGGTTATAAGACACATTAAAACCATTAGAGGCTGTTTAAGTTCCTCCATTTCCTATGTTTAGTGCTCCTCGGTTCAACGGGAGCTTGATTTGGCCTGCAGGTGTAAGGAGTTGGAGGGTTCGTTCATAGTATATCCGACCCCACAAAACAGATGCTTGGCTTGCAGGGAATATTTACTAGTCATACAGGAGAAAGTTGCCTGTAGGGAATTTTTTAATAGACAATCGTTTTTGAACTGGACAAATCAGTCTAGCAAATTACTGGCTCACGTAGTAAAACAGAATACAATGTCCCCCCCCCCCCCCCAGTTTTGCGCATCCGAAATAACCAAAATGATTTGTCTACTTCGCCACAAGATATGTTAGGTAATTTTGCCAATTTCTATGGGACTTCTGTACCTCGAGGGCTCAGTACTCCCATGTTGACTTAGATGCTTACTTTGATAAGGTCCAATATCCAGTGTTATCGCTGGACAGTAGTCACCTCGTATTACCTCTATGACTAAAGGGAAGGCGTCGGGACTTCTGCCATTAGAAGTATATCTCCAATACATGGATATTTTATCACCCCAACTTCTATTTGAAAACTCATACTACGAATGTGTTACACTATGAAAGACGCAACTATAGTTGTCATTTTGAAGCCAGGTAAGAGCACGGAGGAGTGTGGGTCGTATCGACCCATATCTTTACTCAATATTGACTACAAAATATTAACAAAACTTTCAGCCAACAGACTAAGTAAGGTTATTAAAGATATTATTCATCCGGATCAGTCCGGATTAATTTCTGGCAAATTCACCTCTGACAATATCAGCAGAGTTCAGGTGGTAGCTCAGATTGGGTGGTGGGAGCAGCAGGATTGGGCCTTGGCCTCACTGAATCCGGCCAAGGCGTTCGACTCTGAAATGGCCCTACCTCTTTTCTGCCCTTTGTAGGTTTGGTTTTGGTGAACGATTTATTAAATGGATTACTATTCTGTACAAAGATCCTCGAGCTTCGGCGGTGTTTAATGGGCTTTTATCGCCTTCCTTTTGCCTTCATAGAGGTGGCGCTTCAGGGTACTCGTATAGGACCGCACGAGGATCGTATTGTCCTATACGCTGATATTATTTCTAGCTATCCCGAATGCCTCCCTACCTAGGGCTATTGCGCTTATGGATACGTTTAGGTTTTCTGGTCTCCATATAAACTGGAGTAAATCTTATCTTATGCCCTTACACACTGATAACTGTGGTTGGGACACAAATTTTCAGGGTCTATAGGTAGTACATGGTTTTAAATATTTGGGCATTTCGATCTCCCGTGATAGTTCACACTCATATGATATAAATGTTTACCCATTATTAACATATCTAAAAGGATAGGTTTGCAGTCTGGAAGCTGCTCCCCCTGTCTGTACCGGGTAGGATCAACCCACTTAAAATGCTAGTGCTTCCAAAGATGCTGTATATATTGGAGCACGCTGACACATTGATTCCCAAATGTTTCTTTAAAGAGGCTCAGTCACCACATAAGTGCCCTATCTTGTACATAATGTGATCGGCGCTGTAATGTAGATTACAGAAGTGTTTTTTATTTAGAAAAACCATCATTTTTGACAGTTATGATCTATTTTAGCTTTATGCTAATTACTTTCTTAATGACCAACTGGGCGTATTTTACTTTTTTACCAAGTGGGCGTTGTGGAGAGAAGTGTATGACGCTGACCAATCAGCGTGATACACTTCTCTGCATTCATTTATTCTGCACATAGTGATCTTACTAGATCACTGTCACACACTACCGTTACTGAAGAGTTAATAGACATCACCTCCAGCTGGGACGTGATGTCTATTTACAATCCCAACACTTCGGTAACGTTTGTGTGTGACTTACAGCACAGCAAGCGTAATCTCGCTGTAAACTGTCATTTACAGCGTAATCTCACGAGATTACGCTTGCTGTGTTGTAAATCCAACATAAACGTTACCGAAGTGTCGGGATTGTGAATAGACATCACGTCCGGGCTGGATGTGAGGTCTATTAACGCTCAGGACACTTCAGTAACATTAGTGTGTGAGTATGTGGCTGCATCCTCGCCGATCACATTATGTAGAAGATAGGCCACTTATAATGTGGTGTCAGAGCCTCTTTAACTAAGTAGACTCATTGTTTTCTCCTTTTATATGGGGTTCAGGAAAATCTAAACTCAAGCTCAGTACCCTTCAGAGACCCAAGGATCAAGCTGGTGCAGCGTTGCCAGACATGTTCCTCTATTATTTGGCAGGTCAGCTGCGTTTTATTAGACTATGGATATCAGATCCTGCCTTGACTAATGCAGATCATTTAGCTCACTTCCTTCATATCCCTAATCTGTGGCCTATACTCAAACCCCAGGGTTTTAGCCCCAGGTACTCCTTGCCCATAATTAACCCTTTAACGACGAGTGCCGTATATATTCATCACATGCAGGAGCTAGCTCCTGCATAGCAACGGATATATCCGTCGCTCTTATCTTGTGACTACTGCCACTGTACCCACAAGATCAGCGGCAGGAGCCTGGCTTTCATGCACAGCCAGGCTCCTGCTGGAATCAAAGCGCACTCAGATTCTGGCAGTTTAACCCATTAGATGCTGCGGTCAATAGCAACAGCGGCATCTGATGTGTTTGACAGAGGGAGAGAGCTTCCTCTGTCACCCCACGCCAGAGGCATGGTCTAATAGATTCCCTGTCAGTTTTACACTGACAGACAATAATGATTTGGTAAACCAAAGCATTATATAAGCGAAGATCACAAAGTGAAGTCCAGTAGTGGGAGAAAAAAATAAAAAAAGTTAAATAAAGTTTAAAATAAAATAAAAAAAATTATAGTAAAAATAAAACTTTTTTTCCCCCAAAAAGTGGTTTCATTTAGTAAAGGTGTCCAAAGAAAAAAAAAAAAAAAAAGAACACATACACAAATCTGGTATCGCCGCGTTCTTAACAATTCGAACAATAAAGTTAACATATTAAACTGCTGGATGAACGGCATCCAAAAAGCATCAAAATTCCTTTTTTCCTCTCCGATTCCCCCCCATAAAAAATAAAATAAAGGTTAATCAATAAGTCTCATGTACCCCAAAATAGTACCAATGAAAACTACACCTTGCCCTGCAAAAAACAAGCCCACATATGGCTACGTCGACGGAAAAAATAAAAACTTACGGCTCTTGGAATGCAGCGATGCAAAAACAAGTAATTTTTTTAAAACAGTTTTTATTGTGAAAACGTAGGAAAACATATAAAACCTTTATATAATTGGTATCGCCGTAATCGTCCCGACCCATAAATTAAAGGTAACTTGTTATTTACCCAGCATAGTGAACGGCGTAAATTTAGAACGTGAAAAACAATGCTGTATTCTGTTTTACCTTAATTTTAGGAGAGAATTAAAAATATAAAAAAGTTAATCAATGTATTATATGCATCCAAAAATGGTGCAAATCAAAAATACAACACGACCTGAAAAAAACAAGCCCTTACAGGGCTATGTCGACGGAATTAAAAAAAAAGCCATGACTCTTGGAACGCGACAGTGAAAAAACTAAAAATAATCCTTGGTCATTAATGCGCAAAAAGGTCTAGTCATTAAGGTGTTAAACACGTCTGGTCCCATGTCAAAAAAAATACTCCATTATTCGCAAATTGTTGCCGAGTTGCCTATGTAGTCTCATCATGGTCCATCTCACTTTCTAGGCTTAAACAACCCAGCGTTTTGGGAAGCCCTGGAAGTGACAAAATTACAGCATTTGGTAAATGGTGAAGGCAATACTTTAACTGCACAAGAGATTCAGGACGCGTACCAGGTTCCAGATAGGGAAACATTTCAATGTGTACAACTACAACATGCCTTTTCTCAAATGCGAGAGGACCAGGTCCTATATCTTCGCTGCCTCTGATAGGAGTACTCAGGACTCCAGGTCTGAGGGGTCTAGCGTCAGTCATTTATACTTACCAGAGGGTCACTCACATTGAATCTACGATCTAGAATCGCTGGAGGGAACCGATTCCCTCGCTGTCCAAAGAGGATTGGGGAGATGCCATGAGATCACATTTATCCGATTCTCAAGCAGCGAACAACAAGATGACACAACTGCTTATTATTCACATATGCTATATCATAGCCATCATGTTACTACATATGGGCAGAAACTCTACTGCAAACTCACAAGATCGGGCAGATTTTGGTCATATGATGTGGTTGTGACCGGATATCGCACATTTCTGGAGAGGGGTAATAGATCTACTGTGAGATACTGGGTCCGTTCAGTTCCCTTTGAATCGGGAATCTGTTTATTAGGATTACTTCAACAAGACGTCTGGTCCGTCCCATTACGAAGGAATTTTTCCTCGAGAAGCCCTGTTTCTGGCCAAGAAAGCGATCGCCATTAGATGGATGGCTGAGTGCCCCCCATCAATCTCTGAATAGAAGAAACGTGTTAACTCTGTGCTTCCATATGAAAATTTAGTTTAGAAACATTGAGGCTGCCAACACAAGTTTGTCTGTCCGGGATGGTTGGTGTTCGTCTCCCCATACTTCCTGCAGCGTGGGTGACCTTCGAGTTTTATTACCTCAGGATAAAGTGTCTACCTGATTCGATTTTTGATTCTGATTTGTAAGTGGTCACCTTACTGGTGCTTGTCTTGTTTCTCTTATCTCTGGAGCTTCCGATCTGCCTGTGTGCGGTGACTTTAACCTGTAATACTTACACTACCATTCAAAAGTTTAGGGTCACTTAGAAATGTCCTTATTTTTGCAAGAAAAGCACATTTTTTTTCAATGAAGATAACATTAAATTAATTAGAAATACACTCTATACATTGTTAATGTGCTAAATGACTATTCTAGCTGCAAACGTCTGGTTTTTAATGCAATATCTACATAGGTGTATAGAGGCCCATTTCCAGCAACCATCACTCCAGTGTTCTAATGGTACATTGTGTTTGCTAACTGTGTTGTGGATGATTAGAAAACACTTGAAAACCCTTGTGCAATTATGTTAGCACCGCTGTAAACAGTTTTGCTGTTTAGAGGAGCTATTAAACTGACCTTCCTTTGAGCTAGTTGAGAATCTGGAGCATTACATTTGTGGGTTCGATTAAACTCTCAAAATGGCTAGAAAAAGAGAGCTTTCATGTGAAACTCGACAGTCTATTCTTGTTCTTAGAAATGAAGGTTATTCCATGCGAGAAATTGCCAAGAAACTGAAGATTTCCTACAACGGTGTGTACTACTCCCTTCAGAGGACAGCACAAACAGGCTCTAACCAGAGTAGAAAGAGAAGTGGGAGGCCCCGCTGCACAACTGAGCAACAAGACAAGTACATTAGAGTCTCTAGCTTGAGGTCCTCAACTGGCAGCTTCATTAAATAGTACCCGCAAAACACCAGTGTCAACGTCTACAGTGAAGAGGCGACTCCGGGATGCTGGCCTTCAGGGCAGAGTGGCAAAGAAAAAGCCATATCTGAGACTGGCTAATAAAAGGAAAAGATTAATATGGGCAAAAGCACACAGACATTGGACAGAGGAAGATTGGAAAAAAGTGTTATGGACAGACGAATCAAAGTTTGAGGTGTTTGGATCACACAGGAGAACATTTGTGAGACGCAGAACAACTGAAAAGATGCTGGAAGAGTGCCTGACGCCATCTGTCAAGCATGGTGGAGGTAATGTGATGGTCTGGGGTTGCTTTGGTGCTGGTAAAGTGGGAGATTTGTACAAGGTAAAAGGGATTTTGAATAAGGAAGGCTATCACTCCATTTTGCAACGCCATGCCATACCCTGTGGACAGCGCTTGATTGGAGCCAATTTCATCCTACAACAGGACAATTACCCAAAGCACACCTCCAAATTATGCAAGAACTATTTAGGGAAGAAGCAGGCAGCTGGTATTCTATCTGTAATGGAGTGGCCAGCGCAGTCACCAGATCTCAACCCCATAGAGCTGTTGTGGGAGCAGCTTGACCGTATGGTACGCAAGAAGTGCCCATCAAGCCAATCCAACTTGTGGGAGGGGCTTCTGGAAGCATGGGGTGAAATTTCTCCCGATTACCTCAGCAAATGAACAGCTAGAATGCCAAAGGTCTGCAATGCTGTAATTGCTGCAAATGGAGCATTCTTTGACGAAAGCAAAGTTTGAAGGAGAAAATTATTAATTCAAATAAAAATCATTATTTCTAACCTTGTCAATGTCTTGACTATATTTTCTAGTCATTTTGCAACTCATTTGATAAATATAAGTGTGAGTTTTCATGGAAAACACAAAACTGTCTGGGTGACCCAAACTTTTGAACGGTAGTGTGTATATATATATATATATATGCCTCCTCTTTAACCCCTTCCCCCTGCTGGCATTCTGGGCCCTAATGTCCAAGCGATTTTTTACATTTTTCCATTGTCACATTCGAAGAGCTGTAACTTTTTTATTTTTGCGTCGGCATAGCTGTATAAGGTCTTGTTTTTTGCGGGACGACTTGCAGTTTTTATTGGTACCATTTGAGAGTAGATGCGACTTTTTGATCACTTTCTATCACATTTTTTTTAAGTCAGGATTAACAGAAAACAGCAATTTTTCCATCGTTTTTTATTTTATTTTTTACGACGTTCACCGTGCGGGTTAAATAATGTAACAGCTTTATAGTCGGGGTCGTTACGGACGCGGCGATACCAAATATGTGTAACTTTTTTGCTTTATTGTAGTTTTTTTTAATAGTAAAGCATTTTGTAAGGGGAAAAGCTGGGTTTTTCATTTTTTTTTTTTTCACTTTTTTTTTAATTAACTTTATTAAACTTTTTTTTACTTTTTTACTAGTCCCACTAGGGGACTTCCCTATCCTCCAATCGCAATTATAATACACTGCAATACTTTTGTATTGCAGTGTATTACTGCCTGTCCGTTTAAAACGGACAGGCATCTGCTAGGTCATGCCTGCGGCATGATCTAGCAGGCATTCGCTGCAGGCAGACCTGGGGGTCTTTATTAGACCCCCGGCTGCCATAGAAGACACAGACACTCGGCGATTTTATCGCCGGGTGTCAGTGAGATGAGAGGGAGCTCCCTCCCTCTCTGCAAAACCATTCAGATGCGGTGCTCGCTATTGTGCACCGCATCTGAAGGGTTAAACGGGTGAGATCGATACTAATATCGATCTCACCCGGCAGAGCAGGGACGCCCCCAGCCCTCAGCTGCTTCTGGCAGCTGAGAGCAGGGAGATTTCACGGCTCCCTGCTCTGTTTACTTTATTCTAATGCAGCGACGTAGTTTGGCGGCGCTCTAGAATAAAGCCCACTAATGACCGCCGTAAAAAGACGTATCGGCGGTCATTAAGGGGTTAATGTGTAAAGAAGTGATGGTATGATGTTCTCGCGCAGGACTGTTATTGTTACATGCTCGTGTTTACCCACAAATGTTTTTATATCCTTTATTGTACCTTGACGATTAACCTGTTATTTGTACTTTTTCAATAAACCGAGTATTGAAAAAAAATAATAATAATAATAATTTTAAAAGAAAATATTTATTTTTTTGTATTGCTGCATTCCAAGAGTCGTAATTTTTGTACTTTTCTGTGGATGTAGCCGTATAAGGGCTTCTGTTTTGCGGGACGAGATGTTATTTTCCTTGGTACCATTTTGAGGTACATGAGACTTTTTAAATTTTTTAAGGAAGATTTTTTTTTTAAAGTAATTCTCCCTGCAGTTTAATGTGTTAACTTTTATGTTTAGCTCGTTACCATCGCGGCAATACCATTTTTGTGTACTTTTTAAATTTTTTAAGCATCTCAAAAATTATGGATATATACAATTGACATCACTTAGCCAAATTGTTGCTTTCCTAATGGTGTATTCGCATGGTGCAGTTTTGCCATGCAGCCAAAAACTTTACCGAAAAATGCATGTCTTTTTAAACGTAAATTGCAAAACCGCTGAAAATCACAGTAAAAATGCATGCAATTTTTGGTAAAGTTTTCTGCCGCACAGCAAACAGCACCATGTGAATACACCTTAATAAATCCTTGCCCCAAATCCTACCAAAATTTGGATTGCATGATCATTGGCTACCTCCTGCTGCTGTTCACATTTAGAAGGATAAGCACGCGCAGATGTGTTTACTTCCCCCAATGCTGGCATCGATCTTTGTTGTACCATGCCTATGCAGTAGCTCCGTCCTGAGAGCCCCCTCCCTCTGTAAACTACTACGATGCTGCGGTCACTGGCTGCAGATTCCAGATGGGAACTGGTGGAGAGAGAGCCATTCTGTTGTATGGGAGTTACGGAGACAGCCGAGCAGCGCTCACCAGGCGGGACAGGGGTCGGGTAATATGCCATAAACGTCTGAGATGGGAATCACCTTTTAAAAGGGGTTTTCCAGGACTAGCTCAAATCTGCCTAAAACAGTAAAATAAACCGCCAATGTACTCACTTTTTAAAATATTCTCCAGTCCCCACTTACACTGTCCCGTCCCGCTCCTTAAAGGGGTTTTCCAGGTATGCAACAACATTATTGTACTAATACTCTATGTCAGAATTAAATAAACTTCTTAATAATGCATTGTGTCAAAATTCGGAACGCTTTTGTTCCTATTCCCCCTACCTCTGGCTTGCCGGAAGTTCTGCTTTTCGTGCTAGCGTTTTTTTGCCTTTGACACACGCTCGTGCACACACGGTATTATGCAGACAGACCTGTGTCGATATATCGACACAGGCCTGTCATTAAAGCACAAGCAAAGAATGAACGGCGCAGGCATTGAGGAGGCTGTGGACCAATAGGATGCCTCAAACCCGGGACTTCTGACGTATACCCGGGTTTGAGGCATCCTATTGGTCCACAGCCTCCCCCGTTCAATCTTTGATTCTGCTTCAATGCCCACCCCATTTTCTGAGTGTTCCTTTATATAATTCAGTGCTCGTGCACTGCCTGCCGCAAAAAATGTGCCTCCTTGGAAAACCCCTTTAATTTTACCCAGACAACCTAGATCACGAGAGCTCCGCAACCAATCATTGGCCACCGCCGTCACACGCCACCTATAGCTATGTCACTGCGGCTGCCCATAATTGACATCATGAAGTGTCATCCATACGGATTTCACATCACAAGAGTGTGGACCAAGCACAGAATACTACGACGATATCCCATGATCGGCCGGCCATTGAAACTATGTTCGCCTATTTTAATTCTTTAGGTAACCATGGAAAATTCCTTTAAGCTTTACACACAAACTTTGTTTGAAAAGGCTCTGTCACCACATTATAAGTGCCCTATCTCCTACATAATGAGATCGGCGCTATAATGTAGATTACAGCAGTGGTTTTTATTTAGAAAAACGATTTTCACCAAGTTATGAGCGATTTTAGCTTTATGCTAATGACTTTCTTAATGCCCAACTGGGCGTGTTTTACTATTGACCAAGTGGACGTTGTACAGAGGAGTGTATGACGCTGACCAATCAGCGTCATACACTTCTCCATTCATTTACTCTGCACATAGTGATCCTGCGTTGTTCACTATGTGCAGTCACACACACACACACATTAACGTTACTGAAGTGTCTTGACAGTAAATAGACATCACCTCCAGCCGGGACGGGATTTCTATTCACAATCCCGACACTTCGGTAACGTTTGTGTGTGACTTACAGCACAGCAAGCGTAATCTCGCTGTAAATGACAGCACAACGTGATCTCGATGTGCTGTGTGAGTAAGTTCCACACAAACGTTACCGAAGTATCGGGATTGTGAATAAACATCCCGTCCCGGCTGGAGGTGATGTCTATTTACTGTCAAGACACTTCAGTAACATTAATGTGTGTATGTAGCTGCACATAACAATATAGCTAGATCACTATGTGCTGTGTAAATTAATGGAGAAGTGTATGACGCTGATTGGTCACTGATTGGTCAGCGTCATACACTCTTCTGTACAACGCCCACTTGGTCAAAAGTAAAAACACGCCTAGTTGGGCATTAAGAAAGTCATTCGCATAAAGCCAAAAATCGCTCATAACTTGGTGAAAATAGTTTTTCTAAATAAAAAGCACTGCGTCGCCTACATTACAGCGCCGATCTTCTTATGTAGGAGATAGGGCACTTATAATGGGGTGACAGAGCCTCTTTAAGTTCACATCACCCAATTACGGATGGGCCATCCGCCTAACCCAACGTCACTAATAGTTTCAAACTTAAATACCAAAGACTCTCTGCTGCAACTGTGCTACAGCGTCCCACCCTCTGCTCACTACAAGGCTGCAGTCAGGTACATACCAGGCACCACATGAAAGTTCACACCCAACCGGTGCCCGGGAAGAAGCAGGAACTCACACCGCACACTGACTCCTTTCCTGCTAGCAACACTACTGCTGCCACAAGCACTTCCTGGAGTCACCATGTAACAAACCTTCTGATTGGACATAGCACGCTGCCGCTAGTTGGGAGGAATGCAAGCTGCGCTGTAATTGGTCAGCGAGAGTCACGGCTAGGTAGGTTTCATTGAATGAAAAGTGTCTACCACGGTGAACTCGTGACGTCTGTGAGGTCCTAGGGGCGTGCCGGAACTGAGGGATCGTCTGCAAAGAGCTTCACTTGTTTTGGAACGTAATTAACTGAAAATAGAACGACCGCAGTATTAGGATTTTAACCCCTTGGGGAGTTTTTGGTTTTTATCTCTTTTTTACTCAACTGTTTTTTTTTTTTTTTACGTCAACACAGCAGTTTGAGGCCTTATTTTTTAGGAATAACTTGTACCCTTTTTAGGCAACTTTTGGGGTTTAACATTTATATTAAGAAGGAAATGCAGAAAAGTGTAATAACTTACTAGTTTTAGTTGTTTTTTTCTGCCTGGGCATAATAAATAATGGAAAATGTATTGTTCACGTTTTTAAGGTTATGGGGAAACCAAATATGTCTATATTATGTAGTGTCTTGCATCATATAATTATTGTAAAAAAATAGTAAATAAAAACATTCTTCAAATTATTCAAGTCTATTCATACAAAAGTCGGCTTCATTACACATTAATAGAAAAAAACGAAAAATATTTGTAGGATGTATTCACACAGCAGTGTACGTTATACGTCCTGTGGAAGCCTGTGACAAGGGTTGCCACTTTCTCCGCCCAAATGTCTGCACATGCCAGTTTGTGTCATTTTTTGCGACAATGTTGTGCAAATAGCAACAAAAAACACGACAAAATCAACAGGTGTAAATACGTGCCAATGTGGGTAAAAAGTGGGTATGGTTTTGGGGCATGTCTACACTGAGTGTGACTTGCCATTTAGGTGTGGGAGCCTCAGACAGACAATGGGGGTCATTTATCAACCTTTCTACAACAGTTTTCTGGCATAGAAATGTCGCAAAAAAGCCCAAAAGTGGCAATTTGCATCGCCCTTGGCACGTCTGCGGGAAAATGTATTTATTATAATGTATGCAAGAAAAATGGTGTACATTATAGTGGAAATCGATGCCAGCTCCTAGCTGGTGTAGATTTCACTCTATGAGGCGTAGCAAGATAGAGGCCTGTGCTGGACCCCTACCTTGTCCACGCCCGATCAGACTACTGCCCTTGCCTGATTGGACAGCTAAAAAAAATATTTTATTTAAAAAATATATTTATTTTCAGATTCTGCGGAATCTGGAAATATGCAGGGCGGCCGCTGCCAAGTGAGGTCGGTGCCGGGAGTGGACCAATCCAGTCACCTGACATAAGGTCAGGTGACTGGACTGGTCCAGTCCTGTGCCGTCACCAACCCCAGTCAAAAGTGATCCTCAGTGGTGCCGCTTCGCTTCATGACCACCTCCTCCTCCTGATGATGAGTGGTGTCAGTCAGGGCGGAGAGTGGTAGCGATAGGCTACCGCTCTCCGCACTAAGTACAAGGGAAGGGGGGGAGAACGCTGTGCGGTGCTACTTACAAAGGAAGGGGGCGCTATCTACAAGCGGGGACTGTGTGTGGCTATCTACGAGGGGGGCTGTGTGGCCATCTGCAAGGGGTGGCTGTGTGGCTATCTTCAAGGGGGGCTGTGTGTGGCTATCTACAAGGGGGGCTGTGTGTGGCTATCTACAAGGGGGGCTGTGTGTGGTGCTATCTACAAGGGGGGCTGTGTGTGGCTATCTATAAGGGGGGCTGTGTGTGGCTATCTACAAGGGGGGCTGTGTGGCGCTATCTAAAGGGGGGGCTGGAGCTATCTACAAGAGGGGCTGTGTGGGGCTATCTGTAAGGGGGGGCCTTGTCTGGCTATCTACAAGGGGGGCTGTGTGTGGCTATCTACAAGGGGGGCTGTGTGTAGCTATCTACAAGGTGGGCTGTATGTGGCGCTATCTACAAGGGGGGCTGGCGCTATCTACAAGGGGGGCTGTGTGGCTATCTGTAAGGGGGGAAGGGGGGCTTTATGTGGCTATCTACAAGGGGCTGTGTGTGGCGCTATCTAGAAGGGGGGAGCTGTGTGTGGCTATCTACAAGGGGGGCTGTGTGGCTATGTACAAGGGGGGACTGTGTGTGGCGCTATCTACAATTGGGGGCTGTGTGTGGTGCTATCTACAAAGGGGAGCTATGTGGCGCTATCTACAAGGGGGGGCTGTGTGGCTATCTACAAAGGGGAGCTGTGTGGCTAGCTACAAGTGGGGCTGTGTGGCTCTCTACAAGGGGGAGCTGTGTGGTGCTATCTACAAGGGGGAGCTGTGTGGTGCTATCTACAAGGGGGAGCTGTTTGGCTATCTACAAGGGAGGCTGTGTGTCTTTCTACAAGGGGGCTGTGTGGCTATCTACGAGGATGGGCTGTGTGGCTATCTACAAGGGGGAGCTGTGCGGCTATCTACTAGGGGGGCTGTGTGTGGTGTTATCTGTAGGGGGCTCGGTTACTGATGGGGCACTTTTATTGTGTCAGCACTGAGGGATCATTATTATCATCTGGATCACTGGATTACGAGTTTGTTTAGAGGATGGGGTATAGGTGGGAAGGGAGCTGAAAAGGCGAGAAACCAACATGTCTGTGTGTCAAATTCTGCAGAGACGAGTCATGGCTGGAATAAGTCGTCACAGTGGTCTGGGCCGGATTGAGAAAAAAAGAGAAAGTGAACGAATCTAATCAGAAAACATCACCTAAGTTAGCGGGGGAAAGCTACAAGCGGAGCTGTGATTGGTGAGTCACTTCTAGCACACTGCACAGTGCAGAGGCAACGATTTTGTAATGTGTCCATAAAAATTTTGGTCTGTCTGTGAATTTTAGCTCAGTTGTCCAGGAATTTCTGAAGTGGAGGTTGGCAACCCAGATACTAACACTGGGCAGCGTCAGGACGTTGTATGCTAACCATAAAATTATTACATTATTTAAACCACAAAGTGAACACCCCAAAAAAAACAATGCCAGAATCGCTGTTTTTTGTTCAACTTGCCTCCCAAAAAACAGAATGAAAATTGATCAATGAGTTGTATGTATTTTGAAATAGTACCAATGAAAGTGTCAACTCAACATGCAAATAAAAGCACTCATAAAAATAACATTGCAACACAAGAATGAATGATTTTTAAAAAAAATTGTTTAAATTGTGCAACGTAGTGAAACAATAAAGAACTATTGGTATCGCTGTAATCATACTGACTTGCAGAATAAAGTTAAAATGTCACCTATTCTGTACGGTAAATGCTGTAAATACAAAACCCAAGGAAGAAATTAGCTTTTTTTTCCAGACCAGACCACCCCCCACCCCCCAAAAAAAGAATAATTATTTAGTTCTTTAACACAATAAATGTACCATTGAAAATACAACTCGGAACGCAAAAAAGCATGCCCTCTGTTAAGAAACGTCCATTTCTGTAACGTTGTCGTGATTACTAGCTGTTACGTCCATGGCCGGGGATCGCCGTTCTAGCTCACCCCCTGACGATCCCGGCCATGGACACCTCTCTGCTCGGCGTCCTCCTCCCTCTGGCAGGCGCCGGCACTGTCTTCCGGGTCCTCGCGCCGTTCCCCGCAGGGCGCGCGCGCCCGCGCGTGCACGGCCTTAAAGGGCCAGTACGCGTCCAGCTGCCAGTAATCAGTTATTAGCCCAAATGGCTGCTGGACTATAAAAATGAGCTCTGCCCACTGGTTCCTTGCCTGAGCGTTGTTGTATACCCTAGTCTGTCTTGCTAAAGGTCTCCCAGTGTTTTCCAGTTCCCATTGTTGCCCGTTCCTGCTGCCTGTACCCTGTATCCCGTACTATCGTTACCTGCTGTGAAAGCCAAGTCGTGTCTTCCGCCGCATCCGCGGCGTCACCTGCTGTGAAAGCCAAGTCGTGTCTTCCGCCGCATCCGCGGCGTCACCTGCTGTGAAAGCCAAGTCGTGCCTTCCCGCCGCATCCGCGGCGTCACCTGCTGTGAAAGCCAAGTCGTGCCTGCCCGCTAAATCCGCGGCGTCACCTGCTGTGAAAGCCAAGTCGTGATCCTGCCACTGTCTACTATTGCGTCAGGTACCCGTTTTGAACTATAGACATTGTTTTGTACCTAGTTGGCCAGCTGCTACCCCACTACGCGGTACGGCCCAGTGGGTCCACACCCCGCGCCGTGACAGTACGCTCAGGCCATGGACCCCGCTGGCCAAGTCAAGAGTCTGCCATCCTCCCAAGCCATGCAGGCAGACCTGCAGGATCTGCAAGCGCGACAGGATCAACTCATTGTGGCAGTAGACTCCATGGGGCAGCATCTTGGTGCACTAGTTTCTTCCGTCATCGCTCCTAGTGAAACTCCTCTGATCAACCCTCCAGCTACACCTCCTGGCAGCTCCAGTTCGGACTCTAGGTTCTCGCTGCCATTGCCACCACGGTTTCATGGAGATGCAAGTTCGTGCAGGGGGTTCCTGAACCAATGCCAAATCCATTTCACTCTGCACGCCCAAGCATTTCCTTCGGACGGAGCCAGGATTGCCTTTATTGTATCCCTACTCGCCAGCAAGGCCCTGGCGTGGGCGAACCCAATCTGGGAACGACAGGGACCCGTGACCAGAGACTTCCTGGGGTTTGTGCGGTTGTTCCGATCCGTATTTGAGGAGCCTGGACGAGCCTCATCGGCTGCTACTGCTATTTTTAACCTGCGTCAGGAGGACGTCTCCGTGGGCGAATACACCTGTAAAGGATCTGCCAGGCACAGCTTCGGGGTTAACTCCCAGAACTAATCAGTCAGCACCTGAGAATACATCCCTGAGACTACTCCTGCTTCCACCATTCAGGCTGGCAGGCTTAGGAGTGGGAGAGCCTATCGTAACCTGGCCAGACTCAGCTAGCTCCCGCCCTCGGTCTATTTAAGCCTGCACTTCCTGTCCCTCGGTGCTTGTTATTGCTTGTGTTTCTTTCCTTGTGGTTTCCTGGCCCACCTACAGCTCCTGCTATTTTTGATCCTGCTCCATACAGACCCTGGCTTACCGACTACTCTTCTGCTTTTCGTTTTGTACCTCGCACACTCCTGGCTTGACTCGGCTCGTTCACCACTCTGGTTGCTCACGGTGTTGCCGTGGGCAACGGCCCCTTTTCCTTGCTTGTGTTCCTTGTATGTTTGTCGTGTTAGTCGTGCACTTACTGAGCGCAGGTACCGCCGCCCAGTTGTACCCCGTCGCCTAGGGCGGGTCGTTGCAAGTAGGCAGGGACAGAGTGGCGGGTAGATTAGGGCTCACTTGTCCGTCTCCCTACCCCCTGCCATTACATAATAACAAGCCCATACCTAGTCTACCCCTGGTCCCTGACACCACTATGGATCCCCGTGAGACCCTGGCTCAGCAAATGCAGGGTCTCTCCCTACAGGTCCAGGCCCTGGCTCAGAGGGTCAACCAGCCTGATGCTACCCTGGTAGTTCCCCTCACCGCACCTCTTGAACCCCACCTCAAGTTGCCCGACCGGTTCTCAGGGGACCGGAGGGCTTTTCTCTCCTTTCGGGAGAGTTGTAGGCTTTACTTTCGTTTAAAGCCTCACTCCTCAGGTTCTGAGAGCCAGCGGGTGGGTATAATTATGTCCCGGCTCCAAGAAGGGCCCCAAGAGTGAGCCTTCTCCTTGGCTCCTGACGCCCCTGAACTTTCCTCCGTTGATTGTTTCTTTTCTGCTCTCGGACTTATTTATGACGAGACTGACAGGACTGCCTTTGCCGAGAGTGAGAGAGTGAGAGCTGGTGACCTTAAGTCAGGGTAAGAGACCTGTTGAGGAGTATTGCTCTGACTTTCGGAAGTGGTGCGTAGCTTCTCGGTGGAATGACCCTGCCTTAAGGTGCCAGTTTAGGTTGGGTCTGTCGAATGCCCTGAAAGACCTGCTAGTTAGCTATCCCTCTTCTGACTCCCTAGACCAGGTTATGGCTTTAGCGATACGACTTGACCGACGTCTCAGGGAACGACAACGTGAACGTTTATGTGTTTTCTCCTCCGACTCCCCCATGATGCCTCCCGAAGCTCCGTTGCTTCGTTCCTCCCCGAAAGATTCAGAGATACCTATGCAACTCGGGGCCTCCGTGTCCCCCCAACAACGTAGAGAATTCCGCAGGAAGAATGGTCTCTGCTTCTACTGTGGGGACGACAAGCATCAAGTGAACAACTGTCCTAAGCGTAAGATTGCAGCCAGAGAACTTCCGCGTCTAAGTGATCATCGGGGAGGTCACTTGGGCGCACAGGTATTTCCCGTAAATATGAAACGTACTAAGATCTTGCTTCCCTTTCAGGTCTCTTTTGGTGGTAGGTCTGCTACCGGCAGTGCCTTCGTGGATTCAGGGTCCTCTACTAATATCATGTCTGTGGAATTTGCTATGTCCCTTGCTATGCCTCTTATTGATTTGCCTAAACCTGTCCCGGTAGTGGGTATCGACTCCACTCCTCTTGCTAATGGTTATTTTACACAGCATACCCCTGTTTTTGAACTCCTTGTTGGCTCCATGCATTTGGAGCAGTGCTCTGTACCGTTGATGCAGGGATTATCGTACGATTTGGTTCTAGGTCTTCCCTGGTTGCAGTTGCATAATCCTACGTTTGACTGGAATACTGGGGAGCTAACCAAATGGGGTAATGAATGTTGTACGTCATGTTTTTCTGTTAATTCTATTTCTCCCCCTAAGGAGGCGAATATGCTACCCGAGTTTGTTCAGGACTTCGCTGATGTTTTCTCTAGGGAGGCCTCCGAAGTGTTACCTCCTCATAGAGAATACGATTGCGCTATCGAATTGGTACCAGGAGCTAAGCTTCCTAAGGGTAGGATATTTAATCTTTCTTGTCCCGAACATGAAGCTATGAGAGTGTATATCCAGGAATCCCTGGCCAAGGGTTACATTCGTCCCTCTTCTTCTCCGGTAGGTGCTGGCTTCTTCTTCGTGGGGAAGAAGGATGGTGGTCTTAGGCCATGCATTGACTACCGTAGCCTGAATAAGGTCACGGTAAGGAACCAGTATCCCCTTCCTTTGATTCCTGATCTCTTTAATCAGGTTCAGGGGGCCCAATGGTTTTCTAAATTGGATCTACGGGGGGCGTATAACCTTATTTGCATCAAAGAGGGGAATGAGTGGAAGACTGCGTTTAACACGCCCGAAGGCCATTTCGAATACCTCGTCATGCCCTTTGGGTTGTGTAATGCCCCTGCGGTCTTCCAGAATTTCATAAATGAGATTTTGAGAAATTACCTGGGGATTTTTCTGGTAGTGTACCTTGATGACATACTGGTGTTTTCCAAGGACTGGTCCTCCCACATTGAGCATGTCAGGAAGGTGCTCCAGGTCCTTCGGGAAAATAAACTGTTTGCCAAAACCGAAAAATGTGTGTTTGGGGTACAGGAGATTCCATTTTTGGGTCAAATCCTCACTCCTCATGAATTCCGCATGGACCCCGCCAAGGTTCAGGCTGTGGCGGAATGGGTCCAACCTGCCTCCCTGAAGGCGTTACAGTGTTTTTTGGGGTTCGCTAATTATTACAGGAGATTTATTGCTAACTTCTCGGTCATCGCTAAGCCCCTTACGGACCTCACTCGCAAAGGTGCTGATCACCTCCACTGGCCTCCTGAGGCTGTCCAGGCTTTTGAGGTCCTTAAGAAGTGCTTTGTCTCGGCCCCGGTGCTGGTTCAGCCCAACCAAATGGAGCCATTTATCGTGGAAGTTGACGCATCTGAGGTGGGAGTGGGGGCTGTCTTGTCCCAGGGTACCAGGTCCCTCACCCATCTCCGCCCCTGTGCCTACTTCTCCAGGAAGTATTCGCCAACTGAAAGTAACTATGATATTGGCAACCGCGAACTCTTAGCCATTAAATGGGCATTTGAAGAGTGGCGCCACTTCCTGGAGGGGGCTAGGCACCAGGTAACGGTCCTTACTGACCACAAGAATCTGGTTTTCCTAGAATCTGCCCGGAGGCTAAACCCGAGACAAGCTCGATGGGCGTTATTTTTTACCAGATTAAATTTTTTGGTTACCTATAGGGCTGGGTCTAAAAATATTAAGGCTGATGCACTGTCGCGTAGCTTCATGGCCAGCCCTCCTTCGGAGGAAGATCCTGCTTGTATTTTGCCTCCAGGTATAATCATTTCCTCGATCGATTCTGATTTAGTCTCTGATATTGCTGCTGATCAAGGTGCAGCTCCCGGGAGCCTTCCTGAGAACAAGCTGTTTGTTCCCCTGCAATTCCGGCTAAGGGTACTCAGGGAAAATCAGGACTCCGCACTATCTGGTCATCCAGGCGTCCTGGGTACCAAACACCTCATTGCCAGAAACTATTGATGGCCTGGGTTGCCTAAAGACGTTAAGGCCTACGTCGCCGCTTGTGAGGTTTGTGCTAGGTCCAAAACTCCCAGGTCCCGACCAGCGGGCTTACTGCGTTCGTTGCCAATTCCCCAGAGACCTTGGACACATATCTCCATGGATTTTATCACCGATTTGCCTCCATCCCAAGGCAACTCAGTGGTGTGGGTGGTGGTGGACCGCTTCAGTAAGATGTGCCACTTTGTGCCCCTCAAGAAACTACCCAACGCCAAAACGTTGGCTACCTTGTTTGTCAAACACATCCTGCGTCTCCATGGGGTCCCTGTCAATATTGTTTCGGACAGAGGGGTACAATTTGTTTCATTGTTTTGGAGAGCCTTCTGTAAGAAGTTGGAGATTGATCTGTCCTTCTCCTCCGCCTTCCATCCTGAAACCAATGGCCAAACGGAGAGGACTAATCAATCTCTAGAACAATACTTAAGGTGTTTTGTCTCTGACTGTCAATTTGATTGGGTCTCATTCATTCCCGTCGCCGAATTTTCCCTTAATAACCGGGTCAGTAACTCGTCAGGGGTCTCTCCTTTTTTTTGTAATTTTGGGTTTAATCCACGGTTCTCCTCCGTTTCACCTGATAGTTCCAACAATCCTGAGGTAGAGGTCGTTCATCGGGAACTGTGCACAGTCTGGGCCCAGGTTCAGAAAAACCTAGAGGTGTCCCAGGGCGTACAAAAAACTCAGGCTGATAAAAAACGTTCTGCTAACCCCCTGTTTATGGTCGGGGATCTGGTGTGGTTGTCGTCTAGGAACTTGCGTCTCAAGGTTCCGTCCAAGAAGTTTGCTCCCCGATTTATTGGGCCGTATAAGGTCATTGAGGTCCTCAATCCTGTCTCCTTCCGGCTGGAGTTACCCCCGTCTTTTCGGATACACGACGTGTTTCATGCCTCCCTCCTCAAACGCTGCTCCCCGTCCTTGGCTCCCTCGAGGAGACCTCCTGTTCCCATCCTCACCCCGGAGGGGGTGGAATTCGAGGTGGCCAGGATTGTGGACAGCAAGATGGTCCAAGTCTCCCTCCAGTACCTGGTCCATTGGAGAGGATACGGGCCCGAGGAGAGGACTTGGGTACCCGCCCGGGATGTTCACGCTGGGGTATTGGTCAGGAGGTTCCACCTGCGTTTCCCCAGTAAGCCAGGTCCACTTAGAAAGGGTCCGGTGGCCCCTCATAAAAGGGGGGGTACTGTAAAGGATCTGCCAGGCACAGCTTCAGGGTTAACTCCCAGAACTAATCAGTCAGCACCTGAGAATACATCCCTGAGACTACTCCTGCTTCCACCATTCAGGCTGGCAGGCTTAGGAGTGGGAGAGCCTATCGTAACCTGGCCAGACTCAGCTAGCTCCCGCCCTCGGTCTATTTAAGCCTGCACTTCCTGTCCCTCGGTGCTTGTTATTGCTTGTGTTTCTTTCCTTGTGGTTTCCTGGCCCACCTACAGCTCCTGCTATTTTTGATCCTGCTCCATACAGACCCTGGCTTACCGACTACTCTTCTGCTTTTCGTTTTGTACCTCGCACACTCCTGGCTTGACTCGGCTCGTTCACCACTCTGGTTGCTCACGGTGTTGCCGTGGGCAACGGCCCCTTTTCCTTGCTTGTGTTCCTTGTATGTTTGTCGTGTTTGTCGTGCACTTACTGAGCGCAGGGACCGCCGCCCAGTTGTACCCCGTCGCCTAGGGCGGGTCGTTGCAAGTAGGCAGGGACAGAGTGGCGGGTAGATTAGGGCTCACTTGTCCGTCTCCCTACCCCCTGCCATTACAACACCATCCAGTTCCGGACTCTGGCAGGAGAATTGTCTTGGAATAATGAGGCCTTGGTAGCATCCTTCTGGCATGGCCTATCGCCTGAGATCAAAGACGAACTGGCTGCTCGAGATCTCCCAGCTGCCCTGGATGATCTGATTCAGCTGGCTAGCCGCGTGGACATAAGGCTCAGAGAGAGATCCCAAGAGATTCTTCAGGAGAGACGGCTTCCTAGACTGGCGCTCAACTTCCAGCAACCCCTCTTGCCCTGTTCTTCTGCTGCGTCCGAGGTCCCGATGCAGGTGGATCGACTTAAACTGCCTGATCAGGAGAAACAGCGCAGGCGCACCTCTGGACTCTGTCTGTATTGCGGCCTCGCTGGCCATGTCGTGCGTCTGTGTCCCCAGAGGCCTAAGAGACCCCAATGTCTGGGATTGGTTGGAGAGACAACCCTGGGCGCTACTGCACTTGATAGAGAATTCTCGTCCAAGCTGTTCATTCCTGTAACCATTGTCGCTGGCGGGAGACCTCATCCAGTCTCTGCCTACCTGGACTCTGGCTCCGCAGCCAATTTCATCTGTCAAGACCTTGTGGATCTCCTTCAGTTGCCCACTGTTTTGCTGGAGACCATTGATCGTTGCCTCGGTAGATGGACTGCCTTTGCCTGACCCAGTATTGTCTGTGACCAAGCCGTTGAGACTCCAGGTGGGAGCTCTTCATTCCGAGCTGATCTCTCTGTATGTCCTGTCCAAGGCCGTCAACCCCGTGCTGCTGGGCTTGCCTTGGCTCCGTCTTCACGCCCCAGTCCTGAATTGGAACTCTGGAGAGGTCCTTCAGTGGGGTCCCAAGTGTCTAGACCGCTGTCTGGGTCATGTCCTTCCATCCCAGCCTTCTTTGCCTCAGTCATTGTCTGGGCTACCTCCTTGTTACTCTCAGTTCGCTGATGTTCTTGACAAAAAGGAGGCAGAGATATTGCCACCACATCGAGAATACGACTGTCCTATCGACTTGATTCCTGACTCTTCTCTTCCTCGCGGTAGAGTATACCCTCTTTCCTTGCCAGAGACCCAGTCTATGTCGGCCTACATTAAAGAGAATCTAGAGAGGGGCTTCATACGAAAGTCTTCATCCCCGGCCGGAGCCGGGTTTTTCTTTGTCAAAAAGAAGGATGGATCCCTTCGACACTGTATTGACTACCGGGGTCTCAATCAGATCACGGTGAAGAACAGGTACCCCTTGCCGTTGATATCTGAGCTCTTTGATCGTATACAGGGGGCGAAATTTTTTTCCAAGCTTGACCTGCGGGGGGCCTACAATCTAATCCGGATCCGTCAGGGAGACGAGTGGAAGACTGCCTTCAACACACGTGATGGACACTACGAATATTTGGTCATGCCCTTCGGCCTGTGTAACGCTCCCGCAGTATTTCAAGAATTTGTGAATTACATATTTCGTGACCTCCTCTATGTCTGTGTTGTGGTGTACCTCGATGATATCTTGATTTTTTCGCCAGATCTTGTGACACATCAGGGCCATGTCCGCCAGGTGTTGCTTAGATTAAGAGAGAATCATCTCTACGCCAAGTTGGAGAAGTGTGTGTTCTAAGAAAAGTCTCTTCCCTTCCTGGGCTACATTTCCTCTGATCAGGGTCTCAAGATGGATCCTGAGAAGGTCAAGGCTGTCCTGGAGTGGCCACGTCCCCAAGGCTTAAGGGCCATACAACGCTTCCTGGGATTCGCCAACTTCTACAGACTATTCATCCCCAACTTCTCTTCTCTGACAGCTCCCTTCTCCACCCTTACTAAAAAGGGTATGAATGCCAAAGTATAGACTCCAGAGGCGGAGATCGCATTTGAAACCTTAAAGAAAGCCTTCACGTCTGCCTCCATTCTGCACCATCCTGATGTGTCTCTCCAGTTTTCGTTAGAGGTGGACGCCTCCTCTATTGGTGCCGGGGCTCTATTGTACCAGAGGGGTTCGAAAGGCAAGACGGTGGTATGTGGTTACTACTCCAAGCTGTTTTCTTTTGCAGAGCGCAACTACTCGATTGGGGACCGGGAGTTACTAGCCATCAAGATGGCTCTGCAGGAATGGAGACACCTACTGGAAGGCGCAGCTCATCCTATCCTGGTCTTCACGGACCACAAGAACTTGACCTATCTACAGACGGCTCAACGACTGAATCCTCGTCAAGCCAGATGGTCATTGTTTTTTGCACGGTTCCAGTTCGAACTCCACTACCGACCTGCCGACAAGAATGTGAGGGCCGATGCCTTGTCTAGGTCTTTTGAAACAGAGGACACTGTGGAGCCCCCACAGAATATTATCGATCCCTCCTGCATCTACCCTGTCAACCCTCTGCAGGTTAGAGGCATTCCCCCAGGAAAAACTTTCGTACGGCTGGCAGACAGAGGAAGAATCCTTCGCTGGGGTCACTGTTCCAAGCTGGCAGGACATGCGGGTGCCCGTAAGACCCGAGACCTGATTGCCCATCAGTTCTGGTGGCCCACGCTGCCCAAAGACGTCATAGACTTTGTCTCCTCCTGTACGGTGTGTGCAGCCAACAAGGGTTCCCACTCCAGACCAGCCGGTCTGCTCCAACCACTGCCGGTGCCCGAGGCCCCCTGGCGGCATATTGCTATGGATTTTGTTACGGATCTGCCTCCCTCTGCAGGATGCAGTGTGATCTGGGTGGTGGTGGATCGTTTTTCAAAGATGGCTCATTTTGTTCCCCTGACTGGCCTGCCTTCTGCCGCTCGACTGGCTGACCTCTTCATGCAACACATCTTCCGTCTGCATGGATTACCTCTGCATACTGTCTCGGATCGAGGGGTCCAGTTCACCTCTAAGTTCTGGAGAGCACTCTGTGGCCTACTCGGGGTAAAGTTGGACTTCTTCTCAGCTTATCACCTTCAGTCCAATGGGCAAGTTGAGAGGATTAATCAAATTATGGAGAACTACCTACGGCACTTTGTTTCCAGAAGACATGATGACTGGGTGCAGCTGCTTCCGTGGGCAGAGTTCTCTTATAATAACCATACCAGTGAGTCCACCACTTCCAGTCCGTTCTTTATAGTCTATGGCCAGCATCCTCGAATACCCCTGCCCGGCTCTACTATGTCTCAGGTGCCTGCAGCCGATTCTACCTTCAGGAACTTTCTGCAAATATGGCAGCAGACACGGTCTTCTATTCTGCTGGCGGTGGACCGCATGAAGAGAAAGGCAGACACTAGAAGACGAGAACCTCCCCAGTTTCTTCCAGGTACAAAGGTCTGGCTGTCTTCCAGGAATATCCGGCTGAGGGTGCCATCTTGCAAGTTTGCCCCCAGGTTCCTTGGACCCTTCGAGATTCTGCTTCAGATCAATCCTGTGTCGTACAAGCTTCGACTGCCTCCTACCCTCAAGATCCCTAATTCCTTCCACGTCTCCTTGCTAAAACCCGTGGTTCTAAACCGCTACTCCAGGACTCCTAGTTCCGCAGTGGCTCCTGGCAGTTCATCCGGAACTTTTGAAGTGAGGGACATCCTGGCCACCAAGAAAGTAGGAGGCAGGACATTTTACTTGGTGGATTGGAGGGGATTTGGTCCTGAGGAGAGGTCTTGGGAGCCAGAGGAGAATATCGATGCCCCGGTCCTCGTGAAGAAATTTCTTTCCCGCTCTGGTCCCAAGAGGAGGGGGCGTAAGAGGGGGGATACTGTTACGTCCATGGCCGGGGATCGCCGTTCTAACTCACCCCCTGACGATCCCGGCCATGGACACCTCTCTGCTCGGCGTCCTCCTCCCTCTGGCAGGCGCCGGCACTGTCTTCCGGGTCCTCGCGCCGTTCCCCGCAGGGCGCGCGCGCCCGCGCGTGCACGGCCTTAAAGGGCCAGTACGCGTCCAGCTGCCAGTAATCAGTTATTAGCCCAAATGGCTGCTGGACTATAAAAATGAGCTCTGCCCACTGGTTCCTTGCCTGAGCGTTGTTGTATACCCTAGTCTGTCTTGCTAAAGGTCTCCCAGTGTTTTCCAGTTCCCATTGTTGCCCGTTCCTGCTGCCTGTACCCTGTATCCCGTACTATCGTTACCTGCTGTGAAAGCCAAGTCGTGTCTTCCGCCGCATCCGCGGCGTCACCTGCTGTGAAAGCCAAGTCGTGTCTTCCGCCGCATCCGCGGCGTTACCTGCTGTGAAAGCCAAGTCGTGCCTTCCCGCCGCATCCGCGGCGTCACCTGCTGTGAAAGCCAAGTCGTGCCTGCCCGCTGAATCCGCGGCGTCACCTGCTGTGAAAGCCAAGTCGTGATCCTGCCACTGTCTACTATTGCGTCAGGTACCCGTTTTGAACTATAGACATTGTTTTGTACCTAGTTGGCCAGCTGCTACCCCGCTACGCGGTACGGCCCAGTGGGTCCACACCCCGCGCCGTGACACTAGCCTAGCTTCTGGGCGGCTCCGGGTTGAGTTGCAGAGCCAATTTCATTTTTCTGTTTTTATCCTATCAGATTCTAGGGTGGAGTATTTAAGTCGGGTCAGTTCTTCCGTTGTTGCTTGTGAATTTCTTTGTGTATGCAAGTACCTGATCAAGCTCCTGGTTACACCCTGTATAAGCGGACTATTTGGATTCTTGGAACTGGATCTCAGCGCTGTCTTTAAAATTAACTCTTTTGCTTACTGATTTAGACATTCTGCTCTCAGTTGGTTATGACCTCTGCAACACCTGGCAGTCTTCTGTTTTCTGATTTGCACTTACACTCTCTCCTTGTTGTGAGCTCTGTTGCTGTTTACCCTCTGGCTGTCTGGTTTTCCGTTCTGATATTGCCTGTATTGCACCTCCTGTCCAACACCGTATTCTGTTAATGCAACCTGGGTTCTATGCAGTCGAGTCCAACCTGCCTTGTGGTGGGCTCTGGAGAAGACCATAGAGTATCCTTAGACTCTGATCAGAGTGGTGACGGACTTGAAGTATCAGATTATTTGTGCGCTTATTCCTGACAGTTTCCAGCTGCTTTTTGGGAATTGCTTACAGAGCAATTCCATAACTTGCACTCTGGGGGAATTTCTCAACTAGTGATTCCAGTACACTCTCATACCGCTACTTCAACAGAAAAAATGAAAAAAGTTATGGCTCTCGGAATGTAGGGCTGAAAAAATAAAAAAATTGCTGCATCATGAAGGCCAAAACTGCCCGCAAGGAGGTATAGTGGCTTGTGAGATTAGAAAACATGGTTTCTTTCTTCTAGGAACAGGAAAACTCTAGTCCATTGGAAATGGTATTGAAGCCCCATTTGGGCTGAGCTAGCATGTCAGACACGGCCTATAGACAAGAGTGTGATTGTCTCTGAAAGATAGCGGCCATGCTTTTCTAGTCTCATACAACTCCTCTAAAGAAAGTGTAGTAGTTACCAGAACTTCCTCTAGAGGAGACTTGAAGCTGAGAGAGACATCGTACGCTATATTGCACCATTTTTGCCTTACCAAACTCTCTGCTGCTTGTAAACAGAAAACAGATGGGTGTTGTTGTCCATGCTAGATAAGTTTGGATTTAGTCAAATGATATAACCATGGGCACCGTTTTATCCACAGTCTCCAGCAGATACATTTACCTGAAGGGTCAACCTCTTTAAGAGTAGCACTATAGTATCTGCTTGTTCTTCCACTGGCATCCATGACTTCAGAAGGCACCCTTGGCAATTCAGCTGCTTCAAATAGGGGAAGAAGGGAGGATTATCACTCTATTAAAGTGGATGGTGCAAAGCTGGGACTTTCCTCTATTAGCACCAACTTTCCTCTATTTGCAACAATGGAGAGCTGCTATAAAAGAGGCCTCATTCTGGGGGACAAATTTCTTCTGCGCATTAGAAAGGTGCCAATTTATTTCAGTGAGCATCATGTAATATTTCAGAAGATGATAGAACATTGATCTCCTTGGATGAGATGCTGTACACATCTAAGTTACATAGTTACATAGTTGCAGAGTTTGTATGGTTGAAAAAAGACACATGTCCATCAAGTTCAACCAAGGGATGGGAAAGGGGAAGTGGGATGGGAAAGGGGAAGTAAATAATTTCTACACATAGGAGCTAATATTTTTTTGTTCTAGGAAATTATCTAAGCCTTTTTTAAATCCATCTACTGTCCCTGCTGTGACCAGCTCCTGCGGGGACTATTCCATAGATTAACAGTTCTCACAGTAAAGAAGGCTTGTCGCCTCTCCAGGTTGAACCTTTTTTTCTCCAGACAGAGGGAGTGCACCCTTGTTTTTTGAGGGGGTTTTACATGGAACAGGATTTCGCCATATTTTTTGTATGTGCCATTCATATTTTTTTTATAAGTTAATCATTAGTCGTCTTTTTTCATGGCTAAATAGGTTTAGTTCTTTTAATCTTTCCTCATAACTTAGATTCTCCATGCCCCTAATTAGCTTCGTTGCTCTTCTTTGTAATTTTTCCAACTCCACGGCATCCTTTCTATGAACTGGAGCCCAGAACTGTACTGCATATTCTAGATGAGGCCTCACTAATGCTTTGTAAAGTGGGAATATTACATCCCTGTCCCGCGAGTCCATGCCACTTTTAATACACGACAATATCTTGCTGGCCCTTGAAGCAGCTGATTGACACTGCATGATGTTATTTAGTTTATGATTTAGGGTATGTTCACACGCAGAGTCAAAAACTTCTCAAAATACGGAGCTGTTTTCAAGAGAAAACAGCTCCTGATTTTCAGAAGTTTTTCGTGCCAATCGCGATTTTCGCTGTGTTTTTCGTGGCGTTTTTTACGGCCGTTTTTGGAGCCTTTTTCAATAGTCTTTGGAAAACGGCTCCAAAAACGTCCCAAGAAGTGTCCTGCACTTCTTTTTCGCTGCCGTTTTTTTACACGTAAAAAAACGCAGCGAAAAACGCTTTTTCGGAACAGAACGCCTGCTTCCGATTTTTCGGGCATTTTTCTGGCGTTTACGGCCCGAAAAATGGCCGAAAATAGGTTGTGTGAATATACCCTTACAAGTACCTCCAGATCCTTCTCAATAAGTGCCTCCCCCAGTGTAGCTCCCCCTAGGACATATGATGCATGCAGATTGTTCGTACCCAGGTGCATAACTTTACATTTATCTACATTAAACTTCATTTGCCAAGTAGACTCCCAAACACTCAGTTTGTTTAAATCCGCTTGCAATTCACGGGACTCTGAGTTACTATGAACTGGATACTCCTCCCCTTAGCTCCGGCGGCATACTACGAACCAGCCAATCCCACTCGCCCACCACATCCGTGACGCTCGACCATGTGACTCCCGGCCGTCAGCTGACATACCCGGAAGCAACATCGTAAACACCACAGAACGTGCAGACTCAATGGGAGGCTGTAGAAGTATCTACTTACTGCACAGAGCCTCATACTATTCAAGGATAGAGTATAACAATATTAGGCTGGATACATATTGCGGATCAGCTCAAGACCGCAATTGGACTGCTACGATAGGAGCACCTACCCTGGAAATACATATTGTATGAATGAAAAAACGATATTAATGTCAACCACACTTTAGACATTTTGAAACCCTCCTGGACTGAATTGCCATGCCTGTTACTATTGAATGGTGTACTTCAAGTAAGGCCTCATGCACACGACCGTATTTTTTCCCACCTGTAAATACTGGCGTAAATACGGGTCCGGTGTCACGCGTATTCGACCCGTTTTGCACCAGTATTTACGAACCCGTGCCCGTAAATATGGGTCCGGTGTCACCCGTATTCCACCCGTATTTACGGGCACGTTTTTGGCGGCAAAATAGCACTGCACTAATCGTCAGCCCCTTCTCTCTATCAGTGCAGGATAGAGAGAAGGGACAGCCCTTTCTGTAATAAAAGTTAAAGAAATTCATACTTACCGGCCGTTGTCTTGGTGACGCGTCCCTCTCTTCACATCCAGCCCGAGATCCCTGGATGACGCGGCAGTCCATGTGACCGCTGCAGCCTGTGATTGACCTGTGATTGGCTGCAGCGGTCACATGGCCTTAAACGTCATCCAGGACGTCGGGCCGGATGTCGAGAGGGACGCGTCACCAAGGCAACGGGCGTGAGACCAGACTGGAGGAAGCAGGAAGTTCTCGGTAAGTATGAACGTCTTTTATTTTAATTTTTTACAGGTTTATTCTGATCGGTAGTCACTGTCCAGGGTGCTGAAAGAGTTACTGCCGATCAGTTAACTCTTTCAGCTCCCTGGACAGTGACTATTTACTGACGTCGCTTAGCAACGCTGCCGTAATGACGGGTGCACACATGTAGCCACCCGTCATTACGAGAGCTCCATAGACTTCTATGGACTGTCCGTGCCGTTATTACGGCCTGAAATAGGACATGTTCTATCTTTTTCAACGGCACGGGCACCTTCCCGTGAGAAAACGGGAAGGCACCCGTCGCCAATAGAAGTCTATGAGCCCGTTATTACAGGTCGTAATTACGACCTGTAATAACGGGAGTTTTTACGGTCGTGTGCATGAGGCCTTACTGTGCTAGGACTAGGATTAAATTGCCATACCCCTACCTAGAGGACCGACAAACCCTGTAACCTTAACTGGATTGTATATTTAAATAAAACAGGTATAATTTGTTTGCTCGTTTAAACCTTCAGGCTGTACGAAAGCCAGTCTGTAAATCCATTGGGCCTCTTTGCGCAGAATGAGGTTATCCCAATCCCCTCCCCGTTTAGGAGGACGTACCAGTTCAATTGCCTGAAATTTCAAACATTCTGCCCTGCCTTGATGTTTTGCATGTACATGTTTTGATATGGACGTATCTCTCGAATTTGTAACATCTCCAACATGTTCCCTAATCCGGCGCCGAAACTGCCGCACCGTTTTGCCCACATAATTCAGTGGGCATGGACATGTTATACTCTATCCTTGAATAGTATGAGGCTCTGTGCAGTAAGTAGATACTTCTACAGCCTCCCATTGAGTCTGCACGTTCTGTGGTGTTTACGATGTTGCTTCCGGGTATGTCAGCTGACGGCCGGGAGTCACATGGTCGAGCGTCACGGATGTGGTGGGCGAGTGGGATTGGCTGGTTCGTAGTATGCCGCCGGAGTAGGGGGAGGAGTATCCAGTTCATAGTAACTCAAAGTCCCGTAGTGAAGCATGCCGCTGACATCTATGCGTGCATGCTTCCATGTTGTGCAGTAGAATATCTGCTGCTGAAGAAATATCGCTGGCATCCTGGCCAGACTGACCAAGCTACAGACCCCTGATGATAAGTATAGAAACGCGTAAGGTCGGGTTAAGTGAGGGAATTTTGCGTAGGGGGCAGTGGCATTGTTGTGTATCCTTTACATCAGGAGATCTAGGTGCGGTTAACTGCAGGCTCCGGTGTGTTTTAGGGTCTAAACCACTGTTACACCAATGTTTAAACGCTGATTCCATATTTGATATCTCTGTTTATATACCCAGTCATAGAGGGTTCGCAAACGAATTAGGACTTGGAGTATTTGTTTAATACGTTTTTAAAATACACGGTTGGGCTTTTCACAGTGGTGATTGTACCCCTGTTTTTAGATAGCTATGAAATAAAAGTTATACATTTTACTCATTTATCACTTCAGTGAATTTACAATTTTTCATAGCGCAATATATATCGTTTAAATACAGTGAATTATTACGAATTAGTACAGTTCATTACATATTATACTATATCTGGGTATGGCAGCCTTTGCACTCTCTGATCTAAATACAGAAGGATGGATGAGTGAGGCAAAAAGCGTCTTCTCTGAGTGTGAACTTGTGTATACAACGCAGGGTGCGTCCCTTAAATCCACTTTTAAAAACCTCACTAGATTACATAAGGATTATACAAGAAGTTGGTGGGAAATTCAGAGTCTAGAGAATTATCTCAAGAATAAAATAGTGCCTAGAGGCCTGAGAGTCCCTATTGCCCCAGCCCCCAGATTAAAGACATCTAATATAAAAGAAAGGTGGGAGCAAGAGATCACAGGGAGTTCACTGAGATTAATGCAAATTTTGGTAGAGGAAGAAATTATCCAGTTTGATCATATCAGTGTTGAATTGAAAAAAGAGATTGAGATAGTCAAGACTCTGGTTGATACCCCAGGTTTTGACAAAAAATACAAAACCTTGCAACAATCCTTAGAGAGGTTTCCTAGTCATCTAAAAGAGCGTAAGCACTTCCAGTTCCAGAGAGATCTGCAGGAATTTAGGGAGAAAAAAGCTTATGATTTTGTTAATCAGCAACAACAACAGCATCAGCAGTTAAATAGGGGTCAAAGAGAATCTGACCCTTCTACATCTGAGAGTGAAACAACAGACTCTGAAAGAGTAGGCCCATTATTTGGGACTGGTGGTGGTAGACAAAAATATAGGGGAGGTGCCAGAGGTAGGAATAGAGGCCGGGCTAGAGCTTCTTCCAATAGTGGCAGTAATAATTTTTTATCCAACAATCCCCCCATTTCCCGCTACATGCTGAGGGGACAAAAGGATTTATAAAGGTAATAGGTACAGATAAGTTACAAATAATTAATTTATCTGAATACAATCTGAGTCCATCTGAGATCATGCTCTTAGAGAAGGGACTTTCATTTGTCCCCACAGTGAAATTTGATTCATTCACCTGGATCAAGGATTTGAATTTGTTTGCTCGTAAATTAAAATGGATTAAGTTTTTCAAACATCACAACAGGAAAAAATGTCTGGAAATGGGTCTAGAGGGATCTGATTTGGAAGGCCTAGAAGCCTTGGAAGGGTTACTTGAGGAATCGAGTAGAGCTCCAGGACTGGGTCCTTTTACTAATTTGAAAACTAGAAGTAGGAAATTGCCGCCATTGGGAGATTTTACCAACGTAGATCTGTTCGTAGATCTGGTGGGTGAAGATATCAAAGCTTTGAGTCAGGATATGAGGGGCATTGAAAACAATCTGTCTTGGTCTGAACGTGTAGCTCTTACCACTTTGGAAAAAAGACGGAATATAATTTTAAAAGCATCCGATAAGGGTGGGAACATTGTGGTTATGAGTCGAGAAGACTATAAGAAAATGTGTGAGGACATTTTGCTCAATCCTGACTGTTACACCATTCTAAAAGATAACCCCACAGCAGTGTTCAAGAAGGAGCTTTTAGGTATCCTACGGGATGCAAAGAGCAGGTCCCTGATCAGTGCTAGTGAATTCAACTTTTTATTTCCACAATTTCCTATCATGGCATGCTTTTATAGCCTGCCAAAAATCCACAAAGGGTATCCTCCCCTACGTGGTAGACCCATTGTATCAGGTATTAACAATCTAACCCAGAATGTGAGTACATATATAGACCAGGTGTTGCGTCCGTTTGTACTAGGTCTTACATCATATGTACGTGATACCATGGATGTTTTAAAACAAATTGAGGGTATCACATTGGAACAAAATACATTTCTGGCCAGTCTGGATGTAGAGGCTTTGTATTCCTCGATTCCACATAGACTTGGCTGTGAAGCAGTGGAATATTTTTTTAAAATCTAGGGACACTCAATATGTGGCTCATAACCAGCTTGTTTTGCAATTACTACACTTTGTGTTAGAAAGGAATGTATTTATCTTTGAAGACCGCATTTTTCATCAGCAACGTGGTACAGCAATGGGGAGTCCCACTGCTCACACTTATGCAAATTTGTTTCTTGGCTGGTGGGAAGAGACAGTGGTCTTTGGGGATAAATTTGTCAAATGGACTTCATCAATAGGTATCTGGATTAGATATATTGATGACGTGTTGTTGCTTTGGAATTCCACAGTGGAGGAATTCAATAACTTTGTGGCAGCCCTTAATGTAAACGATCTAGGGCTCAGGTTCACATGTGAAATCAGTGATCAGGAATTATCTTTTTTAGATCTTAAGATAATCAAAACTAAGGAAGGCGCAATACGTACAAAAGTAGACCGTAAGGAGACAGCAACTAATAGTTTCCTTCAATGGAACAGTTGTCACCCTTATCCCCTCAGACGAGGGATCCCCAGAGGCCAATTTATGAGAGTACGCCGGAATTGTAGTTCGATGGACGATTTTGAGTTACAGGCACATGACCTCACGAACAGATTGAAGGAGAGAGGCTTCCCTAAGGGGGTAATTAGAAAGGCCTATGAGGGAGCGAGGGATGCAGATAGGCAGAGTCTTTTAGTCCCTAGACAACGGAAAGAGAAAAGGGTCACGAGGCTCATAGGTACTTTTGACTCCAAACAATCTGAGATCATGGAAATACTCAAAAGGTACTGGCGTATCCTAGGTGCCGATGCGGACCTGGCGGATCAGATAACACAATGGCCTTCAGTCACGTTCCGTAGAGGTAAAAACATTAGGGATAGGGTGATGCAGAGCTGTTTTGACCCTATAATACAAAAAGGCACTTGGTTGGATAGGCAGATACCGGGCACACACAGATGTGGTAGTTGTAGAGCCTGTGACTTTATCCAAAGTGGGAAAAAATTCAAAAGTGTCACCACCAAGATCGAGTATGACATCCGAGATTTCGTAAACTGCAAAACGGCTGGTGTGGTCTATTTAATTACATGTCCATGCCCACTGAATTATGTGGGCAAAACGGTGCGGCAGTTTCGGCGCCGGATTAGGGAACATGTTGGAGATGTTACAAATTCGAGAGATACGTCCATATCAAAACATGTACATGCAAAACATCAAGGCAGGGCAGAATGTTTGAAATTTCAGGCAATTGAACTGGTACGTCCTCCTAAACGGGGAGGGGATTGGGATAACCTCATTCTGCGCAAAGAGGCCCAATGGATTTACAGACTGGCTTGCGTACAGCCTGAAGGTTTAAACGAGCAAACACATTATACCTGTTTTATTTAAATATACAATCCAGTTAAGGTTACAGGGTTTGTCGGTCCTCTAGGTAGGGGTATGGCAATTTAATCCTAGTCCTAGCACAGTTACTTGAAGTACACCATTCAATAGTAACAGGCATGGTAATTCAGTCCAGGAGGGTTTCAAAATGTCTAAAGTGTGGTTGACATTAATATCGTTTTTTCATTCATACAATATGTATTTCCAGGGTAGGTGCTCCAATATGTAGGTGATCCGCAATATGTATCCAACCTAATATTGTTATACTCTATCCTTGAATACTATGAGGCTCTGTGCAGTAAGTAGATACTTCTACAGCCTCCCATTGAGTCTGCACGTTCTGTGGTGTTTACGATGTTGCTTCCGGGTATGTCAGCTGACGGCCGGGAGTCACATGGTCGAGCGTCACGGATGTGGTGGGCGAGTGGGATTGGCTGGTTCGTAGTATGCCGCCGGAGCTAGGGGGAGGAGTATCCAGTTCATAGTAACTCAAAGTCCCGTAGTGAAGCATGCCGCTGACATCTATGCGTGCATGCTTCCATGTTGTGCAGTAGAATATCTGCTGCTGAAGAAATATCGCTGGCATCCTGGCCAGACTGACCAAGCTACAGACCCCTGATGATAAGTATAGAATCGCGTAGGGTCGGGTTAAGTGAGGGAATTTTGCGTAGGGGGCAGTGGCATTGTTGTGTATCCTTTACATCAGGAGATCTAGGTGCGGTTAACTGCAGGCTCCGGTGTGTTTTAGGGTCTAAACCACTGTTACACCAATGTTTAAACGCTGATTCCATAATTGTTATCTCTGTTTATATACCCAGTCATAGAGGGTTCGCAAACGAATTAGGCTGCACATCATTCTAGTAAGAACACTATGTGCTGTCTAAATGAATGGAGAGGAGTGCATGATGCTGATTGGTCACTGATTCGTCAGCATTATACACTTCTCTCCACAATGCCCAGTTAGTAAAACAAGTAAACACGCACAGTTAAAAACACAATACACGCCCAGTTGGACATACGAAAAAAAAACACGCCCAGTTGTCCATTTCAAAGCTCATTTGCATATATTTATATATAAAATAGCTCATAACTTGGCCAAAAATGAAAGTTTTTGAAAAAAAACAAAACTTTACTGTTACCTACATTGCAGCGCCGATCACATGCAATAGGAGATAGGGATTTGAGAATCTGGTGATAGAGCCTCTTTAACCCCTTCCCGCTCCTTGACGTACTATTACGTCATGGCAGCTGTATCGTTCGCGCTCCATGCCGTAATAGTACGTCACGGGAGTAACGGCCGTTTTGGCACATACAGGAGCTGTGACGCTGCTGTCTTGTTCAGCAGCTGTCACAGCTCCTACAGCGGGGACCGATCGCTGTGTCCCCGCTGATTAACCCCTTAAAAGCCGCGTTCTATAGAGATCGCGGCTTTTTAGGGGTTAAGCTGCCATCGCCGGCCTGCTACGCGATAGCGGCCGGCGATGGTGACTATGGCAACCGGACACCAAACAATGGCGTCCGGCTATGCCATAGACGGAAGCCTAGTGGGTCCTGACAACGTCAGGACCCACTATGCTTGCTGTCAGTGAGTAGCTGACAGTTCTAATACACTGCACTACGCATGTAGTGCAGTGTATTAGAATAGCGATCAGAGCCTCCTGCCCTCATGTCCCCTAGTGGGACAAAGTAATAAAGTTAAAAAAAAGTTAAAAAAAGATGTGTAAAAATAAGAAAATAAAAGATTTAAAAGTATTAAAAGTAAAAATCCCCCTTTTTCCCTTATCAGTCCTTTATTATTAATTAAAATATATAAACAAACAAATAAACTATACATAATTGGTATCGCCGCGTCCGTAACGGCCTGAACTACAAAATGATTTCATTATTTATCCCGCACGGTGAACGCCGTAAAATAAAATAATAATAAACCGTACCACAATCACAATTCTTTGGTCACTTCACCTCCCAAAAAATGGAATAAAAAGAGATCAAAAAGTCGCATGTACCTAAAAATGGTCCTGATCGAAACTACAGTTCGTTACGCAAAAAATAAGTCCATACACGGCTTTATTGATTGAAAAATAAAAACGTTCTGGCTCTTAGAATAAGGTAACACAAAAAGTGAATGATTGTTTACAAAACGTATTTTATTGTGCAAACGCCATAAGACATAAAAAAACCTATAAACATCTGGTATCGCCGTAATCGTATCGCCCCGCAGAATAAAGTGAATATGTCATTTATAGCGCACGGTGAACGCTGTAGAAAAAAAAGAATAAAAAAACAATAGTAGAATTGCTGTTTTTTAGTCACCACGCCACCTAAAAATAGAATAAAAACTGATCAAAAAGTCGCATGCACCCCAAGAAAACTACAATGGATTCCTCAAGGGGTCTAGTTTCCAAATTGGGGTCACTTTTGGGGGGTTCCCAATGTTTTGGCACCACCAGACCTCTTCAATCCGGACATGGTGCCTAATAAAAAAGAGGCCTCAAAATCCACTAGCTGCTCCTTTGCTTCGGAGGCCGGTGCTTCAGTCCATTACCGCACTAGGGCCACATGTGGGATATTTCTCAAAACTGCAGAATCTGGGCAATAAGTATTGAGTTGCGTTTCACTGATAAATCCTTTTGTGTTATAAAAAAAATGGTATAAAGAGGATTTTCTGACAAAAAAAATATGTAAATTTCACCTCTACTTTGCTCTAAATTTCTGTGAAACACCTAAAGGGTTCATAAACTTTCTAAATGCTGTTGTGAATACTTTGAGGGGTCTAATTTCTAAAATGGGGTGTTTGATAGGGGTTTCTAATATATGGACCCCTCAAAGCAACTTCAGAACTGAACTGAAACCTAAAAAAAATAAAAATGAGGCAATACTTCGCTTCTAACATTATACTGATAATGAGCCGTGCCCACCCCGAGATGACCCCAGTTTTGACCGTTTGTATAAACGGAGACCCCTATTAGACCGTTCCAGTGCCCGGTTTTCCCAAGCATACACCCCGAGAAGTGTATTTCTATTGATGAGTCCCTGGTACATTTTAAAGGGAGGGTTCAATTCCGAGAGTACCTGCCGGGTAAGAGGGCAAGGTATGGCGTGAAGATGTATAAGCTGTGCGAGAGTGCATCAGGGTATACCTACAGGTTTAGGATATATGAAGGAAAGGCCACCCCCAAAACAAACTGCATCCTTGACTACAATAGGTACATGGGAGGGATGGACTTGTAAGATCAAATCCTGAAGCCCTACAGCGCCATGCGGTGTGGTATAAGAAGCTGGCCGGGCACATCATACAGATGGCTTTGTACAATGCGTACGTGCTGCATCGATGTGCAGGCCAGACGGGAACTTTCCTGGAATTTCAAGAGGTGATTATCAAGAACCTAATCTTTAGGGACCAAGAAGGGGGGGCACCCAGTACTTCTGGAAACGGGGCCACACGCATCGTACCAGGGCGGCAACACTTTCCAGGAGAAGTTCCCCAAACTGGCAAGAAGGGAAATAGTCAATAGAGGTGCAAAGTCTGCTATAAGAGGGCGATAAGGGATGACACAATATATCAATGTGACACGTGTCCCGAATAACCAGAGCTCTGTATGAAAGAGTGTTTTAAAATTTATCATACATCCCTTGGTTTATAATTTACCCCAATTTTACTTACCCTGATGCACTCCGCACAGCTTATCCCCCCTCGTCTTTCCCCTCTGAGCCCTGCTGTGTGCCCAGGCAGCTGATAACAGCCACATGTAGGGTATTGCCATACCCGGGAGAACCCACATTACAGTTTATGGGGTGTAGGTCTCCGGTCAAAATGCTCACTACACCTCTAGATGAATGCCTTAAGGGTGTAGTTTTTAAAACGGGGTCACTTCTTGCGGGTTTCAACTGTACTGGTACCTCAGGGGCTTCTGCATACATGACTTCGCACTAGAAAATCCCCAGTAGGCCAAATGGTGGTCCTTTCCTTCTGAGCCCTCCCATGGGCCCAAACGGCAGTTTATCACCACAAATGGGGTATTGCCACACTAAGGACAAATTGGGCAACCAAATGGGGTATTTTGTTCCCTGTGAAAATAAGAAATTTTGATCACAAATGACATTTTATTGGAAAAAATATATATTTTTTTAATTCCCAGCCCAATTCAAATAAGTTCTGTGAAGAAACTATGTGGTCTAAATGGTCACATTACCCATAAATGATTTCCTTGAGGGGTGTAGTTTCCAAAATGGGGTCACTTCTGGTGGGTTTCCATTGCTTTGATACCTCTGGGGCTCTGCAAATGCGACATGGCACCCGAAAACCAAACCAGCAAAATCTGTACTCCAAAGAACACACAGCGCTCCTTCCCTTCTGAGGCCTCCCATGGGCCCAAACGGCAGTTTATTGCCACAAATGGGGTATTGCTGCACTCAGGAGAAATTGGGCAACAAAATTGAGCATTTTGTTCCCTGTGAAAATAAGAAATTTTGATGAAATTTTTTCCAATAAGATGTAATTTTTTATTTTTTTAATGTCACAGCCCAATTGAAATAGGTGCTGTGAAAAAACTGTGTGCTCAAAATGCTAACAACAACCATAAATGAATTCCTTGAGGGGTGTAGTTTCCAAAATGGGGTCGCTTTTGGTGGGTTTCCATTGCTTTGATACCCCTGAGGCTCTGCAAATGCGACATGGCACCCGAAAACCAATCCAGCAAAATCTGGACTCCAACAAACATATAGCGCTCCTTTCCTTCTGAGCCCTCCCATGGGCCCAAACGGCAGTTTATCACCACAAATGGGGTATTGCCACACTAAGGACAAATTGGGCAACCAAATGGGGTATTTTGTTCCCTGTGAAAATAAGAAATTTTGATCACAAATGACATTTTATTGGAAAAATGACATTTTTTTCATTTCACAGCCCAATTCAAATACGTGCTGTGAAAAAACTGTGCGGTCAAAATGGTAACAACAACCATAAATGAATTCCTCGAGGGGTGTAGTTTCCAAAATGGGGTCACTATTGGGGGATTCCTACTGTTTTGGCACCTCAACACCTCTTCAATCCTGGCATGCTGCCTAAAATATATTGTAATAAAAAAGAGGACTCAAAATGCACTAGGTGCTTCTTTGCTTCTAGGGCTTGTGTTTTAGTCCACGAGCGCAGTAGAGCCACATGTGGGACATTTCTGAAAACTGCAGAATCTGGACAATAAATATTTAGTAGTGTTTCTCTGGTAAAACCTTCTGTGTTACAGAAAAAAAAATGAATAAAATTGAAATTCAGCAAGAAAAATGAAATTTGCAAATTTCACCTCCACTTTGCTTTAATTCCTGTGAAATGCCTGAAGGGTTAAAAAACTTTCTAAATGCTGTTTTGAATACTTTGAGGGGTCTAGTTTTTAAAATGGGGTGTTTTATGGGGTTTTCTAATACATAGGCCCCACAAAGCCACTTCAGAACTCAAGAGGTACCTTAAAAAAAAGGCATTTGAAATTTTCTTAAAAATATGAGAAATTGCTGTTTATGTTCTAAGCCTTGTAACGTCCAAGAAAAATAAAAGAATGTTCAAAAAACGATGCCAATCTAAAGTAGACATATGGGAAATGTGAACTAGTAACTATTTTGGGTGGTATAACCGTCTGTTTTACAAGCAGATGCATTTAAATTCAGAAAAATGCAATTTTTTCAAAATTTTCTCTAAATTTTGCAATTTTTCACCAATAAACACTGAATATATCGACCAAATTTTACCACGAACATGAAGCCCAATGTGTCACGAGAAAACAATCTCAGAATCGCTTGGATAGGTTTAAGCATTCCGACGTTATTACCACATAAAGTGAAATATGTCAGATTTGAAAAATGGGCTCTGAGCCTTAAGGCCAAAACTAGGCTGCGTCCTTAAGGGGTTAAGAACTCTAGGTTGTAACCCATCGAGTCCTTGTGTACGTTTATTTTATTTAACTTACTCGATTGTAAAACAATGTGAAGATACAAGATGCAAACAGCGGGCAGGATGACATGACTTAACTATTCTTCATCTTATTTTTTAGATAGACAATTTAGTTTACCCGACATATATATATCTTATTGACCTAGTGGCCAACCAGATGAAACAAAAAAAAGAAGATTGAATGTGAAGCACTGGGTCATCTTCTATGTAAAAATACAACAAACTGTCTCTTTTTAGTCTTGCAGAAATAAACACGTGTTTTCATGAATGTTGCATTTTATTTATACTTTATCTAATATCTTTTTTTAGATTCTCCAGTAATACTGGGAATGTAACTTATAGCTACCGTTAAAGGGTATGTCCACTTTTGAACACGGTTTATGTATAGATATAAGGCCCTGTTCACATCTGCATTGAAGGCTCCGCTAGGGGCCTCCGTTACAGATCCGGCTGTGCTATTGTCTCCAGTAAAATCACGGATTGTTGTTCTGCTCCTATGACAGTGGGAACAACAAAACACACCGACACAGGTGTGAACATAGCCTAATCTACTTGCCTAAGCCAGGCTTGCATGTTTATGGGGAAGTTGGGGGAGATAGCTGTGAAATAAATGAGCATTTGGCCAACAGCTATCTTATGTGTATGGTCAGCTTAAAGCAACCCTCTGGTCGAAAGTGAAAATGTCACTATACATAGCAAATATACTCGGATTGACGAGCAGCGCTATAGCTATCCTGTCTGTGTCTTCTCCTGCAGGTCCCGTTGCAGGTGTTCCGGCTGCGGCGGAAAAGCTGCATAACAAGAGACAGCACGGCTCCAGAGAGGAGCGCATTAGAAGGCCCAGCCAGCAGCAGAGGAGAAAGGCGGCACTAGGGACGTCATGAACAAGCATCTGTCTTTTGTTAAGCAGTTCTGCTGCAGCTTCTTCTGGAACCCCTGCAACAGGACCTGCAGGAGAAGACACAGACAGGAGACAAACTAAATTAACCCCTTAATGACCAGCTTATTTTAAACCTTAATGACCAAGCCATTTTTTACGTTTTTCCATCGTCGCATTCCAAGAGCTATAACTCTTTCATTTTTGCGTCGACATAGCTGTACAAGGTCTTGTTTTTTGCGGGACAAGTTGTATATTTTAATAGCACTTTTTGGGGGGGGAATAGAAAAAAACCTGAAATTTCGCCATGCTTTTTCGCATCTTAAATCTACGCCGTTTACGATGTGATATAAATAACACAATAACTTTATTCAGCGGGTTGTTACGATTGCAACGATACCAAATTTGTGTATACGAGCTGTGGCAAAAAAACTCCTTTTTTTGGGCGCTTCCGTGTAGCAGAATTTCCGTTCACTCCAGACCCGTTTTTTGATAAAAAATATATTTTTATTTTCACATCACATAAGTGACAGCTTGTAAAAACATAAATGGATGGGAAGATAAAATAGGGGAGAGCTGCAACGCGTTTCAACGCCGGACCGGCGTCTTCGTCAGGCACAAACTGTTCATCCACACAAGTATACATAGATCAATCAAAGATTCTGAAAGAAAGATTTGAAGAAAAAGGCTACCCACAGAAACTAATTAAATATGCCTACCAAAGAAACCTGGCCACCACACAAAACGCTTGCCTTGAAACAAAGGAAGAAAAAAATATCAAGGAAGACAATATATTATGTTCCAATACAGACATTGCACACAAAAAATATTCCAGTAATTTTTTAACCACATATAACTATGACCACAAAATGATTAGACACTCTTTAAACAAACACTGGGATATTTTACAGAGCGACCCAATTCTAAATAAAATTATACCAAATAAACCAGGGATCACCTTCCGCAGAGGAAGAACAATAAAAAATATCATAGCACCTAGTAGACTAAGAGTTAAAACTCATGATTCCAACAGTGACTTCCTAGAAAAACCTATAGGGATTTTTAAATGTGCCCAAAAAAAACTGTTTATGCTGTCAGAGCATTAATGCTGGAAAGAAAGAAATTATGTCAAACACAACCAAAGAAAAATTTCAAATCCATTCACACTTGAACTGTGATTCGGATTATGTGATCTATATGATAGAATGTGAATGTGGGCTGCAGTACATAGGGAGAACAACACAGACACTCCGCAGCAGGCTGAATGGACATCGTTTTAATGCCAAAAAAGGCTTTTTAAAACACAGTCTATCGAGACATTTACTGCAGCACCATCAATCGAATTTTAAAAATATTAAAATTTCACCTATAGAACAGATAGGTACAAGTACACACAATAGAATACAAACATTGAACAAAAGAGAATCGTTTTGGATCTTTAAATTCGAATTACTGAACCCAAACGGACTAAATGAAAAAATAGACTCAGTGTAAGGCGGGATTCACACGACCGGGTCGTTCCCGAGCCCGAGTGTCGGCCGGTAAAATCGGCCATTTTGCCCGGCCGGTTTGCATAAAGTTATGCATCCGTGCCGGGCCGGGCAGATCCGGACAGTGACATCAGCGGCAGCTCCTGAAGGGGAATCCCCATGTGTTCGGGGATTCCGCTTCAGGAGTTTCCCCTGATGTCACTGCCCAGATATGGACAGAGACATCAAGCGCTCTGTCCAGGAGCGGAATCCCCGAAAACACGGGGATTCCGCTCCTTCAAGGAGCTAAAGTGCGGCTAGCACATAGCAGAGCGGGGAGATACCTCCCCGCTCTGCTATAGTGGCGTCGCTACAGTAGTAGCAGCCGCAGCAGCAGCAGCAACTACTACTAGCGGCGCCATCGAAGGTGTCGCCGAGCCAGGGTGCTTTTAACAAGCAGGGGAAGGGAGCCAGCGCAGCGCTCCCTTCACCTGCTGTACACCCCGGCCCTGCAACACCGTGTACAGCGATGCCATTCGTCAGAATGGCATCAACTCCTCCTCCTCACATGCACTCTGCGCTGTGAGGAGGAGGAGATAGAGCGCAAGCACCGGGAAACCCGGCCATCACTCGGAACACATTCCGGTGATGGCCGTGTAATACCCGGCCCCATAGACTTCTATGGGAGCCGGGCGGCCGGGTGTCCGGGCAAAGATAGAGCATGTCCTATTTTTTGACGGCCGGATTTTCCGGCCGTCAAAAAATCGGTCGTGTGAATAGCCCCATTAGGGGTCTATTATTCCTAATGCAGCCGGGTGCCGGCCGATTTATGAACGGCCGGCACCCGGCCGGGAAACCCTGCCGTGTGAATGAGGCCTAACTCCCTGAACAACATACAAAAAACCGAAATTATAGAATTTATACTGGGGAAAAACAAAAAACCAATGAAACATAGACATAAGTAAAACGGTGTTCACTCGGGCAAAGAAGAAATATGATACTCCGAATAGATGCTTAAAGTTGAAACAGCATAAACAACATTTAGACTGTTCAAATTAGGACATCCGAACGAAATCACAATACACTGACTAGAGAGAAACGAAAAAACAGTTCAAATATATATAGAAGCCATACAGTGTCCCTTAGCATAGGGAAACAATATGACACTCCAAAAGGAAGGTGCTATTGATAACACCGACGGGACCCTTCATAAGAAGACAGTAAAACGAATAGAAAATACCCATCCTAGGGAGATACAAATAATGGTCCAATATGGACATGAGAAGAATTTTTTCAAAGAATCTATATATTCAGAGTGTCACTTATGTGTTTTTTCTGCCCTTTTCTGCATATTGACTGTTTTGACTGTTTATACAAACGCATGTCTTCACCTTACAACTTTGAACCCTGACCCGCCTGAGTTCTTTGGCGGCTTTTACCTTTAGTGCAATTAACATCATCTCAAACATGTCTATATATGCATACATTTAAAAAAAATCTTTTTAACTGCCTGACGAAGACGCCGGTCCGGCGTTGAAACGCGTTGCAGCTCTCCCCTATTTTATCTTCCCATCCATTTATGTTTTTACAAGCTGTCACTTATGTGATGTGAAAATAAAAATATATTTTTTATCAAAAAACGGGTCTGGAGTGAACGGAAATTCTGCTACACGGAAGCGCCCAAAAAAAGGAGTTTTTTTTGCCACAGCTCGTATAACCATTTAAAAGACCACGTCAAGGAGACTCCAGGCTTGGAGGTATCCACCGTGGGTCGGCTCCTGAGGCTAGCACAGTGTACCGGAAAGTCTTCCAGACGAGCAATTAAGTTAAGTTGTGCTGATGATCCTGCACAACGGAACCAGGTGAGTGGAAAACCATTTCACTATCCAAAGATATTTCAAAGACCCAATACAGTATCACCCCAGCGGAGCGCCTTTTTCTTCTCTTTTGTATACCCTTTTCCAAGCACCAAATTTGTATAGTTTTTGTATGTCTTACTACTTTTACACAGAAAAAACGCTTTTTTTTCAAAATGATTTGTTTTTGTGTCTCCATGTTTGAACAGCCGTAACGTTTTTATTTTTTCGCCGATGCAGTTGTATGAGGGCTTTTTTTTTGCGGGACGACTTGTCGTTTTTATTGGTACCATTTTGGAGTAGATGCGACTTTTTGATCACTTTTTATAACATTTTTTTGAAGTCAGGATTCACAGAAAACAGCAATTTTTCCATAGTTTTTTATTACATTTTTTACGGCGTTCACTGTGCGTGTTAAATAATGTAATAGATTTATAGTCGGGGTCGTTACGGACGCGGCGATACAAAATATGCGTAACTTTTTTCATTTATTTTGCTTGTTTAATAGTAAAGCATTTTGTAAGGGGAAAAGCTGGGTTTTTCATTTTTTTTAAATTTTTTTTTAAATTAACCTCTTCCCGCGTTGCGCCGCAATAGTACGTCCTGCAGCGGGGTTAGTTCCCGCATACAGACGTACTATTGCGGAGTAGTTCCCGGCGCACACTCGGGAGGTCAGCTGTCCCTGACAGCTGACACTCCAGCCTTGCCGGTCAGCGGACCATCGCCGCTGATTTCGGCAATTAACCCCATAAATGCGGCGACGGATTGCCGTCGCCGCATTTAAGGGGTTTGAAGCACATCGGCAGCCCCCACGAAGTGATCGTGGGGGCTACCGATGCTTGTCACGGCAATCGGAGGTCAGACAATGACCTCCGGGTTGCCATGTACGGAAGCCTCGGAGAAGCAGCCTCCACCGGTCCTCCGAGGCTTCCTGTCAGTGTGACTGTCACGTCACAATGACAGTTGGAGTGCATTACACTACGTGTGTAGTGTAATGTACTCTAGCAGCGATCAAAGCTGCAAGTCTAAGTGTCCCCTAGTGGGACAAGTAAAAAAAGTAAAAAAAAGAATAAAAATGTTTTAATAAAAGTGTAAAAATAAAAGTTATAAGTTATATAAACAAGCACTGCATTTTTTTCCTATAATAAGTCTTTCATTATAGGAAAAAAATGAACACGTTAAAAAAAGTACACATATTTGGTATCCCCGCGTTCGTAACGACCCCAACTATAAAACTATAATGTTATTTTTCCCGCACGATGAACACCCCAAAAAAAATCAATAAAAAACGACACCAGAATCTCTATTTTTTGGTCACCACCCCTCCAAAAATAGAGAATAAAAAGTGATCAAAAAGTTGCATGTACCCGAAAATAATACCGATAAAAACTACAAACCGTCCCGCAAAAAAACAAGCTCTTACACAGCTTTTTTGAATGAAAAATAAAAAAGTTACGGCTCTTAGAATATGGTGACACAGAAAATAAATTATTTTATAAAAAAGTGATTTTATTGCGCAAACGCTGCAAAACTTAAAAAAACCCTATATACATATGGTATCGCCGTAATCGTACCGACCCGCAGAATAAAATATAATGCTAATTTATAGTGCACGATGAACGCCGCAAAAAATAAACTAAAAAACATTGTCAGAATTGCTTGTTTTTGGCCACCCGGCTTGCAAAAAAATGTAATAAAAAGTGATCAAAAAAATCGCATGTATCCCAAAATGGTACCAATGAAAAGTACAGATTGTCCCGCAACAAATAAGCCCTCACGCAGCTCCGGTGGTGAAAAAATAAAGACGTTCTGGCTCCCAGGAATATGGCGATGCAAAATGTGCAGTGTTTTCTAAAAGCGGGTAACATCCGACACCAATTATCAGTGCGACATCGGCCACACATCTATGAATTATTATTTCTTTACCGCATTTTTATACCCTCTTATTATGCCCTGATGTTCTCCGCACAGATTACATATGCCCCCACATTATAAACTGAAATACCAGCGAAACCCCAAATAGAAAAACTACCAAGCAAAATCTGCGCTCCAAAAGCAAAATGGCGTCCCTCCCTTCTGAGCCCTGCAGCGTGCCCAAACAGCTGTTTGCGTCCACATATATGGCATCGCCATACCCGGGAGAACCCGCTTAAAGCTTTATGAGGTATTTGTCTTCAGTGGCACAAACTGGGCACGACATATTATGCACTAAAATGGCATATCAGTGGAAAATTGCAATATTCACACCATCCGCTGTGCATTAACCCCTTTGAGCACTATGACTTAATAGCACGTCATGGTGCGGGGGTTGATGTATGGAGCGGGCTCACGTGCTGAGCCCGCTCCATACGCTGCGGGTGTCGGCTGTGTATTACAGCTGACACCCGGGACTAACGGACAGGAACAGCGATCTCGCTGTTACAGGAGTCTGTAAAAATAACAATATACTGCAATACATTAGTATTGCAGCATATTGTACCCACGGATCCAATGATCGCTGGTACAAGTCCCCTAAGGGGACTAAAAAAATGTGTAGAAGAATTAAAGTTATTAGTAGTGAGAAAGAAAAAAGTTTAGTTAAAAAAAAAAACCTTTTCCCATTTTTATTCAAAAGTAATGTAAAAAAATAAACAGAATTGATATCGCTACGTCCGTAAAAGACTGAACTATTACAATATACCATTATTTAACTCGCACGGTGAACACCGTAAAAAACTTAAATAATTTAAACCACCAAAATCGCTGTAGTTTTCGTTTTTACCGCACGGCGAAAGCTGTAAAAACTAAAACACCCAAAAATGGAATCAGATTTTCTTCCTATATTCCTATATTTTCCTATTTTTTTTTCAGTTTCCCAGTACTTTTTATGGCACTTTAAATGGTACCAATAGAAACTACAATTCCTCCCGCAAGAAATAAGCCCTCACAACACTCTATTGATGAAAAAGAAAAAAAGTTATGGCTCTTGGAAGGCGGGGAGTGAAAAACGAAAATAAGAAAGCAAAAAATGGATCAGTCCTGAAAGGGTTAATTCATTTTTAATAAAAAAAATGTATGACCACATGTGGGGTATTTCCGTACCCGGGAGAAATTGCTTTATAAAAATTGGTTGTTTATTTCTCCTTTATCCCTTGTGAAAATGAGAAAATTCAACATTTTAGTCGACAAAAATTGTGATATTAATTCTCTCCGCCTAATTCTAATAAATTCTGCAAAAGACCCGTGGAGTCTAAATTCTCACTATACCCCTAGAAAAATTCCTTGAGGGGTGTTTCCAAAATGGGGAAACTTGGGGGGCTTCCACTGTTTTGGTCCCTCCAGGGCGTTGCAAAGGCGGCATGGCACCGAAAAACAATCCATCAAAATCCGTGCTCCAAAATCCAAATGGCGCTACTTCCCTTCTGAGCGCTGCCGTGGGTCCAATCAGCAGTTTATTACCAAATATGGGGTTTTGCCGTAATCAGGAGAAAATGCTTTACAAATGTTGTGGTTCTTTTTTCCTTTATTCCTTGTAAAAATTTAACATTTCTATGCTTTTTCCGAAAAAAAGTTGATTTTCATTTTCACTGCCTAATTCCACTAAATTCTGCAAAAAACCTGTGTGGTCAAAATGCTAACTATAAACCTAGATAAATTCCTTGAGAGGTGTAGTTTCCAAAATGGGGTCACTTTTGGGGGGTTTCCCCTGTTTTGGTCTCTCCAGGGCGTTGCAAACGCGACATGGCACCGAAAACCAATCCAGCAAAATCCGTGCTCCAAAATCCAAATGGCGCTCCTTCCCTTCTGAGCCCTGCTGTGGGTCCAATCAGCAGTTTATTACCACATATGGGATATTGCCGTGATCGGGAGACATTGGTTTACATATGTTGGGGTGCATTTTCTATATTATTTCTTGTAAATATTAAAAATGTCTATGTTTTTTCAGAAAAAAGTAGATTTTCATTTTTACAGACTAATTCTGATAAATTTAGCGAAAAACCTGTGCGGTCAAAATGCTAACTATACACCTAGATAAATTCCTTGAGGGGTGTAGTTTCCAAAATGGGGTAACTTTTGGGGTGTTTCCACTGTTTTGGCACCACAAGACCTCTTAAAACCTGACATGGTGCCTAAAATATATTCTAAAAAAAAGGAGGCCCAAAATCCACTAGGTGCTCCTTTGCTTCTGAGGCTGGTGCTTCAGTCCATTATCACACTAGGGCCACATGTTGGATATTTCTAAAAACTGCAGAATCTGGGCAATAAAATATTGAGTTGCATTTCTCTGGTAAAACCTTCTGTGTTACAAAAAAAAATGTATTAGAAATGAATTTCGGCAAAAAAAATTTAATTTGTAAATTTCACCTCTACTTTGCTTTAATTCCTGTGAAACGCCTAAAGGGTTAAAACACTTTGTGAATGCTGATTCGAATACCTTGAGGGGTGCAGTTTTCAAAATAGGGTGACATCTGGCGATTTTATAATATATAAGGCCCTCAAAGCCACCTCAGAACTGAACTGGTCCTTGAAAAAATAGCCTTTTGAAATTTTCTTGAAAATATGAGAAATTGCTGGTAAAGTTCTAAGCCTTGTAACGTCCTAGAAAAATAAAAGGATGTTCAAAAAAAGATGCAAACATAAAGTAGACATATGGGAAATGTTAACTAGTAACTATTTTGTGTGGTATTACTATCTGTTTTACAAGCAGATACATTACAATTTAGAAAAATGCTAATTTTTGCAATTTTTTTCTAAATTGTGGTGTTTTTCAGAAATAAATACCAAAATTATCGACAAAATTTTTTCACTAACATAAAGTACAACATGTCACGAGAAAATAATCTCAGAATCGCTTGGATAGGTAAAAGCATTCCAACGTTATTACCACATAAAGTAACACATGTCAGATTTGAAAAAATTGGCTGGGTCCTGAAGTCCAAAACAGGCTGGGGCTTGAAGGGGTTAACTTTATTAAACTTTTTTTCTACTTTTTTACTAGTCCCACTAGGGGACTTCACTATGCGATTCTCCGATCGCTATTATAATACACTGCAATACTTTTGTATTGCAGTGTATTACTGCCTGTCCGTTTAAAACGGACAGGCATCTGCTAGGTCATGCCAGAGGCAGGCATTCGCTCCAGGCAGACCTGGGGGCCTTTATTAGGCCCCCGGCTGCCATTGGAGACACAGACACTCGGCGATCGTATCGCCGGGTGTCGGTGGGAGAGAGAGGGAGCTCCCTCCCTCTCTCCAAAACCACTCAGATGCGGTGCACGCTATTGCGCACTGCATCTGAAGGGTTAAACATGTGAGATCGATACTTATATAGATTTGACGGCTCCCTGCTCTGTTTACTCATCCTGATGCAGTGCCGTAAAAAGGCACATGCATCAGAATAAAGCCCGTTAGTGGCCGCCGTTAAAAGGCGTATTGGCGGTCACTAACGGGTTAATGGATATCAGATACTTTCATTCCTTTGAGACAATTATATGAAAACAACATATACAGTGAAGGAAATAAGTATTTTATCCCTTGCTGATTTTGTAAGTTTGCCTACTGTCAAAGACATGAACAGTCTAGAATTTTTAGGCTAGGTTAATTTTACCAGTGAGAGATAGATTATATTTTAAAAAAAACGGAAGATCACATAGTCAAAATTATATATATTTATTTGCATTGTGCACAGAGAAATAAGTATTTGATCCCCTACCAACCATTAAGAGTTCAGCCTCCTCCAGACCAGTTACACGCTCCAAATCAACTTGGTGCCTGCATTAAAGACAACTGTCTTACATGGTCACCTGTATAAAAGACTCCTGTCCACAGACTCAATTAATCAGTCTGACTCTAACCTCTACAACATGGGCAAGACCAAAGAGCTTTCTAAGGATGTCAGGGACAAGATCATAGACCTGCACAAGACTGGAATGGGCTACAAAACCATAAGTAAGACGCTGGGTGAGAAGGAGACAACTGTTGGTGCAATAGTAAGAAAATGGAAGACATACAAAATGACTGTCAATCGACATCGATCTGGGGCTCCATGCAAAATCTCACTCGTGGGGTATCCTTGATCCTGAAGAAGGTGAGAGCTCAGCCGAAAACTACACGGGGGGGAACTTGTTAATGATCTCAAGGCAGCTGGGACCACAGTCACCAAGAAAACCATTCGTAACACATTACGCCGTAATGGATTAAAATCCTGCAGTACCCGCAAGGTCCCCCTGCTCAAGAAAGCACATGTACAGGCCCGTCTGAAGTTTGCAAATGAACATCTGGATGATTCTGAGAGTGATTGGGAGAAGGTGCTGTGGTCAGAAGAGACTAAAATTGAGCTCTTTGGCATTAACTCAACTCGCCGTGTTTGGAGGAAGAGAAATGCTACCTATGACCCAAAGAACACCGTCCCCACTGTCAAGCATGGAGGTGGAAACATTATGTTTTGGGGGTGTTTCTCTGCTAAGGGCACAGGACTACTTCACCGCATCAATGGGAGAATGGATGGAGCCATGTACTGTCAAATCCTGAGTGACAACCTCCTTCCCTCCACCAGGACATTAAAAATGTCTCGTGGCTGGGTCTTCCAGCACGACAATGACCCGAAACATACAGCCAAGGCAACAAGGGAGTGGCTCAAAAAGAAGCACATTAAGGTCATGGAGTGGCCTAGCCAGTCTCCAAACCTTAATCCCTTCGAAAACTTATGGAGGGAGCTGAAGATCCGAGTTGCCAAGCGACAGCCTCGAAATCTTAATGATTTACAGATGATCTGCAAAGAGGAGTGGGCAAAAATTCCATCTAACATGTGTGCAAACCTCATCATCAACTATAAAAAACGTCTGATTGCTGTGCTTGCCAACAAGGGTTTTGCCACCAAGTATTAAGTCTTGTTTTCCAAAGGGATCAAATACTTATTTCTCTGTGCACAATGCAAATAAATATATATAATTTTGACAATGTGATTTTCAGTTTGTTTTTTTTATATAATCTATCTCTCACTGGTAAAATTAACCTAGCCTAAAAATTCTACACTGTTCATGTCTTTGACAGTGGGCAAACTTACAAAATCAGCAAGGGATCAAATACTTATTTCCTTCACTGTATCTCAAGAAGAGAACTACCCTCTATGTGTTCTCCATTACACTAAGGCCTCATGCACACGACTGTAGCCATGTGCACGGCCGTGATTTTCGGATCGGCCAGGGGGGAGTGTCACCCGCAAGCCGCTCACAAATCACGAGCCGTGCACAAGGCCGCAGCCATTATTTGCTCTGAGACTTGACCGTAGAACACGGCCGTAATAAGACATGTCCCTTCTTTCTGCGGTCCGGGCTCCTGGGCCATGCACGGACCATGGAAACCACGGTCGTGTGCTTGGCCCCATAGCAATGAATGTGGCCGCAATTCTCCCGTGCATTTTCGGTGTAATTGCGGCCGCAAAAGCACGTTCGTGTGCATGAGGCCTAAAACTCTCTCCTTGGACTAATATTCCAAGTAAATCATGCTAGCCATTGTAAAATGTGTCCATCTATCTAAATATTTGCATAGTTTTGACAGAGACAGATAATATTTTAACATAGCATTGCCAAGTTCTCCTCCTCGTGCATTCTTCTTTGTCTTAGAAACCATGGTGATATCTTTAGTTAAAGGCACTTATTTGTAACTAAATTATTCACACCAACATTGATGTGGAAGAAGAGAGAATGTACCTAGCATTATGAATTCCAGTTTGGAAATATTCTTGCTATTTTAGACACAGATGTAGAATGTGACTCATGGTATCCATTTCCTCAAAAGACCTGACTTCTGGCCTTACTCCTCCCCAATGCACTCACATCCTATAGACCGACCCCTCGTTCTGCCGTTATCCTTAATTATACCTATATATCTTCTTCCCTTTTACACATGCACTAAGGGTATAATTACTAAATGACAAGACCTACCAAAGGTGAGCTACGAAGAATAATTAACTGGTATCTTACAAACACTGGGCACAGGATGATTGCCGTCCCCCAGCAATGTTGCAATTTTCTTGGATATTTAGCATGGATTAGTTAAAGGTCAGACATTATTACCTAGTCATGTTGATCATGTTTTCGTTTGGAAGCAAAGAACATTTAATGATTTGTACTCAGCAAATTTGTATAGATAGATATTATATAATTTTAGGATTACCGTGTGAATCAAGAGAACACTGTAACTGTATTGAATATGAATAAGTGATCAGAATAGCTTCTTGAGAGATTCTTCAGTCTCCACCAGCTATGCGAAACACAGATGTTTCAACTATGAGGTTTAGTTCACTAGTCACTACTGAGCTGAAATAGACAGACCATGATAAAGTGCAGAGCAAGGAAGAACTGGTTTTGAATGAAGAACTTATAGAAATACATCTTAGTCCGTACCTCTACTACAGCTTTGATTAAACAACATAAGCAAACCTTAGAGCACTGCAAACCCTTTACGGCAGTACCCAACACAGCGCTACTCTCCACTTTACGGCTGTGTCTTGCAGCTTTTCCCCATTCAAGTGAACATCTGGCTGATCTGCAGTACTAGACAAAGTTGCATGAGGGCCAGTGACGCTGTGTACTGCAATCAAACGGCTGCGACCCCTTCTTTCTGCCGATCATAGAGGGGCAGAGGGTTGGACCCCTACCAATCAAACAGAAAAGCTTTCATGCTATATCCGAGTAAAAATCTGTCAGGTGTAATGCTGTGGGTTCCAGAAATTCCTAGAGAAAGAGCATAATGGTATTAAAAAATACAACTATAGGATCCCTTTTATCTCTACTTCGAATCTTGGTAAACTGCTGCCTCGAGGACTCTGGTCCAAGGTGTTTCTTCGTGGATTCCCTTTCAGGATAAATTAGCAGAAACGGGGGCATAGTAGTACTCAACGTAGCCACTGGTTGCAATTAGACAGAAACGTACTCTAGCAATCAAGGTCAAGTCAAGATCAGAGGTTGGAATCATAGTCGGATATTTGGAAGGTTGGCAAGGGTGAGACAGCGTGGTACAGAATGAAAGACCAGGATCAAATAGGGCTACCAGGTAGACGATGAGTAAATGTCAGGCAAGCACAGTATGAAAGGACTAGGCAGGATAATGGTCAGGAACATAAAGGTCAGAAATCACAGGTCAAAATATCAAAAAAGTACAGTCACATAACTAGCACAGTGGCGTAACTACAGCTATAGCAGCCGTAGCGGCTGCTACGGGGCCCGCGGCATGATGGGGCCCATGTCGCCCGACGGCATGGGCCCCCACCATGGCCGGAGGCTCCGCTAGCTGCCGCTATGGCTGCTACAGCGCGACGCCACTGGTTGTTCCTACATAAGACATGTATCCCCTATCCACAGGATAGGGGATACATGTGTGATCGCTGGCAGCGATAGGGAGAACGGGGGACTGAAAGTCCCCTGAAGTTCTCCATCACAAACCTCAGACTTTCGGGGTCTGTGTCGGCAGCTCCGTAGAAATGAATGGAGCACAGGTCGCGCTTGTGCGCATGCGCATGCGTTTTTCTTGAGCTGCGCAGACTCCGGAAGCCAGAGGTTAGTCATGGAGAACTTCGGGGGACTTTCGGTCCCCTGTTCTCCCTATCGCTGCCAGCAATCACACATGTATCCCCTATCCTGCGGATAGGGGATACATGTCTTTTGTAGGACACACTATAGGTCAGATTTTTTGGGGGGGTTGGGGCTGTATGGCGTTACCTAAAGGGGGGCTGTATAGCGTTACCTACAGGGGGGCTGTATGGCACTATCTACAGGGGGGGCTGTATAGCGTTACCTACAGGGGGCTGTATGGCGTTACCTACAGGAGGGGCTGTATGGTGTTCCCTACAGGGGGGCTGTATAGCGTTACCTACAGGGGGGCTGTATAGCGTTACCTACAGGGGGGGCTGTATGGCGTTTTCTACAGGGGTGGCTGTATAGCGTTACCTACAGGGGGGGCTGTATAGCGCTATCTACAGGGGGCTGTATGGTGTTACCTACAGGTGGGCTGTATGGAGTTATCTACAGAGAGTGCTCTATGGCGTTATCTACAGAGGGGGCTGTATGGCGTTATCTACAGAGGGGGCTGTATGGCGTTTTCTACAGGGGTGGCTGTATAGCGTTACCTACAGGGGGGGCTGTATAGCGCTATCTACAGGGGGCTGTATGGCGTTACCTACAGGTGGGCTGTATGGAGTTATCTACAGAGGGGGCTGTATGGCGTTATCTACAGAGGGGGCTGTATGGTGTTATCCACAGAGGGGGCTGTATGGCGTTATCTACAGGGGGGGCTGTATGGCGTTATCTACAGGGGGTCTGTATGGCGTTATCTACAGAGGGGGCTGTAAAAGTGATTTAAATAATGATTGCAGGGGGTTGATAGGCCGCTGGCCTCGCTCTCTGAACTTGAAGCCAAGAATGTCAGCCAGTTATATAGGATTCCAGTAAAGTTCCACAAGTTAAGTTTCCTTAATCGTATATGTGAAAATTTTGGAAAAAATTTTGGGAAAATAAATACATTTCCAACAGATTATCATACGAGACAAATGAAAGTGAGAAAACAATTGTTGAACTTTCAGCAGATACAGTCACAATCACTTCTTTTAGCAGAAAAACGTATCTCTACGAGAATGCATTCCTGCAGGCGGTATACTATTAGGACGCTGTGCGGTCTGAACTCCTTGCCCCTTGAGCTATGAATAAAAATTGAAACAGAAATACGTTTTTAAGGCAACCTCCTCACACAACTCATCATATTAAATAAATGTGCATATACCATTTAAACAGTTTCATCTGGGGATTTTCATTAGTCCAGCTATTCTTATTGATAGACTTTTTACTGTTACATTTCACGCAAAAATAATGTCATTTTAGCTCTGCACACGTGAAGTTACATTTGTGGGGTTCTGGGCCACAGTAATAGTTCCTGCGGTGATAATCAAGTTTAGTAAAGAACAGTCCACTCTTTCTTGTTGATTTAACGCTATTTTCAGGCAGTTGTGTTATTAGGCTAGAAAATCAATGCTGGAAAGAGCGAGGCCTTTCCTCAAGTTAATTGCAAATGTGAAGGCTTATTTTGAGGACTTAACAAAACCTTGTGAAGTGTATTCCTCACGCTGGGTTTCAGGAATGAATGTATTGTATTTAACGCTAATTGATATTGACAGCAGGATATGCTTGTAAAAAACATAACATTTAACCTCACTGTGTTTACATTGCAAGAAAGAAAAAAATGCTTGGCAATTAGCAAGCACTAGAGTGTATAGATTAGTGTATTACTCCAGTAGGGGGGAAAGGAGACGGTGTGACTGTAGGGGGTGTCAGAAGGCAAAGGTTAAAGAACCATTACCAGATAATCTATTTGTAAATGATGAACACTGGAAAATGTGATTAGAACTGGTTTATTTTCTTTAGTAGCAAAAACAACAAAACTAATATCTATCATGTTGCTATTAAATGCTGGTTATATAACTCAATATATCAGTGATACTACATAATTATCATTGTTATTGGGATATTCCCAATTTGTAATGTTATGGCAAATCGCTATTGCTAACATTATGATCAGTGGAAGTCCGACCCCTGGAATCACCTCTTAATCTCAAAAACAAAGGGACAGAGGTCCTTTTGATATTTCTCCTGCAGAGCGGTGCACCTAGCCACCCTCCGTGCAGGAAACGGTAGCATAGCCCCATTCAAGTGAATAGGGCTGTTTTTTAGTTCCCTGCACAGCTGTGGCCTGGAGCATCACTGTGCAGGGAAAATATGTGGAGGACCAGCTGCACCCAACTAACAATGTGGCTAACTAGTTCTGAGGATTGGTGGAGGTCCTGGCAGTCTGACCTCCACCGCTCAGTAAATAATGGCATGTATTAATGACAATCACATCTATTGGTGGGAAAACCCCTTTAAACTAAAATGTCATAATATATTATTTGGAATAGTGTACCTTTTTCACATGACATGTGGAGCAACACTGATCATGGATGATGCAACTACTGGACCTCACATTCAGTAGTTGCATCATCCATGACCAGCTGTTACTACCACAATGTAAATGCTTAAAATGGACATGGCAATGATATGGCTCTGTACAAGTTCCGAGTTGTATAGAGCTATAATATGGCACCCATAGACATTTAGGTACCCCTTCTCTACCTCTGTATGCCTCAGATTTCATACGGAGGTTTTCTCTCTTGGATCCATAAAGAATTAGAGAGAGAAAAAAATAGTGCCATGTTCAATTGGATTATGTATTACAGAGATATTCTCCCCTATACGGTCCTTACACGATAGCGGAATTACCACTATAGCAGCCATAGTGACTTCTATGGGGCCCACGGCATAAAGTGGCATGTGCCGCCCTGCCGAACACATAACATTTATGTGCCAGGCCGGGTGGCACGGGCCCCTTCGTCCGCGGTTATACCGGGCAATCGGTGTCCCGGGCGACTGCCACATTCAATTGTATCTGTGTCCTCAGGACGCAGATACAATTTAATACTATGGCAGAGCAGGACGATAGCTCCCTGCTCCGCCATTCACTAAGCCGCAGGCCACGTTAGGCCTGCAGCTAATAAGTCGCTGGGACAGGATCCCTGCGCAGGCCGGAGCAATGACGTCACTGGATCATACCAGCCAAGGTTCCTGTTTTGGCATCTCATAGGCGGCATGCCTAACATGACTGAGGAGGATGTGGCGCTCCGTTCCTGGCAAGAACGGGGCTAGGTAAGTACAAGTTTTTTTTTACATTTGTTTGGGGGACTGTGTGGCACTAGCTACAAGGATGAGTGTGTGTGGCACTATCAACGGGGGAGGGAGGGTGGTACGATCTACAAGGGGGGGGGTCTGTGGTGCACTATGTACAAGGGGGGTGCGTGTGGCACTATCTACATGGGGGATGGGGCAATACCTACAAGGGGGATGTGTGGCACTATCTACAAGAAGCTGTGTGTGACACTATCTACAGCCGGCTGTGTGTGGCACTGCCTACAGGTGGCTGTGTGTGGCTCTATCTACAAGAGGGTTGTGACACTATCTACAAGGGGGGCTGTTTGGCATTATCTACAAGGGGGTGGCACTAACTACAAGGGGGGTTGAGTTTCATTATCTAGAAGAGGGTGTGTGGCACTAACTACAAGGGGAGGTTGTGTTTCATTATCTAGAAGAGGGTGTGTGGCACTATCTACAAGAGGATATGTGCGCCACTATCTACAAGGGACTGTGGGGGAGGGGGCCGAGTCAAAAGTGTGCTATGGCACCCAGTCTTTCCTAGTTACATCCCTGGCCATACAGATATATCATATAGCAGCACATGGAGTGCCTACGGTTTTGCCATGTGCATGGGGCCTAAAACAGCGTCTACTAAATTTACAGGTTATTTCTGCTTTACAACTTCTGGCTAAACATAAGCTTGAGATTGGAGATGTTATAACCACGTGTAACTTATGAATATTTCTACATGCTAATAGGTTACTCCATTTAACGTTCATTGCTCCCATATTTGTATAATTTACCAGTGCAGCCATTCCAAATTTTGACCAGTTGTTCATGGGCAGTAACAACTACTTAATTTTCTTTTGCTGAAAACCACTTTCTCTCATAAAAATTAAGTAGAGGTCGTCCCAATTCCACCTCTGTTACTAATATCACTGGATAATAATATGATCTTCTTTAGTCCTGAATGAATATTTTTATAGATATATATATATAACTATACCCAAACTATTTTATATTTTTTGTAGAGATTACTGACAACAAAGCATAACAATGAGTTTTCGCTCAAGCTGTTGCGGAAATATGGATTCGAACACCTGTCTATATGAAAACAGTTCATATGGTGAAAACATACTTTTTATGTTGACTACATAATGATCTTCTAGAATAGAATCCATGTACTACAAGAAAACATTTTGGGAATAGTGAATTGCTAAACTCTTTTATGGATTACTAGATGTTCTCAACAACTAAAGAAAAAAAAATTGCAGTAATTTAAAGGAAGGGTGTCGCAAATTTTTTTTTTTATATATTAATTAGCATTTAGTGTTTTATTAAAATTTATTTTATTTATGTGTGTGTTTGTGTTTTCCTTTTTTTTTTTTTCTAACTTTTTCTTCACTCGTTTTACTTCACTTTACCTCCGTAATCTCGCGAGATTTCGTTTCCCTTGCTAGAAATCTCAAAGAAAAGATTCAGAAGTGTCAGGATTCTGAATACACATGACATCCAGGCTGGATGATCATGTGTATTCATTATCAGGACACTTGATTAACGTTAATCTCTGTTTATGTGGCTGCACATCGCTGCTGTGTAAATGAATATAGAGGAGTGTATGATGCTGACTGGTCACTGATTGGTCAGCGTCATACATGTAAACACGCCCAGTTAAAAACACAATACACGCCCAGTTGGACATAACGAAAAAAAAAAACGCCCAGTTGTCCATTTCAAACCTCATTTGCATATATATATATATATATATATATATATATATATATATATATATATATATATATATATAAAATAGCTCATAACTTGGCCAAAAATGAACGTTTTTAAAAAAAACAAAACGTTACTGTTATCTACATTGCAGCGTCGATCACATGCAATAGGAGATAGGGATTTGAGAATCTGGTGACAGAGCCTCTATACCACATTATTTAACTGGTTGCCGACACAGGACAAGAATGCTCGTCCTGAACAGCGGGTACTTGGCACATTAGGATGAGCCACGGCTCGTAATACACAGCCACGGCACCGCTCTGACAGCGGAGAGAAGAGTAACATCTTCTCTCCGCCGTTAACCCTTTGAATGCCGTGATAAAAGCTGATTGCGGCGTTCAAGGAGAGGGGACTACCCTTTGATCACGTCACAGAAAATAACTGTGACACGATCAAAGCCCATAACTTGTATGGCCAGACAGCCCAGTGTCCATTGAAGGACCCCAGGGCTGTCTGACCATATTTCCTGTTGTTAGGGCATACTGAGGTATGTCCTAACAACTGCCTGTGTACAATCAGTACACAGGCTAATGTACTAGAATATAGATCTATGCCAGTACATTACAGTTCAAAAATCAAAATCAAAATGATAAATCCATTTACAGGGTCAAAAAAAACAAAGTTAAATGAATGTAATTTTTTTTTATGATAAATAAATAAATAAAAAGTAAAAAAATTCACAGAAGCACACATTTTTTTATAATAAGTAAACTTTTTAAAATATAAGTCCCAAAACATGAAATAATATAGACATATTTGGTATCGCCACGACTGTAACAACCTGTACAACAAATGTATGACATTATTTATGATGATCGGTGTATGGTGTAAAAAAAAAATATTAAAACTGCAGCGGATCCTTCAGCGGGTTCACCAGAGTGTCATCGAACCCATGGTTATATCAGATCATTCTCCGGTATTGCTAGAAATACATGACTGCTTTCCGAAGGGCTCGGACATCCTGTGGCGCTTCCCCAGTAACTTGACATCTGATGAATCGTTCCAATCTTTACTTAAAGGTTGGTGGGTGGATTTTGAGGATACCAATGGAACTGACTCACAGGATCCCCAGCTATTCTGGGACACCTCCAAAGCAGTCATGAGAGGGCAACTAATAGCGTATGTTTCAAAACTTAAAAACCAGACTAAATTGAAAATTGAGGAGTATGGCCTGGCTTTAAGGTAGACTTACACACGTTTCCAAGCAATGCCAACGCCCTCAAACAAAGAAGAATGGCAGAAAGCAAAGGGGGAATATGAATTGTGGTTGGATAAAGGGGAAAAGATGAAACGGTCCGCTTTTGAAGCGAAGCTGTTTCGATACGGAAACAAAGCGGGGAGGTTGTTGGCACGTCTGTCCAAACCTTTGGGACCACAATTCCATATTACCACATTGAAGGATAAATTGGGAACTTTGCAGTCACACCCTAAACAAGTTAATTCCATCTTAAAGCAATTTTATGAGGATCTGTATACAAAGCGAACATATACTCCTACCTCGCTCCCTACGGTCTTAGACTCCCCACATCTTCCCAAACTTACAGAGGAGGAACGGACATTCCTGAATTCCCCAATTACAGAAGTAGAGTTAAAATCTTGTATAAATTCACTGAAAATGCAGAAAGCCCCAGGCCCCGACGGATACGCCAGTGAATACTTCAAGGTCCTGAGGGATCAAATCACCCCGTGTTTACTTCAATTATATAATGGATATTTGTCAGGACAAAACATTCCGGCAGCCTCCAATGTCGCATACATAAAGGTCCTCCCAAAGCCAGGAAAGGACCCAGAATTAGCTTCCTCATACCGTCCGATTTCCTTAATCAACTCGGACTTAAAACTAATATCTAAACTTATGGCGGATAGATTAGCCACTATATTACCTAGAATAATTTCACCAAGCCAAGTCGGCTTTGTAAAAGGCCGCTCCGCGGTATCCAATATCAGGAAAATACTAACTGTACTAGATGATGTTAAAGTTAATCCGTCTGCTCACCCAAACCAAGCTATCCTTACTATAGACGCCGAAAAAGCGTTCGATATGGTTGATTGGGATTGGTTGGGAGGTACAATGGACTCTATGGGTATTTCAGGACCCTTTCGATACTTTATTGGAGCCTTATACTCGGCCCCTTCCGCAAAAGTATACACTCCAGGATTTCTTTCTTCCACCATCCCATTATATAGAGGGACACGTCAAGGCTGCCCTCTCTCCCCCCTCCTTTTTAATCTCGCATTGGAACCCTTTATTCGCACAATGGAGGCTGACGAAAGTGTAAGGGGCATCAGGGTGGGCACGGAAACAATTAAGGCAACATACTTTGCAGATGATGTCTTGATATTCCTATCAGACCCGCATCACGATCTTCCCCACGTCTTTGAACTTATTAAAAAATTTGAGAGCCACTCCGGCTTTAAAGTAAATGTCGCAAAATGTGAATTACTACACTTGACCAGTAACGGCGCAGCACACTTTAAACCTTCTTTGAGTATACCGGTTACTATAGCTAGGTCCTCCATTAAATACCTAGGGATAAACATAGGTCGCACACCGGACACAATATATAACCTCAATTACCCGGCGGTTATAAATAAAATTAAACAAGACCTTCAACGATGGCAGCATCTGCCTCTCTCCTTCATGGGGAGATGCCATCTTTTGAAAATGGTAAGCTTCCCGAGATTGCTTTATCCCCTACAGACAATTCCTCTTCTATTAAAACACACTGATATCAAGACATTAAATTCCATGTTCTCCGTCTACATATGGAATAAGAAACGCCCGAGAATAGCCTTAAAGAAACTTATGACACGCAAAGAAGGGGGGGTGTCAATATCCCGGATCTTCGTAGCTATAACTTGGCATGTTTGGCTCGTCATGGCCTTGACTGGCTACAAGGATCAAACTTTTATTCTAATTACGCACTTGAGGAGGGGGTGGTGGCTCCACTACATTTGTCATCGCTAATACATGTCTCTATTGGGAACATACCACAAGAAATCAAACATCGTATATTATTTAGGGATACCATTATGGCTTGGAAATCTATTAGAGCACTTTTTGGCCTCCCTCAACACGTTTCTAAGCATATGCATTTATGGGGACACCCGGAGTTTCCACAGGGGAGGGAGAACCCGCATTTCCGGGAAATGAAATTGTTGGGGATCTTCAAGCTTAATCATCTCTTGCACTCTACTGAAAATAGATATATGACATTTCAAGAGTTGCAAGTTGTAAACAACCTTTCCACAAGGCATCACCTAGCTTATTGCCAAATAATGTCCTTTTTAAGGTCAAAACTGCATAATATAGCCCCAGAATGCCCTAAGAACTTCTTGGATGACTTGATAGTGTCCCCCTCATCTAAATCCTCTTTATCTTTTTTGTATAGTACACTGAGAGAATCACTCGCTAAAGCTACCACTGCCACAATGTTTAAAATGTGGAGTAGAGAGCTTGTCCAGCAAGATCTTACCCAGCAGATATTGGGAGGGTGGGCAAAGGTGCGTAAAGCAGTTGTCTGTGAAAGATGGAGGGAGACGCATTTCAAGTTCATCCACAGGGCCATATACGGTTTTGATATTCCCCCACACCCTAACTGTCCGGATAGACAAGTAGCGTGCCCACGATGCCATGCACCCAAAACAAATTTATTTCATGGTTTGTGGACTTGCCCCAAATTATTTACATATTGGAACGAGATTTCTGGGATAATCAGGGATACATGGGGGGAGGCGGTCGCGGTGGAGCCATTACCTCTTTTATTTCATGCCTTTCCTGATACTCAGCATATTCCTCACGCACTTCATGCCTTTCTTCTGGTAGCCAAGAGGTCCTTGCTTGCCCTCTGGCTTAAACCACAGCTACCGTCAGGCCTAGAGGTTATTTCTCAGTTGAAAAAATATATATATATGGATCGGCTAGATATTGAACGAACAGCGGAATCTGGTTCATCAAAATTTTTTAAGAAATGGAACGTTTTTATATGTAAACATTTCCAGACCGACGAAATAAAGGATCTGATGACACTGTTCTATTATACCTCATGGTACCTGACGAGAGATGTGCAGGAACTTTAGGAGTGCTGAAAAGGTGATTCAGTTAGGCGCTAGGGAGTGATAGGGACCCACCTTCCTGTTCAGACACGGTTCGGTTATATGACCATTCTACAATTTAATATTAGAAACTTGCATATATAGGATGTCATGGGGGAGGGGGGAGTTTCAAGGGGTTAAAGGTTGATAACAATGTTAGCTATGCATGATCTATGTCAAATTCGTCTGCCAGTTCTGTACAATTTTGTATTGACGATCAGTTGAATAACTCACATGTAATGTCCAATGCAATGTCAGGCATCTGTTTCTGTTTATTATTGTTGGAAAAATTCAATAAAAATTGTTTTATAAAAACTGCAGCGGAACTGCTTTTTTTCTGCATTTTCGCCAAAATAAAAATGGATAGAAATTAAGCGATAATTTATTTGTACAAAAAATGGTACCTACATAAAGTCCAACTCGTCCCGCAAAAAACAAAGTCTCATACAACTAAGTCGTACAAAAAATAAAAGAGTTATGAGCGTCGGGATGCAAAGAGGGAAATATAAAAAAATTGTTTTGTCCTCAAGGCCAAAATTGGACGTGTCCTTAAGGGGTTAAACTGTATAATGAACGCTGTACAAAACAACAAGGGTGAAAATTCTTTTTGTTTTTTTTTCATTCCCATCTACCTCCACAAAATAAAATAAAAGTAATCAATTAATCCCATGTGCCCGAAAACGGTAAAAAATGAAAACTACATCTCAGTCCGCAAAAAGAAAGCCCACATATGGCTACATTGATGGAAAATTAGAAAAGTTATAGCTCTTGGAATTCGGTGAAAAAATAAGTGTTCTTGTTGTGCAAAAGTAGCAAAATATAAAAACGTACATTTTTGGTATTGCCGTAATCATACCTACCTATAGAATAAAGATAACACATTATTTATGCTTCATGGTGAGCGGCGTAAATAAAAAAAACTAACTATTTCGCAATAGCTGTTTTTTTCAATTCCCCCCCCCCCAAAAAAAAGTTTGAGAAGGTAAATCAATAAGTTCTGTGCACCCTAAAGGGTGCCATTGAAATATCCCATGTTGTCATGATCTCAAGCATCTATTAGAACTCCAGAACGGCTTTAAGGAGTTGAAAAGTCTAAATAAAGCTCATAACTGAGTACTCAATGATCTACTTTACTGCAGCCTCTTCTAGTAAGGCAATCTAGTGGAACGGCCCTGGGACGAAACAAGGATGTGAACCCCTTCTTTAAAGTTTAACTCTGGTTTTGTAAAACTTTTAACCTGCCTAAGAGATTTGTCAAACGTTTTAATCATTGCTGATGAGGTAGATTCTACAATCACTGGAATGAGAGGACCCTGGTGGTTATATGAGCACCATGCCATTCTTTGAAGATCTCCAAGCCAGGGTTGGACTAAGCGTCCTCTGTTGGGCCTAGGTTCTGACACAATAATGAAACCCTGCCCCAACAGGGACCATGAGGTTGAATATAGACAACCCCAAGGACAAATCATTTGCTAATGGGTTGTATTAAGGTCCTTTTACACCTGCCAATATGGGCCGTGAAAACGTGCGCCAAATAACGAGACTGTTTGTTGATCGGCGCTCATTTGCTCCTTTCACAAGGAGCTATGATTGGTTATGTATGGGACAAGCGATCATTCTACTACAATCGCTGATCCCCATGCATTTCCATAATGCATTTCCATCATGTCGGCAACACATCTCCCTGTTTAAACAGGGAGATGTGCTGCCGACAACGATAATATTTATTGCTGAATAAAAGATATGATCAGCCGATGAACGACTGTTTGCTCGTTCATCGGCTGGTCGTTGCCCTGCCTATAAAGGGCAATGATCGGGAATGAACGTTCATATGAATGCTCATTTACCCGATCTTTGTCCCGTGTAAAAGGGCATTTACTTTTCTGGGTTATTCCACAAATTGGCTATTTTACCCTCCTGACCTGTGAGTGCACACAAACATGTTCTGTACAGCTTGATGGATGGGCCCTCTGAAGAACTTAGTCTGAATTTACCCTGATCCAACACTTGTCTGAGCTTAATGTTGATGATATTCCTGTCACGGCGCGGGCTGTGCACCCTACTGCCACAAGAAGTTGATCCTGCCGTGCTCGCAGGTACTGCAGGTCTGGGAACTGGAAAACACTAGGAGACCATTTGCAAGGACCTACTTAAGGTAACACAACAACGCTCAGGCAAAGATCGAGAGGGCAGAGCCCCTTTTATAATCCAGAGGCATTCTAGGCTAATTGCAGCTATTCTGCAAATGTGCGCGTACTGGCCCTTTAAGGCCGTGAACGCGCGCGCCCTGCGGAAGACAGTGTCCGGACCAGGAAGTGAGTGCCGGCGTCTCTCAGGGGGGAGATGCCGCCGAGAACTCACACGTCCATGGCCGCAGCCATCATATGGTAAGTCAGGACGACGGTCCGCGGCCATAGATGTTACAGTATCCCCCCTCTTAAGCCCCCTCTTCTTGGGACCAGAGCGGGAGAGAAACTTCTTCACGAGGACGGTGCAAACTTGCAAGATGGCACCCTCAGCCGGATATTTTTGGAAGACAGCCAGACCTTAGTACCTGGAAGAAACTGGGGAAGTTCACGTATTCTAGTGTCTGCCTTTTTCTTCATGCGGTCGACCGCCAGCAGAATAGAAGATCGGGTCTGCTGCCAGATCTGTAGAAAGTCCCTGAAGGTAGAGTCAGCTACAGGCACCTGGGACATAGTGGAGACAGGAAGAGGTATTCGTGGATGTTGGTCATAAACAATGAAGAATGGACCGGAGGTGCTGGACTCACTAATATGGTTATTACAAGAGAACTCAGCGCAAGGAAGCAGCTGCACCCAGTCATCATGCTGTCTGGAGATAAAGTGCCGCAGATAGTTCTCCATAATCTGTTTAACCCTCTCGAATTGACCATTGGACTGGGGATGGTAGGCCGAGGAGAAGTCCAACTTTACACCGAGGAGACCACAGAGTGCTCTCCAGAACTTTGAGGTGAACTGTACCCCTCATTCCGAGACAATATGCAGAGGCAGGCCGTGTAGGCGGAACATGTGTTGAACAAAGAGATCGGCCAGTCGGGAAGCAGAAGGCAGGCCAGTCAGTAGAACAAAATGAGCCATATTGGAAAATCGATCCACACTGCATCCAGCAGAGAGAGGCAGATCTGTGACAAAGTCCATTGCAATATGTCGCCAGGGGGGATCAGGCACAGGCAGTGGTTGGAGCAGACCAGCTGGTTTGGAGTGGGCAACTTTGTTTGCTACGCATACCGTACAGGAAGAGACAAAGTCCATAATGTCCTTGGGCAGCTTGGGCCACCAGAACTGACGGGCAATTAGGTCTCGGGTCTTACGGGCAACCGCATGACCTGCCAACTTGGAACTGTGTCCCCAGCGAAGGATTCTTCCTCTGTCTGCCAGACGTACAAAGGTCCTTCCCAGTGGAATGTCTCTAACTTGCTGAGGGTTGACAGAGAAGATGCAGGAAGAGTCAATAATATTCCTTGGGGACTCCACTCCTTTAAGCCTTGAAGGCGTGGCCATTCCAGGACAGCCTTTACCTTCTCAGGATCCATTTTGAGGCCCTGATCGGAGATGATATAGCCCAGGAAGGGTAGAGGCTTTCTTTCCAACACGCACTTCTCCAGCTTGGCATATAGGTGAATCTCCCTTAATCGAAGCAAAACCTGGTGGACATGTCTCTGATGAGTTACTGGATCTGGGGAAAAAAATCAAAATGTCATCGAGATACACCACAACACAGACATAGAGGAGATCACGGAAAATGTAATTGACGAATTCCTGAAAATCCGCGGGGTCGTTACACAGGCCGAAGGGCATAACCAGGTATTCCTAGTGGCCATCACGTGTATTAAATGCAGTCTTCCACTCGTCATCCTGATGAATCCGGATTAGATTGTAGGCCCCCCGCAGGTCTAGTTTAGAAAATTTTTTGCCCCCCCGTATGCGATCAAACAGTTCAGAGATTAAAGGCAATGGGCATCTGTTCTTTACCATGATCTGGTTGAGACCCCGGTAGTCAATGCAGGGTCAGAGGAATCCGTCTTTTTTCTTGACAAAGAAAAACCCGACTCCGGCCGGGGATGAGGATTTACGTATGAAGCCCCTCTCTAGATTCTCCTTAATATAGGCAGACATTGACTGGGTTTTAGGTAAGGAGAGAGGGTATACTCTACCGCGAGGAGGGGACGAATCAGGAACCAAGTCAATAGGACAATAATATGCTCGATGTGGTGGCAACGTCTCCGTTTTTTTCTTGTCGAAAACATCTGAGAACTGAGAGCAACAAGGAGGCAACTGTAAAGGATCTGCCATTCACAACTTCTGTGTATACGCCCATAGGAAATCAGTCTGCACCTGAGTCTATGTCTCTGAGACTGACTCCATCTTCCACCACTCAGGATGGCAGGCTTAGGAGCGGGAGAGCCTATCATAGCCTGGCCAGACGGAGCTAGCTCCCGCCCTCTGTCTATTTATACCTGCCTTTCCTGTTCCTCCTTTGCTTGTGATTCTTCTCGTGTGGTTTCCTGGCCCAGCTACAGCTTCTGACTATTTGATCCTGCTCCATACTGACCCTGGCTTACTGACTACTCTCCTGCTCTGCGTTTGGTACCTCGTTCACTCCTGGTTTGACTCGGCTCGTTCACCACTCTTGTTGCTCACGGCGTTACCTGGGGGTATTTCTTGTAGTGTACCTTGATGACATACTGGTGTTTTTCAAGGACTTGTCCTCCCACATTGAGCATGTCAGGAAGGTGCTTCAGGTCCTTCGGGAAAACAAACTGTTTGCGAAAACCGAAAAATGTGTGTTTGGGGTACAGGAGATACCATTTTTGGGTCAAATCCTCACTCCTCATGAATTCCGCATGGACCCCGCCAAGGTCCAGGCTGTGGCGGAATGGGTCCAACCTGCCTCCCTGAAGGCGTTACAGTGTTTCTTGGGGTTCGCTAATTATTACAGGAGATTTATTGCTAACTTCTCGGTCATCGCTAAGCCTCTTACGGACCTCACTCGCAAAGGTGCTGATCTCCTCCACTGGCCTCCTGAGGCTGTCCAGGCTTTTGAGTTCCTTAAGAAGTGCTTTATCTCGGCCCCAGTGCTGGTTCAGCCCAACCAAATGGAGCCATTTATCGTGGAAGTTGACGCATCCGAGGTGGGAGTGGGGGATGTCTTGTCCCAGGGTACCAGGTCCCTCACCCATCTCCGTCCCTGTGCCTACTTCTCCAGGAAGTTTTCGCCCACTGAGAGCAACTATGATATTGGCAACCGCGAACTCTTAGCCATTAAATCGGCATTTGAAGAGTGGCGCCACTTCCTGGAGGGGGCTAGGCACCAGGTAACGGTCCTTACCGACCACAAGAATCTGGTTTTCCTAGAATCTGCCCGGAGGCTAAACCCGAGACAAGCTCGATGGGCGCTATTTTTTACAATATTCAACTTTTTGGTTACCTATAGGTAAGATCCTGCTTGTATTTTGCCTCCTGGTATAATCATTTCTTCTATTGATTCTGATTTAGTCTCTGAAATTGCGGCTGATCAAGGTTCAGCTCCCGGGAACCTTCCTGATGACAAGCTGTTTGTTCCCCTGCAATTCCGGCTAAGGGTACTTAGGGAAAATCATGACTCCGCACTATCTGGTCATCCAGGCGTCCTGGGTACCAAACACCTCATTGCTAGAAACTATTGGTGGCCTGGGTTGCCTAAAGACGTTAAGGCCTACGTCGCCGCTTCTGAGGTTTGTGCTCGGTCTAAGACTCCCAGGTCCCGACCATCGGGCTTACTACGTTCTTTGCCCATTCCCCAGAGACCTTGGACCCATATCTCCATGGATTTTATCACCGATTTGCCTCCATCTCAAGGCAAGTCGGTGGTGTGGGTTGTAGTAGACCGCTTCAGTAAAATGTGCCACTTTGTGCCCCTCAAGAAACTACCCAATGCCAAGACGTTAGCCACCCTGTCCTTCTCCTCTGCCTTCCATCCTGAAACTAATGGCCAAACTGAGAGGACTAATCAATCTCTAGAACAATATTTAAGGTGTTTTATCTCTGACTGTCAATATGATTGGGTCTCATTCATTCCCCTCGTCGAATTTTCCCTTAATAACCGGGTCAGTAACTCGTCAGGGGTCTCCCCCTTTTTCTGTAATTTTGGGTTTAATCCACGGTTCTCCTCCGTTTCACCTGGTAGTTCCAACAATCCCGAGGTAGAGGTCGATTATCGGGAACTGTGCACAGTCTGGGCCCAGGTTCAGAAGAACCTAGAGGCGTCCCAGAGCGTACAAAAAACTCAGGCTGATAGAAGACGTTCTGCTAACCCCTTGTTTATGGTCGGGGATCTGGTGTGGTTATCGTCTAGGAACCTGCGCCTTAAGGTCCCGTCCAAGAAGTTTGCTCCCCGGTTTATTGGGCCGTATAAGGTCATTGAAGTCCTCAATCCTGTCTCCTTCCGACTGGAGTTGCCCCCATCTTTTAGAATACACGACGTGTTTCATGCCTCCCTCCTTAAACGCTGCTCCCCGTCCTTGGCTCCCTCGAGGAAACCTCCTGTTCCCGTTCTCACCCCTGAGGGTGGCCAAGATTGTGGACAGCAAGATGGTCCAAGGCTCCCTCCAGTACCTGGTCCATTGGAGAGGGTACGGGCCTGAGGAGAGGACTTGGGTACCCGCCAGGGATGTTCACGCTGGGGTATTGCCCTGACCCTGGCTTACTGACTACTCTCCTGCTCTGCGTTTGGTACCTCGTTCACCACTCTTGTTGCTCACGGCGTTGCCGTGGGCAACTGCCCCATTTCCCTTAGCTTTGTGTACCCTTGTCTGTTTGTCTTGTGCACTTACTGAGAGTAGGGACCGCCGCCCCGTCGCCTAGGGCGGGTCGTTGCAAGTAGGCAGGGACAGAGTGGCGGGTAGATTAGGGCTCACTTGTCCGTTTCTCTACCCCCATCATTACAGCAACCCTGCCAATGACTGATACGGGGGAGACTGAGGCGGATGGATATGCCCCAGACAACGGTTGAGTCACTTGGGCCCCCACTGGAGAACCTCTCTGGAGTTCCAATCCAGGACTGGGGCCTGTAGACGGAGCAAAGGCAAACCCAGCAGCACAGGGTTGACGGCCTTGGGCAGGACAAACAGGGAGATGAGCTTAGAGTGAAGAGCTCCTACTTGAAGCCTCAGCAGCTTGGTCACAGACAATATTGGGTCAGGCAGCGGCAGTCCATCTACCGAGGCAACGACCAATGTCTTCTCCAGAAGGACAGTGGGCAAGTGAAGAAGATCCACAAGGTCTTGGCATATGAAATTGGCTGCAGAGCCAGAGTCCAGGTAGGCAGAGACCGGATGGGGCCTCTCACCAGCGACAATGGTCACAGGGATGAACAACTTGGAGGAGAGTTCTCTATCAAATGCTGTGTCACCCAGGGTTATCTCTCCAACCAACCCTAGGCGTTGGATTTTTTGGCTTCTGGGGACACAGACGCACGACATGGCCAGCGAGGCCGCAATATAGACAGAGTCCAGAAGTGCGCCTGTGCTGTTTCTCCTGAACAGATAGCTTAAGCCGATCCACTTGCATCGGGACCTCGGGTGGAGTAGTAGATGAAGGCAAGAAGGGTTGCTGGAAGTTGGGCGCCAGTCTAGGAAGCCTTCTCTCTTGTCAAGCCTCTTGGGATCTTTCTCTGAGCCTCATGTCCACTCGGGTGGCAAGTAGAATCAGGTCGTCCAAGGTAGATGGTAGATCCCGAGCAGCAAGTTCGTCCTTGATCTCGGATAATAGGCCATGCCAGAAGGAGGCTACCAACGCCTCATTGTTCCAGGACAGCTCTCCTGCCAGGGTCCGGAACTGGATGGTGTACTCCCCCATGAAGTCGTCCTCCTGGCGAAGGTTCAGCATAGCAGTAGCTGCCGACGAGATTTGTCCAGGCTCCTCGAACACAGTGCGGAATAACCGCACGAACCTCTGGAAGTCTCGGGTCCCTGTCGTTCCAAGATTGGATTCGCCCATGCCAGGGCCTTGCCAGCAAGTAACGAGATAATGAAGGCGATCCTGGCTCTGTCTGAAGGAAAGGCTCTGGCGTGCAGGGTGAAGTGGATATGACACTGGTTAAGAAATACCTTGCGTCTCCATGGAAACGAGGTGGCAGTGGCAGCGAGAACCGAGGATCAGAACCGGAGCTGCCAGGAGGTGTAGCAGGAGGATCAGTCGGAGAGGCTGGAACAGGAGCAGAGAAGGAAGCAGCTAGCGCCCCTAGCTGCTGTGCCATGGAGTCTACTGCCACAAGAAGTTGATCCTGCCGTGCTCGCAGGTACTGCAGGTCTGCCTGCATGGCTTGGGAGGGTGACATGCCCTTGAATTGAACAGCGGGGTCCATGGCCTGAGCGTACAGTCACGGCGCGGGGTGTGGACTCACTGGGCCGTACCACGTAGCGGGATAGCAGCTGGCCAAACAGGTACAATACAATGTCTATAGTCAAGAAAGGGTACCTGAGGCAATGCAGACAGTAGCAGTGGATTCAGGCTAAGATGAGGCTCCGACAGCAGACAGACACCCGGCGGGGTGTGACACAATAGATGCAGCGGAAGACACAACACGACTCCAACTCTTGATGGCACAGAGGCACGGTAGCACGGGATACAGGGTACAAGCAGCAGGAACGGTAACACTGGGAACTGGAAAACACTAGGAGACCATTTGCAATGACAAACTTAGGTAACACAACAACGCTCAGACAATGATCAAGAGGGCAGAGCCCAGTCCAGGAGCATTTTGGGCTAATTGCAGATTTTCTGCAACAGTGCGCGTACTGGCCCTTTAAGGAGGGAGATGCCGCCGAGAACTCACACGTCCATGGCCGCGGCCGTCAGAAGGTAAGTCAGGACGGTGGTCCGCGGCCATAGATGTTACAATTCACATAGAATGGATGATAACCAACAGGATTGGATCATCTTTTTTGGATACAATTTTCCTCCACTGTTTTTTATGATTATGAAGAGCGAATGCTTAGTCTAGAAGACTTTATTTGTTTATTTCTGTGAAATGTCTCCAGTAGGATGACTTTTATTAGTATATGTTTAGTTCTATGAAATCATTACACGGTAACGTTTCTCCATTTAATCTGATATGTCATGTTGTTTACAAAGCAGTGTGATTTCTCCTGTAAAAGAACAGGTGCGGGATGTATTTTGCACAGCCTGATTTGAAAAGATTCTGTTTTAATGTAGCATATCTTTGAACATAAGAGCTCATGTTCCTGGTATTTAGAGTAGCTAATCCCAGCAAATGTTTATTCCAGCAAACAGCGGGACAACAGCATTCATCTGTGCAGGAAAACACACCAGTGAATTTCAACCTATTTGCCTATAAATACTTTTAGTCTCTTTGAATGCCTTATTCATTCCTTGCTGTGAACTGGTTTTTAAAGTAATAACATTTATATGAAGTCTACCTTGTTTATTCCTTAATTATACATTGAGTATTGTGGATAGAAAATTGGCCTCCACTTGTCTGTGTCATGGTGTCTCTTTGCCCACAATGAATAAATAATATCACTGGACGTAGCTGTAAACTCATATCTAATGTGTTCCGGTGAGAAGTTCCTTTATTGTTTAGATATCATCAAGGCTGCTTAGGGTTTGCAATGTACTAGAGTCTCCATGTTGGTTGCAGGCCAGAGACAGGTCTCAATGAGAAAAAAAACCTTGAAATGACATTTATTGCTTACACATTCTTTGTAATAATACATGTAAATAATTAAAAGGGTCCTACCGGTTGTAGTAGAGTGGCCCCATAGCAAATGAAAATAAGCCGTTCCTGCACATCTTCATAGAGATTATAATGCATTCCTTGACCCGACTTTTTACCCTCCAGCATGTCTAGGATTGACCTAAATCCTCTTCCCTTCCACTTCTGGGACAGGTATGAACACCCTCCTCCCCACCTGTAATAAACCAAGTGCCTTCACAAGATGCGTGAAGAGAGTACCCAGTCAAAACACTGAGTTTGGGGCTTGAGGAAGTGTGGGATCGGTCTGGCCCACATAATATTTTTTAAGTGGACCCAGGTCTAACAACTAGGCCCAAGTCAAACAGGTACCAAGAGGTCTAGTTGCAACCCTTTTAGCTATGCCCCTGCTCTTAGTTTAAATTTTACAGTAGGTATATGTTCTATGTGCCTTTTTATGGCCATAGTCTCACAATACAGTTTGGTAAAGTTTTCGATGCATTTTTATTTTTAGCCCAAATGAGGCATGGATGCTAAAGAGAGGAACCGTATAATGGAAGGACTTACACTCATCCAATTCCAATGTTGGCACAAAAACTGCATCAAAACTCCACTGTATATACAGGGTTTAACGCGGTTTTCCCTCTAAGAACATGTATCACCTATCCACAGGATAGGTGATAAATGTATGATCGATGGGGGTGCTCCTTTTCACTCCACAATTGCTGGATGGAGCTGCAGTCTGGCTGCCCCTCCATTCAATGGCTATAAGAATGACAGAAACAGCCTAATGCTATACTCGACTGTTTCCGTCAGCCCCATAGATAATGAATGGAGGGGCAGCACACATGCCAGACTGCCACTCCATTCAAAATCCTCCTCGCTGCCATTATGCAATGAGGAGGCCCTGTTCTAATGATCAGTGGGGGTCCCAGTGGTGGTGCCACCAACAGTCCTGTGAATAGGTGATTAATGTTCTTAGTAGAAAAAAAAAACCTTTAGGACTATTCCCTTCTAAACAGAGATAAATGGGACCTAATGAATGCCAGATTACTTAACAATTCAGAATTATTGGATAGTCAAAGAAAAAGATATAAAATGTACTTGTAAATGTAGAGAAATTAAAGAGAGACAGTCCTAAATAATATTCTAATACAGTATTTACTGCTATGACTTTGTCTTTCAATCAGAGCAATGTCGTAATTGGTTCTCTCCACTAAATCTTGTGGTGGTTTTGTGTAATTCAAGATTATCATGCATTATCAGTGGTAGATTATCAGAATTTGTCATTTATTAGAAGCTGGATTAAAGGAATGCAAGTGTAAATTGACATTGAAAAAAAAAAAGAAACAGATAAAAACCCACTCCTTATAGTGTAGTATATCCTAATGGAAATGAATAAAAATAAACCAAAATGCACTCATACTTCAAAAGCATAATTGAATTTTTTTTTGTTTTCTCACCTATACTTTTTACTGATCTGTCAAGTCATAATTTTCATCCTTATCTTTTTTTTTTTGTTGGTTAAGTGGTTCTCCAAGATAATAATTAGCGCTAGACATGCAAGTACATAAATCCCCATGTACATATACTTCGTCCGTTTCAATAAAACAGTCATCTTCCTTCACAGATATGATATATCTCTTAGACATCAATGCTATTTTACCTTTTTGTTAAAGGGTCCACTAATCATAGACTAGCCACTGGGGCAATTTCCAATTGCATAGTTCCTATTGAAATCAATGGGCTGTCCATGTAATACTTGGATGTCCCAGGTCTTCCAGAGCAAGCACTGTTATTTGCTAATAGATGAGGGTGCTGAACAGGGTACTTGTAAAGGATCTGCCAGGCACTACGTCTGGGTATACTCCCAGGATTAATCAGTCGACACCTGAGGCCAGACCTCTGAGACTGACACCTGCTCCCACCAATCAGGGTGGCAGGCTCAGGAGTGGGAGAGCCTATCGCGGCCTGGTCAGTCAGAGTTAGCTCCGCCCCCTGTCCATTTATACCTGCCGTTTTCTCTTCCTCCTTGCTTGTTATTCTTCTTGGATTCCTGGCCCCACTGCTGCCTTGCTCCAGCCTGCTTCTGCCATGCTTCTGCCTTGCTTCAGTTCCATTTATCCTGCGTTGCTCTGCCCCTGGCTTGCTTCTGCTCCGTGCTCCCGTTTGTATACTCCACTACTTCCTGATCCTGACTGGCTCATTCACCGCTCCGTTTCCTCGCGGCGTTCCGTGGGCTACTGTATTCCCTTGCGTGTTCCCTGTTTGTACTCCCTTGCACTTAGACAGCGTAGGGACCGCCGCCAAGTTGTACCCCGTTGCCTAGGGCGGGTCGTTGCAAGTAGGCAGGGACAGGGCGGTGGGTAGATTAGGGCTCACTTGTTCCCTTCACCTCCTTCCTGCCATTACATAATAACAAGCCCTTACCTAGTCTACCATTTCTTCTACGCTGACGCTATCATGGACCCCCTTGAGACCCTGACCCAGCAGATGCAGGGCCTCTCCCTACAGGTCCAGGCCCTGGCTCAGAGGGTCAATCAGTCTGACGCTGCCTTTGTAGTACCCCTCACCTCACCTTTAGAACCCAACCTCAAGTTACCTGACCGGTTCTCAGGGGACCGTAAGACTTTTCTCTCCTTCCGGGAGAGTTGCAGACTTTATTTCCGCCTAAGACCTCACTCCTCAGGTTCCAAGAACCAGCGGGTGGGTATCATTATATCCCGACTCCAGGAAGGGCCCCAAGAGTGGGCCTTCTCCTTGGCTCCTGACGCCCCTGAACTTTCCTCCGTTGATCGGTTTTTCTCTGCCCTCGGTCTCATTTACGACGAGACTGACAGGATTGCCTTAGCCGAGAGTCAGCTGGTGACCTTATGTCAGGGTAGGAGACCTGTTGAGGAATACTGTTCTGATTTTAGAAAGTGGTGCGTAGCTTCTCGGTGGAACGACCCGGCCCTAAAGTGCCAGTTTAGGTTAGGATTATCTGACGCCCTGAAGGATCTGCTGGTTAGCTACCCCTCTTCTGACTCCCTAGACCAGGTTATGGCCCTAGCAGTACGACTTGACCGACGTCTCAGGGAACGTCAGCTTGAACGTTTCAATGTTTTCCCCTCTGACTGCCCTGCGATTCCCCCCGAGGTCCCGTCTCCTCGCTCTTCCACGGAGGACTCGGAGGTACCTATGCAACTCGGGGCCTCCATGTCCCCTCGACAACGTAGAGAGTTTCGCAGGAAGAATGGTCTCTGCTTCTATTGCGCCTAAGTGATCATCGGGGAGGTCACTTGGGCGCACAGGTATTTCCCGTTAATACTAAACGCAATAAGATTTTGCTTCCCTTTCAGGTCTCGTTTGCTGGCCGGTCTGCCACTGGCAGTGCCTTCGTGGATTCGGGCTCATCTGCTAATATCATGTCTGTGGAATTTGCTATGTCTCTAAAAATGCCTTTTATTGATTTACCTTATCCTATCCCGGTAGTGGGTATCGACTCCACTCCTCTTGCTAATGGTTATTTAACTCAGCATACTCCTGTTTTTGAACTCCGTGCTCTGTACTGGTGATGCAGGGATTATCGTCCGATCTGGTATTAGGTCTTCCCTGGTTGCAGCTGCATAATCCCACGTTTGATTGGAATACTTGGGATCTCACCAAATGGGGTAGTGATTGCCTGATGTCATGTCTTTCGGTTAACTCTATTTCTCCCCGGGAGGAGGTAAACACGCTTCCTGAGTTTGTTCAGGACTTCGCTGATGTGTTTTCTAAGGAGGCCTCCGAGGTGTTGCCCCCTCATAGAGATTACGATTGCGCCATCGATTTGGTGCCTGGTGCCAAGCTTCCTAAGGGGAGGATATTTAATCTTTCATGTCCTGAACGTAAAGCTATGAGGGAGTATATCCAAGAATGCCTGGCCAAGGGTTTCATTCGCCCCTCGACTTCTCCTGTAGGTGCTGGCTTCTTCTTCGTGGGGAAGAAGGATGGTGGTCTTAGGCCGTGCATTGATTATCGGAACTTGAATAAGGTCACAGTAAGGAACCAGTATCCCCTTCCTTTGATTCCGGATCTTTTTAATCAGGTTCAGGGGGCCCAATGGTTCTCTAAGTTCGATCTACGGGGGGCATATAACCTTATCCGCATCAAAGAGGGGGATGAGTGGAAAACTGCGTTCAACACGCCCGAAGGTCATTTCGAATACCTAGTCATGCCCTTTGGGTTGTGTAATGCCCCTGCCGTCTTCCAGAATTTTATTAATGAAATTCTGAGAGATTACCTGGGTAATTTTCTTGTAGTGTACCTTGATGACATACTGGTGTTTTCCAAGGACTGGTCCTCGCACGTGGAGCATGTCAGGAAGATCCTCCAGGTCCTTCGGGAAAATAATCTGTTTGCGAAGACCGAAAAATGTGTGTTTGGGGTACAGGAGATACCATTTTTAGGTCAAATCCTCACTCCTCATGAATTCCGCATGGACCCTGCCAAGGTTCAGGCTGTGGCGGAATGGGTCCAACCGGCCTCCCTGAAGGCGCTACAGTGTTTTTTGGGGTTCGCTAACTATTACAGGAGATTTATTGCCAACTTCTCGGTCGTCGCTAAGCCTCTTACGGACCTCACTCGCAAGGGTGCTGATGTCCTCCATTGGCCCCCTGAGGCCGTCCAGGCTTTTGAGACCCTCAAGAAGTGCTTTATCTCGGCCCCCGTGCTGGTTCAGCCCAACCAAAGGGAGCCATTTATTGTGGAGGTTGACGCGTCCAAGGTGGGAGTGGGGGCCGTCTTGTCCCAGGGTACCAGCTCCCTCACCCATCTCCGCCCCTGTGCTTACTTCTCTAGGAAGTTTTCGCCCACGGAGTGTAACTATGATATTGGCAACCGCAAACTTTTAGCCATTAAATGGGCTTTTGAAGAGTGGCGTCACTTCTTGGAGGGGGCCAGACACCAGGTAACGGTCCTTACTGACCACAAGAATCTGGTTTTCCTAGAATATGCCCAGAGGCTTAATCCTAGACAAGCTCGTTGGGCACTATTCTTTACCAGATTTAATTTCTTGGTTACCTATAGGGCTGGGTCCAAAAATATTAAGGCTGATGCACTGTCACGAAGTTTCATGGCTAATCCTCCTTCTGAGAAGGATCCTGCTTGTATTTTATCCCCTGGTATAATTGTTTCTGCCACTGATTCTGACTTAGCCTCTGACATCGCGGCTGATCAAGGTTCAGCTCCCGGGAACCTCCCTGGGGACAAACTGTTTGTCCCCCTGCAATACCGGCTAAGGGTACTCAGGGAAAACCATGACTCCGCTCTATCTGGTCATCCTGGCATCTTGGGTACCAAACTCCTCATTACCAGAAACTATTGGTGGCCTGGGTTGCCTAAAGACGTTAGGGCTTACGTCGCCGCTTGTGAGGTCTGTGCTAGGTCCAAGACCCCTAGGTCCCGACCTGCGGGCTTACTACGTTTCTTGCCCATTCCCCAGAGACCTTGGACCCATATCTCCATGGATTTTATCACCGATTTTCCTCCATCTCAGGGCAAGTCGGTGGTGTGGGTGGTAGTAGACCGCTTCAGCAAGATGTGCCACTTTGTGCCCCTTAAGAAACTACCTAACGCCAAGACGTAAGCTTCTTTGTTTGTGAAACACATTCTGCGTCTCCATGGGGCCCCAGTCAATATCGTTTCGGACAGAGGGGTACAATTTGTTTCCTTATTTTGGAGAGCTTTTTGTAAAAAGTTGGAGATTGATCTATCCTTCTCCTCCGCTTTCCATCCCGAAACTAATGGCCAAACGGAAAGGACTAACCAATCCCTGGAACAATATTTAAGGTGTTTCATTTCTGACTGTCAATTTGATTGGGTCTCATTCCTTCCCCTCGCCGAATTTTCCCTGAATAACCGGGTCAGTAACTCGTCAGGGGTCTCCCCGTTTTTCTGTAATTTCGGGTTTAATCCTAGGTTCTCCTCCGTTTCCCCTGGTTGTTCCAATAATCCCGAGGTAGAGGACGTTCATCGGGAACTGTGCACAGTCTGGGCCCAGGTTCAGAAGAACCTAGAGGCGTCCCAGAGCGTACAAAAGATTCAGGCTGATTGTAGACGTTCTGCTAACCCCCGGTTTGTCGTCTGGGATCTGGTGTGGTTGTCGTCGAGGAACTTGCGCCTTAAGGTCCCGTCCAGGAAGTTTGCTCCCCGATTTATTGGACCTTATAAGGTCATTGAAGTCCTCAACCCTGTATCCTTCCGTCTGGAGCTGCCCCCATCCTTTCGCATACACGACGTCTTCCATGCCTCCCTCCTGAAACGCTGCTCCCCGTCCTGGTCCCCCTCGAGGAAACCTCCTGTTCCCGTTCTCACCCCTGAGGGGGTGGAATTCGAGGTGGCCAAGATTGTGGACAGTCGGATGATCCAGGGCTCCCTCCAGTACCTGGTCCATTGGAGAGGATACGGGCCGGAGGAGAGGACTTGGGTACCTGCTCGAGATGTTCACGCTGGGGTATTGATCAGGAGTTTCCACCTTCTCTTCCCCACTAAACCGGGTCCTCTTAGTAAGGGTCCGGTGGCCCCTCATAAAAGGGGGAGTACTGTAAAGGATCTGCCAGGCACTACGTCTGGGTATACTCCCAGGATTAATCAGTCGACACCTGAGGCCAGACCTCTGAGACTGACACCTGCTCCCACCAATCAGGGTGGCAGGCTCAGGAGTGGGAGAGCCTATCGCGGCCTGGTCAGTCAGAGTTAGCTCCGCCCCCTGTCCATTTATACCTGCCGTTTTCTCTTCCTCCTTGCTTGTTATTCTTCTTGGATTCCTGGCCCCACTGCTGCCTTGCTCCAGCCTGCTTCTGCCGTGCTTCTGCCTTGCTTCAGTTCCGTTTATCCTGCGTTGCTCTGCCCCTGGCTTGCTTCTGCTCCGTGCTCCCGTTTGTATACTCCACTACTTCCTGATCCTGACTGGCTCATTCACCGCTCCGTTTCCTCGCGGCGTTCCGTGGGCTACTGTATTCCCTTGCGTGTTCCCTGTTTGTACTCCCTTGCACTTAGACAGCGTAGGGACCGCCGCCAAGTTGTACCCCGTCGCCTAGGGCGGGTCGTTGCAAGTAGGCAGGGACAGGGCGGTGGGTAGATTAGGGCTCACTTGTTCCCTTCAACTCCTTCCTGCCATTACAGTACTGCCCTCTAATAGCTCACGATTCCCTAATAGGGTATATGGAAATTGATTTTGTAAACTAGACAATATATTTCCTAAAAACCCCTTTCAATTGCACATGGAGGTTTTTTCATTGCATGAATGTAACAAAAAAAGCCTCCATGTGCCGCTGTACAGAGCCGTGTGCACATGGCCTAAGTGGAATGGTAGTCTGTTTCCACAAAGAAGACATTTATTTTTTTGTGCGATACTATACCCCATTCTGGCAGACAACTTGGCATACAGATCTTAACTAATAAACATGACAGTGACTTGCGGGTGTATATAAACCGTCATTTCTGCGCCTGGAATGCTTTGATTTTTGACTTGTTTTATTGACTTATTTTGAAGTGTTACATAAATCACTGTCTAGTGTTGTAGCGCCTCTGCCAAGGGATTGAGTTGGAGGAGACTTGTCTAGTGCGGAGTCAGTCCAGTCCAGTATTTCCTTAGGCAACCCCAGTGTCCATAAGTAAAAGTAAACACAGCTTTTCTCCAAGCTGATTCTGCAAAACTTCAGCACAGCAGAATAATCAGAGCACGGTGAATATCAGGACAGACACAGAAAACGTTCATTAGGCACTTAGCTTGTTAGATACTGTGTTTGTTAATAGAAAGCTCTTCCTAAGGCCCCATACACACGAACGTAAAAACGCCCGTAATCACGGGCCGTAATTACGGGCCCATAGACTTCTATTCGCCACGGGTACCTCCCCGTATGCTTACGGGAAGGTGCCCGGGCCGTTAAAAAATATAGAACATGTCCTATTTTAGGCCGTAATTACGGCACGGGCAGGCCCATAGAAGTCTATGGGGCTCCCGTAATTACTAGTGACTACGTGTGTGCACCCGTAATTACGGAAGCGTTGCTAGGCGACGTCAAGGGATAGTCACTGTCCAGGGTGCTGAAAGAGCTAAACGATCGTCAGTAACTGTTTCAGCACCCTGGACAGTGCTACCGATCACAATATAAATCAACGTGTAAAAAAAAAAAGACGCTCATAGTTACCCAGAACTCCCTGCTTCTTCCTCCAGTCCGGCCTCCCGGGATGACGTTTCAGCCCATGTGATCACTGCAGCCAATCACAGGCCAATCACAGGCTGCAGCTGTCACATAGACTGACGCGTCATCCAGGGAGGTCGGGCTGGATGTCAAGAGAGGGACGCGTCACCAAGACAACGGCCAGGTAAGTATGAATTAATTTTACTTTTTTTTTACGGAAAGGGCTGTACCTTCTCTCTATCCTGCACTGATAGAGAGAAGGGCTGCCGATTAGTGCAGTGCAATTTTGCAGTGAAAACGTGCCCGTAAATACGGGTGGAATACTGGTGACACCGGACCCGTATTTACGGGCACGGGTCCGTAAATACTGGTGCAATACGGGTTGAATACGTGTGACCAAGGACCCGTATTTACGCCAGTATTTACGGGCAGTAAAAAATACGTTTGGGTGCATGGGGCCTAAGGGCTCATTCAGACGGACGTGAATAACGTCCGTGTGCTGCGCAGGGAAATCACATGCAGCACACGGACTCATTGATTTTAATGGGGCCGTTTACACATGCAGGAGTTTTCACGCAGCATGTGTCCGTTGCGTCAAACTCACTGCATGTCACACGTTTTTCACGCGTGTGAATCTGATACGCTCGTGTGAATGTAGCCTAGGTACAAGGTAAACTCTTTATGCTCCTGCATTCACTATCACAGTATGGGTTCCACATTGAAGCAGCTTGTGGCTGTTATACCCATTTTCTCACGTTATAATATGGGCCAGCCTTATGACAATTACCCTTCTCAGCACAGATGTGAAATGGAAGATGCTTAAATGAAAGAGAAGGGATTTATACATTACCAGTTTACAATTCTCATACGCGATCACTGATAGTAACAGTGTAGTATTCAATGTCAATTTGTGTAATAATGGGGCAGATTTTTTTCAGAATTTTAGATAAATGATAGATAGATAATAAATAAATAGAGATAGATAGATAGATAGATAGAAACACATTGAAATTTTGCACAGTCATCACTAGAAGCCACAAAATGAAGTCAGATTTTTACTGATAACATTCAGGGAATTAGTAAAAGTCCAGGGTTCTGTTTGTGCTCTCTAGTTGTGTCCATAGGCTGCCAGGATCTTAGATCATGTGCATTATGGCCCATATGGCAATACGGTGATTTATTGTAGACACATACAGTAGTTCCGTGTGGGACACTGCCAACATGTCTTTGTAATGCTTGTCTTGGCTAATTGTGATGTGACCCCTTGATGATTTGAGGCCCTCTGAATGTTGCCATATGACCACCAAAGCTTTACATATATATATATATATATATATATATATATATATATATATATATATATATATATATTGCAAGCTGTTTATCTTTTGTGTAATCTTTTTATGTCTATATTTGAGTGAATTAACAGCACGTTTTTTCCACAAAGACGACAAATAAGCACAATAATATCAGGCATTACCACTAAAGATCTCAGAGTTCAATGTTCTATATTAAAAAGACAGCGTTGACTCACGGTGCCCCAGGCAATCTTTAAGTAATACACATATAAAAAGTAATCACCATTATGGAACTGAACGCACACGGACACTATAAATTGGCCCAAAAATAACTAGACCTCCAGAAAGCAAGAACTATTCCACAATGTCAATATGTAATTTCAAACTCTGACCTGCAAGTTCATTGAGATTATTAACTGCACCGTTACAGGTGGCCTCTGTCATTTATCCACAAAAACATAGTTTACCGAAAACATATTGAACTCCACACATTTTTAGTGACCGCCTCTTAAATCGTATTTTATTTCTACTGTAAAAAGGGAGCAAGAGGACATGAACTAGAAGTAGGTAATACATTTCCAGAGACAAATCTAACAAAATTAGGGTTCTTGACAGTCAATGGCACGCAACATTGCATTAAATAGACTAGAATAGATTTAAAATATAACATTTATTTAATTTTTTACCATAGAAAATACATTGTAAAAAATGCCCATTAGTCGAGCAAAGCAATGTCATGAGAGACCAGAGTCATGGCATCTGGTGTTACGACCAAGGCATCAGGCTATGATTTCCTCTATTCCTGCTTATCCAATTATCCACACCCTTGCTGTAAACTATGCCTAGCGAGTCAGATAATTATTCATGGATTACAAATATTGTCAAAGAAGGTGGCAAATTACTGTCAAATTTTTCTTCCTGATACTAAAGTGCCAAGCCCTGAGGCAGAGCCCGCCAGCAGATGTCTGAGATTGGTAGGGTGTGGATGGTTCCTTTAAGGAGCATTTGCACTTAAAAAAAATATACAATAATAATTTACAGTAAATATATGTCTGTGAGTCATCCTCATCTGTCACCCAGCTCCCCAACACTCCTGAATGACAAACCTGCCTAGTTATGCAGCGATGAATAAATAACTTCTATGTTGCTAAATAAATAGGGAGATTTGCAGAGTCTATGAAAGCTGAATGACAATACTTGTGGGAGCCACAATGACGACTATTTTCGGTTGTCACTTTCTGAGAACTGTATTTTTTAACAAACTGATAGGATAGGAAAACTCAAGCAGGTCCTGAATGTCAAGAAAACTAGCACAGGAGTAGTGTGTTACAATGGAGCAGGCTGTTGGACGTGTCTCGTCACATGCCCCTCCATCTGCGGCCCTATCGTGGACAGGAGCGGCGTGAGTTTGGGACAGAAGGCTTGACTAATAAGGGGCCATGGCTTCACAAATAGAGAAGATGGTGCTAAACTTGTAAAAGGTAGATATTAGTAAGTTGCATAGATTCACCTTTTCCTCGCATTTCATAACATTAGACATTAAGTGTCCTATTCCCTTTTACTCAGGGCGAGTATCATGTGAAATATCGAGTGAAAGTTTGCAGTTATTGGCTAGTGTAGACATGTGCAGCGATTCCACGATCAACAAGAAATTGAAATTGTTGTTGATCGAATCTTCTATGTTGACCTAAAAGTCTTCATTCCTTGGCCTTATAGACCATCGTGTAAACAAAATAAGACACCTTTACTATACATCTATACACTGTCACGATCTAGCGATATGTGGACCCACTAGGCCTCTATGCCGTAGCGGAGTGGCAGCTGGCCAAGAACTAAGAGCCTTACTGTAGCAGTTCAGGATCACAGGCTTAAGAAGGGATACATGGAATGAGTTGGGAATCTTGAGAGTAGGAAGCAAACAAAGTTTATAGGATACAGGGTTTATCCGTTGCAGAACTTTGAATGGACCGAGGAACCTGGGAGCGAATTTGTGAGAAGTCATTTTTGAGTCAAATGTTTCTCGAGGATAGCCAGACTTTGACACCAGAAGAGAATTGAGGTGGAAATTGTCTTTTTTTTATTGGCATGCTTTTTTATGCGGTCCACTGCTTGGAGCAGGTAGACTTGTTTGAGGCAAATTTCATACATGAGGAGACATAGTCCGCAACATCTCCAGGCAGAGTAGGCCACCAATAGTGACAAGCTATCGAGTCCTGTGTCTTACGGACACAAGAGTGCCCAGCTAGTTTAGAGTTGTGTCCCCAGAGGAGAATTCTCTTCCTGTCAGCAAGACGGACAAAAGTTTTTCCAGGAGGAATGTCTCCAATTTGCAGAGGGTTAGCAGCAATAATCCTAGAGGGATCTATGATGTATTGAGGAGTTTCTTCAGAGTCATTGGTTTCGAAGGAGCGAGATGAGGCATCAGCCTTCACATTCTTGTCTGTAGGACAGAAATGAAGCAAAAACGGAAATCGAGCAAAGAACAACGACAATCTGAGTGTAGATACCTGAGATTCTTGTGGTCAGTATAGATGATAGTAGGATGGACAGCACCCTTCAACTTGACAGCCAGCAATGCCCGATCCCCGATGGAATAGTTGCGTTCTGCTGGAGAGAATAATTTTGAGGAGAAGCCACAAGCCACTATCTTGCCTTTAGAGTTCTTTTGGCATAAAAGTGCTCCCACACCTACTGAAGACGAGTCCACCTCCAGAAAGAACTGTCGAGAAGAATCAGGGTGATAGAGAACGGAGGCATTCTTGAGGTCAATAAATGCTGATTCTGCCTCTGGAGGCCAAACCTTGGTGTTCACCCCCTCCTTGGTGAGGGCCGAGATTGGAGCAGTCAGAGATGAGAAATTCGGGATAAATTGCCGGTAGAACTTAGCGAATCCCAGAAAACACTGTATGGGCCGCAGGCCCTGTGGACGTGGCCATTCTAAGACGGATTTCACCTTCTCAGGATCCATCTTGAGTCCACGGTCAGATACGATGTAGGTCAGGAAAGACAGAGAGCTCTTCTCGAACACACACTTCTCGAGTCTAGCGTATAGACGATTACCCCTTAACCGTGACAGAACTTGACGAACATGCCTCCGATGCGTTATCAAGTCAGGTGAGTAGATCCGGATGTCGTCCAGATAGACCACCACACGGACATACAAAAAGTCCTGGAAAATTTCATTTACAAACTCCTGGAACACAGCTGGAGCGTTACATAGACCAAAGGGCATCACAAGATATTCAGAGTGGCCGTCTCGGGTCTTAAATGTGGTTTTCCACTTGTCAGCTTTGCGGATACGAATCAAGCTATAAGCTCCACGTAGATCCAGCTTTGTGAACACCTTGGCCCCATGAATTCTATCAAAAAGTTCTGAAATGAGCGGCAGGGGATACTTATTTTTGACCGCAATTTGGTTCAAACCCTTGTAGTCGATACATGGATGAAGAGATTCGTCCTTCTTCTTCATGAAGAAGAATCCGACTCTGACAAGAGATGAAGACTTACGGAAGAACCCGTTCTCGAGGTTCTCTTTAACGTAGGCGAACATGGCTACAGTCTCTGGCAGGTATAGAGGATAAATTCGACCTCGGTGTGGTGAGTTGCGAGGAAGTAACTCAACAGGGCAGTCATAGATGCGATGAGAGGGAAGAGTTTCTGCTTCCTTCTTACTGAAGACGTCCGCAAAACTAGCATAATGACACTGTAGATGGAGAGTGACTGAGGCAGTGGTGGCAAAACAGGACAAACCTGTGGTAGGCAATGGCTAAGACATCTGGGTCCCCATTTGAGAACTTCTCCAGAACTCCAGTCGAGGATCGGAGCATGCAGACGAAGCTAGCAGAACAGGGTTGATAGCTTTAGGTAGAACGAGGAAGGTAATCTGTTCCGAGTGAAGAACTCCGATTTGTAGTGTCAGTGGTTTAGTGACAGACACAATAGGATCGGGCAATGGTAGTCGATTCCCAGAGGCAACAGCCAGGGGTCTCTCCAGTTGAACTGTGGGTAGATCTAGGCGATCCACTAAATCCTGCTGGATAAAATTTGCACCTGCCCAGAATTCAGATAGGCAGAGGAGGAGTGTGATGCCTCTCCAGAGATGATGGTCAAAGGAATAGATAACTTGCGAGAGGCTTTGACGTTTGGCATCGTCCCACCTCGGGTTGTCTCTCCAACCAAACCTAGACGCTGGAGTTTCCCAGCTTTTGTGGACATTGGCTCACAAAATGGCCTTTTAGACCGCAATACAGGTGTCTGCGCTGTTTTTCCTGCTCTGACAATTTGATTTTGTCTACCTGCATAGGTTCTTCAGTTAGAGCAACAGGGGGAGGCAATAGTGGTCTCTGGAATGATGGTGTCAGTCTGTGAAAACGTCTGTCCCGCCGAACCTACTGAGCACATTCCTGAATCCTCATGTCGACCCGGGTAGCCAACAGGATAAGAGCATCCAGGGTAGAAGGGAGATCGCGGGCTGCTAACTCGTCTTTGATGTGCGGGGACAGTCCCTGCCAAAATGTCGCCACCAATGCCTCATTGATCCATGACAACTCTGCTGCCAGTTTAAGGAAGGAGATTGCATACTCTCCTACCGTGGACTCTCCTTGCTTGACAGTTAGCAGAGTGGCCGCTGCAGATGTTCAACCCGGCTCCTAGAACACAGTATGAAAAGTCTCTAGGAATAACGCCAGGTCCGAGAATTCAGGGCCCTCTTGTTCCAGGATGGGGTTCGCCCAAGCCAGGGCCTTGCCAGCAAGAAGAGAATTGATGAATGCTACCTTGGCCACATCAGAGGGGAAGAGGTGAGCATGCAGTCTAAAATGGATGATACATTGGTTGATGAAACCTCTACAGGCTCTAGGATCACGTCATAGCAAGTTGGTAGAGGCAGCGAAACTGTGGATCCGGAACAGACAGGAGGAGTAACAGGCAATGGAGAGGCAGCAGCAACCTGAAGAGGAGCAGGAGGCTGATCCAGTCGGGGGATGATAGAGTTTACTGCCACAAGGTGTTGATCCTGGCGTGCATGCAGGTCACGCATATCCGATTGCATCACCTGAACCGCGGTCTTAGGTTGCCAAGCGGGTTCCATGGCCTGGGTGTACTGTCACGATCTAGGGGTATGTGGACCCACTAGGCTGCTCCGCCATAGCGGAGTGGCAGCTGTCCAAGTCACAGTCTATGCAATGTTCGTAGCACAAGGGTACCTGAGATAGTCCAGACAGTCGCAGAGGCTTTGGTACAGATGCGGCTTGACGTGGCAGATAGCGCCAGACGTGGCAGATAATACCAGGAGTGGCAGGCGACACCAGACGTGGTGTATAACAGTAGGCGTAGCAGATGACACCAGATGTGGTGTATAACAGCAGGCATAGCAGATGACAAAACGCGACTCCAACACTAGAAGGGCTCAGGAACAAATACAGCATGGGATACAGGATACAGGTAGCAGGGCACGAGAACACTGGGAGCAGGATACATCTAAGGGTCCATTTGCAATACGAAAATGAGTAGACAACAACAACGCTCAGGCGAGGAGAGGAAGGGTGCAGCCCTTTTTATAGTCCTGGGTGATCTGGGTATAGTTTAGAAAAACTTTATGGGGCGCATGCGCTGGCCCTCTTACACAGTCCAGGACGGCAAATCAAGCAGACGACCAGGAGGCCACTACTTACGCTATACCATCATGCTCAGTTATCTTTCTGTGTGACTGCTCAAAGCAGAAAAGACAATCGATCTTAAAAGCATAGAGGGGGTGCAAACGGAGCCGTTGCAACCAGGATCAGGAATCTAAGGTCCCTTTTCGACATATGAGAAGACTTGTACAATAAATAAAACAAAACAGTTGCTGGGCCCTGTTACACATTTTGCATTGGGACTCAGAAGCTACAATTTAAGCCTCGGAGAATCAATCAAAATGACTAAAAAACATGATTATTGTATATAAATACATTTTGTAACATAAGAAACGCTAACGACTAGCTATAACTCGACGCTTGTTTTTACAAAGTTATCTTCACATGTAAAAGGACGCTTACATTTACTGAAGATTTTCCGTTTTGGGTATTTGAGCACTTTCATTCTCAGGGTCAGATTGGTCGGACCGCCACTATTTATGATATTTCAAGCCTATATTTTTGCAACTGTTTTAACCTTTTCCCTCTCTGCACCATAAATGTATGGAACTGAGAGCTGGAACTTAAATCCCAGCGACATACATCAAATCGGTTAAACAGCTAGGATTGGAGCATTTTTCAATCCTGGCCGTTGCCCTGTGATAGCGGCTATTAATCACAGACCCCCAACCTGTAGGTGGTCACGGGGGGCAAAACCATGTTTACATTAAATTCATGCTGTAAAAAAAAACAACAACTGTATTGTGGGTGCCCATGGGTTAAATCATTTTTACAAAAGGGTGTTCAGAATGTTGCCCACTCCCAAAAACACTGCCCAACCAATTTTCAAATCAAATTGCTTCATGCTCCCAAATCAGAATCAGAATTGGCACCATACAGATACTGTACATGTATATCTGACATTCATGTATAAATATGTTTAGTATGGAATTGCCCAATAAGCATACTATGCAGTATTTGTCTGTTATACTTTATGAGTTTATGAATGTTATTTTGGACTTTTTATGATATTATGTGTCTGTACTTGTAGGCACAGCTGCAGGACTACATTCTAGTAGTCTTTGGAAGACCTTCTAGACCAAGTGCATGTCTCCCTGTAAGATTCTCATTTCCTCATTTGACCTATTCCTCTCATTATGGGTGGAATGTAGTTATAATCTTTTGGCATCTGCAAGGGAACATGTGTCCAACTTTTTGTTGTATTTGGGTTGATGCAGCCTAACAATGCAACACTAACTAATGCTACACGATAAACACAAGGGTATAGTAGGACAACTGCCTTGTGGTTTTTATGTAAAGTTCTTGAATATATACTAATATATATATATATATATATATATATATATATATATATATATATGCACACACACAAAAAAATCAGCCATAGTAGTTGCAAGCACATCATCATATTCTTCAGTGTAATATTGAAAAAATTAGTAACTAAAATATGTGTGAGAGAGAGAGAGAGAGAGAGAGAGAGAGAGGGAGAGAGAGATTACTTTTAAATAACAAGTAAAGTTATATTCCTTAGTGTCCAGTGTGAGGTAAGGGGTTTGATGATAGGTTATATACCTTCCTCTTCAGTGGACAGATATATATTGTGTAATATACGTACATTACATTCCCTAATGCCCAAGGAGGGAATAAATAATACATTCCATGTTCCCTAAAGGTTTGTCTAATCGCTGGGCTAATGACTTCACTGTGCTGCACTTCTGTCACATAATGTCCACCAAGAAGTTGGTCACCTGCTAAGTAGGGACTAATACTGGGGGTCCACCACTAGCAGTTTCCAGTTTGATCTAACTCTGCGCCATATGGTCCTAGATTTAGTTTGACCCTGTTATTATTGGAAACCATGCTGCTACACCACTGCTGAGCAGTGAATTAGGTGCAATGTGACCTTCATTAACCACAAGAACCACATTTACCAAAAATGCCGGACATGCTGTTTTGTATTTATTGCGCTTGGTCTAACCTATTCACAGAGTTGACAGAGATCTCGAAAATTTTACAAAATAGGAATAATTTTGAAAAAGATGGGATATTTGTGGCTCCTATTGAGAAATTAAGAGATTCCCATTTCAAATAATGATTTATTTTTTTCCACAACATTTTTTATTGCTCAATAAGATTTCGATAATTTGGCACTTGATTTCACATTTTCAAGTAAGTATTAACATTAGAACAAGTTTTTGACCGCCTGTAATCATCTATTACCTGGAGGGGCGGTTGCTGACAAATCTTCATTTCCTATAGGCCAGCATCACACACATTTACAGTTTTTGGCTCAGTTTTTTTTTAGGCAAACACAGGAGTGGAAACACCAAAAAGTTATCCCCATATGCTATAATAAGACAAGATCAAACGTATCTTAGAAAAAATACCAAATGACTTTATTAAAGACAGACAACACAGTTGATAAAGACAATTTAAAAATTACCACCCATAAAAACAATGTACAACAGTACACAGAAGACAGTGTTGAATATGAGGCAGGGCAAACAATGGTAGTATAACAATATCAACGACTATAAAGTATGTATACTGATAATAATCACCATAACAAGGGCCTATAGAATGGCCACAAAAATTGTAAAGTCACAGTCATAGAGAAGAAACTCATTGAGACCTCAAGATACGCATACCAAAAGACCCACCATGCGCCATTCCACTGCCACAACACTGTCAGAACACCCCAACGCGCGTTTCGCACCTGGCTTCGTCAGGGGGTGCTGAAAGAGTGTGATCAGAGGGTTTAAATAAGGGGTACACAGCTGAACGGTGTACCACACTTACTTGTCCATAGGATGTTCAGCTGGCGCCTGCACGAGGAGAGGCGGCATCTCAATCACGCAGTGCACGGCGTCCGGAAGTGAGCAGTGCGCAACTGCACAGAGCCCAAGTCCATGTTGCGCCGTGAACTACGTGATGAACGGCCCCGCGCATGCGCACAACAACCACAGACCACCGCATCCATCTTGGAATAGGGCAAGGCAGCCGCAATTGCCCATATCCAAAAATGGAAAGCGGTATGTATACAGGAGCGCTATTAACAGTTAGAAAATATATATACATGTTTACTACATTACAGAATAGCAAAAACATTGTAGATGAGAGCATATTTAGACATCTTAAAATGTATGGATATATCATAAATCAAACATTGGTTCCGATAGATCGAATACAGGCAACAGCATATCGTGCAATAATATAGATGAACGAAGTGTACAGAGGGGGACCCAATGCATGCCTAAGAGCCCACTGTGCACACAAGTCAAAGATATTTAGGGTGAAATATCACCATATATATATATATGACCAAACATCATACCTGATTAGTTAGATGGATAAAAATATATAAATGAAAGAAAAATGTGTAAAAATAATAATGTAAATTATGAATGTGACATAAGTGGTTTAAATGCATCCATGAAAAACAAGTAGATGTATGAAAGAATGCACGTTTAAAGTAAATGTATATAAAGACAAAATGATCCTATATATTACAAATTATAAACGTGCATAAATACTAATGTGTATATATGGCCATATGCATGCACACATAGCCAAAAATAAAATAATAATAAATGCATATGTATAAACGGACCAGAGAGGTCACAAAAAAAGTGAAAGTGTGAAAGAAATATATAATATATGGTAATAAGAGTGCAATTAAAGCACAATAGTGTAGCTTGAAAACAACAAAAATAATAAAAATAATAAAGAAAAAGTGAAAAAGACATATGAATAGAAAAAAGCATATGATGATCAAAAGCGTGTTAGAACAAAACATCCATCAATGTTGTAATGCATCCATGAAATTCCAGGATATAAAAACAATCCACTCCAAGGATACCTATACCAGACCATGAACAGAAATATCGCTATTATTACCTAATGCGATCATCGCATAGCCACAGAATCAAAAAGAAGAAAGGTTAAAGAACCAAACATTATATTGCAAATGTAACCTAATGATGTAAACAACAAAACCACATTTGTATCAAAACATATAAGAGGACTTCTGTAATGTGCCTTTGATGCAGCCATACACCTCAATATAGCCATGCACCTCATGCGCCTCCAATATAACCGATACAGTCCACTCTGAAAAGACAAGCAAGCAGAAGTTAAATAATAAATCCTCCCTACACACCAAGGGATAAAACATAACAGAGGTTGGCACCTACTAGAGATTTATAAAAATGGAGCGAAACTAATCATTTCATTAAAGGAACAGTGTCATCACAAATTATTTTTTTATATGTTAAAGATGTTAGTGCTTTATTAAAAACGTTTATATTCATTTGTGTGTTTGTGTTTTACTTTTTCTTATTTTTACACTTTTTCTTCCCTATGGGGGCTGCCATTTTTTGTTCCATTTCTGTGTGTGTCGATTAACGACACATACAGACATGGAATACGGCAGCCACAGTCCCATAGGGACTGCGAACGGCTCCCGTCCCATTGACTGCAGTGTACGGCGTCTGTGTGGGAACTGCGCATGCGCCGCTCCCACACAGTCCTATTCGAAATTGGCGCCGTCCGGCGCCATTTTCCTGTGGACCAGAAGTCGCGGCCGGACAGTAATATTACTACTTCCGGTCGCGGCTTCCGGATTTGTGCACTTGCACCAGCGACAGCAAACGGAGCGGACGGGCCGGAGGGAGCCGCGGCGGCAGGAGCAGGTAAGAGATTTCAATGTATGTTCGTGTTTGTGTGTGTTTACTACTGTATGTAAACCTACTACACTGTGGGTTAGCTCAAAAAATGGCGACACACAGTGTAGGAGGTTACATCGTTCAAACCCCTCGTTTATCCCGGCACTAGCCAGGATAAAGGAGGGGGGGATGCTGAGAGCTCACTAGAGCGAGGGCTTTTAACCCAATGTTGCAATGCTGCAATTTTGGGAACAGCTCCATCTAGTGACCAAAAATGGGTAGTATTATAAATTAGAAATAATTTATAATATTTCCTGGACTCGTGCAAAAAAATAAAAAAAATTTGAACAATGTTTAATCACCCACACACTAAATGTTTAATTTTTTAAAAAAAAACATGTTTTTCTGGCAACACATTCCCTTTAAGCCCCTTAGGAAAAACGGTTTGTAGTTTCACTATCCATGTGCATTCACGTTGGGCAAGGATTCTCTGAATATTACCCCCTCTATTTCCTAGGGAGATCTTATCAATTCCCCTGAAGGTGAGAAGTCTCCAATTACCTTGGTGATGGTCACGAAAATGACGAGGTATCGGTTTAAGTTTGCTTAACTTTTCAGGATCATCAGTTTTCATAGCACCCTTTATGTCCCTTACATGTTCAAGGATCCTCACACGGAGTTCTCTAGAAGTGAGACCCACATATATCAGTCGACATGGACAAATGGCATAATAAACCACAGCAGTTGAACGACAAGTGATGTTGTGACAGATCTTATATTGTCTTGACCCAGAAGAGTCACTAAAATCTAGAGATCTAGTCATAAGGGAACATGCCCCACAGTCACCACAGGTGTATGAACCCCACTTTGGTCCTTTGGAATTGAATATAAATCCTGAGGTAGGAGCTACATAATGACTCTTGACTAATATATCCCTTAGATTACGTGATCTACGTGAAGTCATAAGGGGATAATCTGATAGCACTACACTCAAATCCATATCAGTATGGAGAATTGGCCAGAACCTCTCAAAGATCGATTTCATTTCTCTCCATTGGGCATGATATCCAGTGATGAACCTTACCTCTTCATTACTGTTCTTTTTCTTGAATTTAGGTATGAGTAGGTCACTTCGTTGCGTATTTTTAGCTCTCATGCATCCTTGCTCAATATCCATAGATTTGTAACCTCTAGCACGAAACCTGTTTGAGAGGTCAACGGCCTGATTCTCAAAGGCTGATTCTGTGGAACATATCCGACGTGCTCTTAAAAATTGTCCCGTTGGAACTGCTCTCAGTGTCTGTGAAGGATGAGATGATTTGGCATAAAGGAAAGAATTGACTGATGTACTTTTCCTGAAAATGTCAGTGACAATTGATCCATCTATGTCACTAGTGAGTCTGATGTCAAGAAACTCAACATCAGTGCGACTCATTTTGGAAGTCAAACGGATGTTGAGCTGGTTGACATTCAGATCCACAAGAAACTTGTCAAGTTTCTCTTTTTCACCATGCCAGAGAAATAGTATGTCATCGATGAAGCGCATCCATATCAGGACGCCTCCATCATCAGCATCAGGCAACTGAAGATTCTGCTCCCACCGGCCAAGAAAGAGGTTGGCATATGAGGGCGCACAAGTGGCCCCCATTGCCACCCCCCTCTTTTGCAGAAAAAATCGATCCTTAAAAAGGAACAGATTGTGATGTAAAACAAAATCCAATAGTACAATCAACAGATCGATAAGATCGGATTCCAAGTTGGTCCCATTTAAATAAAACCTAGCAGCTTCAATACCATGTTTATGTTCAATTGAGGTATAAAGTGACTCCACGTCACATGTCACAAAGAAGTCATCATGGCCCATGTAAACCCCCTCTAACCTATTCAAGACATCCGTGGAATCACGAATGTACGATGGTAATTCACAAACAAGGGGTTTAAGATAATGGTCAATGAAGCGACAAACAGTTTCACATAAACTTCCATTGCCCGAAACTATCGGTCTTCCCGGAGGGTCCACTAGATTTTTGTGGACCTTGGGGAGCAGATACAGGGTTGCTAAAATGGGTTTATCAACAATGAGACCATCAAGTGTGGTTTTAGGTATAATATTGGATTCAAAAGCCTTCAATAGAATTTGATCTAATTGGGTTTTAAAACTACCTAGAGGGCATCCATCCAATTTTTGATAACATGACACATCATTGAGCTGTCTAAAGGCTTCTTCGTTGCGTATTTTTAGCTCTCATGCATCCTTGCTCAATATCCATAGATTTGTAACCTCTAGCACGAAACCTGTTTGAGAGGTCAACGGCCTGATTCTCAAAGGCTGATTCTGTGGAACATATCCGACGTGCTCTTAAAAATTGTCCCGTTGGAACTGCTCTCAGTGTCTGTGGAGGATGAGATGATTTGGCATAAAGGAAAGAATTGACTGATGTACTTTTCCTGAAAATGTCAGTGACAATTGATCCATCTATGTCACTAGTGAGTCTGATGTCAAGAAACTCAACATCAGTGCGACTCATTTTGGAAGTCAAACGGATGTTGAGCTGGTTGACATTCAGATCCACAAGAAACTTGTCAAGTTTCTCTTTTTCACCATGCCAGAGAAATAGTATGTCATCGATGAAGCGCATCCATATCAGGACGCCTCCATCATCAGCATCAGGCAACTGAAGATTCTGCTCCCACCGGCCAAGAAAGAGGTTGGCATATGAGGGCGCACAAGTGGCCCCCATTGCCACCCCCCTCTTTTGCAGAAAAAATCGATCCTTAAAAAGGAACAGATTGTGATGTAAAACAAAATCCAATAGTACAATCAACAGATCGATAAGATCGGATTCCAAGTTGGTCCCATTTAAATAAAACCTAGCAGCTTCAATACCATGTTTATGTTCAATTGAGGTATAAAGTGACTCCACGTCACATGTCACAAAGAAGTCATCATGGCCCATGTAAACCCCCTCTAACCTATTCAAGACATCCGTGGAATCACGAATGTACGATGGTAATTCACAAACAAGGGGTTTAAGATAATGGTCAATGAAGCGACAAACAGTTTCACATAAACTTCCATTGCCCGAAACTATCGGTCTTCCCGGAGGGTCCACTAGATTTTTGTGGACCTTGGGGAGCAGATACAGGGTTGCTAAAATGGGTTTATCAACAATGAGACCATCAAGTGTGGTTTTAGGTATAATATTGGATTCAAAAGCCTTCAATAGAATTTGATCTAATTGGGTTTTAAAACTACCTAGAGGGCATCCATCCAATTTTTGATAACATGACACATCATTGAGCTGTCTAAAGGCTTCTCTCTCGTATTTTTCAACAGGCCACAATACCACATTTCCACCTTTATCAGCTGGCTTGATAACCACTGATTTCATTCTTTTAAGTTGTTCCAGGGCCTCCCGTTGTGCCCTATTCAAATTATCATGTGTACGATGTGAAGATAATTTACTCAATTCATTGGTAACCAGTCTCACAAAGGTGTCGACTGCAGGACACATGGACAAAGGAGGAAATGTGGTAGAGCGCCCCCTAACTCCCACCGGGAATTTTGGTTCAACAATTGGTTCTTGTTCTTTTAAAAGCTCATCAAGAGCCCTAAGGGTCTGTTGTTCATCCTTTCCTGTGAAAAGTTGCACATCATATCTAGAAAAGTGCTTTTTAAAAAGCAGTTTCCTAGCAAAAAGGTGTACATCCTTGACAGCCTCAAAGAAATCAAAGTTAGATACTGGAGAGAAGGTCAAACCCATTCCCAACACTTCCAACTGTGCCTGCGTTAATATCTCATTGGACAAATTAATTACCTTTAGTTGATCTTTGCCTGTCTGTTCCTGAGGTTCATCCCTCCATCTAAAGGCTTGTTTCTTTTGCTTTTGCCCATTAAATGTCCTGTATCTTGCTCCCATCTTGGGAGTTTGCCTAAAAAACGACCAGTTGATGGTCCTTCATTAGAGGATGACGATGTATAGCCTGATCGTGATCTAGATCTTGATCTTGACCTCATAGATTGTTGCCAGTTCCACCTAAAGACACGATCATTTTGGTAATCGGAGAGATCACGCTGAAATTTCTTCATTTTAAATGGTTGGATCTCTTTTTCCCATTTAAGAAATTAAACACAGGAGTGGACTCAAAAGAACAGAGATGTATCAATCTTTCCTTTATACTTTTCCTTACTTTTTTATTTACTTCTGGCTTTATCTCACATAACTGTTCCAAAAACTGCACCAAAACAGCATCAAAACTGTGGGTGTGATCATGGCCTTACAGCGATGCTGCTGTTGTATAAAGCATTACATGGTGCTTCTTGAAAACAATGAGCTGTCTGCGTAATTTACAGACGCATGAGTTCCTCCACAGAAAGAGTAGAGCTTTGTGTCGGCTATCCCTCTGGCTAATACAGGGAAGTCTTAGGCCTTATTCACACAAATGTGTTAAACGTTCGTTTGATGGCCGTTTAAAAAATGTCCGCCACACGGGCCTATATAATTCAATTTGGCCGTTCACACAGACTGTGTGAAGGTTCCATGAGAAAATAGGACAGGTCCTATTTTTTCATGCTTCACACATCCCTCCATAGACTCTAGTCTATGGGGGATGCGTGATATCGCATACTGCAGCGCAGTGCACGGATGCACCTCGGACATGAAAAACTGTAGACTTTCACGTCTGAGATGTGCAACGCCCGTGTGAATCTAGGACTCACCTCTATTATATCAATATCCCCTAATAGAGCATATGGATAGCTCTATTAGGGATAACTAAGAAACTTGGCAGAAAAGAACAAGAGGAGTTATATATTTAGATTTTTAACCTCTGAAAATCACTAACGCAATAGGAACAATAGTTTAAATGAAGGTAACAGCAGCATAGATAACATTCAATTACAACAACATACCTACCAAGCAATAGAGAAATGCATAATGATATTCTGGCACAGAAAGAGTGTCACTATCTTCATCCTGGCTGAACATCTCTCCCGAGACTTTTACATAGACCTATTAATTACTGTACAAAACATGATAAAACTGGATATGTCGTGAACGTTGCCATCTGTTCATTTTGATACCATCTATTAACGATCCTCATTAAAAGAGGGATTTTTTAACCTTTATTTGAGTGATCAAACATAGAAAGATGATTAGTGCTCTGGCAGAAATATTTCAGCAATGTGCTCAATTCATTGAATTGTTTGAATAAACAAACAACATATAATTACATAAATTATCACTTCACTATTTAAGATTAACCTAGGGAAGAATACGAGGTATCAGATACTATGACACACTTTAAGCTGCATGGTTTATTTAATTGTTATAATACTGGAAGCACACACACACACACACACACACACACACACACACACGCACACACACACACTGTAATAAGGAGAATTCATGATGAAGTTTTAGTGACACCTAGGATTGGTCACCAGATTTGGTTGTGAATATTTTGTGGAAATTTGGACTATTGGGAGGGGAATATGTGCCTTTCTCACATTTTCCAGCTGAACTCTATGACAGGTCTCAGAGTATTGGAATAGGGCACCTTGTGTAAGAAAAAAATCATTAGCTGCAATCTTCGCTTCCTATATAGAATATAAAGTTAGCTACTACATTGGTCAGAGCTAATAGTAAAAAGCCATTATAGTATTATAATACTGAAGAAACTAGATATTATGGAATAGAATTTATTTATTTTTCCCGAAACAGCACTACTATTTCTAATAGGATGTGTCTGGTATTGCAGCTCTATCACTTGGATGGCTTGCAATACCAGACATAGCGTGTGGACAAGAGTGGCGTTTCTGGAAAAAAGAGCAGACCTTTTTTTCTTCTCCTGGACACAACCATTTAATGTCTTGACAGCTGTGCAGTTATAGCTATAGGTGTGCAGACAATGCAGAATTAGAGGAAAGTGGGCCCCAAACTAAGAGCAAAATTGGGTCCCCTTTTGTAGCGGATCATGTCACAGATTCATCCTGGTAACAGGACAGTGTGGTGCCTGTTGATCCTCCCTCCCATCTCTTTCTGAACTAAAGAGATGTGGCCCTTGAACTGATTTCTTGTTCCCTTGTTTGCTAATGGGGAGGAAAAGCATCCTTGTGCAGATTCAAACTACCCATTGAGAAAATAAATTGGGACCTCATTTAGGCTCCCATAGCAAAACTATTGACTGGCTCTATGGTAGTTGTAGCTGCTTTGTTCCTGCCTATGGGTGCCTAAAGGGATACAAGTACACTTCCTTCCAAGCAATGATACAGTTTTAGTGTGTCCAGTAATGACTGAACTCAATAAACTATGTTAATTTAATAGGTTCTTACATTTTTTCAAAGGACTTACCACCAAAATAAAAGTTTACACCTCTCCAAACCCATATGTATCAGCATTCGACATCCTGCATAACACATACGAATTTTGCATGAGTTCCAGGTGCACATATTATACAAAATGTATGTTACCTGTTCTACTTGGCCATATCTATTCTTGCGCTGTCACATAGAATTTCTGTACGTGGGTGATTATCAACCAATTTAAGAGTCTGCATCTAAAGCTTAGAGAGGAAGATACACGATCTGCCCAAAAGTATATATCTCCAGAGACAAACTGTCACGGTGTGGGGTGTGGACCCACTGGGCGATACCGCGTAGAGGGATAGCAGCTGGCCAAACAGGTACAGTACAAAGTCTATAGTCCAGAAAGGGTACCTGAGGCAATGCAGACAGTAGTGGTGATTCAGGCTGAAGATAAGGCTTCGGCAGTAGACGGACACCCGGCGGGGTGTGACGCAGTAGATGCAGCAGAAGACACAACTTAACTTCGACTCCAGACGGCACAGAGGCACGGTAGCACAGGATACAGGGTACAGGCAGCAGGAACGGGTAACACTGGGAACTGGAAAACACTAGGAGACCATTTGCAAGACAAACTTTAGGTACACAACAACGCTCAGGCACTGATCAAGAGGGCAGAGCCCTTTTTATAGCCCAGCAGCACTCTGGACTTGATTGCAGATTTCCTGCAATTGTGCGCGCACTGACCCTCTAAGGGTCACAGTCTCAGTCTCACCCTGCGGGAGACAGTCTCAGATCCAGGAAGTGAGTGCCGGGGTCTCACAGGAGGAAGACTCTGCAGGGAACTCACGTGTCCAAGGCCGCGGCCGTCGGAGGGTAAGTCAGAATGATGGGCCGCGACCATAGACGTTACACAAACATTGGTAGTAGTTTGGGTCGTACTGAAGAGCTAAGTGACTTTAAATATGGCAGTGTCTTGTCCAACATCATTGTCTAACCTCACAAATGCTCTTCTGGGTGAATGGCCATAAATTCTCACAGACACTCTCCAAAATCTTGTGAAAAGCCTTCCCAGAAGAGTGGAGGCTTTTTTTAGCTGCAAAAGTGGGCCCAACTCCTATTTACACTCATGATTTTGAAATGGGATGTCCAACCAGGTCATACAGATTTGATGGTCAGCTGTCCACTTACTTTTGGCCACATAGTATACATGTAAAACAAAAATAGGGCCTTTGTTCTTTTTTTATTTTATAAATTATTTATTTAATGAAACGTGGTTACAAAGAGGCAGGATCGTGGCCTGCGTCACAAAATGTAACAGAACAAAATGATATGATACAGAGACATGTGTATCAAACAAAGACATAAGAAAACAATAGGCCAACAGTCCTGCTCCTCCCACCACCTCAGTTTCAAATAGAAAAGACTTGGAAAAAAAAATGTACAGTATAGAAGGGAAGAGAGGAGAGGAAAAAATAATGGGGGGGGGGGGTGGGAGTGGAGGGAAGTAGAGGAGTATGGAAAAATAAATCTATCGCCCATGTCATAGCTACAGTCCGTCAATGGAGCAGTTCCATTATGATGAGTCTCTCAGGAGAATTTTGAAAATCTATCCAAAGATGACAAGTCTTATAAAAGTGATCATGATCGACAGAGACAGAGGCTGTCAGAATCTCCAAAGCAGTGGCGTAATTACCGCGGTAGCAGTCGTAGCGGATGCTACGGGGCCCGCGGCTTGAGGGGGCCCATGCCGCCAGCCGACACACCCCCCCATATGCTCCGTTATAGCTGCTAAAGCGGTAGCGCCGCTACTATGGGGCCCGCACCGCCGAGCCTCCAACAAGTATGGGCCGGGCGACACAGGCCCTCTCATGCCTGTAGGTGTCGCTAGCACCGGAGGGGTCCCATCGCTTGCGACAGCCAAATACATGTACTAGCGCTGAATGGCTGGGCATGTTCCGTGCCCGACCATTCAGCGACTTACAATGATGCTGATTGGATAGCGGCGCGATGACGTCATCGCGCTGCTTCCATGCTAGAAAGGCCCTGATTGACGGGGCAAGTCAATCAGCATCATTGGACAACGCTCGTTCAGCTCCTGCAGACCTGCTCAGAAGAGAGCAGATCTGCATCGCCAGCGAACAGCGTGGGAACGGGATCATGTGAGTATGTAAAGTGTTTTTGTTTTTTCTCTCTCATAAAATTGTTAATGGCATTATCTATAGTGGGGGCTCTATCTACAGGGGGGTCGTCTATATGTGGGCCACTATATACAGGGGGGTCTATATGTGGGGATGTGGGGCACTAGCTACAGGGGTGGTCTGTATGTGGGGATTTGGGGCACAATCTACAGGGGGGTCTATATGTTGGGATGTGGGCCACTATATACAGGGGGGTTTATATGTGGGCCACTATCTACAGTAGGGTCTATATGTGGGGCGCTGTCTATAGGGTGGTCTATATGTAGAGCACTATCTATAGGGGAGCTATTTTTTTTAGAGCACTTTCTATATGGGGGGCTATATGTGGGACACTATATACAGGGGCAGGTTACCTGTGGGGTACTAGCAACAGGGTGGCTATATGTAGGGCACTGTCTACAGAGGTGGTGTAATGACAGGGTAGGGAGACAGACAGGTGAGCCCTAATCTACCCGCCACTCAGTCCCTGCCTACTTGCAACGACCCATCCTAAGCGACGGGGTACAACTGGGCGACGGTCCCTACGCTCAGTAAGTGCAAGACAGACAAACAGACAAGGGTACACAGAAGCAAGGGAAACGGGGCAGCTGCCCACGGAGACACCGTGAGCAACAAGAGTAGTGAACGAGCCGAGTCAAACCAGGAGAGAACGAGGTACAAAACGCTGAGCAGGAGAGTGGTCAGAAAGCCAAGGTCAAATAACAAGCCGATGATGAGAAGTACAAGCAGCAGCAAGCCAGGAAACAAGCATAAAAGAATCACAGGCAAAGGAGGAACAGGAAAGGCAGGTATAAATAGACAGTGGACGGGAGCTAGCTCCATCTGGCCAGGCTGTGATAGGCTCTCCCACTCCTAAGCCTGCCATCCTGAGTGGTGGAAGATGGAGTCAGTCTCACAGACATAGGAGCAGGTGCAGACTGATTGCCCACGGGCGTCGACACAGAAGCTGTGTCTGGCCAATCCTTTACAGTACCCCCCCTTTTATGAGGGGCCACCGGACCCTTTCTAAGTGGACCTGGTTTATTGGGGAAACGAAGGTGGAACCTCCTGAGCAATACCCCAGCGTGAACATCCCGGGCGGGTACCCAAGTCCTCTCGTCAGGCCCGTATCCTCTCCAATGGACCAGGTACTGGAGGGAGCCTTGGACCATCCTGCTGTCCACAATCTTGGCCACCTCGAATTCTACCCCCTCAGGGGTGAGAACAGGGACCGGCGGTTTCCTCGAGGGAGCCAAGAACGGGGAGCAGCATTTAAGGAGGGAGGCATGAAAGACGTCGTGCACTCGAAAAGACGGGGGCAACTCCAGTCGGAAGGAGACAGGGTTAAGGACTTCAATGACCTTGTACGGCCCTATAAACCAGGGAGCAAACTTCTTGGACGGGACTTTAAGGCGCAAATTTCTAGAAGATAGCCACACCAGATCCCCGACCACAAACAAGGGGATAGCAGAACGTCTTCTATCTGCCTGAGTCTTTTGTATGCTCTGGGACGCCTCTAGGTTCTTCTGAACCTGGGCCCAGACTGTGCACAGTTCCTGATGAACGACATCTACCTCGGGATTGTTGGAACTACCAGGAGAAAGGGAGGAGAACCGTGGATTAAACCCAAAATTACAGAAAAAGGAGGAGACCCCTGACGAGTTACTGACCCGGTTATTAAGGGAAAATTCGGCGAGGGGAATGAATGAGACCCAATCATGTTGACAGTCAGAGATAAAACACCTTAAATATTGTTCTAGAGACTGATTAGTCCTCTCCGTTTGGCCATTAGTTTCAGGATGGAAAGCCGAGGAGAAGGATAGATCAATCACCAACTTTTTACAGAAGGCTCTCCAAAACAATGAAACAAATTGTACCCCTCTGTCAGAAACAATATTGACAGGAACCCCATGGAGACGCAGGATGTGTTTGACAAACAAGGTAGCTAACGTCTTAGCATTGGGTAGTTTCTTGAGGGGCACAAAGTGGCACATCTTACTGAAGCGGTCTACTACAACCCACACCACCGACTTGCCTTGAGATGGAGGCAAATCGGTGATAAAATCCATGGAGATATGGGTCCAAGGTCTCTGGGGAATGGGCAAAGAACATAGTAAGCCCGCTGGTCGGGACCTGGGAGTCTTGGACCTAGCACAAACCTCACAAGCGGCGACGTAGGCCTTAACGTCTTTAAGCAACCCAGGCCACCAGTAGTTTCTGGCAATGAGGTGCTTGGTACCCAGGATGCCTGGATGGCCAGATAGTGCAGAGTCATGATTTTCCCTAAGTACCCTTAGCCCGAGTTCAAGGGGAACAAACAGCTTGTTCTCAGGAAGGTTCCCGGGAGCTGAACCTTGATCAGCCGCAATTTCGGAGACTAAATCAGAATCAATAGAGGAAATGATTATACCTGGAGGCAAAACACAAGCAGGATCTTCCTCCGAAGGAGGGCTGGCCATGAAGCTACGCAACAGTGCGTCAGCCTTAATATTTTTAGACCCAGCCCTATCGGTGACCAAAAAGTTGAATCTGGTAAGAAATAACGCCCATCGAGCTTGTCTCGGGTTTAGCCTCCGGGCAGATTCTAAGAAAACCAGATTCTTGTGGTCGGTAAGGACCATTACCTGGTGCCTAGCCCCCTCCAGGAAGTGGCGCCACTCTTCAAATGCCCATTTAATGGCTAAGAGTTCGCGGTTGCCTATATCATAGTTACTCTCAGTGGGCGAAAACTTCCTGGAGAAGTAGGCATAGGGACGGAGATGGGTGAGGGACCTGGTACCCTGGGACAAGACAGCACCCACTTCCACCTCGGAGGCGTCAACCTCCACGATGAATCGCTCCATTTGGTTGGGCTGAACCAGCACTGGGGCCGAGATAAAGCACTTCTTAAGGACCTCAAAAGCCTGGACAGCCTCAGGAGGCCAGTGGAGGAGATCAGCACCTTTGCGAGTGAGATCCGTAAGAGGCTTAGCGATGACCAAGAAGTTAGCAATAAATCTCCTGTAATAATTAGCGAATCCCAGGAAGCACTGTAACGCTTCAGGGAGGCAGGTTGGACCCATTCCGCCACAGCCTGGACCTTGGCAGGGTCCATGCGGAATTCATGAGGAGTGAGGATTTGACCCAAAAATGGTATGTCTTGCACCCCAAACACACATTTTTCGGTCTTAGCAAACAGTTTGTTTTCCCGAAGGACCTGGAGCACCTTCCTGACATGCTCAATGTGGGAGCACCAGTCCTTGGAAAACACAAGTATGTCATCAAGGAACACTACAAGAAATATCCCCAGGTAGTCTCTTAAAATCTCTTTTATGAAATTCTGGAAGACCGCGGGAGCATTACACAACCCAAAGGGCATGACGAGGTATTCGAAATGACCTTCGGGCGTGTTAAACGCAGTCTTCCACTCATCCCCCTCTTTGATGCGGATAAGGTTATAAGCCCCCCGTAGATCAAACTTAGAGAACCATTGGGCCCCCTGAACCTGATTGAAGAGATCAGGAGTCAAAGGAAGGGGGTACTGGTTCCTTACAGTGACCTTATTCAAGTTCCGGTAGTCGATGCACGGCCTAAGACCACCATCCTTCTTCCCTACGAAGAAGAAGCCAGCACCTACCGGAGAAGCAGAGTGGCGAATGTAACCCTTGGCCAGGCATTCTTGGATATACTCTCTCATGGCTTCACGTTCGGGACAAGAGAGGGACAAGATCCTACCCTTAGGGAGCTTAGCTCCTGGTACCAAATCGATTGCGCAATCGTATTCTCTATGAGGAGGTAACACTTCGGAGGCCTCTTTAGAGAAAACATCAGCGAAGTCCTGAACAAACTCAGGTAGAGTGTTCACCTCCTCAGGGAGAGAAATAGAATTAACAGAAAAACATGACGTCATGCATTCATTACCCCATTTGGTAAGATCCCCAGTATTCCAGTTAAACATGGGATTATGCATCTGCAACCAGGGAAGGCCTAAAACCAAATCGGACGATAATCCCTGCATCACCAGTACAGAGCACTGCTCCAAATGCATGGAGCCAACAAGGAGTTCAAAAACAGGGGTATGCTGTGTAAAATAACCATTAGCAAGAGGAGTGGAGTCGATACCCACTACCGGGACAGGTTTAGGCAAATCAATCAATGGTATAGCTAGAGACATAGCAAATTCCACAGACATAATATTAGCAGAAGACCCTGAATCCACGAAGGCACTGCCGGTAGCATACCTACCACCAAAAGAGACCTGAAAGGGAAGCAAGATTTTATTAGGTTTCATCTTTACGGGAAATACCTGTGCGCCCAAGTGACCTCCCCGATGATCACTTAGGCACGGAAGTTCTTCTGGCTGCTTATTCTTATGCCTAGGAGAGTTGTTCACTTGATGCTTGTCATCCCCTCAGTAGAAGCAGAGACCATTCTTCCTGCGGAACTCACTACGTTGTTGGGGGGACACGGAGGCCCCGAGTTGCATAGGTACATCCGAGTCTTCCGTGGAGGAACGAAGCAACGGAACCTCGGGGGGCATCATGGGGGAGCCAGAGGAGAAGGCACAAAAACGTTCAAGTCGTCGTTCCCTGAGACGTCGGTCAAGTCGTACCGCTAAAGCCATAACCTGATCTAGGGAGTCAGCAGAGGGATAGCTAACTAGCAGGTCTTTCAGGGCGTTCGACAGACCCAATCTAAACTGGCACCTCAAGGCAGGGTCATTCCACCGAGAAGCTACACACCACTTCCTAAAGTCAGAACAATACTCCTCTACAGGTCTCTTACCCTGACGTAAGGTCACCAGCTGACTCTCGGCAAAGGCAGTCTTGTCAGTCTCGTCATAAATGAGCCCGAGAGCAGAAAAGAAAAGATCAACGGAAGAAAGTTCAGGGGCGTCAGGAGCCAAGGAGAAGGCCCATTCTTGGGGCCCGTTCTGGAGCCGGGACATAATTATACCCACCCACCTGCTCTCAGAACCTGAGGAGTGGGGCTTTAAGCGAAAATAGAGCCTACAACTCTCCAGAAAGGAGAAAAAAGTCTTCCGGTCCCCTGAGAACCGGTTAGGCAACTTGAGGTGGGGTTCGAGAGGTGAGGTGGGGGACACTACCAGAGTAGCATCACGCAGGCTGTCCCTCTGAGCCAGGGCCTGGACCTGTAGGGAGAGGTCCTGCATCTGCTGAGCCAGGGTCTCAAGGGGGTCCATAGATGTGTCAGGGACCAGGGTAGACTAGGTATATGGGCTTGTGATTATGTAATGACAGGGTAGGGAGACAGACAGGTGAGTCCTAATCTACCTGCCACTCAGTCATTGCCTACTTGCAACGACCCGTCCTAAGCGACGGGGTACAACTGGGCGACGGTCCCTATGCTCAGTAAGTGCAAGACAGACAAACAGACAAGGGTACACAAAAGCAAGGGAAACGGGGCAGCTGCCCACGGAGACACCGTGAGCAACAAGAGTAGTGAACGAGCCGAGTCAAACCAGGAGAGAACGAGGTACAAAACGCTGAGCAGGAGAGTGGTCAGAAAGCCAAGGTCAAATAACAAGCAGATGATGAGAAGTACAAGCAGCAGCAAGCCAGGAAACAAGCATAGAAGAATCACAGGCAAAGGAGGAACAGGAAAGGCAGGTATAAATAGAGAGTGGGCGGGAGCTAGCTCCGTCTGGCCAGGTTGTGATAGGCTCTCCCACTCCTAAGCCTGCCATCCTGAGTGGTGGAAGATGGAGTCAGTCTCACAGACATAGGAGCAGGTGAAGACTGATTGCCCACGGGCGTCGACACAGAAGCTGTGTCTGGCCAATCCTTTACAGGTGGGCTATACATGGAGCACTACCTATAGGGGAAGCTATATGTAAGGCAACACGGTGGCTATGGGGGCACTATCTACAGGGGGCACGGTATGTGTGTGTGACTGTGTATGGTACTATTATAATCAGGGACACAGTGTATGGCGCTATTATAGTTAGAGGTGCAAGAGGTGTTGAGAATTGTAACTTCGTTTATAGGTGCAGAAATGTTTTAAAAGTGAGAAGCTGAAGACATCTGAGCGGAAAACTGCAGAAATGGGTCATGGCCGGTAGAAATCCATCATAGATGTGTGGAACGGAGGGAGAAGAAAAGAACTAGAATCTGAGACATCACTGGTGAGTCACTTAATGTAAATGTTTATTCTGCCTCTAATCAGTAATGTAGTCACTGTGTGATCTGCAGCGAGATGATGGGTGGTATGATTTATTTTTGTGAAACAGCATCTCCCAGCATATCCTCACCATTGTTCTCGCCATGCTGGGAGCTGTAGTTTTACGCCGTACAAACCTATACGGCAGGGGTTGCACTAAATTGAGCTGTATTTGTCCTGGTGTTGTATGTACTGGTCTTGCTTCTGATGCTGTATGTAAGTACTGAGCTTGGTTCTGGTGCTGTATATACGTATGAGATTGGTTTTGGTTCTGTGTATATATGTACTGAGCTTGGTTCTGGTGCTGTGTATATGTACTTAGCTTGGTTCTAGTGCTGTATTTATGTACTGATCTTGGTTGTGCTACTGTATTTATGTACTGAGCTTGGTTGTGGTACTGTATATATGTCAGAGCTTGGTTCTGGATCTGTAGTTTAGGTAGGATATATTTATAATAACAAAGTTGCAGGGCAGATGGAATTGTTCTCAATTCATTGTATATTTAATGGGAATCTGTCAGGTAGTTTTAACCCCTTGAACCGCCACCATGCGGTAATACATGACCTGACAATATTTCCAAACATTCCCTTGTATGTTTTTTTCAGATGCAGCAAAATTCTTAAAATCCACTTTTAAAACGACGCACACTATATGCTAATTACTCATTAGAGGGTCATGGGGCAGTGCCGCTATCCTGAAGAGTCAGATAGTCCTGCCTCCAAACCCATCTTTCCATGTTTGAGTGACATCTCCCTGGCTGATACAACTTTCTCGGATACACCATTTCCTTGTGGCACTATACACAAGGGGGGGAGCTGTGTGTCACTATACACAAAGGGGGGGGGGCTGTGTGGCACTGTACACAAGGGGGAGTTGTGTGGCACTATACACAAGGGGGAGCTGTGTGGCACTATACACAAGGGGGAGCTGTGTCGCATTATACACATGGGGGAACTGTATGGCACTATTTACAAGGGGGAGGGCTGTGGCTCTATCTACAGGGGGCTGAGTGTGGCACAATCTACGGGGGTCTGTATGTGGCACTTTCTACTAAGGGGGGCTGTGCTGCACTTTCTACTAAGGGGGGGCTGTGTGGCACTATATACAGTGGGAGCTGTATAGCGCTATATACAGTGGGGGCTTTATGGCAATATCTACAGGGGGCTGTATGGCACTATCTACAAGGAGGAGGTGGGGGCACTATCTACAAATGGGGTGTGACACTGTCTATAGGCGGGGCTATATTGCACTGTCTACAGGGGGACTGTATGGCACATTCTACAGGGGGCACTATTTATAAGGGTGGCTGCTTGTGGCACCCGGGGGGGGGGGCGGGGGCGGTCAAGAGTTTGCTATGGGGCCCAGCCTTTCCTAGTTGCGCCCCTGCTCCATAGTCATAAGGTCATTGACCTTGGAAATCCAGAGGGAGATTGGAGGAGTCCTCTCCTGCTTCCACAACAGTGGGATACACATCTTAGCAGCAGAAACCAAATTTCTGAGAATCCAACATTTATAAATCTGAATTGGTATCTCGCAGTGATGCAAAAGAAACAGTGCAGGGCCTATTTCCTTGTCAAATCAGTCGATTGACGAATAATCCTGATCACTGTCTTCCAGGACGGCACCAGACCCTCACAAGACCAGAATGTGTGTAAAAATGTGCCCTCTTCAGAATTACATCTCCAACAAGTAGAGGGAGCATCTGGAAATAAAGTATGCAGACAGGTAGGAACACTATATCATATAAATAACAGCTTATAATTAGTCTCCTGAAACCTGGAGCTAATAGAAACCTTGTGTGTGGTGTGAGAGTAAAGGTTCTGGTTCGCTGTTCAGGGGAGAGAGTTATACCCAAGTCTGCTTCCCACTGTAGAAGATACGCTGGAGGTAATTGGGTAGAGGGTGATAATAGGAGTTTATAAGTCATTGACAAAGTATGAGACAAAAATTCTGTCCCCAGGCATAGAGTTTCAAAGGGGTCTTGTATCTTATTCTTTCTTGTAGGAAGAGTTGATAAGGTGTGTTTGAGATTTTGAGTTCTCTAACCTGCCAGAGCTCGGGGCTCTAGGATCTCAGAAAGCTCCTCCGTTGAGGGCCATTGCTGGCTACTACCGAAATGCGTGATCCAGAATATATCCGCATCTGTCCAGGCCAGAAATACAAGCTCATCGACACCAGGAAGGAAAGCAGGGTTTCCCAATATAGGATAAAGTAGGGAAAGGGGGAGAGTAATGGCGATCTCACCGCAGTCTCGCGGCAACAGTCCAAAGATGTAAGGACCGAGTCTGGGATCTGTCCAACCAGGGAAGAGCTTTCAATGGGATTCGATAAAACTTTGTTCGGCATGTCGACACCAGTCATAATACTCATGTGAGATGAGAAGCTAAATAATAGGACTTAAATTCTGGAAGACCTACCCCGCTTCGGTCCTTAGGCCTCCACAAAAGCATGCATTTAATGCGTGCTGGTTTTCCTCCCTAAATAAAGGAACTTTGAAGGGATACGATGGTATTAAAAAAGGCTGGCAAGATTTTAATCGGGAGTGTTTGGAAGTAATATAGTACACGGGCCAGAGTTTCCATTTTAATAATAGCACAGCGCCCAATCCAAGTGAAAGTTCCCCTTGCCCATCTATCACAGTCCGCCTTGATGTTCTTAAGGAGAGGCATAAAATTTAGTTGGTAGAGTAGAAGAGGATTAGTAGGTAATTGTACTCCTAGGTATTTTATTGAGTGTGTCGCCCAATAAAAGCTGAACGCTTGTAAAGAACGGATCATGGCAGAAGGCAAAGTAAAATTCAAGGCCTCTGATTTTGAATAATTATTCTTAAAAGTAGATTGGGTTGCATATTTCCGAAGTTCAAGCATCAGCTTAGGAAGCAATATATTGGGTTGGGAAAGGAAAAATAGTAGGTTATCAGCATTCGCAGCAACCTTAAAAGATTTTCCACTAATCGGGAATTTTCCATAAAAAGGGTTCTAGAGTAAGTACAAAAATCAGAGGGGATAAATGGCAGCCCTGACGAGTGCAATTTAGGATATCAAAGTCCTCAGAGAGGACACATTTTCCCGGACTTTGGTTGAAGGTGAAGAGTAGAGGGAGAGAATCCACGTCAACATATGTTCTCTCAGACCGATCCTGCATAGTGATTCCCCAAGGAAGACACAATAGACACGGTCAAATGCCTCCTCAGCATTCGTCGAAAGAAGCATAATTGGAAGGTCGTGAGACTTAGTTCTGAGATCAAGCGCTTTCATCATATTATCACGAGCCTCCCTATCTGCCATGGTCGATAGCTGGGACAGAGGGAAGGGTCTATCCCGGGTTTATGAATGACAGTAATATGTGCCCTGGTACTATCCCTAGGTAGACACGAACCTGTTAATAAAGAATTAAATGTAGAGAGGAAATGAGGACTCAGGGTGTCTCTAAAGGTTTTGTAATATAATAGGGTAAGGCCATCAGGTCCAGGGGCTTCCTCATTCTGAGGTCTGTTTTATGGCCAGCTGAAGCACCTCTAAGGAGAGAGGGGTTTCAAGGGATTTAAGATCTGAGTCCGCAAGGGAGGGTATACCCGAGTTATGAATGTAAGACCTAACTCTGTTGCAGAAATTAGGACAATTAGTGGACGGGTTCGAAGAGTTAGAAGAGTAGAGTGTGGAATAATGGGACTTAAAGGCCCTTGCAATATCTTCTGAGAGAATAGATAGTGTGTGTTCCGTAGCTTTTATGCGTGTAATATATGTTGAAGCTCTGTAAAGACTTACTACATTTGTTCTCGTATTCATAAAAGTGGCAACGACATTTAAGCAGCCTCGCTCTAGCTTTACTAAACAAGAGTGTACGCAGGGATTCCGTGCTTGTATTAGAGCCACCCGTGTGGCATCCGAAGGCATGCGTTTATGTGAGGTCTCCAAGTCTCGAATTTGTGAAAGGAGAACAGGGGTTGCATGTGCATGTTCCCTTTTAATGCAGGCACCATGTTTCACAAGCACACCTCGAATGACACACTTGTGTGCCTCCCAGACCGAACAGGGGTTAACATCCGCCGTAGAATTAGTTACAAAGTATTCCTCAAGGGTCTGTTTCACGTTCTATAGGACTAAGGAGTCAGATAACAAGGAAGCATTTAAATTGCCACTGACTGGGTAAGGCAATAGGAATAGTAATTTCCAATGTGATTAGGGCATGGTAAGAGAAAGTGATATTATCTATCATAACTGAGCGCAATAAGGGGAGGTCTCTGTGTCTGAGGAAGAAAAATTCCAACATAGAGTCCATATCATGGGCCGGGAAAAAAAAGGAGAAATTTATATCTGTTGGGTGTAGTAAATGCCAGAAGTCAATCAACTGGTGGTCATGCAATGTGCGTCCGATTACACGAAGCCGGGTTTCCCCTATGGAGGACACCCTCATAGAAATATCCACAGTAGGATCTAGTGCTACATTGAACCCCCCCCCCCCAAGAACTACAACACCCTCAGCAAACTCATCCAAAACATCCAAGTATTTAGTTAGAGCTCGGCCCTGATTGGCGTTAGGTAAGTAAAAAGAAGCAAAAGTGTATGTATGTGCACAACGCAATGAGGCCCTTCACAAATAGCATACTACCATCATCTTTACTGCGATATCCCAAAAATTCCCAAGAGACAGAATGTGAAGGCAAGCTACTCCTACCCCTGGATTTAGTATTAGGGGTATAGCTATGATATGAATGAGGGAACCAATCACTGAATAGATTATATGGCTTAGATTGACATAGATGCATCTCCTGCAAAAAAGCTACATGTAAATGTATTTTTAGCAAAGACATTAAAACAGACCATTTCTCAGGACTTTGTAATCCCTTGACATTTAGGGAGCCAATCAGCAGCTCAGTGTTAGGAAAAGCCATCCCTTTAAGATTGCCATGACTACTAGACTAGCTTCTGGGCGGCTCTAGTTTTAGTTGCAGAGCCTATCTCACTTCTTTGTCTTTCTTCCTCAGATTGAAGGGTGGAGTATTTAAATGTGCTTTGGTTCTGTCTTCTTTGCTTGTGATTCTCCTTGTTTGCATGTGTTTGATCAAGCTCCTGATTATACCTTTGACTATTTGGACTTTTGGAACTGGACCTTGGCTTGTCTCTGGATTTACCCCTTGCTTACTGATTTGAACATTCTGCTCCCAGCTGGTTTTGACCTTGGCAATTCCTGATATCCTCTAGCTTTGTTATTTGGGCTTTCTGTTTTCCCTCTGGCTGTCTTGTTATCTGTTCTGGTATTGCCTGCATTGCACCTCTTGTCCAACACCGTACTCTGTTAAAGGGAATGTGTTGCCAGAAAAACATGTTTTTTTTTAAAAAATTAAACATTTAGTGTGTGGGTGATTAAACATTGTTCAATTTTTTTTTATTTTTTTGCACGAGTCCAGGAAATATTATAAATTATTTCTAATTTATAATACTACCCATTTTTGGTCACTAGATGGAGCTGTTCCCAAAATTGCAGCATTGCAACGTTGGGTTAAAAGCCCTCGCTCTAGTGAGCTCTCAGCATCCCCCCCTCCTTTATCCTGGCTAGTGCCGGGATAAACGAGGGGTTTGAAAGGTTTAACCTCCTACACTGTGTGTCGCCATTTTTTGAGGTAACCCACAGTGTAGTAGGTTTACATACAGTAGTAAACACACACAAACACTAACATACATTGAAATCTCTTACCTGCTCCTGCCGCCGCGGCTCCCTCCGGCCCGTCCGCTCCGTTTGCTGCCGCTGTTCCATGTGCACAAGTCCGGAAGCCGCGACCGGAAGTAGTAATATTACTGTCCGGCCGCGACTTCCGGTCCACAGGAAAATGGCGCCGGACGGCGCCAATTTCGAATAGGACTGTGTGGGAGCGGCGCATGCGCAGTTCCCACACAGACGCCGTACACGGCAGTCAATGGGACGGGAGCCGTTCACAGTCCCTATGGGACTGTGGCTGCCGTATTCCATGTCTGTGTGTGTCGTTAATCGACACACACAGAAATGGAACAAAAAATGGCAGCCCCCATAGGGAAGAAAAAGTGTAAAAATAAGAAACAGTAAAACACAAACACACAAATGAAAATAAACGTTTATATTAAGGCACTAACATCTTTAACATATAAAAAAATTATTTGTGATGACACTGTTCCTTTAAAGCAACCTGGGTTCTATGCAGCCAATTCCAACCTGCCTTGCGGTGGGCTCTGGTGAAGACCATGGAGTAGCCTTAAACTCTGCTGATCAGAGTTGTGACGGATTGAAGGTAGCGGATTTACTTGCATGCTTGTTCCAGACAGTCTGCAGCTGCCTTTGGGGAATCGCTCACATAGCAATTACATCAACTTTCACTCTGGGAATTGCTCAAATGGTGATTTACATATCAAAAAAAGGGGAAGAAGGGGGGAAGGGAATGAAAGAGAGAGTAAGACAAGAAAAGAAGGGGAGACAGAAGAGAAAGAAAGTGGTAGAGTTAAGGACAATATGGGCTGGAAGCCCAAAGATGAATATTCCAGTCAAACCAAAAGACTGGAAAAAAACTCGGAGATGAGGAAAATGCGGAAAACCATGGGGTGAACCCGCGTGGCCCAAGGGTTATAGAAACAGGACTGTGCTCCAATTGAGCCCTCCCAATAAGAGTTGAGGAGGCCCGATGAGAGCCCAATGTGAAAAGTATAATAACAGACAAAACAATAGTAACAATAAGCACAAGTGATACACAGTGTGTATTGCAAAAAACTGGGTATAAGTATTGCCATAGGAAATTACATATAGATCCAGAACAGTAGAAGACGGCAGTCTATCAAAGTCCAAGCATATGTCATCCAGGCAATGTATGCGAAAGTGGTAAGAGCGTACGTAAATAAAAATTCATAGATGAGGGTATGTCTCATATATAAATTGTATGGTTCCCTAAGGTGGAAAATCCCCCAAATTCCACAGTCTTACCGGTTGCGAAGGATGGATACCGTAATGTCCCATAGCTCAGATGTAGCAGATTTTCACATCACAAATGATTTGATCAAAGAGGACATAGCAGTGTTCATGCCTCCAGAGGGAGAGCTATCGAGAGGTCAGGATTCAGCAGCAGGCGGACTTCAGGATATGAGGCAATAGTCGGATGTTGTTCACGACGTTTCATCCGTTGAGAGAGGGGTGGCAGTCTGTCCACAGATAGTGAATCAGGAATAGAGACCGGTGAGGTATCCAGGAAGAAGAGCTCAGTCAGCTCATGATGATGTCTGAGAGAGAAAGTGGTGGTTCCTTTTCTAATGATCAGGTGGAAAGGATGGCCCCATCTCTATGTGTACCACATTCTAATGACCGGGTAGCAGAGCGATTCTCAGTGGTGTAGGAGGAGAAGGCGCCCGTTCTATTAGTTTTGGAGGTGCCAAGGCGGAGGAGCACGTGGTATCAGGCGGGGAGGGAGCCATATTGGGGTTATACTGGGAGGACGCGACCGTTGGAGGAGGCCTGAAGAAGCGATCAAGCGGCATAGTGGAGTCAGATAGGCGGCGTTGGGGCATGAGTATTTTTCTGCTGTCCCCTCTCTTCTTTCTGGGCATGACATGGAGATATAAGTGTCTGGTTAGATGGTGTAATATCACCTGAAGCAACGGAGCTCACAGGCTGAGGATCCTGACAGCGCCATAGCTAAGCCACGCCTCTCGGGCCTTTGTTCTTTGTTATACCATTTTTTATAGGTTACACAGTGTTCACATATTTGGCATCTCTATCCATGGGAGAATTTGAGGATTAATTTTTAGGGTAAATATTATTGGGGCAAATATTATTAATAGAATCAATTACACAACAAAAAAATTGGAAAAAATAATATTTTTACCTGTTTCTGTCTATTTTTATTTTTTCTCTACAAAAGAAATATCAGATTTACTTTGGAAGAATAAAAAAAAAGTGTCTCACAAAAAACAAAATGGGTCGACAAAGAAATATAAAAAATAAATCAGCACTCCAAAAAGCAACAAAGCCCAAAACTCCCCCTTAAATCCCATGAATGGGTTAAAATATATTTATTTTTGAGCTGGTCAAAGTATAAAACACAGATGACATAGTTGCAGTTTGGACAACCCCTTTCCACCTGGTCATCCAGTAATTAGCCACTCTCACTTTTTTGCTATGGCTGTGGGTTTTTAGTTGAACAGATCGTGCTGCGTTCTTTGTATGAAACATTTTGCTTACTACATGATCTTTACGATTAGTTGAGAAGTAAGAGCTGTTGTTTTATATTAGCAGTGACATGCATTCTCACTGCTTTGTTCGATGTTCCCTCTCTGTACACTCATTAAAAAATACAATTATAGCCAACTCACTTATGCATTTGCAGGAATTTGTGACAAAAATGATAATGCAGTGGTCTCATTAAATACTCTGTCAGAAGCCGGAGAGCTAGCCATTAGGGGCTACCTTATCTCCATGGCAAAAGATAAAATCTAATAATTTAAGAAAAATAACTGATGCAGCAAATTGGCATATTATAAGCATGGAATAAAATGACTTGCTCAGGAAAGATTAAGGGAAAACTTTGTGATCTCCTGGGCATCTCATGAACAAGAGAAGACTTTGAAGAGAAGAGAGAAATTAGCTTTTTTTTTCTTTTAAATTCAATGAAAGAAGGATATTCAGAACTCAGATAGTACAGGCTGCTAAAATGTGATGGGTAAAGAAAGGAATAACCTTGCCTTTTTCCTCAGGAGTTACTTAATTTTGTTGGCTAGTTTTAAAGGGGTATTACCATCTTATATCTCTAGGATATGTCATCAGTTTATGATCAGTGAGGGCCCGACCAAAGAATTTGGAACTGTGACCCTTTACTGTTTATCCCTGCACAGCGGTGCCCCGGCAGCATGGTCCCATTCAAGGGAGCGCAGTGAAAAAATTAAAGGGGGTGCAGTTATAGCTCCTTCATTCTCAGGATTGTTTGGGGTCCCAGAGGTCGGAATCCCACCGATCATAAAGGGATGGCATATCCTAGGGACATGCCAACACTGTAAAAGATGGGAATCTCCATTTAAGCCCTTTAAGGAATTATTGAGATGCTATGTTCAGGGGGGCCCAACAAAAGTTGTAAGAGGGCCTCACTCTGCATAATGAGTGTGTCCAAGAAATAATGATGGTCAGTGTCATTGCACGGTCCCTTGGGTCTTTTCCTCCCTTCCTTGTATTCTGCTACTGTATATACTGGCTCCCCACTTATCCCTTAGACTCCCTTAAGAAATGAAGTGGGGCCCCCTCAGCTACTGGGCCTCATAACATGACCACTATTACAGCTACCACAGGGGTTGCCACCCAGCATTTCTGTATTAATAAATGCTGTCGGACTGGAGTTTCTACACTATGAAGCTCCTATTCCTATCTCTACACAGAACATTTGCACGTCCACTTTTTCTTGCATCATATACTTTGTTGTTGTCCTTGCACACATGGACATGATCAATAAGGTCTAATAGTTTGTTTGTGAATCAACCTATAAGAAAGAGACCCTAGTGACAAGCGATGGAGTCCAAAATCAGCTCCAAATGGGGTAGTCTTCTGCTGGACCTTTGGACCTATTATTGTTTCTGAGCCTGATCTCAATGGAGGATTCACTACTGCTCCTGAATAACAATTCTGCCTATCAAGTACAGACATGAAGTGATTACATTTTTAAACAATTTTCACAGCTATGTTATGAACCTGTGTTATATGAATTTGTAATACAGCACCTCTTGCTTTGGGGCCATACTGTACCTATGTGTGCCTCCAAATTTATATAGAGGCACTGCGATTTTTTCTGATGGATTTCCGAAAAACAAAGAACAAAAATAAACATTTGTGGCATGCTACAACACCAGCCATATTATAGAGAATTTGTGCTTCTTGGGGAGAATAGGGTAACTTACAGAGCAGCATACGGGTGGAAGCAAAGTGTGAACAGGTCCTTAATAATATGGTCCCAAAGGGCAGCCATATAGGGTCTGTGTACATGGGGATTCTGTGTGCATGACCACATGGGTCCATTGATAAAAAATGGACTGCCTTATTTCCTTGCAGTGTCACTGCTGTGAAAATTAACATTGCAAATTTGAATATTAACGAATAGAGAAATATCCTCGAGATAAGTTGCTGTCCATCTACCTGAAATTCAAGCAGTTGTTGTGCAAAGCAGATAACCCTTTAGTCTTATGAGAAAAACTTCCATAATAGAGGTACTGTATGGGCCATAGAGCTATGGGCGCTGAATAATGGATCCGTAAGAAATTTTCTTTAGGCCTTAGGGTATGTTCACACGCAGTCGCTTCAGATGTAATTTGGGCGTTTTACGCCTCGAATTACGCCTGAAAAAACGTCCTAATATGCCTACAAATATCTGCCCATTGCTTTCAATGGGAATTACGATGTTCTGTTCCCACGAGCCTTTATTTTACGCATCGCTGTCAAAATACGGCGCGTAAAATGACGGCTCATCAAAAGAAGTGCAGGACACTTCTTGGGACGTTTATAGAGGCGTTTTTCATTGACTCCATTGAAAAACAGCTCCAAAAACGGCCGTAAAAAACGCAGCGAAAAACGCGAGTTGTTAAAAAAACATCTGAAAATCAGGAGCTGTTTTCGCCTCAAAACAGCTCCATATTTTCAGACATTTTTGCTCACTGCGTGTGATCATACCCTTACTCTGAGGAAAAAAAAAACTTTTTGGAAATCAGCATAAACATAAATGGGAATTAAACAGTGATTTTATCCACAAAATGTATATGAATTTTGACACATCATGACAGGATATGGCATTGTGACCCTTCATCACGATATATGAAATAAGAGCCTGTCAGGACACAATGGGGCAGTATGGCGGTATGTAACTGTAGAGTAGGATGTACATGCTGTTTTATAAACTTCAAGCTGTCTTAGGCTAGGCCTAATAGGTGCCTGTATGTTTTACACTGACAGGTAGCACTGCATTGGAATACAATGCATTATTTTTAAAAACTTCAAATCATCAGTGGAAGTCCACTAGAGGGGCGAACAAATAAAATAGTTTCAATAAAGTTTTGTTGAAAATCAAGTTCCTACGTCAACAAAAAAATAAAAAAGTAATGGCTGTTGGAATACCTTGAGGCTAAAATGATTTAGTACACAACCCGGATGGGGTCCTGAGTCACAATGCCTCCCTGGGCTACGATGACATTTTTTAGCAGTTTATACAGCTCCACATGCATTGTCTGCTGTAGGTGATGAGGTTTAATGTGGTGACTGTTCCAATACCGGGCTTCGTACCCAACCAAGAACATGATATCTATCCTTAGTCGTAAACTCCATCACAGCGGACAGGAACACTGGAGCATCGGCACTGAAGCGTCGGCCATAATTCCCTTTCCTCAGGAAACTGTGTATTGGGCCAACTGGAAACTTCAGGCCAGCTCTGGATGTTCTGCTGATCCCGACTTTGGCTCTGCTCTTTCCTCTGCGATCTGCTCTTTCTGACATGTTCACAAGGAACAAAAGGCTACTCTATAAGACAATACCGCAGAATGAGCAGAGCAGGCGATTACGGCTATTTATACCCAGTGATGCTCTCTGATTGGTGAAAGTTCAAGCTAGCTTATGACATCACATTCCATATGACTATTACCACATGGGTGGTTCTATCTGGGTGTTCTGGGCAGTGCTACTTTCTGGTTGGTTGAACTCAATGTCAGCTTTACAGCATCACAGTCAGCATGAGTGTTCTATTTGGGTCTGCTAAAATGTGCTGTCCTCTGATTGGCGGAAATTCATGACAAGAAGTCTTACTGCCATTTGGAGCTCTGACACCTATGAGGGTATGTTCACATGGAGTGTTTCCGGCCGTTTCTCGGGCCGTAAACGGCCCGAAAAACGGCAGGAAGATCGGAAGCAGAGCGCCTCCAAACATCTGCCCATTGATTTCAATGGGAAAACGGCGCTCTATTCCGACGGGGCGTTTTTCAAACAGGCCAAGTAATAAAATGTCAGCGAAAAATAAGTGAATGTCACTACTTGGGACATTTTTGGAGCCGTTTTTCATTGACTATAGAACAACAGCTCCAAAAATTGCCGTAAAAAATGCAGTGAAAATCACGAGTGACTTAAAAAATGTCTGAAAATCAGGAGCTGTTTTCCCTTGAAAACAGCTCCGTATTTTCAGACGTTTTTGAGTTTGTGTGTGCATATACTCTAAAGACACATTGTTACATTAATTAGCAGAGAATTTTGGACTAATTTAGATTAAGTAAAATAAAACTTATTGTACAATTTAAAGGGGTTTTTCCATCAAATAAATTTTTGACATATCCACCGTAGTGAATGACAGTTATGGAAGAAGCTACGCTGTTTCCGTAACTACCATTTAATTCTATGAGACTTACGGAAACAGCGTAGCTCAGCGAGGTTGGACCCGCATCTATCTGACATTTATGACATATCCTATGGATATGTCATAAATGTCTCTGATGGGAAAACCCCTTTACCCCCTAATTGCCTTGGATCATTACAAATAATACCATTAACCGCTTCACCATCTTTGACAACCAGGAATCTCCCCATCGAGGGATTTGTCAATGCAATTGTTTTCTGTTAATACTGTACGTACATTACAAAAATGACATTCAGCAGAAAGGTCATTTGTATCGAGCGCTCCACCTCTCATGTTGAAAAAGCGTCTGTGGCTTTCAAGTTGCACTCCATGCAACTGATTTTTTAATGTTCTCCACCATTTATGTTGTATTAGAATTTTTAAGTTGCCACACCATATTCCTCAACTGGTGTGTGTCATGATGGGTGATGCGGTGCACGCTTCACTAGAATTGCGTACTGCTCCGCTTACTAAATGAGCTGTATTAGGTCTTAAGTACATTTTGCAATGGTGAAATATAAAAGGGGTAATATGATCAATAAGCAGCATCAAGATCACGTCTTTAGAGGTGAGATCCAAGGTAGGGGTGTCAGAACTCACCCCTCCTTCCATGGTCCCTGAAGTGTAACCTGAAAGCTATCAGATAGACAGTCATTAATTGAATAGCTCCCTGTCAATCCCTAGCAATCTAATTTATAATTATAACTTGACATACTACTTATTTCCCGCTACCGTCCACACAAGTGTAATCATCCACTAGCATCTGTATCTCACTTAGATAATAGGCAGAGCGTTTTTTGTTTTATAAAAATATCAACACACATATCCCCTCACAATGGAGTCCTAAATGGTCGCCTAATCCACCAACCCTTTGTCCTGGCCGTGCATGACATTTTTGAATGCTCCCCGTGGCACCCACCAAATATCCCTATATCCAGTACAGCTCACTATCTAATTTCTGTATAAAATACATACTCTAGGGACAATTGTAGAAAGTTGGGAGACATTGGAGGTACCACAGGGTGCCTTGATTATTTTGCTTTATGGGGCCCTAAGATTTCTGATAGAGGTCCTGAAGTGGGACACCAATAGTAATAGATCAGCATTTACTGAGTAAGCATGGTAATACCTTAAATTATTAATAATAATTATTCATTTATTCAGAACATAGATTTTGTTAAAGGCAAGTGCTTTCAGACTGGGAACAGATACAATTGTACGTCTATTGCAGCATTTCCGTACAGGCCCATGCACATACTGTAGCTGTATTACAGATCTGCAACACAATTCCCATAGACATGCTATGGACCCATACTATACTGTCCTGTGCCACCCATTTTATACAGTGTCACAGAGGATTTTTCTCATGAATTCCATATGAAAAAAAATTGTGGCATGAACCATTGCTTCTATGGGAGAATATGGTGGCACACTGAGTACCTACGGTCCATATTTTGGAACTGTAAGGACTTCATGTTCCACCGTACAGGGTCCATTCAAATGCTGACATTTTCCGATCAAAACAGTTTTGGAGTCTGCATTACTGGCAAACTTTTTGCTTTTGATTGGCAGCTCCTGTTTTCTGATTTACCGCTGATTTCATGCCATTACTAGAATAAATGCCAATTAAGCTCCTGCTAATTAGCTCAGATCGACGCCAATTGCAGAAAGTGATGAAATGACAGCTAGCCATTGCAATGTGGAATGACAAGACCATATTTAGGCTAAACATTCGCAATGCATTTTTCATGAGTATTCCAACAGTCGAGTAGCTACAGAACTATCGAAACTATAATGGTAAGCGAGAAAGTAGCACTGCTTTATTATATAGTAGATTTAAAATAAATTAAAATATCCTACACATTAAGGCCTTATTCACACAGACATGTCCGTTTTGCGCGCGCAAAAAACGCTACCTTTCGTGTGCTCAAAAGTTCCATGTGGCATCAGCATATGGTGCGTGGCTGCGTGATTTTCGCGCAGCCGGCATCATTATGACACGTGGTGCTTTTCTGTTTTCATTCATTTATTTTACTACTGTAGCGTGGCACCCGGAAGTGCTTCCGTGTGCCGTGCGCAATTTGCACGCACCCATTGACTTCAATGGGTGCGTGCTGTGCGAAACACGGGCAAGTATAGGACATGTCGTGAGTTTTACTCAGCGCACATAAGCTGCGTGAAATTCACTGACAGTCTGAACGGCCCCATTCACTAACATAGGTCCGTGCGAGGCGCGTGAAAATCACGCGCGTTGCACGGACATATTATACGTTCGTCTGAATAAGCCCTCAGCATGAGTGTTCTATTTGGGTCTGTTAAAATGTGCTGTCCTCTGTAGCACGGACGTATAACACGTTCGTGTGAATAAGGCCCCAAAATGTAAAAACCAATAAAGCTGCTGGGTGGGAATCTTACTAACAAATTGCCAAGTAATAGAAAATCTAATAACCAGTCAGACATTCAGAGGGTAATATGCTTTATTCAACAATTTGCTTCATGAGACATAGGATGACAATATCAACCTCTCAACCGTTGTATTTTTGGCAGGTGTTTTGTTGGTGTTCCAGATATGAAGTATGTATAAATCAATCTCAAATGAAAGAACAATTGGGGAAGATTTATCAAAGTTGGTGCAAGTGAAATGTAGAGCCCATAGCAACCAATCAGGTTCAAGATCTCTTTTTACAGAGAAACTTTTGAAAATGAAAGAAGCAATTTGATTGTTTTTTTTTGGGCAACTACTCCACTTTCCCTTTGTACCAGTTTTGATAAATCTCCTCCAATATTTTTGGATATTTTGGGGTAAATTTATCAAACATTGTGGAAAAGTTGAGTAGTTGACCATAGCAACCAATCAGGGAATGTGTCGCTAGAAATTATTTTATTTTTTTCAGTTAAACAGTTAGTATTTAAGTGACTAAACATTGTTTTAGTTTTTTTCATTTTTTCACAAGTCAGGAAATATTATAAATTAGATTCTAATTTATAACATTTCCATGTGCTGGTCACTAGAGGGAGCAATTCCCAAAATTGCAGCATTGCAATGTGGTAAAGCAACATCATTGCTTTAGGCTGCAAATTTGGTGTAGACACATGGGATGGGAAAAGGGAAGGGAAAAATTTCTACACATAGGAACTAATATTTTTTTGTTGTAGGAAATTATCTAAGCCTTTTTTAAAGCCATCTACTGTCCCTGCTGGGACCAGCTCCTGCGGTGACTATTCCATAGATTCACAGTTCTCTCTGTTTTTTGAGGGGATTTTACATGGAACAGGATTTCACCATATTTTTTGTATGTGCCATTCATATATTTATATAAGTTAATCATGTCCCCCCTTAGTCGTCTTTTCAAGGCTAAATAGGTTTAATTCTTTTGATCTTTCCTCATAACTTAGATTCTCCATGCCCCTTATTAGTTTAGTTGCTCTTCTTTGTATATTTTTCAACTCCAGGGCATCCTTTCTATGAACTGGAGCCCAGAACTGAACTGCATACTCTAGATGAGGCCTCACTAATGCTTTGTAAAGTGGTAATATTATATCCCTGTCCCGCGAGTCCATGCCTCTTTTAATACACGACAATATCTTGCTGGCCTTTGAAGCAGCTAATTGACATTGCATGCTGTTATTTAGTTTATGATTTACAAGTACACCCAGATCCTTCTCAACAAGTGACTCCCCCAGTGTAGCTCCCCCTAGGACATATGATGCCAGGGCCGCCATGAGGAATTTCTGTGCCCCATACAGCCAAGATATCTGGGCCCCCCCTTCATTACCAGGGTTGGGCAATGGAAAGTGTGGCGCTCACGTTTGTACGTTATTCGCATTAACTGATTTTGGTGCTGATGTCAATTACAGTGAATGAAACTATGGAGCAGGCAGTGACCAGTTAATGATCTGGATTTTGTTCTATTTAGCCAAAACGTATCCCACTGTATGGCATACGTCGCCTGGGGAATGGCCCTGTGGAAAATCCTGAAGTCACTGTCCATAAATGGACAGTGTTGTCAGGAGCTTTCCCAGGGCTGGAGTCCCCGGGCAGAGCTTCTACTAGCGCTCTTCCCAGGGACTCTAGCTTTGCAAAGCCTGAGTACACGGCTGGAGCGTCGGCAACGGTCTGGCCAGGGATTCTGGCCCTGGAGAATCCCGACGTCACTTTACATATATGGACAGTGATGTCAAGAGCTTTCCAAGGGACAAAGTCCACGGGTAGAGCACTTGTGGTGCTCTGTCTGGGGGCTCTGACATTGGGAAGCTCCTGACGTCACTGTCCACATACTAATGTCAGGAGCGGCAAACGTTTTTTTGTGGAATCTCTCAGGATGGAATAGCAAAGTCTACTACGCTATTCCATCCTTAAAAAATAGGGTATATCGGCGTCTACCAGCTAGACGGAGGCTAAAAGGACATAATGGAGCCCTATGAATTTTTGTTTGCGTTGTTTATAGTGTACGCTAGGAGAATTTCTCTACAATAAATGTAGGGCAATAACACGATGTGAAGGGGGCGTTAAGAGAGGGGGAAGCACTTGTGAGGATATAAGGAGCACTAACTTTCTTACATTGCCATTAAAGTCCAATGTGTTTTTATGCAGCAAAAATCTGAGGATTACACTTGGATTTCTTCCGCAGATGTGCCACAAGCGTGTAGCAGATCCGCATGAGAATTAGTCCCATTGTCATTCAAAGGGGCTTATCCTCGGCTTTTCCGTGCAAAATAAGTAGCATGCTTCTTATTGCTGTGGTGGATTTCTTTTCATGGTGTGGACAAATATACAGTACACGTGGAAAAATTTTCGTAGCATGTGAACTGGTTTGTGGAAACCTCATATGCATGGGATGCAGATTGTCTTTGAAATCCGTATCAAATCCAACACCTGTGAACGGGGCCTTAGGATGAATTAAAAAAAACTCTGTTAGGCCAAATGCACACGATGCATATTACGTGCGGATTTGCCGCATGTATTTTCGTGCGCCAGATCCGCAGTGTAATACAGTACCAGCAAAGTAAATAAGAGCTCAAGAAATCTCATCTACACGTCGCAGATTTTTTCTGCATATAAATTAACCTGCGGTGCGTATTTTAAACTCTGCAGCATGTCAATTTATTTTGCGTTTCCACTTGCAAATTGTATCTGAACAGTTTAAGAAAAATCAAAAATAACAAATCCGCAGCATAAAACCTGCACCTAAAAATGCACTATTAGGGCTTGTCCACACGTTGCGGAAGTGCTGCGTTTTTTCCGTCTGGAATTGCTGACAGAAAATATGTAGCAGAATAAAGTAGCAGCAAAGTCGGTGTGATGTAACAAATCTCATCCACACGCTGCGGAAAAATTCAGACCAGAAATTGACCTGTGGAGCGTATTTTTCAGACCTCAGCATGTCAATTCCTGCTGCGGAAAGTGGACTGAGTTGCTGCGTTTTTCAAAGGAGCTGTCACCATCCCCCAACATTGTGAAAAACGCAGCAAAATGTGCACCATTTTCTGCAGTAAAAAAATGCAGGAAATTGTGCGTTTTTTTCTGCAGCGGAACGTCTGCTACTTTCCATGGAATTGCTGCACAAATTTTCTGCAGCAATTCCGTTCTGTGTGGACAAGTCCTTAGGTGCGGATTTTACCTGCAGCTTTACCTGCGTTTTTGTTGGAGATTTTCTGCACCAAATTCCTCAACGTGTGCGTGTAGCCTTACAGATTTTGCTAGGATTTTGCAGCAAATTAACCCTTTGCATTGTAAGGGTATGTTCACACGGCCTATTTTCAGCCGTAAAACGCACTGAAAAAGGCCTAAAAATACGGAGGCTGAACGCCTCCAAACATCTGCCGATTTATTTCAATGGGAAAAACGGCGTTTCGTTCCCACGGGGCGTTTTTTATGCGTCCGTTTGTAAAAATGGCGCGTAAAAAACACCCCGTAAAAAAGAAGCGCATGTCCCGTCTTGAACCATTTTTGGAGCTGTTTTTTATTGTCTCAATAGAAAAACAGCTTTAAAAACGGCTGTAAAGAACGCATCAAAAAATGGTTGATGCATAAAAAACGGCTGAAAATCAGGGGCTGTTTTCCCTTGAAAAGCTCCGTATTTTACGTCCGTTTTTTGTTTGTTGTGTGAACATACCATAAAGGGTAAAATACGTTCCAATTCTGCAACATAATAGACATGCTTCTGATTTAATAATCAGCAGCACGTCCTAAATTCCATGCAGATTTTTTTCTGCTGCATCTGCATGGGGTTTTGAAAATGAGTTAGGGCTTATTCGAACGTGTTAAATGTCAGTGTGACGGCCGTTGTTTTAACAGCCGTCACATGGTTGCATGTATTTCTATGGGGCTATTTACACAGTCGTTGTTTTAACGGACTGTGTAAAGCAGGGGTCTCAAACTCGGCAGGGTAAGTGGGCCACATATAGAAAAAACGGGAAATTGACGGGCCGCATTACTTTCAAATTTGTTACAACACAAAATTATTGTTAATAAATTACTTATTTGAACTACTATAACACTACATTACTATAATAATAATAATAATAATAATAATAATACATGCTGCCACAGTGCCCTCTGTAGATGCTGCTGTAGTGCCCTCTGTGGATGCTGCCGCAGTGCCCTCTGTGGATGCTGCCGCAGTGCCCTCTGTGGATGCTGCCACAGAGTCTTCTGTAGATGCTGCTACAGAGTCCATTGTAGATGCTGCCACAGAGTCCTCTGTAGATGCTGCCAGTGTCCTCTGTAGATAATGCCACACACCCCTAGATAATGCCACAGTGCCCTCTGTAGATAATGCCACACACCACTAGATATTGCCACAGTGTCCTCTGTACATACTGCCACAGTGGCCTCCGTAGATGCTGCCACAGTGCCCTCCGTGGATGCTGCCGCAGCGCCCTCCGTGGATGCTGCCGCAGCGCCCTCCGTGGATGCTGCCGCAGCGCCCTCCGTGGATGCTGCCGCAGCGCCCTCCGTGGATGCTGCCGCAGTGCCCTCCGTGGATGCTGCCGCAGTGTCCTCCGTGGATGCTGCCGCAGTGTCCTCCGTGGATGCTGCCGCAGTGTCCTCCGTGGATGCTGCCGCAGTGCCCTCCGTGGATGCTGCCGCAGTGTCCTCCGTAGATGCTGCCTCAGTGCCCTCCGTAGATGCTGCCACAGTGCCCTCCGTAGATGCTGCCACAGTGCCCTCCGTAGATGCTGCCACAGTGCCCTCCGTTGATGCTGCCACAGTGCCCTCAGTAGATGCTGCCACAGTGCCCTCCGTAGATGCTGCCACAGTGCCCTCCGCAGATGCTGCCACAGTGCCCTCCGCAGATGCTGCCACAGTGCCCTCCGCAGATGCTGCCACAGTGATGTAAAGGGCTTGCCCAGACCTGGAGTCCCGGAGCAGAGCCGCTTCTAGCACTCTGCCTGGGATTCCAGCTCTGCTCCTGACATCACTGGGACTCCTGCTCTGGGGAAGCCCCTGACATCATTATCGATGTATGGACAGTGATGTCAGCGAATTCCACAGAGTCCCGGAGCAGAGCCTATACTAGCGCTCTGCCCGGGACTCCGCTCTTGGGAAGACCCTGCACACTGTCCATATATGGACAGCGATGTCAGGGATTTCCACAGAGTCCTGGAGCAGAGCCTGTACTAGAGCTCTGCACTGGACTCCGGCTCTGGGGAAGCCCCAGACATCGCGTGTCCAAACATGGACACCGATGTCAGGGAATTCGACAGAGTCCCGGAGCAGAGCAGATACTAGCGCTCTGCCCGGGTCTCTGCTCTGGGGAAGACCCTGACACACTGTCGATATATGGACAGCGATGTCAGGGAATTCCAGAGTCCCGGAGCAGAGCCGATACTAGCGCTCTGCTCGGGACTCCGCTCTGGTGAAGACCCTGACACACTGCCCATATATGGACAGCAATGTCAGGGAATTCCACAGAGTCCCGGAGCAGAGCCGATACTAGCGCTCTGCACGGGACACCTAGCGTCATAGATAACTATGTTGCTAGGAGCCCGGCTCCCTGAACTGTGGTCGGTCCGGGAAATATGGCCGATACACGGTGCAAATAAAACGGACCAAGCACGGCCATCTGAATAAGGCCTTAGTATATTTACACAGTGCGGTCAAATCAAATTTTTTTGCAAAATGGCAACAAAAACTTGATTTTACCGCACTTTGACTATAGCCTAACAGCACTGTTTTACCATGTTTTTACCCTTTTTTTTTTAATGCAACTTTCATAATTGCGTCACAAATAATACGGTTTTGCCGCAATTTTTTTTAAAAACGCGGCAAAACTGCGCCATTTTTGCGAAAATCGTGGCAAAAAAACGCTAGGGCAACAATTAGAACATACTTTATATAATCAATTTATATATAATCAAGTGGGGTCAGGAGGAATGTGGAGCAGGATGGAAAGAGGGACACACACTCACCAGCCTGCAGGTCCAGTCGGCGGTGTAGAGAAGGAGCTGGCTGGGGGGGGGGGGGAGGGGGTTCGGGATCTCTCCACACGGAACATCTGCTTCTCATGCTGCATCTTCCCCTACTGTAAGTCCTCTCAAGGCCCTATTCTATGGAACAGGCCCTATAACATTGCAGGGTCCGTTCCTTTCTCCAAGTGACTAACGCTGGGGTCCTAAATTAAATGTGTAAAGTTGCTGAGAAGCGACGAGCCCCTATTTTTCATCATTCTTGCCGGGCCCCTGACAGCAGTACCAGCTGTACTGCCGTGATGGCAGCCCTGTATGATGCATGCAGGTTGTTGCTACCCAGATGCATAACTTTATATTTATCTACAATAAACCTCATTTTCCAAGTGGATGCCCAAACAATCCGCTTGCAATTCACGAACATCTTCCATAGACTGAACAATACTACATAGCTTGGTGTCATCTGCAAAAATAGAAATAGTGCTATTAATCCCATCCTCTATATTATTAATAAATAAGTTGAATAATAGTGGTCCCAACACGAAACCCTGGGGTACACCACTTATAACCGGTGACCATTCAGAGTAAGAATCATTGACCACAATCTCTGGATACGGTCCTTGAGCCAATTCTCAATCCAATTATAAACTATATTTTCTAAACCTATAGTCCTTAATTTACCCATTAGACGTCTATGAGGGACAGTGTCAAATGCCTTTGCAGTGTCCAAAAAAAACTATATCCACTGCGGTCCCTCTGTCTAGGCTTCTGCTCACCTCTTCATAAAAACAAATCAGGTTGGTTTGACCTAGAGGGTGCAGTTGAATCTGCAGCAGCATATCTTGGACGCCTGGAGCCGATGTGTCTTCTCTCGTCCGACGAGATGGTGAAGGACCTGTGGGAGGAAGTGACGAACACGCTGTGGGTGTGTGCAGTGAAAGAAGCTGGGTGGGAGCGATGAGAAGTGTATGACGCTGATTGGTCGCGTCATACACTTCTATTCGCAACGCCCAGTTGGTAAAACGAGTAAACACGCCCAGTTGGTAAAAATAGAATACACGCCCAGTTGGTAAAACGAGAAAACACGCCCAGTTGTCCATTGAAAAACTAATTTGCATAAATCTAAAATTGCTCATAACTTGGGCAAAAATTATCGTTTTTCACAAAAAAAAAACTTTACTGTTATCTACATTGCAGCGCCGATCACATTCAATAGGAGATAGGGATTTTATAATCTGGTGACAGAGCCTCTTTAATGACCAAGCCATTTTTTACGTTTTTCCATTGTCTCATTCTAAGAGCTATAACCTTTTTATTTTTGCGTCAACATAGCTGTATAAGGTCTTGTTTTTTGCGGGACAAGTTGTAATTTTTAATAGCACCATTTTGGGGTACATAGAATTTATTGATTAACTTTTATTAACTTTTTTTGCGGGGGAATAGAAAAAAACCCAGCAATTTCGCACACTTTTTTGCGTCCTAAATTTACGCCGTTTACCGTGTGGTATAAATAACAAAAAAGTGGGTTGTTGAGATTGCAACGATACCAAATTTGTATAGTTTTTGTATGTTTTACTACTTTTACACAGTTAAAACACTTTTATTTCAAAAGTATTTGTTTTTGTGTCTCCATATTTGAAGAGCCGTAACGTTTTTATTTTTTCGCCAATGCAATTGTCGGAGGGCTTTTTTTTTGCGGGACGACTTGTAGTTTTTATCGCTATCATTTTGGAGTAGATGCGACTTTTTGATCACTTTTTATCACATTTTTTTAAGGCTGGATTCAAAGAAAATAGCAATTTTTGCATGTTTTTTTATTTTATTTTTTACGATGTTCACCATGCGGATTAAATGATGTAATAAGTTTATAGTTGGGGTCGTTACGGATGCGGCAATACCAAATATGTGTAACTTTTTTTACTTTATTTTGTTTGTTAATAATAAAGCAGTTTGTAAGGGGGAAAAGTGGGTTTTTCATTTTATTTTTTTTCACTTTTTTTTTTTCCACTTTTTATTAAACTATTCTTTTACTTTTTTACTAGTCTCACTAGGGGACTTCACTATGCGATTATCCGATCGCATTTATAATACACTGCAATACTTCTGTGTAAACCGGACAGGCATCTGCTAGGTCATGCCAGAGGAATGATATAGCAGGCATTCACTACAGGCAGACCTGGGGGCCTTTATTAGGCCCCCGGCTGCCATCGGAGACACGGACTCTAGGTGATCTTATCACCGGGTGTCGGTGGGATGAGAGGGAGCTCCCTCCCTCTCTCCATAACAACTCAAATGTGGTGCATGCTATTGAGCACCGCATCTGAAGGGTTAAATGGATGAGATCGATACTAATATCGATCTCACACGTTCGAGCAAGAATGCCCCCAGCCCTCAGCTGCCTCTGGCAGCTGAGAGCAGGGAGATTTGACAGCTCCCTGCTCTGTTTACTTATTCCGATGCAGTGTCATAAAAAGTCTATTGCATCGGAATAAAGCCCTTTAGTGACCGACGTAAAAACACTATGGGGCGGTCACTAACGGGTTAAAAAAAAGAGGGACTTACCATGCGATTGTTAGCTTATGCAATACATTGCAATACTTATGTATTGCAGTATATTGCCCTTATCTGTGCTACTAAGTCCTGCCTCTGGCAACGCACTGATGGCAGACCTGGTGGCCTTCAATAGGCATCCGGCTGCCATGGCAACCGATCAGCACAACGATTTTTGCATTTTTTGCATTTCTACATTCTGAGAGCCATACATTTTTTACTTTTCAGTTAACATAGCCCCATGAGGGCTTGTTTTTTCGTGGGACATGTTGACGTTTTTATTGGCACCATTTAACTTATTAAGTTTTAATAATTGGGGGGGGGGCAGGCCTTTGTTAGCCCCCATGCTGCAATTCGTGAGGGCCTCATTGGACTGAAAGAGGGAGCTCTGTAAAATCACTTTGATGCTGCAGTTGTTATTGACCGCTGTATCTAAGAGGTTAATGGCTTGGACTGGGGTTGTCTCTGATCCTGGCCATTGCAGCCGGATGTCGACCATATTTTACAGTCGGCAAACGCTGCTGAGGGCACAGACCAGTTGCGTAACTAGCACCATAGCAGCCATAGTGGCTTCTATGGGGCCTGCGGCATGAGGGGCACGGGACCCGCATGCCCTGTGGTGCCGCTAGCAGCCGCTATGGCTGCTACAGCGGTAGCGACGCCACACTCAATAGTATCTGCGTACTTAGGGCGCAGATACTATTGAACAATATGGCAGAGCAGGGAGGTATCTCCCTGCTTTGCCATTTACTAGGTTACAGGCCTATCAGGCGCAGGGACAGGATCCCTGCGCAGGCCGGCATGATGATGTCACTGGATCACGCCAGCCTACGCAAGGATCCTGTCAGTGTTGAGGATGATGTGCAGCAGCTGCGTACATTGCAGGAGCAGGGCCTTGGTAAGTATAATTTTTTTTGTTTCATTTGTTTGGGGGGAACTGAACAGGGGGGGCTATATGGCACTATCTACAGGGGTGGCTGTATGGCGCTGTCTACAAGGGGGGCTGTATAGCACTATCTATGAGGGGAGCGCTATCTACAGGGGCGGCTGTATGGTATTATCTACAAGGGGGGGCACTGTAAAGGGGGGCTGTATGGAACTATCTTCAAGGGGCAGGTGGGGGCACTATCTTCAGGGGGGCTGTATGGCACTATCTACAAGAGGGAGGTGGGGGCACTATCTACAGGGGGACTGTATGGCACTATCTACAAGAGGGGAGGGGGGCACTATCTACAGGGGGGAAGGGTGGCACTATCTACAAGGGGGAGTGATACTACAGGGGGCTGTATAGCACTGTCTACAGGGGGGCTGTTTGACACAATCTACGGGGGGGGGGGGGGGGCTGTATAGCACAATATACATGTGGATGTATGGCACAATCTACAGTGCCCGTACTATACCTGCACCATACTTTTACAGCACAGTGTGGGAACTACCTACCCCCCAGCCATAAATGTATGGCGATGTGTGGAAAGGGGTTATGGATTTGGTGTGGTGTTTAATCCATGATTACAAACTCTAACATGTAAGCCCAGTAATTACTACAAAGGTAACTTGCAGATTGTAACTTGTAATTTGCAGAGACCTAGCATGAGGCTCCTGGGCCATGTTGCAGATAATAGTGGGCCACCACTATTGACCTCTTTTGATGCCATATACAGTATGTTGACGTCACAGTGTATAAGGTCTACAAACACAATATAATATGTATAGAAAGATAGATTAGTATGTCATGATTGCGCTGTTTTGCACTTAGTCTGATATATTATTTTATTTTTGCACCAGCCAATTATAGTGTGGCTGACCTCCTATTTGACAGAGGTGCCTGTGTTATTTTATTGTTTTATAAAACATATAGCTGCCAAAATAAATCAATATAATATTACAGCTATATTAGTGATTGGAAATTTAGGCCCATTTTCTTCTCTGGGATAGGGTCTCCTGGCTGGTAAGCCACATGTCTAATTTAGCTAATAGGAACAGTACTTTGTAAATGAAGAGGGAAAATGATGATATCCTCTTGTTCGGATTTAAATCTAAATCAAAGGTAAAACTATTTAGAATAGTCATCCATATTCTTCTTGTATGCTTTTCTTGAGGCATTCATTTTATGTCCCCCTCCTTCTCTCTACCCCTGTGCTTACACTATGTGAATAATAGACTTGGCTATTTTGTATCTGGTTGGAAGTTGGTAGATACCCAGTGGCGGATTAAGTAGACCATAGTCCCTAGGCTGTTCCACAACCTGGGGCCCCCCTTCTCCACTGCCGCTCTGCCGTTTCTATAGTGAACACCACATTTTTGTGAGAGCATTGACAAATGGGTGTTACGATTCCTCTTGTTAAAGGGCTGTGTCCCTACATACTCGCAGTCTCTAACCATCGCTGACAGTATCACATTGTATAGGGACACATCCTCTTGAGAATGGGAATGGTAACACGCATATGTCTATTAGTCCTGGGTACACAAAGACTCTATGTGAAATACAAGGATTTCCTACAACAGACATGTCAAGCTAGGGGACGGATCCTCTATAGATCCAGTGACTCACAAGTGGCGTCTTCTCTGATGGGAGTCGTTCTCTTTTCTTTTCCATCTGACACAGACAGTATGGTGACTTCTCCTGATGATACATCTTTGCTCCTTGCTTCTGCAGCTATTTACAGCCTCTATAGAAACACAAAAATTCAGACGCCAAGGCCCAGGACCATACATTAAAGGGGTTGTCCGGGAACTAAACGGTTTTTCATACTGATGACCTATCGATGTGCCCGGACAACCCCTTTTACGCAGACTAATAAATTTGAATGCATACAGACCCCAGACCTTCTAAACTATTGCCATCCCAAGACCAGACCCCCCCCCTAAGCAAATACAGACCCCAGAACAAGCACCCTAAACAAATACAGACCCCAGAACAATTACCCTAAATACAGACCTCGGACCAGACCCCTAAATACAGACCACAGACCTGACCCCTAAACTAATACAGACCCCAGACCAAGCCCCCTAAATACAGACCCCATACACTAATACAGACCCCAGACCAGACCCCTAAATACAGACCCCATAAACTAATACAGACCCCAGACAAGACCCCTAAATACAGACCCCATTCCTGACCCCCTAAACTAATGTCCCCAGACCTGACTCTCTAAACTAATACATATCCCAGACCTCCTAAACTAATGCAGACCCCAGACCAGGCCCCCTAAATACAGACCCCATAAACTAATACACACCCCATACTTGACTCTCTAAACTAATACAGAATCCAGACCCCCTAAATACAGACCCCCTAAATATACAGACCCCAGACCAGACCCCCTAAATATACAGACCCCAGACCTCCTAACCAAAGACCCCAGACCAGACCCCCTAAATATACAGACCCCTAAATACAGACCCCAGATCAGACCCCCTAAATATACAGACCTGAGACCTCCTAAATACAGACCCCAGACCAGACCCTCTAAATACAGACCCCAGACCCCTTGAACTAATTCAGGACGGCAGACCAGACCACCTAAATTCAGACCACTTAAACTAACAGACCCCAGACCAGACCCCTTAAATACAGATCCAGACCCCTTAAACTAATACGGATCCCTTAAACTAATACAGACCCCAGACATCCTAAATACAGACCCCAGACCAGACCCCTGGAATACAGACCCCAGACCAAACCCACTAAACTAATACAGACCCACTAAATACATACCCCCTAAACACAGACCCCTAAATACAGACCCAGACCTCCTAAATACAGACCCCCCTGACCCCTTAAACTAATACAGACCCCAAACCACCTATATACAGACACCAAACCACTTAAGTACAGACCCGCTACATACAGACCCCCTAAACACAAACCCCATACCCCTAAACTCCATGATCCCCTTAGGGCATGTTCAGACGTGGCGGAATTCTGCAGACACTGTCCGTATCAATGCCGCATATAATCCACGTTGCAGATTCTGTTGCGAATTTGGCTAAAATGTTAAGTAAAATGCTGCGTATTTGTAGTTGCGGATTCAGGTGCAGATCACACCCTGCTCTCTTTCAAACATTTCATCCCAGTCTGGGTATAGATCTCGACACACATAGGTCCAGCCAGAATGATTAAATATCCTGTTCCTGAAAGCAATGCGCAACGCAACACACATTACACCTGCGGATTTCATTGCGTAATTTTGAAACGCCATTGAAGTCAATGGAGAAATTCCGCAACAAGTACGCATCAAGTCCGCAACAGACAGTGTATGCTGCGGACAGAAAATTCCGCACCGCAGCCTATGGTCCGCAGCGGAGTTTTCCGCAACGTCTGCACGAAGATAACTAAAAAGGTGTGGAAACCAATGGACAAACTGTCTGCTGCGGATTTCTACTGCGGACTGTCACAGCAATTCCGCCACGTCTGAACGTGCCCTTATACTTACCTAGCAGCTCACCTCACGGTCTTCTCTCTTGCTGCTGTTCTAGGACCTGCGGTCATGTGACCAGCAGGTCCCTAATCAGTGACAAGAACTGCAGACATAAGGTCATGTGACCTTTATGTCTGCAGGTCCTTTACAGGACTTACACAATGCCATTTTAGCGCGGCAAAAACGCACTGTACTTGGGGCAGCCATGGGCCCCCTGGGAGCCTCGGGCCCCGGGCGGCCGCCCATAACGCCCAATGATGATCCGCCATTGCATACCTACCTCTAGTGCAATTAACAACTAATAAAACTAAGCACTGCCTTTTACGCTGAACCCCACCCCTTCTGGAATTACAGGTAAAGCATGTTGAGAAGGACCCCTAGATTTCTCAAAGACTGTTTGTTTTAGGAACTCACAGATGTCATTGCAGATGGAGAAACAGACAATTGTTTTCTTTTTCTTTTATTCTCTCATTTATGAAGTGAAGCGCAGACATAAAATATACACCTCAATGCTTTTAGCAAAATTAACTTTTTTCTCTTTATATTAGAAAACAGAGACCTATAGCATAACCTAAAAGGTAAATGTAAAAATTAGTTGGCTTGATGCTACTATAAATCATGGCTTTGAAACATCTCTCTCTGCAAACTAAGATAAACTTGATCATTTGCCAAGATGTATAGACCTAGGGAACATGTTACAGTGAAAGGGCAACCACATTTAATTACAGTGGACTACCATTTAATGCAACTGTCTCCCATGGGGCTTTTTATTTTATTTTGTAAACCTATCTCCGTCTCATTGCCATGACTATGACCCTGGCTGCATTGGAACTTAGAAAACCATCTGCTACCTCTAGATCAGCAGCCTTGCTCCATACATGGTACGTCTTGTCTGGCTCAGATGTTGCATCAGTTCCCAAAAGAGCTGAGAGATCCGGTCCCTGGAACAGGGGCATAGCTAAAGGGGAGGGGGCAGAGGTAGCACTTAGTGGGCCCAAAGGCACTTCCTTCTGCCACAAGATGAAACAAGTATTATAAATGGCACCTGAGGTAAGTGCCATGTTACAAATTTTGCATTGGGGCCCAAGGGCTTTAAGTTATGCTCAGCCCTTGGACTATACCATGGCATGAATATAGCCATAGCAACTGCTATGGGGCCCAGAGGTTGAGGGGACCCACTCAGGTGCAAAAACATTGGGGCAGATTTACTATTGGTGTAAGTTGCACCTTCTTTTGGACGCAAATCATTTTAGACAAATGTATCAATAAAATGTGACTTAGCAGGAAATTAAGACGCGCCAACGTTTTGGCATAAAAAAGTAAATTAAAATAAGCCAAACAAGAGGTGGTTTTAAGTTGTCCAAATGTGCGCCACATTTACCACTGTGAAAAATTTGACTGTCACGGCGAGGGGTGTGGACCTCCTGGGGTGTACCGCGTAGCGGGATAGAAGCTGGGCATGAACAGCCTGTAGAAGTTGGCGAATCCCAGGAAGCGCAGTATGGCCCTTAAGCCTTGAGGGTGTGGCCATTCCAAGACAGCCTTTACCTCTTCAGGATCCATTTTGAGGCCCTGATCAGAGATGATGTAGGCCAGGAAGGGTAGGGACTTTCTCTCGAACACACACTTCTCCAGCTTGGCATATAGGGGATTCTCCCTTAATCGAAGCAAAACTTGGCGGACATGTCTCTAATGAGTCGCTGGATCTGGGGAAAAAATCAAAATGTCTTCGAGATACACCACAACACAGACATAGAGGAGATCACGGAAGATGTCATTGACAAACTCTTGAAAGACCGCGGGGGCGTTACACAGGCCGAAGGGCATAACCAGGTATTTGTAGTGCCCATCACGTGTATTAAATGCCGTCTTCCATTCGTCACCCTGACGAATCTGGATTAGATTGTAGGCCCCCCGCAGGTCTAATTTTGAAAAAAATTTTGCTCCCCGTATGCGATCAAACAGTTCAGGGATTAAAGGCAATGGGTATCTGTTCTTTAGCATGATCTGGTTGAGACCCCCCGGTAGTCAATGCAGGGTCGGAGGGATCCGTTTTTCTTTTTGACAAAGAAAAACCCGGCCCCTGCCGCGGATGAGGATTTGCGCATGAAGCCCCTCTCTAAATTTTCCTTCATATAGGCAGACATCGACTGGGTTTCAGGTAAGGAGAGAGGGTATACTCTACCGCGAGGAGGAGACGAATCAGGAACCAAGTCAATGGGACAATCATACGCTCGGTGTGGGGGCAACGTCTCTGCCTCCTTCTTGTCGAAGACATCCGAGAACTGAGAGTAGCAAGAGGGCAACCCGGCCAATGACTGATGCGGAGCAGGCTGAAGTGGATGGATGTGCCCCAGGCAGTGGTTGAGACACTTGGGACCCCACTGGAGAACCTTTCCGGAGTTCCAATCCAGGACTGGGGCGTGTAGACGGAGCCAAGGCAAACCCAGCAACACGGGGTTGATGGCCTTGGGTAGGACAAAAAGGGAGATGAGCTTAGAATGAAGGGCTCCCACTTGAAGCCTCAGTGGTTTGGTCACAAACAATATTGGGTCGGGCAGCGGCAGTCCATCTACTGAGGCAACAATCAACGACTTCTCCAGAAGGGCAGTGGGCAAGTGAAGAAGATCCCCAAAGTCTCCGCGTATAAATTTGGCTGCAGAGCCAGAGTCCAGATAGGCAGAGACCAGATGGGACCTCTCGCCAGCGACAATAGTCACGGGAATGGACAGCTTGGAGGAGAGTTCTCTGTCAAATGCTGTGTCGCCCAGGGTTGTCTCTCCAACCAATCCTAGGTGTTGGAGTTTTTTGGATTCTGGGGACACAGACGCATGACATGGCCAGCGAAGCCACAATATAGACAGGGGCCTGCGCTGTTTCTCCTGGATAGATAGTCTAAGCCGATCTACTTGCATCGGACCTCGGGTGGAGCAACAGATGAGGACAAGAGGGGTTGCTGAAAGTTGGGGGCCAGCCTAGGAAGCCTTCTCTCTCGACAAACCTCTTGGGATCTTTCTCTGAGCCTCATGTCAACTCGGGTGGCAAGTAAAATTAGGTCGTCCAAGGTAGGTGGTAGATCATGAGCAGCTAGTTCATCCTTGATCTCTGATGACAGACCATGCCAGAAGGAAACTACTAATGCCTCATTGTTCCAGGACAACTCTCCTACCAGTGTCCGGAACAGGATGGTATACTTGCCCACGGAGGTGTCTTCCTGGCGAAGGTTCAGCAGAGAGGTAGCTGCCAATGAAACTCATTCTGGCTCCTCGAACACAGTGCGGAATAACCGCAGGAACCCCTGGAAGTCTCGGGTCTTGGGTCCCTGTCGTTCCCAGATTGGGTTTGCCCACGCCAGGGCTTTGCCGGCAAGCAGAGAAACAATGAAGGTGATCCTGGCTCCATCTGAGGGAAATGCTCTGGCATGCAGGGGGAAGTGGATATGACACTGGTTGAGAAATCCCATGCACGCACTTGCGTCTCCGTAAAAACGAGGCGTGGCAGCGAGAACCGAGAATCAGAGCTGGTGCTGACAGGAGGTGTAGCAGGAGGATCAGTTGGAGAAGCTGGAACAGGAGCAGAGGAGGAAGCAGCTAGCGCCCCTAGCTGTAGTGCCATGGAGTTTACTGCCACAAGGAGTTGATCCTGTTGTGTTCGCAGGTCCTGCAGGTCCGCCTGCATGCCTTGGGAATGTGACAGGCCCTTAAATTGACCAGCGGAGTCCATTGGCTGAGCGTACTGTCACAGCAGGGGGTGTGGACCCACTGGGCCGTACCGCGTAGCGGGATAGCAGCTGGCCAAACAGGTATAATGCAATGTCTATAGTTCTGAAAGGGTACCTAAGGCAATGTAGAAAGTAGCAGTGGTTTCAGGCTAAGATGAGGCTCCGACAGTAGACAGACACCCGGCGGGGTGCGACACAATAGATGCAGCGGATGGCACAACACGACTCCAACTCTTGAAGGCACAGAAGCACGGTAGCACGGGATACAGGGTACAGGCAGCAGGAACGGGAAACACTGGGAACTGGAAAACACTAAAATACCATTTGCAAAGACAAACTTAAGGTAACATAACAACGCTCAGGCAAAGATCGAGAGGGCAGAGCCCCTTTTATAGTCCAGAGGCATTCTGGGCTAATTGCAGCTATTCTGCAAATGTGCGCGAACTGGCCCTTTAAGGCCGTGCATGCGCGGGCCCTGCGGGAAACAGTGTCCGGACCAGGAAGTGAGTGCCGGCATCTCCCAGGAGGGTGATGCCGCCGGGAACTCGCTCGTCCATGGCCGCAGCCGTCAGAGGGTAAGTCAGGACGACGGTCCGCGGCCATAGACGTTACATTGACTAATTCTAAGCTGTCTCAATTAAGACGCTATTAATAAATCTGCCCCATTGTTCTCTTATGTGGAGAACCACAAGTTGGTGACTTTTTGCTATTTAGCACTACTATATGGGCTCTCTGATATATGGCACTATCATCCATACCTGCAATTATTTCTACTTATGCATCTTTTCCAGTTTCCTGTAACAAGGTGGTGGTGAGAGACCATCTAATTTTTCTATTTCTCTTTGTCCCGATTATTTTTTAGTTACGTCTCTGGACTATAAATTAGTCTATGGTTCAATTGTAAATTTTCGAGCTTAACTTCACAGTTCAGATTCTAGTATTTCTGTTTGAGTGCTGCCTGGATTACCAAGTTAGTGATTCTCTAAGAACTACCCAGTCTTGAGATGACAAGCGGTCCCTGTAGGGTTGTAACTAGAAATTTAGGCCCATTGAAAGCTTTTCTATTGGGCCATAAAGCTTTTCCATGGGGCTATTATAAAATTAGACCTAAGATCTCAAACAAATAGCTCTTAGTGCAATAAAGTTTTTAATGGATTCCTACCAGAGATAGATGCCTAAGATAGATATCCATAGTGTATGGCTTCAATGGATCATAGAATATAAAGAAAATCTAACCAGCTTTTACATTTCATTACATGCCACTTCTATACAATTGAAACCTACATCTTACAAATACAGTTTTTTTTTAAGAATCCCTTTCCTTTATCAGCAAAAGGAGGATTTCCACATCTGTAGTTGTACAGAAGCACTCATGTAATTTCCACATTTATAACCAGACATCTTTGCCTTATAGACACTGCACCTGAAAACAATAGTGCCAGATAAATAGTGCCCCCAAAAATAATAGTGCCAAACAGATAGTGCCCCACTCAACGCCCCATATTGTGCCCAAGACAGTAGTGGTGCCCCAGACGGTAATAGTGTCCTACTTAGTGCTCCACACAGTAAAAGTGCCCATGATTTGTGCCCCACACAGTAAAAGTGTTTCTCTCAGTGCTCCCACATAGTAATAATGCCCACTTTTTGCTCACACAGTGCAGATTTGCTGCATTTTGTTGCATGCTTTTTTTTTAAGCCAAAACCAGAATTGGATCCAGGAGAGCAGACCTATAAGGCCTTCCGTTATATATTTCTTATGTTTAGGCTCCGCTCCTGTTTTTGCCATAAATAGTACATGCAACATCGGCAGCAAATCTTCACTTTGTGAACAAGGCCTTATAATGCTCCTCTAAGTGCCCCACACATTAACAATGCTTCCTTTCTACCCCAACACAGTAATAATGACCCCTTTGTGCCTCCACATAGTAATAATGCCACCTTTGTGCCCCCCCACAGTAATAATGCCCCCTTTGTGCCCCACACATTATAAACGCTTACCTTTGTGCCCCCTAATAGGTAATAGTGCCCCCTTTGTGCCTTAGAAACATATACTCATCGAACCACGATTTCACGACAAGTGGAGCAGCTGTGGCCTCTTCTAGCCTGTGCTGTCAGCGGCTTGGCGCAATGCAGTGACGTAATTGCATCATGTGTGCACTGATGTCCTGTGCGCGACCCTGACGTTTTGTAGGCAGCAAGCCTTAGGCGGTCAGTGGCCTATTAGAAACACTGGCAGGGCCATAGGTTTCGGTGATGTTGTTACACCAAGTGTGTTAGCTGTTCATTTATTTGCAAAAATAGCGCTTGCCCTGCATTTTTTTAAAACCCCAACTCCTTATTGGTGCCATAGGAAGGAACCTACCCTTCCTACACTTTTCCCAGCCCTGTGGGTGCTCATTATTGAAATGATCAGCCAAATATTCTGTCTCTATTGAAGCCTTATCCCAGGATCACACACATAGTTTTGATGCAGTTTTTAGCGCAGTTGTTGGCTCAGTTTTGTAAGCCAAACACAGGAGTGGGCAGAAAAGAAAGGCGATGCATCAGTCTTTTCCTTAATAACTTCAGCGCGACAGTGCCGGATTTCGGGCGGTGTCTCGCTGTCCCGAGGTTGCTGGGGATATGTCCCGCTATCAACTGTATCTGCGTCCTAAACATTAAAAAAAAGATTTACAGAGAAATTATAGGTGGCATTAGAAAATTTTCTTCCTTCTGAAAGAAAACGATTTTGCATACTTTTCTCAAGGAACAAGCGTTGCTTTAAAGTCTTTTTACCTTGCTGGATTCCCAGGACTATGGCTTGCTAGGCACATGTGGGCTTCCCTAGTAATCTAGGATGTCAGTAAAGGAGGTGAATAATTGTACATAGCTCATGTGACTGCTGTCTGGCATATAACAAAAAAGCTGTGGGCAGTTATAAGAGAATAGGGTTAGAACAGGTGCCGGGGCACAGATGCTGAATAAAAACTGGCATACACAGCTGTTTGTGGGTGTTTGTAATAACAGAATGCAAGCAGAATTTATCAACCAGTTTGCACCCAATAAAAATACCTGCTCTGCTATGTAGCTGCTACTAGAAAAAAATAGCATGACTTGTCAGTATGTTTAGTGGCACTCCCTAGTCTCTGAATTGTGAGCTAGATTCCAAGGATAGTGATGAAAGCTCAATGATATGTAGCTGGGATTTTGGAAAGGGCTTTTGAGTAAACTGATGTGAACGTTGGAGAAAGTGTATTTGTATTAAAATAAAACTCAGGTAGAATGATGGTACTTTACCAGCAACCTATAACCTCCATCATAATGATGCCCCAACCCCACCCCCAAGGGGAATCTAATCTGTTTATTCAAATATTCTAACCAGCTTTCGGCTGCCATATTACTGAAGTGCAGTAGGGCACAGTTTTAATTTGGCACCTGTCACCAGCTCTGAGAGTATCGGAAGATACAGTGGTGTAGCCATAGCTCTCAAACGTCCCGGATCCGGCGGGACAGTCACGCTTTTTCACCACTGTCCCGCCGTCCCGGGCGGTCTGAACAATGTCCCGCCATGCCCCGACTTCTCCTGGGGACCTCCCTGTCGCCAGCCCTCCTCCGCGCAACGACGTTATCCCCCCCGCCCCCCGCAACGACGTTATCCCTTTCCCTTGAGCTGCCTGTGCTCATCGTGACCACATCACTGTGATGCTCAGCACAACACAGCAACAATAGTCTGCCTGGAGCGAGGGAGCAGGGCGTAGCAGACACACCGCAGTGGAGCACCGCAAAGAAATAGAAACAGACACACCAGACAGTGAATAGAGAGTTTAAACAATTTAGTGCCTGGGAACACTAGTGTTTCAAAAATCATAAAATAAATGACATTATTTTATGATTTAAGAAACTCTAGTGTCTCCAGTCACATTCTTTTTAAATATAAAAATGCCCAAGTGGATGCTCCATATGGAGTTAAAGGGATTTCCCAGTCCCTAAAAATTCATGGCCTATCCTCAGGATAGGCCATCAATAGTTCATTGCTCAGGGTCCGACTCCCGCGACCGCTACCGATCAGCAGTTTTGAAGAGCCTGCAGCGCTCGTACGAGCGCTGCGGCCCCTTCATTTCTACTTGTGGGGGATACATGCATACCTCCCAACCGTCCCGGATTCCGGGCGGTGTATCGCTTCCCGGGCGGCCGGGGGTATGTCCCGCAGATACAGATGAAGCCAATTCTGAAGCAGGGAACCATCAGCTCCCTGCTTCAGAATTCGTTCAGAGTGGAGGAGAAGAGGGAACTCCTTTGCTCACCGAGGACTCCCCGGGCACAGCGCTACCTTAAGAGCTGTGCTTGGGGAAGCCCTTGACGTTACTGTCTATTTATGGACGGTGACATCAGTGGCTACTCCTTGTGAAGAATCCTTGTTGCCGACTCTGGCCGGGGTTTCGGCTCCAGGAGGACCCCCTGACACCAATGTCCATATATGGACAGTAACCCCTGGGGTTTTCCCTAGCAGCGGAATCCCTGGCCAGAGTTGGCAACGGGGATTCTGCTCAAGGAGTAGCCACTGACATCACCGTCCATATATAGACAGTAACGTCAAGGGCTTCCCTGAGCACAGCGCTTTGTCCTCGGAGAGCGGAAGAGCTCCCTCTGCTCCTCCGTTCTGAACTAATTCTGAAGCAGGGAGCTGATGGTTCCCTGCTTCAGAATTAGTGGAATCCTTGTTGCCGATGATCTGGCCGTGCATTCCGCTCCTAGAGGAAACTCCTGAGGTCACTGTCCATATATGGACATTGATGCAAGTGGCTACTCCTGGAGTGGAATCCCTTGCCAGAGTCGGCAACGGGGATTCCGACCAAGGAGTAGCTACTGACGTCAATGTCCAAATATGGACAAAATAGGAAAAAGAGGCAGCACTCCAAAAGTCGTATCAAAGTGGAATAATTTATTCATCCATCAGTGAAAAAAGATTGCAACGCTTCAGCTGCTCCATGCAGCATTTGTCAAGAATGGAGCAGCTGAAACTTTGCAATCTTTTTTCATTGATGGGTGAATTAATTATTCCAATTTGATACGACTTTTGGAGTGCTGCCTCTTTTTCTTATTTTGTCTACATTTGGGGATTTGCAAGTCGGATCCCTGGAGGCTTGCACCCTAATACCCTGGAGGTTTTCTGTTCTGCTGTGCTGCCCACACTCTCTTTGGATACTGTCCAAATATGAACAGTGACACCAGGGCTTCCCTCTAGGATCGGAATTCCCGGCCTATGCTCTGGCTGGGGATTCAGCTCCTAGAGGGAGTACCAATTGCGCTATCTACAGGGGGAGGGGCTCTGTCTCACTACCAGGGAGGGGGCTGTGTGGCAATACCTGGGAGGGGGGCTGTGTGGCACTACCTAGGAGGGGAGCTGTGTGGCACTACCTGGAAAGGGGCCTGTGTGGCACTACCCGGGAGGGGGTTGTGTGGCACTAGTCGGGAGGGGGGCTGTGTGGCACTATCTACAGAGGGCGCTATATTCAAGGGGTGTGTGGCACTATCTACATTAAACTGTGGCACTATATAGGGGCACTATCTACAGGGGACACTGTGGCTCTATGTACATGGGCACTGTCTACATGGGCACTGTGTCACTATCTACAATGGTACTGGCACTAGGGGCAGCTAAGGGGCATTATACTGTATGGGGGCATTATGCTGTATAGGGGAATTTGTTTGTACATTATACTGCATGGGGGCATCTGTATGGGCATTACACTGCATGGGGGCATCTGCGTTGGCTTTATACTGTATGGGTGCATCTATGGGACATTATACTCTATGGTGGCAGCTATGGGGGCATTATACTGTACGGTGGCAGCTATGGCGGCATTATACTGTATGCTGGCAGCTATGGGGGCATTATACTGTGTAGAGGCAGCTATTTGGTATTTTACTGTGTGGAAAGCACTATGGGAGCATGGTACTGTGTGGGCTGAATTTGGTGTGTATGTGCGGGGATTGGGTGGGACTAGAGGCATGGCTTAAAATAAAAAAAATTGCTGTGACGCGCTGTGTGCGCAGCATCGGTTGTCCCTCTTTGTGATACTTGAAAGTTATTAGGTATGGTGTAGCTATAGAGGTCCCAGCTGTCACAGTTGCAACCAGGCCCCTAAATCAGGGGGCCCGGTCAGTGGGGCCCACAGGCCCCTTGCCACAATGTACCCTTACTTTTTTATGCTCTCCCTCCTGCGCAGCGTAGCATGCAGCAGCCTGTGCATCCTGATTCCTCCTCCTCTGTCTCCTCCAATCTGATACTCTGAGTTCCGGAGTGGTGACAGTGGAGGATTCAGGTTGCATTCCGCGCAGAAGGCAGAGGTTAAAGAAGAGGCCCACCAGAATACATATCAGGCCCCCATATCAAGTCAGTACTGCAGCGAATAGAAGGTCCTTACGCATGGCAGTCCCAGGTTGTTGTTTACGATGCAGCACATAACTGCCTGACAATTGACGCTGTCTTCACGAATTGCATACAGCATCCTGACGCTGCCGGCATCAGGATTTTCTATGCGCTGTGGCGGCCTGACGTCAGAGTCTGTGGAGATCTTGGGCAGACAGACCCTCAAGACAAGCCAAGGGCGGTGAGTAAATGTTACATAGGTTGAAAAAAGTCACAGGTCCGTCAAGTTCAACCTTTCTCAATAAAATTACCCATCATTTATTGCTATTTATTGCTAGATTAGTTATAACCCTCAATGCCATTAGTAAATAAATAAGCATCTAGTCTTTTTTTTTTTTTAAATGCTGACATAGTATCTGCCATCACCAGGGGTGTAGCTAAAGGCTCATGGGCCCTGATGCAAAGGTTCTTCTTGGGGCCCCCCTCCCCCTCAAACTTCTCATGGCCGACGGTATGCAGTTTTCGGCTGCATCGCTGGGTCTCCTAAGTGATCCAACGATGGAGCACCAGCAGCCAGGGGCGTCACTAAGGTCTTGAAACGTCAGGGGAAATAGCCCCAATACATATACCCCCCAAAAAAATGTGTTTATGTATATGTGTGTATAGGAGACAGCATATCTTTAGCACTACGACCCTATAGCTATGGCTAGAATTAGGTACAGTGGCTCAGCAGACAGTGTCACACATGCTAGGATTAGATATAAGGCCCAGTAGACAGTATTACACATGATGGGATTAGATACAGTGGCTCAGCAGACAGTATCACACGATAGGATTAGATACAGGGCTCAGCTTGCTGACATTGCGGCTACAGCGCTGTACCCAGGAAAGGTAAGAATAATAATTGTTTTGCTTTTTTATGTGTTCCTAATAATTTTTGTGATTTTTTTTTTTTACAAGTTTGGTTGTTGGACTACTTCGGATTCGAGGACTACTTCAATAATGGCGTTTTTTTTATGCTCAATAAAATTGTTAATGAGATTTGTGTGTGGGATTTTTATTTCAATTAAATATTTTTTGTATGTCTGTATTTTTCTAAACTTTATTACTACTGCCTTATTAATAGTTGCTGGCTGTTTGACAATGTCCATTACTAAGGCGGGGCTTAGTGTTAGCCGATGCAGAGGCTAACACTAACCCCCATTATTACCCGGTACCCACCGCCACCAGGGGTAGCGGGAAGAGCCGGGTACGATCCAGTACCCGACCATCTGTAGTGATGGCTTAGGCACTTGCACGGCCGCAGGCTGGTATTATTAGGCTGGGAAAGCCCAAACACTGTGGCCCTTCCCACCCTGGTAATGCTAGCCTGCTGCTGCTATGTTGCATCTGGCTGATTATAAAAATGGGGGAACCCCACATCGTTTTTTCCAATTATTATTATTTTTTTTAAATGACGTGGGGTCCCCCCCCCATTTTTGAGTCGACTGCACTATTGGTTACGTCAAGAACAACGGAACCCTGTCACAACGGTGACAAACGGAAACCTTTAGCAACGTTTCCGTTACCATGGAGATCAATGGTGAGGGAAACGGAAGCTGTGGTTTCAGTTTGCCGTTCCGTTGAGGGGTTACCCGACAGAAACCTCAGACGGAACCCCTCAACAGAAGGGCAACGGTGATGTGAACACAGCCAAACACATATGGTAGGCTTAGATACAGGGCCCATGTGCATGTGTGATTCTGTTTGTTGGACCCTGTATCTAAGCCTAAGATAGGCTTAGATACAGGGTCCAGAAGACAGTAATTTTATACAGTATAAGATTACTGTCTTCTGAGGCCCTGTATCTAAGCCTACCACATGGTAGGCTTAAAAGGGTTTGTCCAGTCCTTAAACATTGATGGCCTATCCTCACGATAGGCCATCAATAGCTGATGGGTCTGGTCCAACTCCCGGAACCCACAACAATCAGCTGTTTTGAAGGAGTGGCAGCGCATGTACGAGCGCTACTTCCCCTTCATTTCCCTTACTTGCTCACATTGTGAATTGCTGACACGTCTGTGTTGGCGATTCACAGTGTGAGAAAGTGACCGGAAAGAGGGGGAAGTAGCGCTCGTACGAGCGCTGCACCCACTTCAAAACACCGGATTGGCGGGGCTCACAGGAGTCGGACCCGACCCATCAGCTATTAATGGCCTATCATGAGGATAGGCCAGTTCCAGTAGACAGTGGTATTAATCTTACCCTCCTCTTCGGCCGCAGCGGAGGTCCTGACTCCATTCAGGGTCGGGATGTTGCGTGCATCGCTTAGCGTTTTGACGTCATGCGCTGCGCACAGCGCTGTGACGTCAGGACCGCCGCTGTGCTCTGGAAGGAGGAATATAAGTACTGTCAGTTACTATAGTTTATTACATAGGCCCCAGTTACTATAGTAACTTTTCATTGATGTGGTGCAGGGGGGCCGCGGGCCCCCTAGTTTCGGGCACGGTCGCAATTGCGACCCCTATAGTTACGTCATTGGCCATCACTACCTCTTGGGGTAGGACATTCCATAGTTTGACCACTTTAACTGTAAATAAACTTTTCCTATATTGATGTCTGAAACTTCTTTCTTCCACACGCAATGGATGTCCCCTGGTCCTTTGTAGAGTCCTTGGAAGGAACAGATCATGTGCTTGTTCTTTGTATTGACCACAGATATACTTATACATGTTAATAAGATCACCCCTAAGGCCTCATGCACACGAATGTATTTTTTCCCTCACGTAAATACTGGCGTAAATACGGGTCCTTGGTCACACGTATTTGACCCGTATTGCACCAGTATTTATGGACCCGTGCCCGTAAATACGGGTCCGGTGTTACCAGTATTCCACCCGTATTTACGGGCACGTTTTCGCTGCAAAATTGCACTGCACTAATCGGCAGCCCATTCTCTCTATCAGTGCAGGATAGAGAGAAGGGGCAGCCCTTTCCGAGGTAAATGTAAAAGAAATTCATACTTACCCGGCCGTTGCCTTGGTGACGCTTCCCTCTCTTGACATCCAGCCCGACCTCCCTGGATGACGCGCAGTCCATGTGACCGCTGCAGCCTGTGATTGGCCTGTGATTGGCTGCAGCGGTCACATGGACTGAAACGTCATTCCGGAGGCCGGACTGGAGGAAGAAGCAGGGAGTTCTGGGTAAGTATGAACGTCTTTTTTTTTTTTACAGGTTGACCTATATTGTGATCGGTGGTTTCTGTCCAGGGTGCTGAAAGAGTTACTGCCGATCGTTTAACTCTTTCAGCACCCTGGACAGTGACTATTTACTGATGTCGCCTAGCAACGCTCCCGTAATTACGGGTGCACACACGTAGTCACCCGTAATTACGGGAGCCTCATAGACTTCTATGGGCCGGCCCGTGCCGTAATTACGGCCTGAAATAGGACATGTTCTATATTTTTTAACGACACGGGCACCTTCCCGTAAGCATACGGGAAGGTACCCGTGGCCAATAGAAGTCCATGGGCCCGTAAAAACGTGCCGTAATTATGGCCCGTAATTACGTGCATTTTTACGTTCGTGTGCATGGGGCCTCAGATGTCTTTTTTCCAAGCTGAACTAATTTTCTAGCCTTTCATTGTAAGCGACACCTCCCATCTCATTTAATAATGTAGTTGCCCACATTTGAACATAAACTAAATGCATTTGTCAAGCAAATTTTGATAAAAATCTTGTGCAAAAAAAACAAAAAAAAAAAACACAGAATCATGAGAATTTACATGAGAAACCTTTATTTGCATCAAAGTTTCCCTTTAAAGTTTTCCTAAAAAGGTTTGGAACTTTTATGAAAGAAATCAGTCATGTTTTTGTAATCCTGGACAACCTCTGTAATAATGTAGCAGAGGCATGTTCTCATGCAATGTCTATAACATATTTTTTTAAATGCTTCACAGCTCATCGTACACGTAACAGGGTTTTATATAAATGAAGCTTCATCATTGTATAATGAAAAGTGTAGCATTTTGTATTTAAATATAATTTGTATTTGATTTCTTCATCACTTTCAAGATTTGTTTGCTTTCAGTATATGGGACCGTTCTTTCCTAACATGTCTGTTTCAGTAAATACGTGTATTTCCCACAACATAACAACTCTGGAGCATTGTAGCAGCGGTTCACAGTACTAGAGCCTTCTCCCATTCACTTCAAGAGAAGGCTGTAGTACTGTGAACCGCCGCTACAAGTGTGTCGGCTATTCACAGTACGAGCAGATAAGGAATGAATGGGGACCCCAACCGATCACATATTGATTGCCTATCCTGAGGCCATACATTTTTAGGGACTGGACAACCTCTTTAAAGGTTTTGTCCACCATTTTTAATTTAGATCTAAAATTATGTGCTGATTAATTTCATAATATACAGCATAATATGCAGGGGGGCTCTTTTTATATGATAAATATATAACTCTGGTTGCATGAAGCAACCACTAGGGGGAGCTAATTTCTTAACAATTTTTACAGCTAATATTGAACTCAAGGGGAGCTACAGTATATAAATCTCTATGCAGTGAGGTCCCCCTCGTGGTGACTGCAGGAAGCAGCTATGACAGTGTCAAGGCATGCAGGAATACTGGCAAATCAGAGCATTTGAGATCTCGTTGTCCCATTGTACAACCTTATACCTGGATGCCCTTAACTCATGCTTGGTAACTTTTTAGAAGGAACACCAGGGAGATTCTGAAAAGTTTTGGATAAAGTAGCGCTAATTATTTTTTACCTTATACCCTGCCCCAAACAACTGCATTTAAATTGAAATAGTGCATATGACCCTCTTCATCACACCGCAAAATGAATACAGACCCCAGGCCCCAAAAACAAGTAAATTCAGAACCCCAGATCAGACCACCTATATACAGACCCCAGACCAGACCCTCTAAATAAATACAGACCCAATACCCTCTAAATAAATAAAGACCAAGACTCCCTAAATAAATACAGACCCCAAACCAATACCCAAAAATAAATACAAACCCCCAGACCAGTGTAATGGTCTGGTTCCTACGCTAACCAGAGAAAGAACTAACCAGGCAGCGCAATTCACCTATAGCACCCTTCTTTTCCACTACTTTATTTTAAGGAAGAAAGGTGCTGGATCGCGGGAAGTAGGTACATTACAACCAGATCCCCTTTATACAGACCCCAGACCAGCAAATACTCAGCTCTCCCAGTTCCCCTTTAATATATATATACCTTAGAACAGACAGACCAGTCCTACAGTTCTTCACTCCCAGGCGCCGCTGCACACAAGGTGCAGGCCCTGCAGTAGCACAGTGAAGTAAGGACTGCAGGAACAGGAGTGGTATGCTATGAGGACACTGGGCACCCAGGAGATTTGTCTGTTTGTCCAGGAGTCTGTCATATCTTACGTTTTCCGGTTGTAAAGGATCTGCCAGACACAGCTTCTGTGTCAACGCCCATAGGTAATCAGTCTGCACCTGCTTCTATGTCTGTGAGACTGACTCCATCTTCCACCACTCAGGATGGCAGGCTTAGGAGTGGGAGAGCCTATCACAGCCTGGCCAGACGGAGATAGCTCCCGCTGGGGGTGGGGGTTCTGGTAAGTAAATATTACCAACCTGGTAATACCAACCTGTAGATAAAGGCACATGACTAAAATTGCTTTTCTGCACAGGACAGAGGCCAGTAGTGTAGAGTAACGGCAGCAGGAAGGCACTGGGAACATGTATAATAGAGGAAGAACTCTTACTGTAATGTATAGCCGGCTGCGCGCGCACACACACACACACACACACACACACACACACACACACACACACACACACGTCCATACCTCCCAACTTTTGAATTCGGAAAAGAGGGACATTTTAAGCCATGCCCCTAACCACGCCCAATATCCCGCATAAACACATCAAATCACGGCTAGATCCTTCTGCAAATAACACGCGCAAATTCTCACTGCGGATCTCTAGACTGTCTGGATATCACAGATATTATGGATCCGGTTATGTCGTCTTTATGTTGCTTTTCCTAACTTGGGTATAACATTTGCTCATCACGGCAGCAGCTGCAGGACAAACCAAAAGGCTGAGAACAATGAAAGTCAAGAGGGAGACCCTGTGGTTGATGACTTTTCAATTGACAGGTAGCAGAGTTACATGATAGGGATTTTTTTTTCCAGTTGTGTAACTCTGCTACCGGTCAATGGAAAAATCATCCACCAGAGCCCCCTTGTAGATCGCTCCACACACAGCCCCCTGTAGATAGCGTCAGACACAGCCCCCCTGTAGATAGCGTCAGACACAGCCCCCCTGTAGATAGCTCCAGACACAGCCCCCCTGTACATAGCGTCAGATACAGCCCCCTGTAGATAGCGCCACACACAGTCCCCCTGTACATAGCTCCACACACAGCCCCCTGTAGATAGCTCTACACACAGACCCCCTGTAGATATCTCTACACACAGCCCCCTATAGATAGCTCCAGACACAGCCCCCTGTACATAGCGCCAGATACAGCCCCAATGTACATAGCTCCACACACAGCCCCCCTGTAGATAGCTCCACATACAGCCCCCCCTGTAGATGGCGCCAGACACAGCCACCCTGTAGATAGCTCCACACACAGCCCTCCCTGTAGATAGCGCCAGAAACAGCCCCGCTGTAGATAGCTCCACACACAGCCCTCTGTAGATAGCGCCACACACAGCCCCCTTGTAGATAGCGCCACACACAGCCCCCTGTAGATTGCACCACACACAGCCCCTGTAGATCGCTCCACACACAGCCCCCCTGTAGAAAGCTCCACACACAGGCCCCCTGTAGATATCGCTAGACACAGCCCCCCTGTAGCTAGCGCCAGACACAACCCCCTGTAGATAGCACCAGACACAGCCCCCCTGTAGGTAGCTCCACACACAGCCCCCCTGTAGGTAGCTCCACACACAGCCCCCCAGTAGATAACTCCACACACAGCCCCCCCTGTAGATAGTGCCACACACAGCCCCCTTGTACATAGCTCCACACACAGCCCCCCTGTAGATAGTGCAACACAACCCCCTTATACTTTGTGCCACACACAGCCCCCTGTAGATAGCGCCACACCTAGCGCCCCTTTTGCACATAGCGCCACACAACCCCCTCCCCCTTGTACATAGTGCCACACAACCCCCTCCTCTTGTACATAGTGCCACACAACCCCCCTCCCCCCTTGTACATAGTGCCACACAATCCCCCTCCCCCTTATACATAGTGCCACACAACCACCCTCCCCTTATAAATAGTGCCACACAACCCCCTTATACTTTGTGCCACAATGCCGCCAGAGCAGAGAGCGGTAGAGGTAGACAGCCCTACTGCTGCCACTCTCCGCTCTGCTTTGACGTCACTCACCGTCAGAAGAAGGTAGGAGTCTTGCAGCGGCGTTCTCACATGTGTCAATGCCGGCCCGGGAGTTAACCAGTCCAGTCACCTGACCGGTGTAGTCAGATGACCGGTCAGGTGTAAGGACACAGCAAATATTTTCATGTTTGCCTTAAACGCATTCTGACAGCCATGACTTTTTTATTTTTCCTTTGGCGTAGTTAGGTGAGGGCTTTTATTTTTGCAGAATGATCTGTATTTTGCATCTATACCATTTTAAAGTACTGTACATTTTTATGTTAGCATTTAACTTTTATTAATTCTTACAGCGTAGGAAGAAAGAAAGGAATTTGCTTTTATAATATTCTTCCAGATAAAGCAGGTAATCGTGAATAATGGACAGCAGATCATGTTATTTATCTGTAGCATCCGCCTTTCCTGTAGATCTAGTTGTGCTCACAGATTCTTACCAATCCCCAGGAATTAGAGATGTTAGTATGATCCCTCAGAGGGCCCCTGTGCAAGAACAGTTAAAGAGACTGTCACCACTTGGCCAAAAAGTCAAACATGCCCAGTTGTTCATTAAGAAACTCATTAGCATAAAGCTAAAATAACTCTGTCAAAAATGATAGTTTTCCTAAATAAAAAACACTGCTGTAATCTACATTACAGCGCCGATCACATCATGTACAATATAGGCCCCTTATAATCTGGTGACAGAGCCTCTTTAAAGTGTAACTAAACATTTGACAAACTTCTGACGTCATAGTGACATGTCAGAAGTTTTCATTGGTGGGGGTCCCAAACCAATCGCTAAAACTCAATAGAAAGTCTATGAAACCGTACTCCGATACATCGGCTTTCCAAAAAAAGCCGAACAGAGACGAAGCGGCTGAGCACTTACACGAGCGCTTCTGCCACTTAGTTTTAGCGATTGGTGAGGGTCCCAGTACTCGGACCTCCACCAATCAAAGCTTCTGACGTGTCACTATGACACATCAGAAGTTTGTCAAACCTTTAGTTACCCTTTAATTGGCCCCTTGTTCACTAATATCTGAAGCTCAAGAGCACCCCTTAGGTTTCTATAATAATTTACTACTAGGGACTTGTTCACACAGCACTAAAAAAAATGACGTGTAACCGCCCCAAAAACTCTAGAATTTTTGCGCTTTTTAAACTACAGGCATTTTTGACGCGTTTTTTGGCGCGTAATACGCAGCTAAAACGCCTCAAACACACGCCGTATGAACAAGGCCTAATTGTGAGATATGAAATTCCCTTAGGCCCTTACATGCAAACGAATAGAACTCTAGGAAGCTACTTTTAAAGTGGTAATGGCTCCCCTTACGTACTGGGCCCTTGTGTAGCTGCATAGTTTGCACATATTGTTTGCCCCTCTGATCCTAAGATTTGCTAGAATTTGAAGAACAACAAGTTAAAGCTAGATGAGTTGCTTGCAGTATCTGAAGGATCAGTCACTGTGTTCTACAGAGAAGATTAAGGCTCTATTCACACCATGTTTGTAAAGCATGTACGCCCTATATACCAGGAAAATCTCCCAACATATATGCTGAATGTATGGTCCCAAATGTATCCAACTGTGTGCCATACAGTTTCATATGTCACTTATTGACTTCGATGGGAGACTATGCCTATCAGAGAGAAAAAAATGGTATTCTGAAGTATAACGGCCTTATATACATGAAAAGGACACTCTTTTGGCATAAATTATATAAGTTATGTTCATTATACCAGATTAATATGTTCGGAGTATACTGGTACACCACAAACGTCGTGTGAATAGAACCTAAGAGTGGTCTGGTGTAATCATTGTTCAATAACTACAGTTCAACAATTCCAAAGACAGAAGGTTGGCCACAAAACCACAGACATGGTCAAACTCACTAGTCACAAGGCAATCTGGTTTAGCAATGGAGGTGCCAAATAAGCAAGGTGGTCATCTTAGGTCCAGGGCAGGTAAGGAATATCAGAACAAGGCAGCACTGGAACATTAGTCATGAGATGTCATCAGAGGTCAGTCCTGGACAGAAACTCAAAAGAAGGGTCATAGGTCGCTAGCAACATACAAGTACACAAAAAGGGGGACATCTAACTTTAAAGTATTATCATAGGCATCTTAGTTGTGTCTATGATATATTTAAATAGGGCTCACCTATCCACCGCTACTGTGTATAAATCAAAGTGTTGCTTGGCATGTAAAAAAACCAAAACAGTTAAACTAAAGTTACTGATTCAACTTGCAGAAATCCAGCTAGTAATAATTTAAAGTGAATGTTCGTCCTGGAACACCATTTTTTTTTTTTTTTTTTTTACGCAAATACTTATTAATTTAATAATATATCTTTATAGCTAGAAACTATAAAAGATAACTTCATACCTGCAGCCACCACTAGAGGGAGCTTATGAGTTTTGTGCATACTGTTATACACTGAACTAAATAATAAAACAAAACCACAAAAAAGGCCATACTCACTAGGTAGGTGGGTGGGTGAAAACCCGTTCCCATCAGGACGCAGACGGGTCAAAGAATGCTGCAGAAGGAGTGTGCATTAAATAGTGATAGCCCCTCCCACTAGTCTTGAGGGGAGTGGCGGACTAAGTGCTCAAAGGTGTGCGATAAATGAGTGTCAGTGTAGTGCTAGGGTGTGAATGGATGGTAAAAAATAAATATGTATGTATGAAAGTGTCAGAACTGTGTAATAATGTAATAAAAATAAATAAATAAATAAATGTGATGAATAGGGGTCAGTGCTGTGAATAGTACATGGGGTGTCAGTACTATGTGTAATACGTGGAGGGATAATGTGCTGGTCGTCAGGCATGGCGTATCTTGCCGAATAACAGCCTATTTGTAACGCCGCTAGTGTTAGCTAAAGCGGGCTGCTCTGCATTCCAAACCAAACGCCAGCACATCATGCCCTCCCAGCATATAAGACCCGGCTGCGTCCTGAAAAAAAGTATAGTATACGTAGTAAGAAATATCCATGAAACATGGGGTATTAGTTGTTATTTTGGCCAAAATACGCAAAGCTCGCAACCCAACGTCAAGGGTCCCCAGTGCCTTGCGAGTCCCTAACCAGAACTTTTCGTTCCTAATTTAAAAACACAAACAGAAAAAATGGGACATAAAGATCATCAAAACCACAAAAAAGGCCATACTCACTAGGTAGGTGGGTGGGTGAAAACCCGTTCCCATCAGGACGCAGACGGGTCAAAGAATGCTGCAGAAGGAGTGTGCATTAAATAGTGATAGCCCCTCCCACTAGTCTTGAGGGGAGTGGCGGACTAAGTGCTCAAAGGTGTGCGATAAATGAGTGTCAGTGTAGTGCTAGGGTGTGAATGGATGGTAAAAAATAAATATGTATGTATGAAAGTGTCAGAACTGTGTAATAATGTAATAAAAATAAATAAATAAATAAATGTGATGAATAGGGGTCAGTGCTGTGAATAGTACATGGGGTGTCAGTACTATGTGTAATACGTGGAGGGATAATGTGCTGGTCGTCAGGCATGGCGTATCTTGCCGAATAACAGCCTATTTGTAACGCCGCTAGTGTTAGCTAAAGCGGGCTGCTCTGCATTCCAAACCAAACGCCAGCACATCATGCCCTCCCAGCATATAAGACCCGGCTGCGTCCTGAAAAAAAGTATAGTATACGTAGTAAGAAATATCCATGAAACATGGGGTATTAGTTGTTATTTTGGCCAAAATACGCAAAGCTCGCAACCCAACGTCAAGGGTCCCCAGTGCCTTGCGAGTCCCTAACCAGAACTTTTCGTTCCTAATTTAAAAACACAAACAGAAAAAATGGGACATAAAGATCATCAAAACCACAAAAAAGGCCATACTCACTAGGTAGGTGGGTGGGTGAAAACCCGTTCCCATCAGGACGCAGACGGGTCAAAGAATGCTGCAGAAGGAGTGTGCATTAAATAGTGATAGCCCCTCCCACTAGTCTTGAGGGGAGTGGCGGACTAAGTGCTCAAAGGTGTGCGATAAATGTGTGTCAGTGTAGTGCTAGGGTGTGAATGGATGGTAAAAAATAAATATGTATGTATGAAAGTGTCAGAACTGTGTAATAATGTAATAAAAATAAATAAATAAATAAATGTGATGAATAGGGGTCAGTGCTGTGAATAGTACATGGGGTGTCAGTACTATGTGTAATACGTGGAGGGATAATGTGCTGGTCGTCAGGCATGGCGTATCTTGCCGAATAACAGCCTATTTGTAACGCCGCTAGTGTTAGCTAAAGCGGGCTGCTCTGCATTCCAAACCAAACGCCAGCACATCATGCCCTCCCAGCATATAAGACCCGGCTGCGTCCTGAAAAAAAGTATAGTATACGTAGTAAGAAATATCCATGAAACATGGGGTATTAGTTGTACTGACCCCTATTCATCACATTTATTTATTTATTTATTTTTATTACATTATTACACAGTTCTGACACTTTCATACATACATATTTATTTTTTACCATCCATTCACACCCTAGCACTACACTGACACTCATTTATCGCACACCTTTGAGCACTTAGTCCGCCACTCCCCTCAAGACTAGTGGGAGGGGCTATCACTATTTAATGCACACTCCTTCTGCAGCATTCTTTGACCCGTCTGCGTCCTGATGGGAACGGGTTTTCACCCACCCACCTACCTAGTGAGTATGGCCTTTTTTGTGGTTTTGATGATCTTTATGTCCCATTTTTTCTGTTTGTGTTTTTAAATTAGGAACCTTTGCGTATTTTGGCCAAAATAACAACTAATACCCCATGTTTCATGGATATTTCTTACTACGTATACTATACTTTTTTTCAGGACGCAGACGGGTCTTATATGCTGGGAGGGCATGATGTGCTGGCGTTTGGTTTGGAATGCAGAGCAGCCCGCTTTAGCTAACACTAGCGGCGTTACAAATAGGCTGTTATTCGGCAAGATACGCCATGCCTGACGACCAGCACATTATCCCTCCACGTATTACACATAGTACTGACACCCCATGTACTATTCACAGCACTGACCCCTATTCATCACATTTATTTATTTATTTATTTTTATTACATTATTACACAGTTCTGACACTTTCATACATACATATTTATTTTTTACCATCCATTCACACCCTAGCACTACACTGACACTCATTTATCGCACACCTTTGAGCACTTAGTCCGCCACTCCCCTCAAGACTAGTGGGAGGGGCTATCACTATTTAATGCACACTCCTTCTGCAGCATTCTTTGACCCGTCTGCGTCCTGATGGGAACGGGTTTTCACCCACCCACCTACCTAGTGAGTATGGCCTTTTTTGTGGTTTTGATGATCTTTATGTCCCATTTTTTCTGTTTGTGTTTTTAAATTAGGAACGAAAAGTTCTGGTTAGGGACTCGCAAGGCACTGGGGACCCTTGACGTTGGGTTGCGAGCTTTGCGTATTTTGGCCAAAATAACAACTAATACCCCATGTTTCATGGATATTTCTTACTACGTATACTATACTTTTTTTCAGGACGCAGCCGGGTCTTATATGCTGGGAGGGCATGATGTGCTGGCGTTTGGTTTGGAATGCAGAGCAGCCCGCTTTAGCTAACACTAGCGGCGTTACAAATAGGCTGTTATTCGGCAAGATACGCCATGCCTGACGACCAGCACATTATCCCTCCACGTATTACACATAGTACTGACACCCCATGTACTATTCACAGCACTGACCCCTATTCATCACATTTATTTATTTATTTATTTTTATTACATTATTACACAGTTCTGACACTTTCATACATACATATTTATTTTTTACCATCCATTCACACCCTAGCACTACACTGACACTCATTTATCGCACACCTTTGAGCACTTAGTCCGCCACTCCCCTCAAGACTAGTGGGAGGGGCTATCACTATTTAATGCACACTCCTTCTGCAGCATTCTTTGACCCGTCTGCGTCCTGATGGGAACGGGTTTTCACCCACCCACCTACCTAGTGAGTATGGCCTTTTTTGTGGTTTTGATGATCTTTATGTCCCATTTTTTCTGTTTGTGTAAATAATAAAACAGTAAACACGTAAACTCCCGTGCTCCATCTAGTGGCAGCTGCAGGCAGACAGGATATTATCTTATAAATCAATCTCTGTGCAGGGAATTTGGAGCGCCGTATCAGAAAAACAAATCTCAGAACACCATAAAGATAAATTAATAAATAAGTTAATCAGCACAGAATGATTGACTTGAAAACAACATGATAATAGAAGGTAGAGATTCACTTTCAGGCAATACTCTCTTGGAAATACTTCCATGGAAAAGAGAACTCTGTAGTGCTACCCATACCATGTATGTTTCTCAACCAGGGTTCCCTGGATTGCAAGGGTTCCTTAGAGCGTGGTGAGGGGCTCCCTCGAACACAGTAGCAAGAGCTGACACTTTTACTGTAGAGATAGCAAATTGATTTCAATTTGTTAAAAGATGCTTGACAAAACTCAGAATAAAGAATTTTAGAGTGCTTTACCTCCCTCCATGCGTCTTTGAGATAGGAATGGGAGTAAGGGTTCCCCTGGAGTGAAACAATTGTTCAGGGGTTTCCTCAAGGTTAAAAGTTTGGGAAACACTACTATAAGTCAATGTCTTTCCTTTAAAGAGCTTTGAAACATGAATATGAAACCAGAGACATTATCTGTAGACATCACTGTTTTGGAGTTGTTGCTCCTCATCAGTACGGGCTAGGGTTCAGATTGAATGGGTGGGCTGCCATGTGTACAACCTCACAAAATGTACTGATTTTCCTTATGGAGGTCCAGCTAGTAGGGAGACTTTAAAGCAGGACTACCTAGGAAGGATCAAGTGGGCAAAGATTTTCTTTTAGCTTTACGCTGCCATTCGGTCATCCATCATTGTTTGTAATAAAAAAAAATGGGCAGAGCCGAAAGTGAGAGTAGACTGATTTATGTCTGCTTTTCATTATAGAATGGTAACACAGCTGGCTGTCTAATGATAATTATTACAAATCTGCTGTCTCTTTCTCCTATCTCCTCTGCAGTCGACCACACTGGGTTGGTCATAAAACCATGGACTGATGACAGTGGAGGGGATACGTCCTCATGTGTACGGAGCCTTACTGTATCATTTTGCACTTTTTCATATACAGTAACTGGTAAAGAGTTTATGTTGTTTCATTTGATGTCTCTACTTCATAGTCTATTTTATTTATTGAGGATACAAGCTTTTGAGTGATCTAATTTTGAGTTTTCCATTCATTTGTAGTCATGAGAAATAAGCCATATATACTTTTACTTTATCACACAAACCACTCAAGGTCATTGCCCCTGTAAGCAGATTGTGCCTGATTTACAAAACCTTCATCTATTAAAGGGAATGGGCTCCATGTAATCAGTCTGTGCCGTACAGAGCTCATCCCTGTGAGAGATGTATACTAATGAGGTATTTATCAGTGTCAGACAGAGATATTCGGAAGTCTTTGCCATCTGAACCTGCAGTTTGATTAAACAATTATAAGGGTTATATCTGGAAGCAAAGGGATATAATATGCTTTACTGTTACTACTATTTCCTCCATACTAACCTACACTACTATACACTGCTATTTATGTATGACCTCTGGGTTCTACATCTATATTTTTTACATTTCCATTCTTTCCATATAACACATAGGACGGAGGATTGCTGAATTATAAGATTTTCTGAATTATTGGAATTAGAAGTAATTATATATACAGCATATACAGTATATATATATATTTTTTATATATGTAATATTTATTTATCTTAGGCTGTGTTCACACATAGCATATTTGTTGCAGTATTTTGGTTAAATTACACAGAAATCCGACAACAAAGTAGGGAACAATGCAAAAATCGTCAGCCAATTCTGAGCATGCAGTGGATTTTCAAATCTGTTACAGATTATTGCCATGGATTTCACCTAACATAATGCAATTGGTGAAATCCGTAGACCAATGCACCATAAAAATGTGTCCGCATATAACATGCAGATTATATCCGGCATTTTGGTGTGGATGTTGCATGTTTTCACATGGATAATTTTGGCAACACAAACTGATAGAAAATAGGCCACATGGTGCACTGGAATGAACAATTGGATACTATTGAGAGTTTTAAACCAGGACTGTGTAATGCCTCATTCTCTCTGTGGTGGTGCTGCAGGAGAATTGAGCACTTGCTGCGGGTTTCCCCCCACAAATTATAGCTGATTGCAGGGGGGGGGGGGGTCCAAGCAGTGGGAAATCCCGTGATCAGCTTATCATCCTGGCACTCTTTAAACAAAAGATGATTGCCCAAAGTTGAAAACCCCAGTGGTCAAACTAACCAGTGATGCACTGTGGCCTGTGATAATGTATGGGCAGTTTTACTACAATAGCAGACTAATAATTTTAACGGGGTCCATACCTCCCAACTTCTGTGGGCGTATTTTTACTTTCGACCAAGTGGGCGTTGTACAGAGGAGTGCATGACGCTGACCAATCGGCATCATGCACTCCTCTCCATTCATTTACACTGCACTAGCGATATAGTTATATCACTATGTGCAGCTTCATACACAAGCCCTAACATTACTACAGTGTCCTGAATCTTTTTTGTGAGATTCCGGCAAGTGAAACGAAATCTTGCGAGATTACGGAGCTAAACGAGATTTCGTTTCACTTGCCGGAATCTCACAAAAAAGATTCAGAAGTGTCAGGATTCTGAGTACACATGACGTCCAGGCTGCATGGTCATGTATATTCGTTATCAGGACACTGTTGTAATGTTAGGGCTTGTGTATGTAGCTGCACATAGTGATATAACTATATCGCTAGTGCAGTGTAAATGAATGGAGAGGAGTGCATGATGCCGATTGGTCAGCATCATGCACTCCTCTGTACAACGCCCACTTGGTCGAAAGTAAAAATACGCCCACTTGGGCATTAAGAAAGCTCATTAGCATAAACCAAAATCGCTCCTAACGTTGTGAAAATAGATCGTTTTTTTAAATAAAAAGCATTACGGTCACCTACATTACAGCGCCCATCTCCTTATATAGGAGATAGGGCACTTATAATGTGGTGACAGAGCCTCTTTAAGCTTATATTATTGGCTTGGTCAATTAAGTGCAGTGGAGATGGCGCAGCTGAAGATCTGTGCCTTTAATGCTAGAGGACTTAACGTCCCTGAAAAACGCTCACAGATCCTGTATAACATGCACAAAGAGCGTGTGCATATATTACTTTTACAAGAAACTCAGTTTCAGGTGGGCCATACACCACAGTTTACTAATCGATACTATCCTACTTGGTTTCACAGTGCCAACCCGGAGTCCAAGTCCAAGGGTGCTAGTATATGTCTTCATAAATCGCTCTCTCACAAGACCGTAGATGTCCTTGTCGACCCGGGTGGTCGTTATGTTTTTCTTAAATTGTCCATCCAGAATAAGATCTTTACGTTGGCTAATTTGTACCTCCCTAATCAGGATCAGGCTAGGGTGTGTCGATTGTTTTTGAGGAAATTGGAGGAGTTTTCGGACGGTGTTCTAATCATGGGAGGTGATTTTAATCTGACGTTTGATTATAGGCTTGATACCTCCTCGGGCAGGTCTGCTGTTCCTAAATCACACATGGTGGCGTTGAAGAACACGATGCACTCCATGCAATTGATTGACGTGTGGAGCATTCTTCATCCTCAGATGAGAGAGTATACTTACTTCTCCCCATTGCACAATATGTACAGTCGTCTAGACGCCTTTCTGATTAGCCACCACTTGCTTACTTGGCATCCTACTTCTGCGGTGGGTCCTATGGTGTGGTCGGATCATGCCCCTGTATTTCTGTCGCTAACGTTTCCTAATTCGGTGCCCAACTTTCAGTCATGGAAAATTAATGACAATCTATTGCGCGACGCAGTATGTGTATCGGCTCTTACGGACACGCTTAAAATCTTTTTTGAAGTGCACGCGCGTGACTCTACACCTCTGCCATTCCAGTGGGAAGCACTAAAATGTGTAGTTCGAGGTGTCCTGATACACCAAGGGGCACGTTTAAAGAGAGAAAAGGGGGTAGCTATTGCGCGGCACCTTGATCAGATACGAGATTTGGAATCCTGTCATAAACGGGATCCCTCCTCACAGGTTTTCTCGGACCTTACCATAGCGAGGGAATCATTACGTTCTCTACTAGACCAGTCGCATGCTAGGTTCAGGGATCGTATGCGGAAGCACTCTTATGAATTTGCGGACAAATGTGGTAGGTCTCTGGCGAGGATATTACATCCTCGTACACAGGCTTCATACATTCCTAAAATGATGTCTCCCACTGGCGGTGAAGTTCACGATCCGGTTGGCATTACTGAATGTTTTCGTCAATATTACTCTGCCTTGTATAACCTCAAAGGACACTTTCATGATATGCCGGCGGATTCGTTGCGGGACAAAATTAACCAATATGTACATGACACTGCTCTGCCGCCCTTGGGGGACGGGGAGGCTTTGGGACTTGAGGAGGATTTCTTGGAATCCGAAGTGGATAGTGCAATTGGAGACTCTCCTTTGGGCAAAAGTCCAGGCCTGGATGGGTTTAATATTAAATTTTATAAGACATTTAAAGATCAACTAGCTCCCTTTTTGACGAAAGTCTTCAACTCAGTGTCTTCCTCTTGTCCCTTTGCGCCCCAGTCCCTTGAGGCTCATATTACCCTTCTCCCAAAACCGGGTAAAGATCCTACGATATGCGGAAACTTTAGGCCCATCTCGCTGATTAATGTCGACGTGAAGCTCTATGCGAAACTGCTTGCATCTCGCTTGTCGCCGTTATTGCCTGGCTCGATACTGGATGATCAGGTGGGGTTTCTACGTGGTAGAGAGTCTCGGGATAATACCAACAAGACCCTTCTTTTAACGTTATATTGCCAATCCCGCAAAATACCGATGTGTCTCCTCTCAGTTGATGCCGAAAAGGCTTTTGACAGAGTGCACTGGATGTTTCTCCATAGTGCCTTCATACAGGTTGGCCTTGGCAACACCATGGTGGACAGGATTATGGCATTGTACCATGGGCCTACGGCTCGAGTTCGAGTTAACGGTCTCTTATCTGACTCTTTGTCTATTACTAATGGCACGAGACAGGGGTGCCCACTCTCGCCTCTCCTATATGTTTTGGTCATGGAACACCTGGCCGTGGCACTGTGGAGAAACTCTAACATTAATGGCATTTGTGTTGGCGCACAGCATCACAAACTCGCACTCTATGCGGATGATCTTCTTGTGTACATTACGAATCCTATGATTTCTTTGCCATCTTTGACTGGGGAGTTTGAGCGGTTTGGGCATATGAGTAATTTTAAAGTTAATTACTCTAAATCGGAGGCACTGAATATATCTCTGGATGCTCCTCTTGCTGCTCATCTCGCTCGGGTTTTCCCGTTTAAGTGGCAATCTAAGTCCTTAAAATACCTGGGGATACATGTCCCTACACATTTGTCTGATTTGTTTGCCTTGAACTACACACCAATCTTACAACGTGCCCTGAGGGAATTGGCGGCGTATGGCGGGAGCCGCATGTCGTGGTTTGGGCGTATTAACGCTGTCAAAATGGATATCTTGCCCAAATTCCTATACATTTTTCAGACCGTCCCTATTGTAGTGCCAGCGTTTTTCTTCCAGTCCTTACATAGGTCCATAGCCAAATTTGTATGGGGGTCCTCTAAGCCGCGCATTCGATTTTCTGTCCTTAGCCGACCGAAACTGGAGGGGGGCGTGGGTTTACCAGATTTTATAGTCCCTCAATAGCCCCTCAAACATTTTCCCCATGATGGATGTTAAGCTTACTGGTCTATAATTACCCGGGGAAGACCTAGAGCCCTTTTTGAAAATAGGCACCACATTTGCCCTTTCCATACTTCCCCTTTCCAGCTATGATGTGAGTATACGTCAAATGTCGGCAAGGGGTTAAATGATCTGGCTGTTCATTTAAAGTGGTACTCCAGTTTCAGCAAATAAAGGTTATCCCTAGGTACTTTCATTGTTTACTTCACATGGATAAAAATATATCCAGGTCATGTGAGGATCACATAGGTAGAGGACAGTAAGGGTATGTTCTCACAAGTAAGGTATGCTGTTTAAAAGCACGCATCATATCCGACCTAAAATCTGCTGGGAATTCCAGCCGAAAGATTGCTGCTGTGGAAAACAGGGCTTGAAAAAAAAATTCAATACTTTCCTCACTGACATTGCCATAGCCATGTGTCCTTCTTTTGTCTGTGCAGCCCGGCCTCCTGCGATGACGCTGCAGTCCATCTGACCGCTACAGCCTGTGATTTGCTGCAGCAGTCACATGGGATGAAAGATCATTTCAGAAGGCTGGGCTGCACGGAGAAAAGCCGGGAAGAAAAGGAGTCATCGTTATGACAACTCCAGGAATTGCAGGGGTTTTCCCATGAGAGACAGGATAGGTCATAAATGTCAAATATTTGCGGGTATCAAATAGATTCTGGGACCCGCACCTATCTCTAGAAAGGGGCCTCCTAAACCCCGTTCTGCCGTTCTGTAAATTCTGACCATGAATTAGGAAACAGCGTAGCTCGTTGAGCTACGCTGATTCCGTAAGTCCCATAGAACTGAATGGTAGTTACGAAAACAGCATAGCTCGCATGGTACGCTGATTCTGCAACTGTCATTCACTACTATTAGTTACAGAAACAGCGTAGCTCAGCGTAAGTAACTCAGTTTTACAATGAGAAAAGGTACATTCCTTCAATCAATCCATGTACATAAATGTATTCATTTAGAAATACCTTAGAGCCCAAATATTTTAATACATATAGATTAAAGAAATGAAATTAGAACCAAAACATTAACATTAACATTAACATGTCATATGGTATTGCTTGTAGTATCTCTACAGTCTTGCGGAACGAAACATGTTCACCCTCCTTATACCAATATATTATTTTTCGTCACATTTGAGATAACATTTCCTAATAAATTCCCCTGGGAGATCTGGATCTATTCATATAAGTCCACCAAGGTGACCAGACATGCAGAAATTTGGATCTATCTTGTCGTTCCCAGTATATAAGTTCCTCAAACCTACATATCTCTTGTACTTTCTTAACCCAATCTTCCAAATTAGGTGGTCTGGTGGATTTCCACAGTACTGGAATCAACAACTTAGCCGCAGTTATTAAACTTGTCGCTAATTCATGTCTCCTGGGCGTAAAGGAGTCAGATGAAAACCATAAGAGAATCACTGATGTTGAACATATTGAATTTATTTCAGAGATAACCTCTTGCCAAAATCCATATATTGAGGGGCATTCCCACCATATATGAAGCAAAGAGCCCTTATTAAGTGAACACCTCCAGCATGTATCTGGTATATCTGGATTTATCATATGCAGCCATATCGGAGTTTTATACCACCTGGTTATCAATTTGTAAGAGTTTTCTCTGATTTTAATGCACTGTGAAAAACCATGTGAACGCTTCAAGAAATTTCGTTGTTCTTCTTCTGTAAAAGTGTAGTGTAAATCCTGTTCACACTTAGTGATTAATTCAAGTTTGTCTTCCTTCTCCCCTAGCAATTACCTGTCATATGATCTAGCCAGAGCACCCTTTTGGGGTATAATTTGTTGTAATTTACTTTCAAAAGGGGACAAATTTATATAACTGGCAAACCGGGTTTTGTACTTGTCACACACTGTCTGAAAATCTTGTTTCTGAATAAAATCCGATAGGAGAAGACCCGTAGTTCTAAGCAGTAGAGCTACCAAATCTTGGGATTCAGTCTCAAAAAATTCCGACACTGTTATATTATCAAGGTGTCTCCAGAAAGAGATTAGTGGAATTCTCTTTGTATCGACTAGATAGGGTAAAAGGCTCAAAGGCAGTAGCGGGTAATTGTCAGATAGGAGAGATTCCCGTGCGTTAACCTCTTGCCACCCCCTTATAATGCCCTTCACTAGAGTGCTAGAGCAAATCGAATTCGGTGAGAAGTATCTCAGGCCTGTAATGGCAGGGGGTAGGGAGACGGACAAGTGAGCCCTAATCTACCCGCCACTCTGTCCCTGCCTACTTGCAACGACCCGCCCTAGGCGACGGGGTACAACTGGGCGGCAGTCCCTGCGCTCAGTAAGTGCACGACAAACACGACAAACATACAAGGAACACAAGCAAGGAAAAGGGGCCGTTGCCCACGGCAACACCGTGAGCAACCAGAGTGGTGAACGAGCCGAGTCAAGCCAGGAGTGTGCGAGGTACAAAACGAAAAGCAGAAGAGTAGTCGGTAAGCCAGGGTCGGTATGGAGCAGGATCAAAAATAGCAGGAGCTGTAGCTGGGCCAGGGAACCACAAGGAAAGAAACAAAAGCAATAACAAGCACAGAGGGACAGGAAGTGCAGGCTTAAATAGACCGAGGGCGGGAGCTAGCTGAGTCTGGCCAGGTTACGATAGGCTCTCCCACTCCTAAGCCTGCCAGCCTGAATGGTGGAAGCAGGAGTCAGTCTCAGGGATGTATTCTCAGGTGCTGACTGATTAGTTCTGGGAGTTAACCCTGCTGTGCCTGGCAGATCCTTTACAAGGCCCCAAAGGAAAAGCCGATCTGGCAACCTAAGCAATTCCCGTTCTAGTTCTACATATAGAGTGGATTGTGCTGTACTAATCATAGATTGCCATCTATTCAACTGATTTGCCCTATAATAGGTAACTATTCTCCCCAATCCTCCAAAATGCGGTTTCTGTATAAGTAATTAAGTAGCTTAGTATTATTCCATAAAAAGGCAGAGAACATCCTCCGAACCTTATCAAAAAATGTTCTAGGTAGCCATATCGGTAGTGCTTGTATCAAATATATAAGCTTGGGTACAATAAAGGTTTTTAAGAGATTTTTGCGTCCCATCCATGATAGATATCGGACTTTAAGTTCTTTTAATTGTTTTTGTATAGACGTGAGCAAAGGTATGTAATTACAGTTATATAATTGTGCTGGATCTTTAGTAATCTGAATGCCCAGGTATGTCAGATTGCTATCAGGCCATTTAAATAAGGAATTCGCTTTGATGGAACTAATTACTGGGTCTGGAGTAGAAATATTTAAAATCTCAGATTTCCCAAAGTTTACCTTAAAGTCAGAAACTACCCCAAAATCTCTGAACAGTCTCGTAAGGTGAGGAATCGAGGTCTCAGGATTGGAAGTCATTATTAATAAATCGTCAGCAAAGGCTGCTGTGGTATGTGTGTATGATCCCACTTTAATACCTTGCACCTGAGGGTCCTGTCTTATTCTTTGAATCATAGTCTCCATGACCATAATGAACAAGGAAGGTGATAGCGGACAACCTTGCCGTGTGCCATTATTGATGTTAAAAGGCTTGGAGAGGGTCCCATTAACTCTAATTCTCGCACTAGGATCTTTGTATAGTGAAAATATTGCTTGAGTGAACGGTTGAGGTATTCCAAATTTCTTTAGAGTAGCTTCTAGATAAGCCCAACTAACCCTATCAAAGGCCTTTTCTGCATCTGTACCCATGAGGACAAGAGGAACCTTGTGAAGCCTGGCATATTCTATCAGTCTCAGAACTCTGCAGGTGTTATCTTTACCTTGTCTTTCTCGAACAAAGCCAGTTTGTTCTTGTCCTATAATTTTAGGAAGCAGTGGTCCCAGTCTGGCAGCTAAAGCCTTGGCCCACCATTTTATGTCTGTATTCAAGAGAGAAATGGGTCTGTAACTACCACAGCATGTGGGGTCTTTCCCTTCTTTAGGTAAGATTGTGATGTGAGCTTCTAAGGCCTGTTTTGGACACTGCTCGCCTCTGAGCAAGGAATTACACAATTTAGTAAAGTGGGGAAGTAATGTGGTCTTAAATTTTTTATAATATCCCACTGTGAAACCGTCTGGGCCCGGGCTTTTCCCCGAAGGGATGGACATCAAAAAATTTTTCCAATTCCCCTTCCGTAAAGAGCTCAATAAGAGCTTTAAGATCTGCCCCCTCTATTTTGGGAAGTTCAATAGTTTTAAGGAAGTTAGTGATCAAGGAGGCCTTGTTGGAACCAGATTCTAACAAACTTGAAGTAGTCTGTAAATTATATAGATTGTGGTAAAAGGCTTGAAAGCCTCTGCAATTTGAGCAGTGTCTGTAGCCACTCCCCCTGTCTCTTGTTTGATCTCTGGGATAAAAGTCCTTGTTTGTTGTTTGCGAATTAAGGCCGACATCATCTTATTCCCCCTGTCCCCATGGGCATATTGCTTATATTTTGATATTTAAAGCAGATGTGCAGATTTAACATTAAGTACATCTTTTACCTTTTCTCTAAGGCCAGTTAGTTCTTTCAGTGAGGAAATAGCTATTGTCTTTTTGTGTACCCTCTCCAAAAAAGAAATCTGGGAAAAAAGGTCATTTAATACTGCATTTGTCTTTTTCTTCACATGCGTTCCCAGTGAAATAAGTTCGCCTCTCATCACTGACTTGTGGGCTTCCCATATAATCGGATTTGAAATAGAATCTGATGTGTTGTGCTTAAAGTATTGAGATATATGGTCCTCGACAATCTGAGCATTAGTCTTATCTGCAATAAGAGTATCATTCAATTTCCAACACCAATTGCCCATTAAGCTGAGGGTCACTGATATTGGGGCGTGGTCAGATAATAAAATGTGTCCTATGTCTGCTGATCTGACTAGCGACGTGTATTTCTGTGACAGAAAAATTTAATCTAGTCTGTGATACGTATTATGAATAGGTGAAAAATACGAATAATCTTTATCTAGTGGGTGTAGTAATCTCCAGATATCTGTTAAGTGTAGGGAATGCAGAACTTTATTCAGTTACGCGAGCCTCTTGTATGATGTGTGCTGAGATCCCGTGGTATCTAAAATCGGGTTAAGCGGTAGATTCAAGTCTCCTCCCACCACCAAAATCCCTTCAGAAAAATCCCTCAAGATGTTCAAGGTACGGATAAGCCAGGAAGACTGCCCAGTATTGGGGGCGTATAAATTAGCAAAGGTATATACAGTATTACCAATTTTCCCTTTTATGAACAAATATCTACCTTCCAAATCTTCTATTTTTGTTATTAGCGAAAATGGGATACCATTATGTATGGCTATGCTAACCCCTCGTGCAGCTGACCGATACGGGCTGTGAAACCATAAATTGAAATCTCTGGAGGGAATGTTAGGTATATGTGAATGTTTGAAATGTGTCTCTTGTATAAGGATTACTTGTGCCGCCTGTTTTTTCCACATTCTAACAATTTGGCTACGTTTCTGTGGGACATTGAGACCTCTCACGTTGTGAGACACAACCTTAAGTTCCGCCATATTTCTCATACTTCCTCCGCATGATCTGTTCATACCACATGACATAATAAAAAGAACATAAAAATAATAAAATTGTGATCAACCATATTCCATATTGGAATAAACAGAGAACTTGGTAAGTGAGTGAACTTCTATCAGCTACCAAAACCTGTAGCTTCACTCTATTATAAGGAAGATTCTCCTTATAAGAAAAGGCCAGGGGGGTCATTTTATAACGTATGAGATTGACTTCGAGACGCAACAACCCAGACTCCACCTAAGTGGCTTTTTATATATCTGTTATAAAACCAACAAGACACTTCAAGCACATATTCAGAGCCTAATATCAACATGAGTGAGGACCTGATTACACGCCATAATTCATTGCTAACCTAGCCAAGATGGCTATATAACCCTTTAAATCCTAGATATGAGCTAGGGACACTGAAAAGGGAACATTCATTAGTGCAGAAGGTTATTCAAAAACATGAAACATTATTACATCCTCGGGACCTCAATTGGGGTCCCTTCTCTGGGTTGTAGGGATACTTTTCTTCCCTGATGATGAGCGAAATCCAGACACCGCTGTCCAGGGGCCAGCATCCTGTAAAGTCGGAATTTTCGGCAGGTATGCCAGCGGAAGTCATGAGAGAATATCTATAGGTTGCAGTCCGAGTGTTTCCCAGGCCGCTTGTAGATCCTCAGGATTCCTGATCACGATGTGTTTATCCTGCTTATGTATCGCTACTCCAAAAGGATAAAGCCAACGAAACGGGATGTTGTTAGCGCTCAATTTATCCAACAGCGGCTTTAATATGCGACGTTTAGCAAGGGTTGAGGCAGCTAAATCTTGAAAAAGAAGAATAGAGGTTCCCTCATAACAAACTCCATCTGAGGACCTTGCTTGTTTCAGAAGTGCAGCTGTATCTACATAGCTGAGAAGACCACATATTACATCTCTAGGTGGATCTTGGGAGCGTGGTTTAGCCCTCAGTGCCCTGTGTATACGCTCAATTTGAATTGGCGCTGTTCTCTCTTCCCCCAAGATAGATACAAAAATCTCTCGAGCTGCTGTAGGAAGTGCCTCATGAAAGATGGATTCCGGAAGGCCGCGTATCCTAATATTTTTGCGGCGGCTTCTATTTTCCTGATCTTCCGCATGCAGTAAAGCTGTGTTAATATGATCATGTTGAACACACAGAGTCTCTTGTACAGCTTCTCCAAATTTGACCACCTCAGCATGAGTGGTTTCTAGTGTGTCCACTCTGTCTCCTATATGTCTCAAATCTGCTTTTATTTCAGCCAGGTCTTTTGCTAGGGGGCCCAGTGCTTTAAAAATAACTCGTTTTATGAATCCCCTTGACACAGGGACATAATTGGACTCACCCCCAGCCTCCGATTGATCTCCTGTACTGCCGACATCCGAGTCTTCTGTTGCCTCATGGCTGCATGCTGCTTCCGGCGCCATCTTGGATTTTCGCGCCGGGGAGCGCTCCAGCGTTTTCTTTAAAAATCTGTCCAAGTCTGCTTGGTTTTTCCCAGGTTTCGGGGTGCCTGAAGGTTCCCTGCTCTTCTCCTTCCCGGTCCTCACCATTTTGTCGTGTCTTGCTGTGCTGTGAGCTCAGGTCAGTCGGGTTGCTGCAGGAGCTCCGTCTTAAGCCACCTTCCCTGCTCGCGGTCAAGCTCCACCCCCCCTTCCGTCAATAAAGTGGTGTGAGGGCTTATTTCTTGCGGGACCTACTGTAGTTTTTATTGGTACCATTTTTTGTTACGTACATTTTTTTGAGCACTTTTTATTAATTATTTTTTAGAGCTGAGGTGACCAAAAAAAGCAATTTTGGTGTTTTAAATTCTTTATTATTTACGGCGTTCACCGTGTGAGTTAAATAATGGTATATTGTAATAGTTCGGACTTTTACGGACGCAGGGATACCAATTTTGTGTAATTATTTTTTACATTGCTTTAGTGAAAAAATTGGGAAAAGGGTTTTCTTTTGGACTTTAAATATTTATTTTATTTTTTTCACTAATAACTTTATTTCCTTTTTTTTTCTATACATTTTATTAGTCCCACTAGGAGACTTGAACCAGCGATCATTAGATCATTAGATTAATGTATTGCAGTATATTGTCACTTTTACAAGCTCCTGTAACAGGATCCTGTTCCTCTCAGTAAGGCCTCATGCACACGACCGTAGTGTTTTTCTGGTCCGCAAATTCTAGGACCGTGTTCCGTGAAATGTCCTCCGCAGTTCATCCGTATGTAATCCGCAGTTCATCCATATGTAATCCGCAAAATGCGGATAAAAAAAATAGCCTAGGTAAAACAGGATGACGACAGAACTCATTCCCGGTCGTCGCCTAGCAACACTTCCGCAAATCCGCAAACTGCGGTTGACACACGGAGGTGTACCCGCATTTTCCACGGGCCCATTGACTTCTATGGGCATGTCCGCATCGAATTTGTGGGCCGTAATAAGACATGTCCTGAGTTTCTGCGGCACGGATTTGCGGACATGCGGAGACCCGTGAAAACACGGATAGTGTGTATGGGCCCATAGAAATGAATGGGTCCGCAATTCTCCCGTGGATTTGCGGGGGAATTGCGGACGCAAAAACACGTTCGTGTGCATGGGGCCTTAGTCCCGGGTCTCAGCTGTAATACACAGCTGACACCCGCAACGTATGGCGCGGCTCAGCGCGTGAGCCCACTCCGTACATCCCCCCACGCACACCACGACAGGCTGTTAAGTCGTGGTGCAATAAGGGGGTAATGCGCAACAGGTGGTGCAGAGTGAAAATTACAATTTTCCACTCATATGTCATTTGAGTGCACAATATGTTGTGCCCAGTTTGTGGCACTGAAGACAAATACCTCATAAAATATTAATCCCTTTCTCCCGGGGATGGCGATGCCAGATCTGTGGACGTAAACTGCTGTTTGGGTACGCTGCAGGGCTCAGAAGAGAGGGAGTGGCATTTGGCTTTTGTAGCGCATATTTCTGTAGTTTTCATTGGTACCATTTTGGGGTACATGCTTTTTTTTATCACTTTTTATTCAATTTTTTGGTAAGCAAGGTGACCAAGAACCAGCAATTTTGATAATGTTTTTTATTCTTCTTTTTTACGGCATTCACCCTGCGCTATAAATGACAATTTTACTTTATGCTGCAGGTCGATGCGATTATTGTGATACCATATGTATATAGTTTTTTTACGTTTTGCAGCGTTTGCACAATAAAATCACTTTTTTATTAAATAATTAACCACAGTCACCATATTCTGAGAGCCATAACTTTTTTATTTTTCAGTCAAAAAAGCTGTGTAAGGGCTTGTTTTTTGCGGGACAGGTTATAGTTTTTATTGATACTATTTTGGCATACATGCGACTTTTCGATCACTTTTTATTGTATATTTTGCGAGGGGTGGTGACCAAAAAATAGTGATTCTGGCATCGTTTTTTACTTATTTTTTTTGCGGTGATACCAAATATGTGTACTTTTTTAACGTGTTCATTTTTTTTCCTATAAGTGTCTTATTATAAGAAAAAAAAGCAGTTCTTGTTTATGTAATGTGACAGACCATGTGTACAGGTTGTGGATGGGGTCTATATTTCCCAAAGATTTCTGTCTTCTACTATCTGAAAACAACCAGGGAATAAAATCAGCAGAGAATGTGGTTCTCCCTCTGCAATAGGTTTTGTCTAAAACCTGGAAAAGGGCCTGGTCGTTGGAGTGGGGAGAGATGGGTGGGTCCCCACTCCATCCACACAGTCCTGGTCTTGGGCTGTCTAGCTATTAATCACGGGTCAGGTGTGATAGTCCTTTAAAAAGGCTGCAGTTCAGTCACACTCTCTCTCAGCCTGGGGAGAGGAGCTTGTGAGAGCAAACAGACTGCATTCATAACAGGTTGTATGGTCTGCATGGTTTATGGTGCCAGGCGTTAGCCCCGCACTGTGTTAGTTAGGATACCTACTGTAAAGTTAGTGCCGGACAGGCATAGAGTTTTCTTTTATTTGTTTTCTTTTTTTATTTCATGTACAACCTGTAAATAAAACTGGCTGAGGCCAGTAGTACCACATCTTTGCTGTGCGGACTGAAATTTACTGGCGTGTTTGATACTGAGTGCCCGTCTACCCCAGGAGACAACTGTCCCGCTACCCAATTCCCTTACAATTGGTGGAGAAAGCTTTAGGAACTGTGGAAAAAGAAACAAAAACACCTTAAAGGGCCAGAGTCCCTTATATATTGCATTTTTCCAAAGACTGATACTCTGCACCTTAGAAGATGGAAGAGATGCTTAAAGCGATGCTGCATGCTGTGGCAACACAACAGGAGGCTACCAGAGCACAACAGGAGGCTACCAGGGTGCAGCAGATAGCTCTGGATGAAACAAACTGCCCAACTGGAGGCTACACAAGCCGAACAAAGAAAATACCGGGATGCTTTAAAAGGTGTTGTGCAGCAACTGACCAGTGTGATTGAAAGGGTTCCAGGTGCAGCAGGTGCCAGTTCTACAGCAATAAGAGCTAGCCATTTTTTGCAAAAGATGACGGCAGCAGATGACGTGGAAGCCTACTTAACAACCTTTGAAAGAACCGCTGAATGAGAGGGTTGGCCAAAGGAACAGTGGGCAGGACTTGTGGCACCATTCCTTTCAGGGGAACCGCAGAAGGCATACTTTGACTTAGTTTATGGCATCCTGGTTATCCATGACCAGCTGAAAAAGGAAGTTTTAACCAGACTGGGAGTTACAGTTTCCGTCTGCGCACAGCGTGTGCACAACTGGGCCTACCAAATGGACAAACCTCCACGCTATCAAATGCACGACCTCATCCCCCTTACCAAGAAGTGGTTGCAGCCGGAGATCCTGACAGGTCCACAGATGGTGGAACGGGTGGTAATGGATCAATTCTTAAGGTCCCTGCCTGTTGCCTTACGCAAGTGGGTAAGCCATGGGGATCCCAAAAATGCTGACCAGCTAGTAGAGATGGTGGAGAGGTACACAGCAGCCGAGGAGCTGATTAATCTGCCACAGCGCACCCTAGCCCCACAGCGGAGAACTACAGGATTACAGGGTAAGACTGTTCTAAGGGAAAAACGGGGCTGGCAGATCTGATAGAATTGTGCCTACTTCTGGAGAGACTGAAGGGTCTAGAGACTGGCAAACTGTGCCAGGGAGGTCTGTGGCTTATAAGCGACTTAATAAGATGCTTTAGATGTCATGTGATTGCTAATTGCCCAATGACTGATGAACCTATGCAATGTGATGCTGCATATACAGGGCCGCCATCAGGAATTTCAGGGCCCCCTACAGCTAAATTTTCGGGGCCCCCCTACCGTGGCACCGCCTGTTAACGGTACTCCGTCCAGCACTATATCATGGTACCCAGGGCCGCCATCAGGGGGGGGTATTAGGAGTACTGATGTGAGAGGCCCGGCCAAACCTAATTGAAAGGGGGGCCCGGCAAACTGCCGCGACTTGCCTTTGGTAGAAAAAAAACAGGCCCCTGCAATGGGGCCCGTTTTTTTCACCAAAAGAATGTCATGAGCTGCGGGCCTCCCTTTCAATTAGGTTTGGCCGGGCCTCTCACATCAGTACCCCTAATACCCCCCCTGATGGCGGCCCTGGGTAGCATGGGGGTCGTCATGGGGGCCGTCAAACACCGCCGCCCGTGCGACCGATCGCGCGCACCCGCAAACTCCCGCGCATGCGCACCGGCGACCGCCTGGAACCGCGCACCGAATTTTGAGGCAGATTTTGACCTGCCCACACTATCTTGCCGCGTTTTTTGCCTGCGGCGATTGAGGACAGCAGACAGAAAACGCAGCGAAAAATGCATTTTCTGCCTCCCATTGATTTCGATGGCAGGTCAGAGGCGGAACCGCGGCAAGAAAGGACGTGCTGCTTTTTCTTTTTTCCGCGACTGGCTCCCATTGATTTCAGATTAAATCAATGGGAGGCGGTTTTGGAAGTTTTTTGGTGCTGATTCTGACGCAGTGTCCGAGTCAATATCAAGGGCCAAAAACTCTGTGAACTGGGCCTTATTGTTAGGGCTTATTCAGACGAACGTGTAATACATCCGTGCAACGCGCGTGATTTTCACGCGCCTCGCAAGGACCTATGTTACTCTATGGGGCCGTTCAGACTGTCAGTGATTTTCACGCAGCGTGTGTCCGTGTGTCCGCTGCGTAAAACTCACGACATGTCCGATATTTGTGCATTGTTCGCGCATCACGCACCCATTGAAGTCAATGGGTGCGTGAAAATCACGCCCAGCACTTCCGCAGCCGTATAAACTATGAATGAAAACAGAAAAGCACCACGTGCTACAAACAGAGTGTCATAATGATGGCGGCTGCGCGAAAATCACGCAGCCACGCATCATACGCTGCTGACACACGGAGCGGTTATGGACCTTTTGCAAGCGCAAAACGCCACGTTTTTGCGCGCGCAAAAAGCACACGCTCGTGTAAATCCGGCCTTAGGGTAGGAACACACTAGGCGTGAACACTGCGGATTTTATGCAGCACATTTTATTGTGGATAATCCGCAGCGTATTACAGACGCAGCAGAGTGGATGAGATATGAACAAATCTCATCCACACGCTGCAAAAATAATGGACCTGCCGTGTGGCTTTTGGCTTTTTAAGCCGCAGCGTGTCAATGTATTCTGTGGAATCGCTGCTCCTCTGTTGCGGAAATGCTGCGGTTCTGCCGCAAAAATCACAAATGAGAAAAAAAAAAGGTACTTTTTTAAATTGATAAAGTTTAGACTTGCCCCGGCCGTAGTCCTGGTGACGCGATCCTCTATTCTTAGCGCAGCCCCGCCTCCTGTCATGACGTTTCATCCCATGTGACTGCTGCAGCGGTCACATGGTCTACAGCGTCATCCCAGGAGGCGGGGCTACGTTCAGAAGAGAGAGATGCGTCACCAGGACTACGGCCGGGGTAAGTCTAAACTTTTTTTTCCCTGCAGGATTCCCGCAGCGGACACGCCTCACCAAACCTGCGCCACTATTTGGTGCGGTTTTGCTGGCGGAATTCCCTGCGGCTACCGGGGCGGATAAGCTGTGTAGTTTTACTCAGCATATCCGCCTAGTGTGTCCCTTATGATGTCGCTCCTGGAGCTGCTGCCGGTCTCTAAATAGGCAGTTGGTTCAGTAGAATTTGGAATTATTTTTTTTTGTGAACCAGCTTAAAAAAATACAAAACTTTTGTGTTAGGGCCTGTTCACATCACCGTTCGCTTCCGTTCCGTCTGAGGTTTCTGTCGGGTGAACCCCGCAACGGAAAGTGAAAGTGACAGCACAGCTTCCGTTTCAGTCACCATTGATCTCAATGGTGACGGAAACATCGCTAATGGTTTCCGTTCGTCACCATTCCGGCTGGTTTTCGGACGGAATCAATAGCGCAGTCGACTGCGCTAATGGTGATGGAAACGGAAGGTGTGCTGTCACTTTCACTTTCCGTTGCAGGGTTCACCCGACAGAAACCTCAGACGGAACCCCGGAGCGGAAGCGAACGGTGATGTGAACAGGCCCTAACACAAAAGTTTTGTATTTTTTTAAGCTGGTTCCCAAAAAAAAATAATTCCAAATTCTACTGAACCAACTGCCTATTTAGAGAGCGGCAGCAGCTCCAGGAGCGACATCATAAGGGACACACTAGGCGGATATGCTGAGTAAAACTACACAGCTTATCCGCCCCGGAAGCCGCAGGGAATTCTGCCAGCAAAACCGCACCAAATAGTGGCGCAGGTTTGGTGAGGCGTGTCCGCTGCGGGAATCCTGCAGGGAAAAAAAAGTTTAGACTTACCCCGGCCGTAGTCCTGGCGACGCATCTCTCTCTTCTGAACGTAGCCCCGCCTCCTGGGATGACGCTGTAGACCATGTGACCTGCAGCAGTCACATGGGATGAAACGTCATGACAGGAGGCCGAGCTGCGCTAAGAATAGAGGATCGCGTCACCAGGACTACGGCCGGGGCAAGTCTAAACTTTATCAATTTAAAAAAGTACCTTTTTTTTTCTCATTTGTGATTTTTGCGGCAGAACCGCAGCATTTCCGCAACAGAGGAGCAGCGATCCCACAGAATACATTGACACGCTGCGGCTTAAAAAGCCAAAAGCCACACTGCAGGTCCATTATTTTTGCAGCGTGTGGATGAGATTTGTTCTAATCTCACCCACTCTGCTGCGACTGTGATACGCTGCGGATTATCCACAATAAAATGTGTTGCATAAAATCCGCAGTGTTCATGCCTAGTGTGTTCTTACCCTAAGGCCAGATTCACACGAGCATGTGCTTTTTGCACGCGCAAAAAACGTGGCGTTTTGCGCATGCAAAAGGTCCATAACAGCTCCGTGTGTCAGCAGTGTATGATGCGCGGCTGCGTGATTTTCGCGCAGCCGCCATCATTATGACACTCTGTTTGTATGTTTGTAGCACATGGTGCTTTTCTGTTTTCATTCATAGTTTATACTGCTGCGGAAGTGCTGGGCGTGATTTTCACGCATCCATTGACTTCAATGGGTGCGTGATGCGCCAACAATACACAAATATCGGACATGTCGTGAGTTTTACGCAGCGGACACACGGACACACGCTGCGTGAAAATCACTGACAGTCCGCACGGCCCCATAGAGTAACATAGGACCGCGCGAGGCACGTGAAAATCACACACGTTGCACGGACGTATTACACGTTCGTCTGAATAAGCCCTAACAATAAGGCCCAGTTCACAGAGTTTTTGGCCCTTGATATTGACTCGGGCACTGCGTCAGAATCAGCACCAAAAAACTTCAAAAACCGCCTCCCATTGATTTAATCTGAAATCAATGGGAGCCAGTTGCGGAAAAAAAGAAAAAGCAGCACGTCCTTTCTTGCCGCGGTTCCGCCTCTGACCTCCCATCGAAATCAATGGGAGGCAGAAAATGCATTTTTCGCTGCGTTTTTTGTCTGCTGTCCTCAATCGCCGCGAGCAAAAAACGCAGCAAAAAAACGCGGTAAGATAGTGTGGGCAGGTCAAAATCTGCCTCAAAATTCTTTAAGGAATTTTGAGGCAGATTTTTTTTTGCCTGCAAAATACCGTGTGAACAGGGCCATACATAAATAGCACTTTGAGATAATTTACTCACCGTGTCAGAAGAGCTGCTCCCACTCCAGTCCTCTTCCGGCGATGTCTTCCAGGCGAGGTCTTCGGTCCAGACGTCCAGTCCTTCACCTCCAGCCAGGCTCCAGGTAAGTTTTGTCCATGTGTGTCCGCGGCTCCGCGCGCTTCGTTCGCGGATGCGCGCGCGGCCGATCGCGGGTGCGCGCGCGGGCGGTCTCCAGTGCGGGCGTTCGTGGGTGCGCGCTCGCGAGTGCGCACGCGCGGGCGTTTCCTTGTGCGCGCGCGCCGGCGGACTGTTTGACGGCCCCCCATGACGAGGGGAGGGGGCCCGCAGCAGCTCACGACATTCTTTTGGTGAAAAAAACGGGCCCCATTACAGGGGCCCGTTTTTTCCTACCAAAAGAATGTTGCGGCAGTTGCCGGGCCCCCCTTTCAGTTAGGTTTGGCCGGGCCCCTCACACCACTACCCCTAATACCCCCCTGATGGCGGCCCTGTGCATATATAAACCATAGTTTGTCTTTGTATGCTCGGCCAGCATGTACTGCATTGCCTAATGTAGCTGGTGAGAAACAAATGTGCACTATTTCTGTGGCAGGTAAAGATGTAAATGCATTATTAGATTCAGGCAGTTTGGTGACTTTGGTAAAGTCTGATTTAGTAAACCCCAGAAAATGCCAGGATAAGACCATCGATTTAATTTGCATACATGGGGATGCCCGTGATTATCACACTGCTATCGTGGACATAAACACCCAGTTTGGTGCAGTAAAGTTCACGGTGGGTTTAGTACCATTGTTAATGCATGATGTCATTGTGGGGCGAGATTTCCCACTTTTCTGGAAGTTGTGGGAAAATAGAATTACTATTACACTGCCTGTATGAGGACAAAAATGTTAGGGGTAACTCTAGTACAGAAGTATATATGCCTGCAGGAGTGGCTGCGGTAGACGCACACACTTTTCCATTTTCTGTCATGGCTGGAGACTCTGAGGAAGCTGACCATAGTGATACTGTCCCTACAGAGAGTCCGAGCAATCCAGAGAGAGAAGACCCCCTGACTGACAATATGCCTGATCTTGAAGTGAGAAAAGATCTGTTTGGTGCTGAGCAGTTAAAAGATCCTACCCTAAAGTGAGCCAGGGAAAATGTGAAGGTTATTGATGAGGAACTGGTGGAGCCAGATACTAGACTTTCTTTTCCCTACATGGCTATAAAAAGAGACCTGTTGTATCAGGTGGTAAAAAATGGAGAAGATCTTTTGGAACAATTAGTGGTCCCTAAAGCATTTAGAACAACGGTGCTAGATCTTGCTCATGGCCATATTATGGGGGGACATTTGGGAGTTAACCACTGAGAGAATCCTACAAAGATTTTTTTTGGCCTGGGGTTCACAAAGATGTGAAAAATTATTGTGATTCCTGCCCTGAGTGTCAGATTTCGGCTCCCAGACCACACTATCGTAGTCCCTTCGTGCCTCTACCAATTATTGAGGTGCCATTTGAGCGAATAGCAATGGACCTGGTAGGGCCTATTATAAAATAGTCACGAGGCCACCAGCATATTTTAGTTATTATGGATTATGCTACTCGTTATCCTGAAGCTATACCATTGCGTAATACGTCATCCAAGACCATCGCTAAAGAGTTGGTGCAGGTGTTCAGTCGAGTGGGCATACCAAAGGAGATCCTTACAGACCAGGGTACCTCTTTTATGTCACGAGTAATGAAGGAGTTGTGTAAATTGTTTAAGGCCACACAACTGCGTACATCGGTCTACCACCCACAGACTGATGGATTAGTAGAAAGATTTAATAAAACGCTAAAGGCGATGTTAAAGAAAGTTGTGGATAAAGATGGGAAAAACTGGGGTTTTCTTCCTTATCTCATGTTTGCAGTACGTGAGGTCCCTCAGTCGTCCACAGGGTATTCTCCATTTGAATTGCTATATGGTCGTCATCCCAGGGGCCTTTTAGATATAGCAAAAGAATCCTGGGAAGGAGAAGCTACACCCTATAGAAGTGTCATTGAACACATTTCAGAAATGCAAGATCGAATCTCAGCAGTAATGCCCATTGTTAACCTCTTCACGTTCTGCTCCGCAATAGTACGTCCTGCAGAGGGGTTAGTTCCCGCATCCAGACGTACTATTGCGGAGTAGTTCCCGGCGGACACTGTCCTAACGGACAGTGTCCGGGAACTGGGAGGTCAGCTGTCCCCGACAGCTGACACTCCAGCCTTGCCGGTCGGTCAGCGGACCATCGCCGCTGATTTCGGCAATTAACCTCATAAATACGGCGACGGATTGCTGTCGCCGCATTTAAGTGGTTTGAAGCACATCGGCAGCCCCCACGAAGTGATTGTGGGGGCTACCGATGCTTGTCACGGCAATCGGAGGTCAGACAATGACCTCCGGGTTGCCATGTATGGAAGCCTCGGAGGAGCAGCCTCCTGCCGGTCCTCCGAGACTTCCTGTCAGTGTGACTGTCACAATGACAGTTGGAGTGCATTACACTACGTGTGTAGTGTAATGTACTCTTCAGCGATCAAAGCTGCAAGTCTAAGTGTCCCCTAGTGGGACAAGTGAAAAAAGTAATAATGTTTTAAAAAAAGTGTAAAAATCAAAGTTATAAGTTTTATATAAACAAACACTGCATTTTTTTCCTATAATAAGTCTTTCATTATAGGAAAAAAATGAACACGTTAAAAAAAGTACACATATCTGGTATCACCGCGTTCATAATGACCCCAACTATAAAACTATAATGTTATTGTTCCCGCACGATGAACACCCCAAAAAAAATCAATAAAATACTACACCAGAATTGCTATTTTTTTGGTCACCACCCCTCCAAAAATAGAGAATAAAAAGTGATCAAAAAGTCGCATGTACCCGAAAATAATACCGATAAAAACTAAAACCCGTCCCGCAAAAAACAAGCTCTTGCACAGCTTTTTTGACTGAAAAATAAAAAAGTTACGGCTCTCAGAATATAGCGACACAGAAAATAAATAATTTTCTAAAGTTATTTTATTGCGCAAACGCTGCAAAACATAAAAAAACCTATATAAATATAGTATCGCCGTAATCGTACCGACCCGCAGAATAAAATATAATGGTCATTTATAGTGCACGGTGAACGCCGCAAAAAATAAATATTGTCAGAATTGCTTGTTTTTGGTCACCCGGCTTGCAAAAAAATTTAATAAAAAGTGATCAAAAAAATCGCATGTACCCCAAAATGGTACCAATGAAAAGTACAGATTGTCCCACAACAAATAAGCCCTCACGCAGCTCCGGTGGTGAAAAAATAAAGACGTTCTGGCTCCCAGGAATTTGGCGATGCAAAATGTGCAGTGTTTTCTAAAAGCGGTTAACATCCGACACCATTTATCAGTGGGACATCGGCCACACATCTATGAATTATTATTTATTTACCGCATTATTATACCCTCTTATTATGCCCTGATGTTCTCCGCACAGATTACATATGCCCCCACATTATAAACTGAAATACCAGCGAAACCCAAAACGGAAAAACTACCAAGCAAAATCTGCGCTCCAAAAGCAAAATGGCGTCCCTCCCTTCTTAGCCCTGCAGCGTGCCCAAACAGCTGTTTGCGTCCACATATATGGCATCGCCATACCCGGGAGAACCCGGTAAAAGCTTTATGAGGTATTTGTCTTCAGGGGCACAAACTGGGCTCGACATATTATGCACTAAAATGGCATATCAGTGGAAAATTGCAATATTCACACCACCCGCTGTGCATTAACCCCTTTGAGCACTATGACTTAATAGCACGTCATGGTGCGGGTGTGATGTATGGAGCGGGCTCACGTGCTGAGCCCACTCCATACGCTGCGGGTGCCAGCTGTGTATTACAGCTGACACCTGGGACTAACGGACAGGAACAGCGATCGCGCTGTTACAGGAGTCTGTAAAAATAACAATATACTGCAATACATTAGTATTGCAGTATATTGTACCCGCGGATCCAATGATCGCTGGTACAAGTCCCCTAAGGGGACTAATAAAATGTGTAGCAGAATTAAAGTTATTAGTAGTGAGAGAGAAAAAAGTTTAAAGTTAAAAAAACAAAACCTTTTCCCATTTTTTTTCAAAAGTAATGTAAAAAAATAAACAGAATTGATATCGCTGCGTCCGTAAAAGGCCGAACTATTACAATATACCATTATTTAACTCGCACGGTGAACACCGTAAAAAATGTAAATAATTTAAACCGCCAAAATCGCTGTCGTTTTTGTTTTTACCGCACGGCGAAAGCTGTAAAAACGAAAACCAAAAAAAATGGAATCAGATTTTTTTCCTATATTCCTATATTTTCCTATTTTTTTTCAGTCTCCCAGTAGTTTTTATGGCACTTTAAATGGTGTCAATAGAAACTACAATTCCTCCCGCAAGAAATAAGCCCGCACATCACTCTACTGACGGAAAAAGAAAAAAGTTATGGCTCTTGGAAGGCGGGGAGTGAAAAACGAAAATAAGAAAGCAAAAAATGGATCAGTCCTGAAAGGGTTAATTAATTTCTAATGAAAAAATGTATGACCACATGTGGGGTATTTCCGTACCCGGGAGAAATAGCTTTACAAAAATTGGTTGTTTATTTCTCCTTTATCCCTTGTGAAAATGAGAAAATGCAAAATTTTAGTGGAAAAAAATTGTGATATTCATTTTCTCCGCCTAATTCTAATAAATTCTGCAAAAGACCCGTGGAGTCTAAATGCTCACTATACCCCTAGAAAAATTCCTTGAGGGGTGTTTCCAAAATGGGGTAACTTAGGGGGCTTCCACTGTTTTGGTCTCTCCAGGGCGTTGCAAACGCGGCATGGCACCGAAAAACAATCCAGCAAAATCCGTGCTCCAAAATCCAAATGGCGCTACTTCCCTTCTCAGCGCTGCCATGGATCCAATCAGCAGTTTATTACCACATATGGGGTATTGCCGTAATCAGGAGAAAATGCTTTACAAATGTTGTGGTTCTTTTTTCCTTTATTCCTTCTAAAAATTTAACATTTCCATGATTTTTCAGAAAAAATGTTGATTTTCATCTTCACTGCCTAATTCCACTAAATTCTGTGTGGTAAAAATGCTAACTATACCCCTAGATAAATTCCTTGAGAGGTGTAGTTTCCAAAATGGGGTCACTTTTGGGGTGTTTCCCCTGTTTTGGTCTCTCCAGGGCGTTGCAAACGCGACATGGCACCGAAAACCAATCCAGCAAAATCCGTGCTCCAAAATCCAAATGGCGCTCCTTCCCTTCTGAGCCTTGCTGTAGGTCCAATCAGCAGTTTATTACCACATATGGGACATTGCCGTAATCGGGAGACATTGGTTTACAAATGTTGGGGTGATTTTCTTTATTATTCCTTGTAAATATTACAAATTTCTATGTTTTTTTCAGAAAAAAAGTAGATTTTCATTTTTACAGACTAATTCCAATATATTTAGCGAAAAACCTGTGTGGTCAAAATGCTAACTATACCCCTAGATAAATTCCTTGATAGGTGTTGTTTCCAAAATGGGGTAACTTTTGGGGTGTTTCCACTGTTTTGGCACCACAAGACCTCTTCAAACCTGACAAGGTGCCTAAAATATATTCTAAAAAAAAGGAGGCCCAAAATCCACTAGGTGCTTCTTTGCTTCTGAGGCCGGTGTTTCAGGCCATTATCACACTAGGGCCACATGTGGGATATTTCTAAAAACTGCAGAATCTGGGCAATAAATATTGAGTTGCATTTCTCTGGTAAAACCTTCTGTGTTACAAAAAAAAAGTATTAGAAAGGAATTTCGACAAAAAAAATTTAATTTGTAAATTTCACCTCTACTTTGCTTAAATTCCTGTGAAACTCCTAAAGGGTTAAAACACTTTGTGAATGCTGATTCGAATACCTTGAGGGGTGTAGTTTTCAAAATGGGGTGACTTCTGGCGATTTTCTAATATATAAGGCCCTCAAAGCCACCTCAGAACTGAACTGGTCCCTGAAAAAATAGCCTTTTGAAATTTTCTTTAAAATATGAGAAATTGCTGCTAAAGTTCTAAGCCTTGTAACGTCCTAGAAAAATAAAAAGACATTCAAAAAATGATGCAAACATAAAGTAGACATATGGGAAATGTTAACTAGTAACTATTTTGTGTGGTATTACTATCTGTTTTACAAGCAGATACGTTTAAATTTCGAAAAATGCAAACTTTTGCAAATTTTTTCTAAATTGTGGTGTTTTTCAGAAATAAATACCAAAATTATCGACAACATTTTTTCACTAACATAAAGTACAACATGTCACGAGAAAACAATCTCCGAATCGCTTGGATAGGTAAAAGCATTCCAACGTTATTACCACATAAAGTAACACATGTCAGATTTGAAAAAATTGGCTGGGTCCTGAAGGGGTTAAAGAACATATTGCCCAGGCTCAGGTGGCACAACAAAGGGTGTATAACCGCAGTGCCAGAGTACATTCTTTTGCACCAGGTGACAGGGTACTTGTTCCTATACCAACCATTGAAAGTAAATTTCTGGCTAAGTGGCAAGACCCCTTTGAGGTAATGGAAAAATTAAACGAGGTGAATTACAAAATTCGTCAGCCAGGGAAAAGGAAGCCTGAGCAAGTGTACCATATAAATCTAATAAAACCATGGAAAGACAGACACTCTCTTGCTGCAGGAACTTTGTCTCAACCTGAGCATGTAGGCTCGAAGAAGCCATTGCTGCCAGAGGTAACCGTACCGGACACCCTGGCAAATACCCAAAAGGTAGAGGTGCAAAGTTTCCTAATTAGAAATAAGGATGTTTATTCTGAGATCCCAGGTCGCACCAGTCTAAACATGACATCATTACTGAACCAGGTAAAAGGGTTAAGTTGAGACCTTACAGAATACCAGAGGCAAGGATAGTGGTTACTACAGAGGAGGTAAGGAAAATGTTGGACCTTGGAGTAATTGAGGAATCCCATAGTCAATGGTCTAGCCCAATAGCCCTCATTCCAAAGCCAGATGGCAGTTTGAGGTTTTGCAATGACTTCCGTAAACTCAATTCTATTTCTAAATTTGATGCTTACCCGATGCCGCGGGTTGACGAACTCATTGATAGACTAGGAAGTGCACGATATATAACAACCCTAGACTTAACTAAAGGGTACTGGCAAATACCTCTTTCTGAAGACGCTAAGGAAAAAACAGCTTTTGCCACGCCTGATGGGTTGTTTCATTATGTTGTCCTGCCTTTTGGTTTGCATGGGGCACCAGCAACTTTTCAGAGAATTATGGATAAAATTTTAAGACCCCACATGCGGTATGCAGCAGCATACCTTGATGACATAATCATCCAAAGTCCAGATTGGGAATCCCATTTACCTAGAGTACAGGCAGTTGTTGATTCCCTTGCCGAGGCAGGATTTACTGCCAATCCCAAAAAATTTACAATTGGATTGGAGGAAGCCAAGTATCTGGGGTATACAATTGGCCGTGGTTTGGTGAAGCCCCAAGTAAATAAACTTGAAGCCATCCAAGGTTGGCCTCACGTCAGTTACGTCAAGGTGCAGGAAGGGGTTAAGATTTTCTCTTTACTGGAACTACAGTGCCTAGTCCAACTCATGAAAAACAACCCCAAAGAATTATCCCTCCTCCTGTGCTCGGTGATATAAGACTTGCATGCAGCTGCTCGGCCATGGAAACCCATGCCATGAAGCTCCCGGCGACAGATTTGTGTGAATGTTAATGCCAGAGGAGGTTTGAAGCTATTTAGTTAGTGAGCCAGCAGAGCGTTGGCCATACTTCCCAACTTTTCAATTCGGAAAAGAGGGACATTTAAGCCACGCCCCTAACCACGCCCAATATCCCGCATAAACACATAAAATCACGGCCAGATTCTTCTGCAAATAACAAGCGCACGTTCTCACTGCGGATCTCTAGACTGTCTGGATATCACAGATATTATGAATCCGGTTATATCGTCATTGTGTTACTTTTCGTATCTTGGGTATAACATTTGCTCATCACGGCGGCAGCAGCTGCAGGACAAACCAAAAGGCTGAGAACAATGAAAGTCAAGAGGGAGACCCTGTGGTTGGTGACTTTTCAATTGACAGGTAGCAGAGTTACATGATGGGATTTTTTTTTTCCAGTTATGTAACTCTGCTACTGGTCAATGGAAAAAATCATCCACCAGAGCCCCCCTGTACATAGCGCCACATACAGCCCCCTGTAGATAGCTCCACACACAGCCCCCCTGTAGATAGCGCCACACACAGCCCCCCTGTAGATGGCGCCACACACAGCTCCCCTGTAGATGGCGCCACACACAGCCCCCCTGTAGATGGCTCCACACACAGCCCCCCTGTAGATGGCTCCACACACAGCCCCCCTGTAGATGGCTCCACACACAGCCCCCCTGTAGATGGCTCCACACACAGCCCCCCTGTAGATGGCTCCACACACAGCCCCCCTGTAGATGGCTCCACACACAGCCCCCCTGTAGATGGCTCCACACACAGCCCCCCTGTAGATGGCTCCACACACAGCCCCCCTGTAGATGGCTCCACACACAGCCCCCCTGTAGATGGCTCCACACACAGCCCCCCTGTAGATGGCTCCACACACAGCCCCCCTGTAGATGGCTCCACACACAGCCCCCCTGTAGATGGCTCCACACACAGCCCCCTGTAGATGGCTCCACACACAGCCCCCCTGTAGATGGCTCCACACACAGCCCCCCTGTAGATGGCTCCACACACAGCCCCCCTGTAGATGGCTCCACACACAGCCCCCCTGTAGATGGCTCCACACACAGCCCCCCTGTAGATGGCTCCACACACAGCCCACCTGTAGATAGCGCCAGACACAGCACCCCTGTAGATAGCTCCACACACAGCCCCCTGTTGATAGCGCCACACACAGCCCCCCTGTAGATAACGCCAGATACAGCCCCCTGTAGATTGCTCCACACTGCCCCCTGTAGATAGCTCCAGATACAGACCCTCTGTACATAGCGCCATACACAGCCCCCTTGTAGATAGCTCCACACACAGCCCCCCTGTACATAGCGCCACACACAGCCCCCCTGTACATAGCGCCACACACAGCCCCCTGTAGATAGCGCCACACACAGCCCCCCTGTAGATAGCGCCACACAGCCCACTGTAGATAGCACCACACACAGCCCCCATGTACATAGCGCCAGACACAACCCCCCTGTAGATCGCTCCACACAGCCCCCCTGTACATTCCGCCAGACACAGCCCCACTGTAGATAGCTCCAGATACAGCCCCCCTGTTGCTTGCTCCACACAGTCCCCCTGTACATTGCGCCAGACACAGCCCCCCTGTAGATAGCTCCCTTTAGGTAGCGCAACACAACCCCCTTATAAGAGGTAGCCGGCCCTACTGCTGCCACTCTCCGCCCTGCTTTCACTCACCGTCAGAAGAAGGCAGGAGTCTTGCGGCGACGTTCTCACTGGTGTCGATGCCGGCCCGGGAGTGGACCAGGCCAGTGACCTGACCTGTCACCTGACCGGTGTGGTCAGATGACAGGTCTGGTGACTGGACTGGTCCACTCCCGTGCCGGCATCGATCCCAGTGAGAACACCGCCGCAAGACTCCTGCCTTCTTTTGATCGCTGCAGTGGTCAGCTGTTTTGATACAGCTGCAGCGCCCAGGGGGACATTTTGCAGACAAACCGGGACGGTGGCACAGCGGTGAGAAACCGGGACTGTCCCGCCGGATACGGGACAGTTGGGAGGTATGGCGTTGGCAACTTTTATGCACAATGCGCCTCAGCACTCGGCGACCTCGCTCTGGAACTTTGTGACTGAGTTGCTGTGGTTCCTAAGTGCTTCCACTTTACAATAATACTACTCACAGTTGATCGTGGAATATCTAGGATGGAAGAAATTTCATGAACTTACTTGTTGCAACGGTGGCATCCTATTACAGTACCACCCTGGAATTCAGTGAGAACAACCCACTCCTTCACAAATGTTTGTAAAAGTGACTGCATGTTAGGTGCTGGAACTCCTTTTATTTTATAGAAAAATATAAAACATATCCACAAAATTCATAACCGAAACTAAAAACAAAATCTTAACTAAAAATACATTGCTGTATATATAACACCTGACCTGGCCCCACCTACTCCATTCATACAGCCACATTCACACCGTATCCAGAACAAAAACTAGATTCTCAAAAAAGACAAAACCAAAAAACTACAGAACAAAAAAATAGCAAAAAAGAACCTACTCCCACCCATGCCAACCAAAGTGTACAGAAACAATAACAATAAAACAAATAAACAACTAACACCCCAAACAACAAAACACCTGGTTGTTTTTTTTGTTGTTTTTTTTCCTATACATTTTTTTTTCAACTTTTTTATTTATTTTTTTTATTTTTTCCTTCACCATAATAAATGTCACCCACACACATATCCTATCTTTCCCTATCCTTGCATATCCTAACCTTCATCACCCCAAGCCGGCATCTCGCCTCATGTCCGCGTAGTCCAGATGCTGGCCTCTATTACCACACAAACCACCCCCGCCCCATGTCCTCCCATGTCCGCATAGTCCAGGGCTGGGCTAAGCACACCCCCAGCCCTCCTCCCAACCAAACTATTACTCCCTAAAGACTGACCCTATTTTAACAATATACAAAATTATATACAATACATACATAACTATCACAACTTATCTTACAATACCATACAAATACAAAACCAAAACATTCCCGAAAGCACCAAGTTCGGTCGCTTGTAAACCCTTTTTTCTGCTTTTACCAAAAACAAAACAAAACACTTCTTGTGCTTACCCAGCCCATCACCAGTGAGAGAGAAGGGAAAGGCCCCCCAGCACCCCCCCCAGAGGCCAAACTCCACGTCCACCGCCTCACCCATCCCTATCGCTTGCCTTATCTCCTTACCCTATTACTAGCCCTTCTCCTGACCCTACTAAAAACTGACTTTATGCTGACCCTCACCTTTCCCTATTCCTAGCCCTATCGCTAATATTCTTTTGGTGTCTCAGTGGAACGCAGATCCCCACCTCCAGTTGAGCACCGGCGAAAACCCTCCCCTCCCCCTCATGGAGGCCGATACATTAAGGTACCTGAAAGGAAAAGCCCCTCCAAAGGCGAGAGGCTTTGGATGCGCCCAATCTGTCAACCTCCAAAGAATGCACCTTCACCAGGTCACCCATGATATTGCTAACAACCTCATCGACTAGGAGGATTTTCTTCTGAGTAGAAACTAGGCTTCGTGTATTCCATGTAAAGTGCCTAACCACTATACTGACTAGAAACAAGGTGCAATGGTCCCTACCACCAAGGTCTCCGAACACTCCATAGGCCCACCCAGCATAGGAGAGGTTGGCTAGGCCTGGCCAACCAATGGAGGCTCCCACCCTTTTGTATACCTCTGTATTGAAGGGGCAATGAAGCAGGAAATGCTCCATGCTTTCCAGCTTGCCGCCACTCTCCTCCCGGGGACAACCCCTATCATCAGAGTTTCTGTACTTCAAGTTGCCTCTTACATACAGTCTTCCATGGAAGCAACGTCAAGCCAGATCCCAAAACTTCTGGGGAATCCTTGCTGAATTGAAAAGTTTTAATCCCACCCCGAGGTCACTACTTGGGCAGTCTTTGAGCGCCAGGGGCTTCTGAAAGAGGGTCATCAGAACCCTGCTGTCAAGAAATTTTCTCGACATGGTCCTGATCTCCCGCACTTCCAGACCCCACCGGCGAACAATCTTCAGCACCAGGGTGGCATAAGCCGGAAGATGTCCGTGAGGCGTACGCAGGTCTTTCACTTGCCCTCCTCTCTCCCATTCCTGGAGGAAAGGCAGAAACCACCCCCTGCAAGAGGATATCCACCAAGGAGCCCTCTCTTGCCAGAGGTTTGCCAGGTTGATCTTAACAAAGGTGTTTACTAGAAACACCACCGGGTTAACCATATCTAACCCGCCTAGTCTCCTTGGTAGGTAAGTAACCTCCCTCTTGATAAGGTTAAGCCTGTTCCCCCATAACAGCTGGAAGAACAGGCAATAGACCCGAGTCCAGAGAGGTTCTGGCAAAATGCATACACTGCCCAGGTAGAGCAACATGGGCAACAGGTAGGCCTTGGCCAGGTGAACTCTTTCCCTCAGGGTTAAGGACCAACCCTTCCATTGGCCGACCTTCTGGGCAACTAGATTCAGCCTACCCTCCCAGTTTTTCATGGGATAATCACCCGGGCCAAATTAGACTCCTAAGATCTTAGCAGACCCCTGAGGCTCTGGAAGGGTGTCCGGGAGATCAAAACCAGGATCTCCCCCTCCCAGCCAGAGACTCTCGCACTTATCCCGGTTGATCTTGGTCCCAGATGCCAACGAGTAACGTTCCACTTCCGACATCACCCACTCCGCCTCCCCTCTCGAGGAGATGAAAATGGAGACGTCGTCTGCGTACGCAACCACCCTCTGAGTGGCTTCCGGCCCCTCCAGGCCGGCCCCGACCCCCGCCAATGGCCCACAATCAATCCTTTTAAGAAAAGGATCAATTGCAAACACATATAGCAAAGGGCTCAAGGGACAACACTGGTGGACACCAGACCCGACCTCAAAGGGGGTTCCAACCCAACCGTTCACCAGCGCAAAAGTCTCAGCCCCAGTATATAAGGTCTGAAGCCAATTGACAAACCCCCCCCGGTAGGCCGTACCTCAGATGGACCGACCAGAGGTACTCGTGGTCCACCCGGTCAAAAGCCTTGGCCTGGTCCAAGGACAGGATGTACCCCCTTCCATCGACCAGCATTTCCCTGCTCCACTGCCTCTCTGACACTGAGAACACCACTAAACGTGCTGCGGCCTGGAACAGAGTAGTGTTGGACCGGCGAAAGGAGCCGGGGTGCGAACTTCACCAGCCGATTAAACAGCACCTTTGCAAGAACCTTTCTGTCCGTATTGGGAAGCGCTATGGGACGCCAATTCTCAATACGGGTCGAGTCTTTACCCTTCGATAAAATGATCAAGGCCGACCTCCTCATTGACTTTGCCAAAGTACCCGAGGAAAGGCACTCATTAAAAACCGCGGTCAAGAGGGGAACAAGGGTCCCTTTAAAGGTCTTATAAAACTCGGATGTTAAGCCATCCGGACCTGGCGATTTTTTTTTTTTTTTTTTTTTTTTTGACGGCAAGCCTGTCAATCGCCAGTCCCACTTCCTCTTCCTTGATCGATGCTATCAAAACACCAAGAGCGGGGTCTACCCCTGGTTCGGGAATGGTTTCGGCCAGGAAAACCGACATCTCATCTCTGTTTAGATCCTGCTCTCTCAAGAGGTGTGAGTAGAAGGATCTGACAACCTCCAGGATCCCTGACTTGGATCTCTTCAGGGAGCCTGTACTATCAGCCAGTCCTGTAATGATCTTACGATTCACTGACATTTTACAGTTCCTGTAGGGGTCGGGCGAGCGGTACCTCCCGAAATCCCTCTCAAGAACCAAAGATGCGTGCCTATCATACTGACACCTCTTAAGCAAAGCTTTCACCCCGGAGATTTCCTCACGGCTACCTCCGGTGGAGACTAGATGCTCGAGTTTCCTCCTCAGTTCCTGATATAGGCGGTACCTATTCAGGGACCTGAGGCACGAAAGCTGGCGGAATAACTCTGCTACCCGTTTTTTGAACATCTCCCACCACTCTGACTTAGTACCACTAAGATCCAGCAAAGGTACCTGGCTCTGAAGAAAATCCTCAAAGGCCTGTCTTAACTCCGTTTCTTCCAAGAGAGTTGAATTCATTCTCCATATACCTCTTCCCATCTGGAGGGACTCTGCAATATTCAAAGAGAAAATAATTAGACAGTGGTCGGAGAACTCCACCTCAACAACGGACACTGCTGAAGAGATGGCTTCCTCCTTCAAAAAAAAACCTGTCTTTCCTAGACCTAAAATTACCTATGATAGCTGAACCCTGAGTGACCTGGGGTATGCCTGATGTGGATATCCACCAGGCGAGCATCGCTAACTATGCTATTTAATGTCACACTATCATAAGCCAACCTATCTCTGGAACCTCCTCTGTCTTGGAGTCTAACGACAGTATTAAAATCTCCTCCAAAGATGACTTGTCGGCTCGTAAAAAGGAAAGGTTTAATTCTCATGAAGAGGCTTTTTCTGTCCCACTCAGTCTGGGGACCGTAGATGTTAGTCGTAGTTCTTGCCCCCTAATGAGAACATCTAAGATCAAGCACCTCCCCATTTCTAACTCAATCATCCGTCGGCATGTTACCGGTGCGGTGAAAAGGACCGCCACACCGCTATAGGGCTCAGCCGCAAGAGACCAGTAGGAGGGCCCGCGTCGCCACTTCCTCCTAGCTTTAACGACGTCTGCCAAAAGTGACAGCCTGGTCTCCTGCAAAAACAAAATGTCGGCTTTAACTCGGCCAAGAAAATCAAAGGCTGCAAATCTAGCCGTATCAGACTTAATGCTGGCAACGTTAATCGATGCCAGCGTCAATGGTGCGGGTGCCGCCATCTAAGATGATTGAGTTAGACGGCTTTCCTCTTTCCACTCTGTGCTTCCTTATCTGAGGATAAGAGTCCATTTCTTCCAAATTTTTTTCCCTACCCTTCTTTATCCTCCGACTCCAGGGCAACCTCCGCCCCCGAAGCCAGTGCACCTCGCAAGGGAGGAGGTTCAGCGTCCCTGGAGACCCCTACCTCGCCCTCCTCCTCGCCTTGAGAAGTTGGAATATCCATGAGGGCTTGGTAGCGGTTGGGGGAGAGACCCAGGGGGGTGCAGGTCCTGCCTTCCTTGGTCAGGGTAGAGCCAGATGTTCTTGGCGCTTTGAAGTTCTTTCCCTGTGTCCCTTTTTCTTTAGGCTGAACCCTCTCCTCCTCACCAACACTTTCATAATGGGAGGACTGAGAGTCTTCAGCCACTCGCTCTCTCTGGATCCTCCAGATCTCCTCATTCAAATCGGCCTCCTCAAGGGCATCTGTTTCTGGGCCAGGGTCCAGATCAGGGCCAGAGATCACCCCAGTTGCCTGGGCTTCTCTCTGCTCCCTTTCCTTTCGCCTTTTCTCCTGCCTTCGTTGATCGGAAGGGGGGGCTCTCTTAGTGTTCTTCACCGGCCCTTGGGCTCCGCCATCGCCACATGCCTCTTCACCTGCAGAAGCCACCCCACTTTCCTCTTCCACAGGTTTAGAGACAGTGTTGACCACGGAGCGTGGACACCGACTGAATGGGTGACCTAAGTCACCACACAGGTGGCACCTAATCTGGCCACACGTTGCGGCTAGATGGCCTACCCCTCCGCAATGAGCGCACTTCTGCACAGTGCAGCTGGCGCTCAGGTGCGAAGGGTCGCCACACCGGTGACACAGCTTCGGTTGCCCCTGGTAGAAGACCAGGATTCGATCCCTCCTGAGAAAAGCAGAGGATGGAATGTGGGACACAGTTTGCCCCAGACGTTTAAGTTTGACCATAAACGTCCAGGCCCCTGACCAGATGCCAAATTCTTCCAAGTTCTTCCTTGGCATCTCCGCCACCTCGCCATATCTGCTCAACCAGGTCATGATATCAACACAAGAAAGTGACTCGTTACGGATGAGAACGGTCACTTTCTTGAGACCACTCTGGCGGGATATTGCTTGTACAGCAAAATCCCGCTAGCCGGGCTCGCTCTTCACCAGCTCATAATTCCCCCAGAAGACCTCAAGGCCCCCCGGGTGAACAAAGCTGATGTCGAACTCTGGGTTTCCGTCCTACCCAGATAAAATTAGTGATAATTCTTTGTAAATTCGTGAGATAGTTAATAGGCACAGGAATAGCAACAGTACGAAAAAGATACAACACAATTGGTAACACCATCATTTTCACCACCGCCACCCTCCCTGCCCATGAGATCATTGGCTTTGAAAACCCCTCTAACGTTTTAGATATTTTAGACAACAAGGGCATATAATTTATAGAGAAAAGTGCGGAGCTGGGGCTAGTAATATACACCCCCAAATACATAATACTGCCCTCCTGCCACTTATATGGATATTGAGATGTCAGCCTATTTTTAGTTTGAGAATCCACCCCCAAATTCAATATCTGGGACTTCGAAGCATTAACCGAATAATAAGAAACTCTTCCAAACTCCGCTAAAGAGTTTTGTAACGCAGGCAATGACGTACAGGGGTCAGTTATAGCTATGAGAACATCATCTGCATAAAGGCCTATCTTATGTTCCGCAGATCCTACTTTAATACCTATTATGTCAGAATTGGTCCTAATTCCGCCAACGGCTCCATTACCAAAGCAAAAATTAGAGGGGACAGAGGACACCCCTGCCGTGTACCATTACTAATTGTGAGGGGGTCAGAAAGAAAACCAGAGGTCAAAACCCTAGCCGAAGGCTCAGAGTACAATGTCGCTATTGCGGAGCCAATGTTACCCGTCAGTCCAAAGCGCGACAAAATGTGAGACAGATACCTCCAATTTACCCTGTCAAACGCCTTCTCCGCGTCCAAGGTTAACAGCAGAGAAGGCGTCCGAGATGCCTCCACCCATTGTACAAGATCAATAAACCGCCTTGTCCCATCCGGAGCTTGCCGTCCAGACACAAATCCCACCTGATCAGATTTAATCAAGTTTGGAATTATATTGTATAATCTATTGGACAGGATTTTCGCATAAATTTTTATATCCGAATTTAATAATGATATTGGGCGAAAATTTGCCGGGTCAGTTGGTTCCTTCCCCGGTTTTGGGAGAGTAACAATAGTGGCAGACAACATTTAGGCCGGAAATGCGCCCTCAGAAACCGCTTTATTAAACACTGCTAGTAAATGCGGAGCTAGAATAGAGGGGTAACACTTATAATAATTATTAGTGAATCCGTCCGGACCCGGTGCTTTAAAGGGTTTTAGAGCAGAAATAGCTTGGGTTATCTCTTCTAGGGTAAAGGGTTCAGACAGGGCCTTCAACTGATTCTCTGAAATCTTCGGTAGGGACACCGAGTCCAGAAACTCAGTAATTTCGGAAGCCGATGGTTGAAATGTCGCAGAATTGTCTTTTAAGTTGTAGAGAGAGCTATAATATTGCCTAAATCACTCAGCGATCCCTCTAGGGTCAATGATTTTATTACCCTTATCTATTAAAAAAGCTATACGTGAACGCAATGTTGTCTGCTTCAATTTTTTCGCCAATAACGCCCCAGCTCTATTATTATGGACATATGTTTGTACCTGCATCCTTTTAAGAAAGATATCATGTTGTGAAGCTAATAACGCCTGTAAGGACAATCGTAAAGCTCGCAATTCAGAAGCCACACCAGGGGAAGGGTTAGATTTATTTCTATTTTCTAGATCCGCAATTTTAATTGTAGTTGCAACAACCTCCGCCTCCCTCTTCCGCTTAACCCGAGAACAGGCCTTAATAATTAACCCTCTCATAAAGGCCTTGTGAGCATTCCATAGAATGTGAGGACAAGAAACCGAGTTCGTATTGACGGAAAAATAGTGAGACAGTTCTGATTTCAAATACTCTGCATGCTCAGGGTGATGCAGGATAAAATCATTCAGTTTCCATTGGGAGGGGGGGGGGTGATGAAAATTTTTCCGCCAGCGTGAGAGACACTGGGGCGTGGTCGGACCAAGTAATGTCTCCTATACTAGAGGATTGGGCTTGAACAAGAGCTCTACCATCTACCAGAAATGAGTCAATTCTAGAGTATGAAAGATGAGATTGCGAAAAATATGTATAGTCCCTTTCTAGCCCATGCTGACATCTCCACACATCATATAAGCCTTCCTCCACCATAACCTGGTACAATGGCACTGTGAGTCTATTTCTATTAGTAGTATCCATATTAGGATCCCCTATGGAGTTAAAATCCCCTCCTAAGACCAAAAGACCCTGGGTAAAAGATCTAATTTTGGTTAACAGCGAACGGAAATAGTGTTGTTGACACTTGTTAGGGAAGTACACATTAACAAAGGTATATACCACATTATTAATTTCACAGACAAGTCCCAAATATACAGATCTCAGATGGGTGGAGATAGAGAGGGCTGCTGCAGCTCAACCCTTGATTTCCTTGTTGTCTGTGGGTAGACCCTCCCGGTGGGTGCCGTCGGTCCGCCTTTCCTCGATAACCGTATCTTTGTCTTCATGGCAATGTCTAGTAGCTTCCACACCTATAACGGAATGCGTGGCTTTGAAACTATTACCGCTGGGATATATCTCCTCGTTAGTGCCGGACCTTCATGTCGAAAACTGGGTACTAGCTGGGGTGAACACTATAGGTTCTCTGTATGATTCCGCCATTTTTATTTTCGTTCCAACAACTGGTCCTCAAGTATGGACTCCCTCAGAGGGATTTTTATAAATATTTACAACTCCGTCATGCTTTACACTCTCTAACAATAGACGCGCCCTATTTTCCAGCTACTGCATATAGATTCTTTACTAATGAGAACCAGAAACTTAGGGGCATAACGTTGTTTTATTCTGGGTTCAGTAGCACAGTGTCCGCATCAAAACCCGGCTATTTCCTGAAATGGAAAGCGGATTTAGAACAAGAGGTCCCGCTCAAAGATTGGTATACGGCTATTCATTGGGTTAGAAAAATTTCCAGGGGAGCTAGCCATTGGGAAACTGCACATAAAATTCTCTTACGTTGGTATAGAACACCCTCCCAGATAGCCAAAATTAACCCCCTAGGTCATATTATCCTAGCCGCTAGGTTGCTAATTGCTAGGTCGTGGAAGTCTTCTGCTCCCTTAACGGTGGCAGAATTGGTAAACATGGTTATATTTGATTATGTTATGGAAAGGATGGTGGCGGTACGACTTAACCAGGTTGAGAAGTTCAATGTAAATTGGTCTATATGGTGTGCATACTTGAACTCCGGGGCTCTCCCTCACTAGGATGTTTATGGGAACTCAACCCTAAACCATGAAGGTGTTTGAATTTAAACGATTTTTGGAATCTCTGATACCTATGATTTTGTAAGTATGGGATTGCATCCTGGAATATTGTTTGGTTCATAAGTTGTAATTCTCCTAAAATGGTATGTTACTATGATAATATGTCAACAGTGTAATGATAATATTCTGTGACCTTTTATGTACGGCTATGTTGGCCTCACTGTTTGCAATGTATTCTGTTTTACAAAAATTTTGAATAAAGAGTGAAATAAAAAAAAAAAAAAAAAGCTGATGTCGAACTCGGCCGTACCATAAGGATGTATCAAGGCAAAGATGTCACTCGCCTTGAAGCCCATCTCCAGCAGCAGCTCCACCACCCTCTTTCTAGGAGGGCACGCATCATTGCCACGCCACCGGAGACGGACCACATTCCTCCTGGCAGCGGCCGGCCCGGTTGTTGGGAGCGACCACTGATCTCCCCTTCTCTCTCGGAAGGCATCCAGACCGTACCTCTCTATCCAAAAGGATAGGTCTCGCTGCACACCTCCTACTGTTAGGGTCTGCTTCCCCTCCCTTAAGGCCTCCAGGAGATGCTGTTGCAAGTTACCGTCCCTGGGGCCAGAGGAGAAAGAAGGGTGAGCCGATGGGCCCCCCCCTCACTACCCCAGCATAAGATCTGCTGGGAGTAGTAGTGGAGGGAGCACTCGGCCCCTCTGCACCTTTGGTTGGCACATTATCTAAAGAATTCACCACATATTTATTACTCACGCTATTACCTATAACATTTCTAAACCTACTCTCATACATCATTTCTTTGGCCAGGTCAGGATCAACATTATTCTTTTTTTCCATTGCTTTTGCCCCGCCTCCTCCACTTCCCACCTCCGCATCATTGGGTGCTTTTGTGGAGAGACCGCCAGATGTTATAAGCGGTACCTCCACGCTACCCTCTGCTTCATTAGTGTCCATGGCAACCAGGGGAGGGGAGACATTTACGCTGACACTGCGTTGCGGCAGTGCCACCATCGGGTTTTCAATTAGAACATATTCCACATATCGGACGCCGCTCCCGGGCTGGTCTGTGGCGTCCAAACCACTCCCCTTTTTTCTTTTTTTTTTCTTTTTCTTTTCCTCAGTGGTGCTGGATTTTAGACACCTGTGGCAATGGGACTGAATGAAACACCTGAATTCAATGCTTAAGAGGTGTGTCCTGATACTTTTGTCCATATAGTGTATGTCAAGTTGATCACCAATGGATATACTGTACTTTACTGTATATAGTTTTCAGTTAGAAGATTAGTACTTCCGTATTAATGTCAGAAAATAACATTGTTGGGGGTATGTGAGCTGGTTACAGCTGCGGCCGCAAACCTGCCCCGCTCACCTCTGTTGGAGGTCTGCGAACTCAGACTCCTGGCCGCTTGCCATCGTCTCCCTCCTTGGAAACGCCAGCTCGTGCGATCGTCCTGCACTGTCTGTTAGGGTTACTGAAAAATTCCCTATCCAATCCCCAGATCACCCTGGACTATAAAAAGGGCTCCACCCTTTCATTCCTTGCCTGAGTGTTATTGTTGTCTACCTATGAACATTGCATCGTATTGCAAATTGTCCCTTAGTTGTATCCTGCTCCCAGTGCACCCATATCCCGTGTCATGTATCAGGTTGCTGTATTGTCTCCTGTAACTAAGACTTCAGTTGGAGTCGTGTGTATGATCTGCCACGTCTGCTGTCATCAACCATGTCTTCTGCCATCGGCCACGTCTGCTGTCATCTGCCACATCAAGTTCTACCCGTGCCGAAGCCTCTGCTACTGTCTGGACTCATACATGTACTCTCGTGCTAAAGGACTTTTGCATAGACTGTACAGACTGTTGTTTGGCCAGCTGCAATTCTGCTACGGCGGAGCGGCCTAGTGGGTCCACATAGCCCTAGATCGTGACATTACGCTCAGGCCATGAAACCTGCTGGCCAACCTGAAACGGCGTTGCAGGTGATGCAAACGGATATGCTTCGTGGCAGTGAATTCTATCATCACCCGTCGGGATCAGCCCCCTGCTCCTCCTCTGGATGCTGCCGCCGTTCCACTGCCCGTTACTCCTCCTGTCTGTTCCAGATCCACAGTTTCGCTACCTCTACCACCTCGCTATGACGGTGATTCTAGAGCCTGTGGAGGTTTCATTAACCAATGTACCATCCATTTTAAACTGCGTGCTCATCTCTTCCCCTCTGAGGCCAGTGGCAGATTAAGTAGACCATGGGCCCTGGGCTGTTACCCAAACTTGGACCCCCCTTCCGCACCGCCGTCCTGCCGCGCCGTAACTATCATTAACACTACCTTTTTGGGCAAGCATTAACAAATGGGTGTTACTATTCCCCTTGTCACAGGGCAGTGTCCCTACATACTGACAGTATCACACTGCTGGGACACATCCTCCTGACAAGGGGAATTGTCTATCAGTCCTGGACTGCAGAAAGACTTTTTGTGAAATACAAGGATTTCCTACAATAAACATGTCAGGAGAGGTGACAGATTCTCTATAATATCTAGTGACTCACAGGTGACGACGTCTCAGATTCTAGTAGTTTTTTTCCACTTTTCTTATCCATCTGGTACAGAGCTCATGACAACTTCTCCCGGCCATGACCCATTTCTGCAGAATCTGCCACTCAGATGTCTGCGGCTCCTCACTTTTTCAACATTTCCACACCTATAAACGAAAATAAAATTATCATTGTGCCACATACTGTGCCCCTAAATATAATAGCACCAAAGACTGCGCGCCTGAATATAATACCACACACTGTAAAACACCACATACACACAGCCCCTTGTACATAGTGCCACACAGCCCTTGTACATAGTGCCACACACAGCCCCTGTAGATATTACACACCACCACAGATAGCGCCACACACAGCCCCTGTAGATATTACACACCACCACAGATAGCACCACACACAGCCGCTGTAGATATTACACAACCCCCTATAGCTAGCACCACACACATCCTCCCGTAGAGAGCCCTACACACAGCCCCCTATAGATAGCGCCATACAACCCTCCCCTCTTGTAAATAGCGCCACAGAGCCCTGTAAAGAGCGCCACACACATACCGCTGTGGATAGTGCCACACAGCCCCCCCCCCTTGTATATAGTTTCACACAGCGCTCCCCCTTGCATATAGGGCCACATAGCGCTCCCCTTGTATATAGGGCCACATAGCGCTACCCCTTGTATATAGGGCCACATAGCGCTCCCCCTTGTATATAGTGCACACAGTGCTCCCCCTTTGTATATAGTGCCACACAGCGCTCCCCTCCCCTTGTATATAGTGTAACAGAGAACTTCCCCCCCCTTGTATATAGTGTCACAGAGCACTCTCCCCTTTGTATATAGTGCCACACAGCGCTACCCTCCCCCTTGTATATAGGGTCACCCAGCACTCCCCCCTTGTATATAGTGTCATGGGGAACTCCCCCCCCCCCCCCCCTTGTATATAGTATCACGGAGCACTCCTCCCCCCTTGAATATATGCATGGCGCTACCCCCACCTAAAAAAAAATATATATATATTTTACTTACCTTGCTGCGTTCTCGTATCGGCCGCTTAAGCTGGATGCACGTGAAGCCTCCAGACTAGAATCATACGCAGAGCGGCGTGATGCAGTACTTCATCACGCCGGCCTGTGCAGGGAGTCTTCCCAGCACCTGATAGGCTGCAAGCCTAATGTGGCCTGCAGCCTATAATATTTGTTTGTATCTGAGGACTCAGATACAAATGAATGTGGCTACCGCTAGCACCGGGGCCACCTCTGGTGCTAGTGACTCCATCGGGCATGAGGGGGTCCATGCGGTCTTGTGCGGTTCGAGCGGCCATGGGCCCCCTGGGAGCCGCCCGAACTGCCCTAATGATGTTCCGCCACTGAATTAGGCCAAGGTAGCATTCATCATTTCCCTTCTCGCTGGCAAGGCCCTGGCATAGGCAAACCCCATCTGGGAACAAGACTTTTCATACAGTGTTCGAGGAGCACGGTCGAACATCCTCTGCAGTGGCCACTCTGCTGACTCTCAAGCATGGAGGGTCCATGGTAGGAGACTATGCTATCTCTTTCTGTACACTGGCAGCGGAGTTGGCATGTAATAATGAGGTTTTGGTGGCGACCTTCTGGAAGGGACCCCTACTGCCCTCCCCTGTTTTTCTACCTGAAGAACCTATGCAGGTAGACAGAATCAAGTTGTTCGAGCAGGAGAAACAGCGCAGATGCTCTTCAGGTCTGTGTCTGTATTGTGGCCTCAAAGGCCATTTTCTGCGCCAATGTCCCCAAAAGCCAGGAAACTCCAGCACCTAGGTTTGGTTGGAGAGACAACCCTAGGTGGGACGACATCAAACGCCAAAGCCTCTCCCACGTTATCTGTTCCTGTGACTATCATCTCTGGAGAGACATCACACTCCTCCTCTGCCTATCAGCCTAGCAGCTGCAAATTATATCCAATAGGAGCTGGTGGATCACCTACATCTACCCACAGATTTCCTGGGGAGACCTCTGGCTGTTGCCTCTGTGAATGGACTACCATTGCCTGATCCTATTTTTTCCGTCACTAAACCACTTACACTACAAATAAGAGTTCTTCACTCGGAATGGATCGCCTTCCTTGTCCTGCCTAAAGCTATTAACCCTATTCTGCTGGGCCTGCCTTGGCTTCATCTACACACTCCGGTTCTCAATTGGAGTTCTGGAGAAGTCCTCCAATGGAGGTCCAAGAGCCTTCACCGCTGCCTGCCACAGGTTCGTCCTGTTTTGCCTCCACTGCCTCAGTCACTCTCCGAACTACCCTCACATTATGCTAGTTTTGCGGTCTTTTGCAAGAAGGAAGCAGAGACTCTTCCTCGTCATCGCATCTACGGTTGCCCTAAAGAGTTACTTCCTGACACCTCACCACCTCGTGGGCGAGTTTATCCTCTCTCCCTGCCAGAGAACCTAGCCATAATCACCTACATTAAGGAGAACCTTGAGAGAGGGTTCATCAAGAAGTCTTCCTTCCCGGCCGGAGCCGGATTCTTCTTTGTGAAGAAGGACGGATCTCTTCGTCCATGTATCGAGTAGCGGGGTCTGAACCAAATCATGGTCAAGAATAAGTGTCCCCTGCCGCTCATCTCAGACCTTTTTGATAGAATTTGTGGGGCCAAGGTGATCACAAAACTGGATCTGCGCAGAGCTTAACTTTATCCGTATCCACAAAGGTAACCGCATTTAACACCGAGACGGCCACTACGAATATCTTATGATGCCATTTGGACTATGTAACGCTCCAGCTGTGTTCCAGGAGTTTGTAAATGACATCATCCAGGAGCTGCTGATCTTCTCACCTGATTTGATGACGCGTCAGAAGCATGTTCGCCAAGTTCTGTCGCCGCGAAGGGGAAATCGACTATATACTAAATTCGAGAAGTGTGTGTTCAAGAGGAACTCTCTGCCCTTCCTGAGCTACATTGTATCTGATCGTGGACTCAAGATGGACCCAGAGAAGGTGAAATCCGTCTTAGAGTGGCCACGTCCACAGGGCCTTAGGTCCATACAATGATTTCTGGGATTCACAAACTTCTATCGGCAATTTATCCCGAACTTCTCGTCTCTGACTGCTCCAATCTCGGCCCGCACCAAGAAGGGGGTGAACGCCAAGGTTTGGCCTCCGGAGGCAGAATCAGCGTTTACTAATCTCGAGCGCTTTCACCTCAGCTTCCGTTCTCCATCACACTGATGCTTCTCGGCAGATCTTTCTGGAGATCTTCCGTTGGTGTTGGAGCACTACTATGCCAAAAGTACTCTAAAGATAAGATGGTGGCTTGTGGCTTCTTTTCAAAGTTATTCTCTCCGGCAGAACGCAACTATTCCATCGAGGATCGGGAGTTGCTGGCCGTCAAGTCGGCCTTACAGGAATGGAGACACTTACTGGAGGGTACTATCCATCCCATTATCATCTATACAGATCACAAGCACCTCACGTACCTACAGTCAGCACAACGACTAAATCCTCACCAAGCCAGAGTGTCGCTTTTCTTCGCCCGATATCAATACTTGCTTTGCTTCCATCCTGCAGACAAGAATGTGAATTCTGATGCTCTGTCTCGCTCGTTTGAAACCAATGACTCTGAGGAAACTCCTCAATATATCATAGATCCTTCTAGGATTATTTCTACTAACCCTTTGCAACTTAGAGACATTCCTCCTGGAAAAACTTTTGTTTGTCTTGTAGACAGGAAGAGAATTCTCCGCTGGGGACACAATAGTTCGTCACTATTGGTGGCCCACTTTGTCTAGAGATGTTGCGGACTATGTCTCCTCATGTACGAACTGTGCCTCGAACAAGTCTACCCGCTCCAAACTTGCTGGTTTGCTGCTACCCCTACCTGTCTCTGATGCCCCTTGGCAACATATCGCTATGTACTTTATTACTTTATTACTGACCTTCCTCCCTCAGCTGGATGTACTACGATCTGGGTAGTAGTGGATCGTTTCTATAAAATGGCACATTTTATTCCATTGACTGGCCTCCCGTCTGCTCCTCGTCTGGCAAATCTGTTTATTCTGCACATCTTCCGTCTGCACGGACTTCCTCTGCACATTGTCTTGGTTCAGGGTGTACAGATTACATCTAAGTTCTGGAGAGCCCTGTGCAACCTGCAAGACGTAAAGCTGGACTTCTCTTCTGCCTATCACCCACAGTCCAATGGTCAAGTGGAGAGGACCAATCCACTTTTAAAGAATTACCTTCGTCATTTAGTTTCCGCCCAACATGACAATTAGGTACAACTTCTACCTTTTGGGCAGAATTCGCTTTCAACAATCACACAAGTGCTTCTACTGCCTCGTCTCCTTTCTACATTGTATACAGCCAGAATCCTCAAGTTCCTCTTCCTGTGCCAGCCATGACTCAAGTACCAACAGCAAATTCTTCATTTGGGACTTTTTTTTACATTTTAGCAGCAAACGAAGTTTACGATCCTCCAGGCAGTGGATCTCATGAAAAAGCTTGCCAATAAAAAGAGAAAAGTTCCTCCTAAGTTCTTTCCTGGAGTCAAGGTCTGGCTATCTTCGGAAACATTAATTTCATGATGCCCTCTCTCAAATTCGCTCCCCGGTTCCTCAGTCCTTTCGAAGTTCTGCAACAGATAAACCCTGTATCCTATAAACTTCAGTTGCCTCTTACTCTCAGGATTCCAAACTCAATGCACATGTCCCTCCGTAAACCTGTGGTTCTGAACCACTACAGTAAAGCTCTTAGTTCTGCAGTTGCTCCCAGCGGTTCTTCTGATGTGTTTGAGGTGAGGGAGGTCCTGGACTACAAGAGAGTAGGAGGAAGGACTTTCTATTTAGTGGACTGGAAAGAGTTTGTTCCTGAGGAGAGATCCTGGGAGCCAGAAGAGAATCTTAATGCTCCTACCCTCATTAAAAAATTCCTCTTACTCTCCAGACCCAAGAAGAGGGGGCGTAAGGGGGGGGGCACTGTTACAGCTGCGGCCGCAGACTGCCGCCGCTCACCTCACCGTCGGAAGTCCACTACCGCAGACTCCTGGCCGCTTGCCAGCGTCTCCCTACTAGGAGACACCAGCTTGTGCGGCCGTCCTGCCCTGCACTGTCTGTTAGGGTGCGCGCGCACCTACTAAAAATTCCCTATCCAATCCCCTGATCACCCTGGACTATAAAATGGATCTGCCCTTTCATTCCTTGTCTGAGCGTTGTTGTTATCTACCCATGTTCGTATTGCAAATGGTCCCTTAGTTGTATCCAGTGTTCCCGCATCCTGTATCCTGCATACTGTATCCTGTTGCTGTATTGTCTCCTGTACCTAAGCCTTCAGTTGGAGTCGTGTATTATCTGCCACGTCTGCTGTCATTGGCCACGTCTGCTGTCATCTGCCACGTCAAGTTCTACCCGTTCCTAAGGCTCTGCTACTGTGTGGACTTATACAGGTACTCTTGTGCTAAAGGACTTTTGCATAGACTGTTGTTTGGCCAGCTGCCTCTCCGCTACGGCTGTGCGGCCTAGTGGTTCCACATACCCCATGATCGTGACAGGACCCAACCATTTGCTAAAATCAAAGATCAGTGTGCCCTTTGATGATGGAACCCATATTGAAATGAATAGGCATGCATAATCAGCACCTCTTTGGTTCTGAAACTGCCAGAATGTCAGGTTTTCCTGTATATAGTTGTCTGGCAGCTGACAGAAAACAAATGGGATGATGTAAAAGAAAGGAAATCCCTTGAGTGAAATCATTGAATGAAAATTAGACTCTGAAATGTTCCAATCTCATCAGCTGTATGAAAAACGTGTAAAGTTCGCATTGTCTCACACAGCATGAAGTACACCATGAGCATTCATTCGTGGCAGAACACAGCCGCTCTGCTTTTCACTATGGTGAAACGATCTACTGCTCTGGTTCCCCCCGCAGCGTACAGTTTATAGAGTAAATTACGGAAATGAAGACGCTGTAATGATATGTTCACATTCCCTGCAGCTATTTTGCCAATAGATCTTGCCCAGCCACAGGCTCATAGATTCATCATCGTTTTACAGAAAGGGGTAATGTACCGCTAGGAAACAAGGCAAGAGTTAATGTAGGTTTTGTAGAATTGCTGGTGACATGCAATAAATGATATGATATTAATGTTGTTTGGAAAAGACGAGAAGGAGAATGAAGAATTGTTCTAGGTATGAGAAATGATTATATTCTGCTGTGTACCAGGGAATGCTATTATAGCTTATGATTATTTTAAGAAATTTAAAAAAATGACAAAAATAGCCCAAAACTTTTTATCTAACCAGCAATTATCTCTTTATGTGTAGTGCTGGTTAAGCAATGAGAGTAAATGCACGGCTACTTTCTTCATTTTGGACATACTCTTTTTGTAGAAATGTCAAATATAGTAATTATTTTTAGAAAACCAATATATCGTGCCTCATGGACTACGTTCATCCAGGGATATATAGCAGGAAACTAAACTGTTTATCCACTATATTATCCACACCGTTTCTAATGAAAGGACAGGGGGCTCCATTAGGCCCCATTAAAGGGGTTTTCTTACAAACACATGTATCCCCCTATCCACAGGTTAGGGGATACATGTGTAATCACTGGGGGTCCGACCGCTGGGACTCCCAGTGACGAGGAGATAGGGGGACCAAAAGTCCACCGAAGTGCTTCATGAGAATGTAGCGCTGATGCGCATGCTTTAAGGTTTCAAGCCCCTTTAAGGCTTGAACCCTGCCCACTGATAATGACATGACTGCTGATCCTCTCCCCAGTGTACACAGCACAAGCTGAAGATCTCTAGAAAACAGGTAGTGTTAGCCTATTGTGAGGCAATTCCAAGTCTGAAAAACTGCAATATTACAGAATTTTTTATATATATATTGACAATAAAAAATAGAAATTTTGAACAAAATAACAAGCATAAAAATCTGAAAAAATTAATTCTGTAATTTACCTGTAGACCTATGTCTGGAAATTAGCTTTTTTCTATTTTGTTTGTTGGTTGTGAATAGGAATTTTTTAGCATTGGGAACACTAGCATTGTTTGTATACCTCAACACTAGGAGCTTCCGGTGCGGTTATCACGGACTCTAGTGTGAATTAGGGTCAAGACTATTGTTATGCCCATTTTTCAAATGCTGATTCCGTATTGATATTCTTGTTGAACACTGAGCTATAGTAGGTTCACAATTGAATTAGAACTCAGAGTTTATTATTTAATACGTTTTTATACACACGGTGGGGCTTTTTCACAGTGGTGATTGTACCCCTGTTTTTAGAGAGTTATAAATAAATGTTATATTTTACTCATATATCACACCAGTGAATCCTTGGTTATTTATATAATTATGTTTTGGTAATATTAAATAAAACAGTATCGCTGTAATTGTAATCATAGGGACCTCTGGGACAGAGCAGGTGCTGCTCTACTAGTAACATAACAAGGGTCAAATACTGTACATATATGTGAGCTAAAGCCCTTTTCAAACAGAGTTTTTTTTGTAGGCAGAAAAAAATGGATTTTGAACTGGCAGCATTTTAACACGTTTTTTCCACGTTTTTTGCTGCGTCTTTTTCTTGCGAGGGTTGAATCGAATGCATTGACCGCAGGCAAAAAAACACTGAAAAAAAAAACGCTTAGAAAAGAGCGCCGCAGGTTTATTCTGCCTCCCATTGATTTCAATGGGATGTCGGAGGCGGAAACAGCGGCAAGAAAGCACATGGTGCTTTTTTTTTACCGCGAGCGTCAGAAAGCCGTCCGGGAGAAAAACGCCTCGGCCTCCTATTGAAAAACTCTGTGTGAACTGACCCTTATGCTAGATTCACACGGACGTGGGGAAACTCGGGCATGAAAAATGTGGCGTTTTTCATGTCTGAGGTGCCCCCGTGCGGGTCCCGTTTTCACGGATCTCCATAGACTTGAGTCTATGGAAGGATCCGTGAAAACGGAAGATAATAGGACATGTTCTATTTTTCAACAGACCCTTAACACGGTCCTTTGAAACAACGGCCGTGTGAATGGCCCCATTGAAAAACATGCCTCCGTGTGACGCCCGTTGTTTTAACAGCCATCACACGGACGTATTCAACACTCGTGTGAATCAGGTCTTAGTGTACAAGTGTTATGGCCACTATGAGGACGACCGTATTTTCCTGACTATAAGACGCAGTATTTAGAAAGAATAAATCTTCCTAAAAAGTCCATGCGTCTTATAGTCAGCAGTCAAGGGACCCGGCAGCGCCAGGCCCCCTGACGGCTCCTTACTTAACCCCTTCCCGACCCATGCTGTGCCGGCACATCATGGAACGGGGAGGGGATGATGTATGGAGCGGGCTCAAATACGCCGGCAAATATCTGCCCATTCATTTCAATGGGTTTGCCGACGTACTGTGCCGACGACCTGTCATTTTACGCATCGCTGTCAAAAGATGGCACGTAAAGTGACAGCCTCGGCAAAGAAGTGCAGGACACTTCTTGAGACGTAATTTGAGCCGTTTTTCATTGACTTAAATGAAGAACCGCTCCAAATTACGGCCGTAATTGACGCCTCACAAAACACGAGTACGAGCAATTACGTCTTAAATGCAGGAGCTGTTTTCTCCTGAAAACAGCTCCGTAATTTCAGACGTAATTGTCGATATCGTGTGCACATACCCTAACTCGCAGAGCTACGCGGTTTCCGTAACTCCCATACAACTGAATAGTAGTTACAGAAACAGCGTATCATGCTACACTGCTTCTGTAACTGCCATTCACTACTATGGGCGTTACAGTAACAGCGTAGCTCAGCGAGTTACGCTGTTTCCTTAACTCATCCATGTACTGCAGTGTATTGTACTAGCAATCTAATGATTGCTGGTTCAAGTCCCCTAGGGGAACTAATAAAATGTGTACAAAAAAAAAAGTTAGATACATTTTCAGTAGTGTAAAAATTGTTTAAAAGTAAAAAAAAACAAAAAACTTTTCCCATTTCTCCCCAAGCACAATGTAAAAATAAAAAAATTGGTATCGCTGCGTCCGTAAAAGTCTGAAACTATTACAATATAGCATTATGTGACTCACACAGTGAACGGCGTAAAAAAATACATTTAAAACACCAGAATCTTTGCTTTTTGGTTACCATAGCGCTAAAAAGAACTGTATATTTTAGACCCCTAAATAAATCCACGTCAGTTTTCAAGAACTCTAACTATTTTTTCATCAGCAAAGCTGTGTGAAGGCTTGTTTTTTTTGCGGGACGAGTTGTAGTTTTTATTGGCACCATTTTGGGGTAGATATAAGTCACAGTTTAACTTTTATGTTTGTTTTTTTGGGGGGTAGAAAAAAACCAGCAATGTCACCACATTCTGAGACCCACCACTTCTTAATTTGTTTTTTGCATGACAGGTTGTAGTTTTTTCGCCATATGCAATACGGTTTAAATTATGTGTTATCTTTTTTTCTGTTTCGATTCTGGCAGTACTATATATATATATATATATATATATATATATATATATATATATATATATATATATATACATACTACCGTTCAAAAGTTTGGGGTCACCCAGACAGTTTTGTGTTTTCCATGAAAACTCACACTTATATTTATCAAATGAGTTGCAAATTGACTAGAAAATATAGTCAAGACATTGACAAGGTTAGAAATAATGATTTTTATTTGAATTAATAATTTTCTCCTTCAAACTTTGCTTTCGTCAAAGAATGCTCCATTTGCAGAAATTACAGCATTGCAGACCTTTGGCATTCTAGGTGTTAATTTGCTGAGGTAATCGGGAGAAATTTCACCCCATGCTTCCAGATGCCCCTCCCACAAGTTGGATTGGCTTGATGGGCACTTCTTGCGTACCATACGGTCAAGCTGCTCCCACAACAGCTCTATAGGGTTGAGATCTGGTGACTGCGCTGGCCACTCCATTACAGATAGAATACCAGCTGCCTGCTTTTTCCCTAAATAGTTCTTGCATAATTTGGAGGTGTGCTTTGGGTCATTGTCCTGTTGTAGGATGAAATTGGCTCCAATCAAGCGCTGTCCACAGGGTATGGCATGGCGTTGCAAAATGGAGTGATAGCCTTCCTTATTCAAAATCCCTTTTACCTTGTACAAATCTCCCACTTTACCAGCACCAAAGCAACCCCAGGCCATCACATTACCTCCACCATGCTTGACAGATGGCGTCAGGCACTCTTCCAACATCTTTTCAGTTGTTCTGCGTCTCACAAATGTTCTTATGTGTGATCCAAACACCTCAAACTTCGATTCGTCTGTCCATAACACTTTTTTCCAATCTTCCTCTGTCCAATGTCTGTGTGCTTTTGCTCATATTAATCTTTTCGTTTTATTAGCCAGTCTCAGATATGGCTTTTTCTTTGCCACTCTGCCCTGAAGGCCAGCATCCCGGAGTCGCCTCTTCACTGTAGACGTTGACAATGGCGTTTTCCGGGTACTATTTAATGAAGCTGCCAGTTGAGGACCTGTGAGGCGTCTATTTCTCAAACTAGAGACTCTAATGTATTTGTCTTGTTGCTCAGTTGTGCAGCGGGGCCTCCCACTTCTCTTTCTACTCTGGTTAGAGCCTGTTTGTGCTGTCCTCTGAAGGGAGTAGTACACACCGTTAAAGGAAATCTTCAGTTTCTTGACAATTTCTCGCATGGAATAGCCTTCATTTCTAAGAACAAGAATAGATTGTCGAGTTTCACATGACAGCTCTCTTTTTTTTAGCCATTTATAGAGTTTAATCGAACCCACAAATGTAATGCTCCAGATTCTCAACTAGCTCAAAGGAAGGTCAGTTTTATAGCTCCTCTAAACAGCAAAACTGTTTACAGCGGTGCTAACATAATTGCACAAGGGTTTTCAAGTGTTTTATAATCATTTATTAGCCTTCTAACACAGTTAGCAAACACAATGTACCATTAGAACACTGGAGTGATGGTTGCTGGAAATGGGCCTCTATACACCTATGTAGATATTGTATTAAAAGCCAGACATTTGCAGCTAGAATAGTAATTTACCACATTAACAATGTATAGAGTGTATTTCTGATTAATTTAATGTTATCTTAATTGAAAAAAACTGTGCTTTTCTTTCAAAAATAAGGAACTTTCTAAGTGACCCTAAACTTTTGAACGGTAGTGTGTATGTGTGTATATATATATATATATATACACACACACACATATATTAAAATTATATATATTAAAATATATATTTTTTATTAAAACATAATTTATTTTTTGAAAATAGGAAGAAAATTTAAAAAAAAAATAATAAAAAAATATATATATATATATATATTTTTTTTTCCTATTTTCAAAAAATAAATTATGTTTTAATAAATTATGTTTTAATAAAAAAAATATTTATTTTATTTGGGGAGAGGCTTTTTATTTTATTCCATTTTATTGATCTTAACTTTACTTTTGTTCTTTGTCCGACGAGAAGACTAGTAGCTGTGGTCCTTTTAGTATTGCTTACATAGTATGCCAAGCATTCTTGCCTGTCAATGTAAAACTCTCTGGCATCGCCTAATAGGCTTTCACCCAGGCTGTCACGGTAACCCATCAACACATCTCGGTATGCAAAGCCTAGTACCTACCAAAAGTGGTCCAAGAAAGGACAACTGGTGAACCTGCGATAGGGTCATGGGTGCCCAAAACTTATTGATGCTCGTGGGGAGCGAAGGTTAGCCCTCCTGGTCCGAGAGCTAATGTAGCACAAATTGCTGAAAAAGTTACTACTGGCTATGACAGAAAGGTGTCAGAACACACAGTGCATCCCAGGTTGTTGGTTTGGGGCAGACCGGTCGGGGTGTCCATGCTGAATTCTGTCCTATGCATAAAGCATCTGCAATGGCCACAAGAGCATCAAAACTGGACCATGGAGCAATAGAAGAAGGTGGCTTGGTCTGATTATCACATTTTCATTTGCATGATGTGGATGGCTGGGTGCATCGCTTTTCTGGGAAAGAGATGGCACCAGGATGTACTATGGGAAGAAGACAAGAGGCCGTGTAAAGATCTGGACAATGTTCTGCTCTGAAACCTTCGGTTTGTGCATTTATGTGATGTTATTTTAACAAGTACGAACTGCCTAAAAATTGTTGCAGACTAAGTACATCCCTTCATGGTTACAATGTTCCCCAATGACAATGGAAAAATTATTCAGGAATAGTTTGAGTAACATGACAAAAGAGTTCAAGGTGTTGACTTGGCCTCCAAATTCACCAGATCTCTATCCGATCGAGCATCCATAGGATGTGCTGCAAAAACAAGTTTGATACATGGTGCCTCCACCTCGCAATTTACCAGACTTTTAGGATCTGCTGCTAATGTCTTGGTGCCAGATACCACAGAACACATTCAGAGGTCTTGTAGAGTCCATGCATTCAAGGGTCAGAACTATTTTGGCGGCAAGAAGGGGAGTTTTTTGCAGGCAGAAAAATCTGCCTCAAAATTCAGTTTTAAATTTCAGGCAGATTTTGACTTGCTTTCACGCCGTTTGTCGCGTTTATCGTGGTGTGTTTTGCGAAGTTTTTTGCCCACGGCCATTGAGTGCCGCGGGCAAAAATCGCAGCAAAAACTGCTTTCTCTGCCCCCCATTAATGTCAATGGGAGGTCAGACATGTCACTTCTTTTTCCCCACGAGCGCTTTTTACCGCTCACGGGAAAAAATACTTCCGCCTCCCATTGAAATAAATTGGAGGCATTTTAGGCAATTTTTTGGCGTTTTCCGACGCGGTTTGCGTGTCAAAAAACTTGGCAAAAAACTCTGTGTGAACATAGCCTTAGTTTTCTATTTTCAAAATAGTTAATAATTTTGGAAATAGACAGACGAATACAAATGCATAATTAAACAATCATAATACAATGTGCACGGAAAAATGTGTCAGATTATTAGGGAGGTGGTTTTAAAGAGGCTCTGTCACCAGATTTTGCAACCCCTATCTGCTATTGCAGCAGATAGGCGCTGCAATGTAGATTACAGTAACGTTTTTATTTTTAAAAAACGAGCATTTTTGGCCAAGTTATGACCATTTTTGTATTTATGCAAATGACGTCACTCACTTCCTGCCCCAGGTCCTGCATCGTGTCAGATGAGCGAGGACACATCGGCACCAGAGGCTACAGTTGATTCTGCAGCAGCATCAGCGTTTGCAGGTAAGTCGATGTAGCTACTTACCTGCAAACGCTGATGCTGCTGCAGAATCAACTGTAGCCTCTGGTGCCGATGTGTCCTCGCTCGTCCGACACGATGCAGGACCTGGGGCAGGAAGTGAGTGACGTCACAGCGTGATCTCTCGAGAACACGGCTGTGTCTGCACTGCCAGAAGCTGGGCGTTCTGAAGAGAAGTGGATGATACTTCTCGTCAGAACGCCCAGCTAGTAAAAGTAGTAAAAACGCCCCGATGTACGCACATAATACACGCCCACTTGGACTTTTACTTTTCAACACGCCCAGTTGTACTTTTGCAAGCCTCATTTGCATAAATACAAAAATGGTCATAACTTGGCCAAAAATGCTCGTTTTTTAAAAATAAAAACGTTACTGTAATCTACATTGCAGCGCCTATCTACTGCAATAGCAGATAGGGGTTGCAAAATCTGGTGACAGAGCCTCTTTAATGGTACAGCGAATCGTTTGATAGGTGACTCCTTTTAAAGTTCTTATTACTCATAACAGATGGACCTAAATAATAATATTGGGCATAACTGATTTCTTAAAGGGGGTTTGTCTAATCACAGACAATGCTGGCATATTGCTAGGTTATGTCCAATCGGTGGAGGTCCGACCACAGTGATTCCCACAGATTGCTAGAACAAAATGGCAGTTGCGCTATGAAACTGCTGTGCCACTTCATCTCCCATCGTTTCCATTTCAATTTTTTCAGTCAGCCATAGGAATGGCCATTAGGGTCATCGCTGTCCATATGACCGCTTGGAATAAGTTGAGCAGAGCCGACAGCAGACGACATGTTCACATCACTTTCCTAGTATCATAGCTGCTTTATTAAAATGCTTGCTACCAATGTCTGTGATGAGAAAACCCCTTTAAGTTCAGACATCTATATATATTAAGCCCATACCCACCTGCACATGTATGAACCACACAGGATGTGAAATCAGTCATTTGTGTTCTGCTCCTGCCAACTCAGACATTGTCCTGCATCCATTACAGACATCTCGTTAGTGACCGCCCCATAGTTTTTTTTACGAATGGGCTTTATTCCGATGCAATAGCCTTTTTACGGCGCTGCAACGGAATAAGTAAACAGAGCAGGGAGCTGTTAAATTTCCCTGCTCTCAGCTACCAGAGGTAGCTGAGGGCTGGGGGCATCCCTGCTCGAACGGGTTAGATCGATATCAGTGTCGATCTCACCCGTTTAACCTTTCAGATCGCTGCATCTGAGTTGTTTTGGAGAGAGGGAGGGAGCTCCCTCTCATCCCACTGACACCCGTCGATGAGATCGCCGAGTGTCTGTGTCTCCGATGGCAGCCGGGGGCCTAATAAAGGCCCCCAGGTCTGCCTGTAGTATATGCTTGCTAAGCCATGCCAGAGGCCTACACGGACAGGCATAATACACTGCAATACAGCAGTATTGCAGTGTATTATAAATGCGATCGTAGGATGGTTAGATGGTATTGGGGCTAGTAAAAAAGTAAATAAATAATAAATAAGTAATAAAAAGTGAAAAAAAAAATGAAAAACCCACTTTTTCCCCTTACAAACTGCTTTATTATTAAAAACAAAATAAAGTTAAAAAGTTACACATATTTGGTATAGTCGCGTCCGTAACGACCCCAACTATAAAATTAATACATCATTTAACCCGCACGGTGAACGTCATAAAAAATAAAATAAAAAACAATGCAAAAATTGCTGTTTTCTTTGAATCCTGCCTTAAATTTTTTTTTATTAAAAGTGATCAAAAAGTCGCATTTGCGCCAGAATTTTACCGATAAAAACTACAAGTCATGCTGCAAAAAAGCCCTCATACAACTGCATCGGTGACAAAATTAAAAAGTTCTGGCTCTTCAAATGTGAAGACACAAAAACAAATAATTTTGAAAAGTGTTTTCACTGTGTAAAAGTAGTAAAACATACAAAATCTATATAAATTTGGTATCGTTGCAATCACAACAACCCGCTGAATAAAGTTATTATGTTATTTATACCACATGGTAAACTGTGTAAATTTAGGATGCAAAAAAGTGTGGCAAAATTGCAGTTTTTTTCCTATTCCCCCCCAAAAAAAAGTTCATAAAAGTTAATCCATAAATTCTATGTACCCCAAAATGGTGCTATTAAAAATTACAACTTGTCCCGCAAAAAACAAGACTTTATACAGCTATGTAGACGCAAAAATAAAAAAGTTATAGATCTTTAAATGAGACGATGGAAAAACATAAAAAATGGCTTGGTCATTAAAGAGGCTCTGTTACCAGATTATAAGTGCCCGATCTCCTACATAACCTGATTGGCGCTGTAATGTAGATAACAACTGTGTTTTTTATTTTGAAAAACGATCATTTTTGACCAAGTTATGAGCAATTTTAGATTTATGCAAATTAGATTCTTAATAGACAACTGGGCGTGTTTTTACTTTTGACCAACTGGGCGTTGTACAGAGGAGTGTATGACGCTGACCAATCAGTGACCAATCAGCGTCATACACTTCTCATTGTTACAGCGTGATTGTGCAGTGAAAGAAGATGGGCTGGAACAATGAGAAGTGTATGACGCTGATTGGTCACTGATAAGGGATTAAAGCACCATCCAAACTTTATTTTCTTTTAACACAAGCGCTTATAAAGCCAAGTACAATTGTATCAAAAATGTGCAATAAAATCCTGCTCTCTAATTATTGGATTTCAGGAGATGTAACAGTGTCATACACCTTTTACTTTTGAATGTGTATTCAAACAAATGAGAATTAGTCTTTATCCATAATAGATTTAGAAGAAGAGGAAACTTTCTTTACACAAGAGCTCCACTAGGGGGGCCGCTGTCAATGGTATATAAGACCTGCTGGTAGAGAGAGTAAAATGTAAATGTCAAATGATGAAAGATGAACAATTTATAGTAAAATACAACAGTGAGAATCCAGGGGTGTTACTTGTAAAACAATTATTTCATATTATTGAAAATGTAGAAAATTCTATATTAGGATTGTAAGGAACCCTGCTTATACAGACCACATCTATTCGATGAATTATTTATGATTAATTTATGTATTTATACATTTTATTTATTTGTTATGGTATTTTTTTAAAGAGGATTTACACCTAAACTTATTAGAAAAATCTAATTAATAATACAGCCCATGTCATCTCTGCAGAGCTGAATCAAGTCTGGTTGATGCCCCTGGGCAAACATTTGATGGGGGCCCCTCCTTATACGCAGTGTCATATAATTCATGGCTAATACACTCTCCTGACTCTCCCATAAACATATTCACACGGATCAGCCGAGTGTCAATGTTTGTTTCAATACTGAAAGGGAAACAAGGGATCAAACATATTCCATCCTTCTTCCCCTGACGAAAGACATTTATCTGTCTCTATACATAGTAGATCTGCTGACATTAATCTTATGTATATGGCCAGCATTAATTTGTACACAAACATTAATGTCAATAGGATCTGACAATGTAATGTGCTTGAGAGCAGCCCCGGTGTCTATTGTTGGGGAAACAAGGTTCAGTATGTTGGTTTTTAACATGTCCAATCTTTGTTTAACCGTTATTTAAGCTGCTTTTAGATGCATCTGACAGCCACTTATTCCCCTCTCTCTTTTGCAATAAAAAATGTTTATTCGACCTCCGGATTTCTTCTTGTTAGCAGTGCAGGCAGAAGAGTGCAGCTCTGACATGTTACAATAAATAATAGTAAAAACGGCATAATCACCTCTTATGTATTTTATATACATATAAAACGTCTGTATTGTGGGTACTGTTCAGCACTATTATGTGAATAACTTTTGGAACTATTATTCAGAGTATAGAACCACTATGTGGACACTTCATGACATGAGTATTTGGGCAGTGCAAGATGTTATTGGGCACTATATGGCAGTATTATTTTGGCACTATTATTTGAGCAAGGTTTGTCGTTAATATTTTGCATGGAATGGCATAATTCTTTATGGTTATTAATGATGCACATACATACATGACCACCCTCACTAAACAGCTCTTGAATACTTAGATATAATTTGTTTTCTTTGATTTATGAACTTAAACTCACCTGGACCAATGAAAGTTGTTTTTTTTATATAGGAGAGCGGAACATATTTTGCCATCTCTGCTGTGGGCACATAGGCTTCTTGCCCTAAATATAATTCAGAGTATTTTAAAAAATTGTCACCAACTTGAAATGTCTATCTGAAAATAAATTGATAAGGTTGCTGAGGCCTAGACAGTGTCTTTAGCCACTCAATTCTGGCAAATCGCACCACCCATTTTTCTGACTGGTTACACAACATTTCCTACTTGAGTGCCATGGTCACCACTCACTTCCATTGGAGCACATCTGTCATATAAATGCTCCGTGTTGTAGGCATAATGCAGCCGGTGCTACATGAAACTGATTCCTGACATCAGTTTGCAGTGTGTCTTTTTTCCTTGCCTTGATATTGTGAAGGATGGTTTATTTGCTTATATTCTCTGTATTAAATTACATTATGAATTATCATGCAGGATGCCGAATTACTAAGATATGTATTCTCCACTATTTTAATGACCTTTCCTCTACATAGTTCTGCTCGAGTCTCAAAGAAAGGTGTTATCTTTATGTGTTCATCGTGTGGGCTTCATACATCCATGCTAGCGAGTTGGCTGAACGCCCAGACATAAAATGCAACTGTTTTCGTTATCGCAACAAACTCCTTCATGGGAAAGAAGAATTAACAACGCCCCATTGTATGTTTGTCTACAGGTGTTACTTGATGTCAGCATTTTAATAAAGAATTATAATTATGTACTTGAAATATTCTTATGGTCTGCTATTGGCTGAATAAGAATTATTGTCACATTGCCTCTGATTGGTTAACTTCAAGCCTACACCCTTTTGAATGATATTATTGTAGTTGAGTTTGGCAATATACCCTCAGTGGAGTATTTTGAGCATATCAGCAGCGTCTGTGTGTTTTCTTCTCCTCTCTCGATATATATCGGTATCAAATCTCCTGATTAGGATGCTGGATAAAGTTCCTGGCGTGAGTGTCTGTTGGAACACTTGTCTAAATTTCAGTCTAATATATATTTTGAGCCATTGACTTCCACGACAATATGAATATTACGAGGTCGTCCATTTGTATGCTGGCAGTTTACCCTTTCCTGTGCTTATGAATCTTTCCAGCTCTTCTAAACATCCTCTTGGACATTGTGAATAATAAGTCCAAATATTTAAAGTCTATTTAGCATTAGACTCGTGTCATAAGTAAAATCAATGTCTATTTATTTTATGCTGGCCAAGACTCAGCTTAAAATTATTGAAGGTCAAATCTAGTGCAGCTGCAGACTCCTAATTTTTAGTCAAACATGATTTGAGTAATATCAACAATATTAAAGTATCGTATATTAAAAGGTTAAATGCAGTCAATAAAACAAGTTTGGGCTCTGTTCACATCTGCGTCTAAAGCCCCGTTTAGAAACTCCTCCGAAAATTCTGTTATATTTGATGGAAAGAATAGCGCTGCATGCACCACTATTCTTCCTGTCAAAACAATGGACACCACAACAGAACTTGACAGACCCCATTATAAGGGTGGCGCCAGCGGTATATGTCATACGACAGATTCTGCTGATGACATGGGCTTTATTATTAATCAGATTTTTCTAATAAGTTTAGGTGGAGAAAATCTTTAAAAAAAATACAATAACAAATAAAATTAAATGAATAAATAATAAATACTTAAATGAATCATAAATAATAAATCTAAACAGAAACCAAGAGGCAAATGTGAGCAGAGCCATAGCTGACAAATAAGATGAAAACAATGTCTTACTAATTACTATAAAGTGCAGAGTATTCTTTTTTACTTTTAGCGACTGTATGGATAGTGTTTTTCCAGAATGTCCTGTCTCCTGTTTGAGGGCATGTTCATAATTCCTGTGATTGTATACAAGCACCTTGTTGGTAGTCGTCCCCTATTAAAAAAAATTCCCAAGCATAATTTTTTTTTCTAGTGAAGTAGGTATTCTCATTACATTTCCGAAATAAGACAGCTTCAGTCTTCATAATTGTGCTTCAAGTGAAAGGTTAAACCTGATTTGGTAGATGATACATCCGTTCGTTTTCTTTTCTGTTCACAGAGAATACCATGGACTGGACAATTCTGATCTTTGTATTAAGAGACATGTCATTAGATATTAGGATCTTATCTTGGGCTTTCATGCTTGGTCTACAATGTCATAAGGCCCTTTTACACGGACCAATTATTGTGAAAACGATGAACGCTCATTCCCGATCATTGCCATGTGAACGCTCGTTCATCGGCTGATCTTATCGTATATGCAGCCTAAAATATTATCGTTGTTTGCGGCACATATAAACAGGGAGATGTGCTGCCGACATGATAGAAATGTATGGTGACGAGCGCTCGGAAAACATAGTGAAAACATTGTGAAATATTCTAGCCTATCAGTTAACCTGGTGATATTGGTGAGAAGGAAATCGGTGAAACATCTTCAGACCTCCTGGTACATGTTGAAAAACCTCTTTGTATGATATTGATGGCCGTCTTTTAAAACCTTTTACTTGTTTAGAAAACCCAGTTTCAAATAGACTTCTATTCTGCTTTAACGCCGTAATGAACAGGCTAATACTGTCCCAAAAGAAGTTTTTAATTTGCCTCTTTGCATGCTGGCGGTCATAACTTTTTTATTATTAGGTCAACATAGCTTCATTAGGCCTCACTTGTTTGCAGGACGAGTTGTACCTTTTTCACGTACCATTTTTTTGGACATATACATTAGCGTTTAATTTATATATATATTTTTCTTTTAGGGAAATTGCAAAAAAAAAAAATACCACTACAGGTTTTTTTTTTTCTTTTTTTTTTTTTTTCACTCTGTACACCAATTATCATAAATGAGATTATACTTTTATTGTATAGAAGAGGCTGGACGCAGCCTGCAGGGCTTAAGGGGAAGCCTCCATGACCTCCCTGGTAGGGAAAGGGTTAATAGTTAAGGGAGTTGGAGGGAGAGTTAGGAGGAGGTGGAGGAGGGACAAGGAGGAGTCAGGGGGCCGTTGCTGAGCTTCCCGCTGTTTTCGGCATTGAGCCGGAAGCAGCGGGAGAAGTAACACAGGGAGAGACAAGCTCCCCGTTGCCCGCGCTACTCCCTATGTCGGAGGCATTATTTTTAGAGCGGCTGCGTGCCGCTGCTGTGCACCACGGTCCCGGATGGCTGGAGGAGACCGCACTGCATTAACGAGGATCCCGGACGCCGCTTCGCCACGTCAGGCCCGGCGTTCGGGGTCTGTTGCAGGGGACAGGCTCCCCTCCCCCGGCCCCCTTCCTAGCCTTACTATGGCGGCGGGGGGGGAATCGGCAACAACCGCTCCTGATCGGAGTAGGCAGAGAGCGTTGCTGGGTGTGACGGCGACTCAGGCCGGGTCGACCCGTCCCTCCCGGCGGTCCCGACCTCCAGAGCGCCTCAGTCCTGAGGCAGTCCCGCGGACACGGCGTCGCAGGGGTAGCCCGATCTCGGACGCTGCAGGCCAGGCAGCTGGGAGGACCGCCCCTTCCCAGGCCCTGCGTCCTGGCAGGAATCCCAAGCCGCGACGGGGTCCGGCGGTATGCAGGGAGTCGCAGGCCGGGCTCCCTGTCACCCCTCCCCCATCGGATGGAAGATTCGGAGGACAAGGTACGGCCGCCCCGCCTGGTGATGTTCCGGCCAGGGGGCAGGCTTCTTCAGGGTCATCAAGACGGACGCCTAGATCTACAGCGACGTCGAGGCAACAGGTCCGGTCGGAAGTCTGGGTTCCAGCGGTCGGGCGGCAGGTTGCCGGCCCATCGGTCAGCGCTTCATCATCTCCGTTCCAAAGATGTCGGTGGGATGGCCAGTCGTCTGCGAGAGAAGAGCTGGAGGAAGGTGAACTGGACGCGTATCGTCGAGGTCAGGATGGTCCGGCTGACGGGAACACAGCGCCTGTGCAGCCCGGTGAGTGTATAACTCCATCATTGTCATATCCAGCGATTTTTATGTCGGGTGTCGGCGAGGGGGTTGCTAGCGTCGCATCGGTGGCCGGTAGTGGCGCGGGCGGGCATGATGGCGCGGGTCTGGCAGATTTAGTGGGTTGCTTGAGAGAGCTGGTCGGGCTCCTAGATAGGGCGGTGGCGCCGGTAGTCACGGAAGTGTCCCCGGCGGTAGTTTGGGAGGGTCCCAGGGACGTGGGATTGTTACAAGCACGGCCCGTAACGGCGGTTAGAGAGGCGGTCGCGGTGTCGGTACAGACCGAGGCGCAAAAAGATGGCGATCGGGTGCGTACTGATGATCGTGCTCGCGGGGAGGTGTATGTTTGTTTCGAAGGTCCGTTGGGGGCGCATTTAAAGCAGGAGGTGCGTGAGCGGATCTGGAAGGACGAATATGTTGAGATTTTTTCTCTCTTGCCGCTCGCTAAATTTAATTTGGATAAGAGCAAGCGGGACGAGAGTAAAAAGGACGAGGAGGAACGGCGGCGGTATAGGCTTATCCCGCAGACGTTCGTTAATTGGTCGCAGGCGTTCGCCATATTAGCCAGTGTGATAGGGGAAAAGGCGCCGGAAAATTGTTCGGCGTTGTTTTGTTATTTTGATGCCATTGGGGAGGCTCATAGGGCGTATGGGGGCCAGGCGTGGCTGCGATACGATGAGCAATTCCGTCAGCGGAAAGCGGTTCGGCCGGCGATTCGGTGGGACCAGAAGGATATTGCTCTCTGGTTACGGGTTACGGCTCCGGTTAGGCAGTCCTTTCCCGGGAGCGCCGGCCAAGGAGGCCAGTCTAGTCAGGTTGGACAAGGCGGCGGGGGAAAGGCGGGGTTTTGCTGGCAATTTAATGAAGGCCAGTGTAAGTTCGGGGCCACGTGCAAGTTCAAGCACGTGTGTTCCGAGTGTAATGGTGCATCACACGGGGCGGCAAAATGTGAAAAAAGAGGTCAGGGAACCAGTCCTCCGCGGCTGGTCAAGGGGGTGTCACCGGTGAGGGTGGAAAAGATGGCCCCTTATCTAAATGAGTATCCGGATAGGGCGGCGGCTAAGTTGCTTTACGAGGGGTTTTGTGTTGGTTTCGTTATTCCTCCGCCTCCTTTATGAGGTTCCGGTTACGCGGAGGAATTTAAAATCGGCTTACTTGCATGCCAAGGTCGTGTCGGACAAATTGTTAAAAGAAGTTTCGTTGGGTCGCATGTCGGGGCCTTTTGTTGATTCGCCAGTAAAAGATTTAGTTGTGTCCCCGTTGGGTATTGTTCCTAAGCGCGAGCCCGGAAAATTTCGTTTAATTCAACACTTATCGTATCCCAAGGGTTCGTCGGTATATGACGGGATAGATCACGAGTTGTGCTCCGTAGTCTATACCTCATTCGATAAGGCGGTGGGTTTAGTGCGGGCTGCGGGTCCGGGCGCGCTGCTAGCAAAAACCGACATCGAGGCGGCGTTCAGGTTGTTGCCAGTTCATCCAGAAAGCCAACGGCTGTTGGGCTGTTTTTGGAATGGGGCTTTTTACGTGGATCGGTGCCTTCCGATGGGGTGTTCCCTTTCTTGTGCATACTTCGAGGCGTTTAGTAGCTTCGTGGAGTGGGTAACGAGGGGAGTATCCGGGGTCGACTCGTTGATCCATTACTTAGATGATTTCTTGTGCGTTGGCCCGGGGGGTTCGCCGGTTTGCGGTAATTTGCTTTATGCACTACAGAAGGTTGCGAGGGATTTTGGGATCCCTTTGGCGCCAGAAAAAACGGAGGGCCCGGTAGCGACGATTTGTTTTTTGGGAATTGAAATAGATTCGGTGGCAATGGAGTGTCGTCTCCCTGCGGATAAGCTGGGTGCTTTGAGGCTGGAGGTACGGCGGGCTTGTAGACTGAAAAAAATGACGCTGCGGGAGCTTCAGTAGTTGCTGGGGAAGTTGAATTTCGCCTGCCGGATTATGCCAATGGGGAGGGTGTTTGGTAGACGGTTGGCGGCAACAACGGCGGGAGTGCGTGCGCCGCATCATTTTGTGCGGCTCAAGGAGGAGCACCGAGCTGATCTTCAGGTTTGGGATGACTTCTTGGGCCAGTACAATGGTCGCTCGCTGTGGATGGCCCCAGCGCAGGATACGAGTGATTTGAATATTTTTACGGATGCGGCTGGGGCGGGCGGTTTTGGAGCTTACGGGGGAGGTCCGTGGTGCGCGGGTCAATGGCCGGCTAGTTGGGTGTCCAGTGGACTCACGCGGAATCTGGCCCTGCTCGAGCTGTTCCCCATCGTGGTGGCGGCGACCATTTGGGGGGACAGGCTCAGGGATAAGAAGGTTCGTTTTTACTGCGACAACATGGGGGTGGTGCTGGCCATTAATAACATCACGGCGTCCTCTCCTCCGGTAGTTCAATTGTTGCGACATTTAGTGTTGGTGTGTTTGTCGTTGAACGCGTGGGTGGTGGCGGTGCATGTGCCGGGAGTACGGAATTGTATCGCTGATGCTCTTTCTCGCTCGCAGTGGGACCGGTTTCGGCAATTGGCACCGGGAGCGGAACGTATCGGTTTGGCTTGTCCGGAACATCTTTGGGATCTGGTCTCGGTCCCGTAGAACAACTGGTACAAAGGTCTTTGGCGCGCACGACGTGGAGTGCTTATTCTGCTTGATGGAGGCGGTGGGAGGAGTGGGTAAGAGCGTTGGGTGAAGTCAATACGGATAGAGACAGGTTGGAGGCACTTTTGTACTGGTTAGGGGACGCCTGGGAGGCGGGGTTTTCAGTGGCAAAGGTGAACCGGTTCATATCTGCGGTGGCGTTTGGTTTTAAGTTGCGAGGCTTTCAGGATGTATCTAAGGAATTTCTGGTGCTACAGGCTTTGAAGGGGTTGCGCCGAGGTAGAGTGGAGGCGGATAGTAGAAGGCCTGTGTCGTTTGCTTTGCTTAGCTCGTTGGGCGGTTCATTAGCATCGGTCTGTCGTTCTTCAGACGAAAGGGATTTGTTTCGGTTAGCTTTTTCGTTAGCGTTCTTTGGGGCATTTAGAGTAGGTGAGTTGGTGTCGCCAAGTACCAAACAGGCAGGGGGGCTGAGATCTGGGGAAGTGAGCTTATTCGCAGATAGGCTGGAGGTATGGTTGCGTCGGTCAAAAACTGACCAATTAGGGAAGGGTAAGCTGATAGTTTTGTTCGCCCTCCCGGGGTCGGTTATGTGCCCAGTAGAGTGCATGCAGGGTTTTAAGCCGCGAGCGGGGTCTCCAGATTTGCCTTTGTTACGTCATGTGTACGGGTCGTTTTTGTCCAGGTTTCAGTTTGGAGCTGTATTTAAAAAATGTCTGACGGCGGTTGGTGTCGCGGCGGGCTCATATTCATCTCATTCCTTCAGGATTGGCGCAGCAACTGAAGCGGGGCGCTGGGGGTTGGATGATGAAGGGGTTCGGCGCATTGGTCGTTGGGAGTCCAACAGATTTAAGTCCTATGTCCGCCCCCATTTGTTATGAGGTTTGTTGTTAACGCTTAAGAAATGTTTTATATGGTGGTGTCTAATTGTTTTTTTCTGTTTCAGATTCGCCTCCGTGTTTGGTGTGGTTGCTGGGTCATTCTGACGTGCACTGGGGGGCTTTGAGGGCGGACGTCCGCCCGGACGGTCGCCAGTTGCGCATTCCGCGACAGGATGCGGTGGTGCATTGGCTGGGATTTAGAGGTATGTCATGGAGCAGGGTGTTGGCGGAATTCCAGACATATGCTCGGCTTGATAGGGTTCCGGAGGTCTTAGTGTTGCACGTGGGGGGGAATGATTTAGGAGTCCGCCCCTTTCGTGAGTTGGTGCGGGACATCAAACACGATATGTTGTGTTTGTGGGTTTCTTATCCCAAGTTGGTGATAGTGTGGTCGGACATAGTCCCGAGGAAACATTGGCGGTTGGCTAGGTCAGTGGAGAGAGTCAATAAGGCTCGCATTAAAGTTAATCGGGCGGTGTCCCGTTTTGTAGCAAAAAACGGGGGCATTTGCGTGCGGCACAGGGATTTGGAGTCAGGAGTGGGGAACTTCTGGAGGAGTGATGGGGTTCATCTGACCGAGGTTGGCATTGATCTTTGGAGCTTGGCGATAGCAGAAGGAATAGAAAGGGCGGTGGTGGTGTGGCGGAACTCACAGGCTTAAGGTGGTCAAGGCCTGTTTCGCTGTGGCGGGGGGAGTCCTTGAGGCCAGTCAGTACAAAATGGTGGGGGGGTCGCATCGGGGGTATGCGTCCCCCAAAAAAGGTACATGGTTGAAGACTTCATCGGGTGTTATCCCTTTGAAGTGGACTTCTAGTGGTCGGTATATCACTTGAGGGCTTCATCGGGTGTTATCCCTTTGAAGTGGACTTCTAGTGGTTGGAGCCATCTGCAGAGGTGAACGGTGCTTCCGAGCTGGTTGACGGCTGGAGGTAATTGGTGGTTTGCAGATGGCTAACTCGGTGTGTTCTTAAAAAAGGAATATCTGAGAGGGCTTCAAGGACTTCCTCTGCTCGGGTTAATGTTAACGTTAAAATTGTTATTTACGATTCTGACCCATGTTGGGTCATGTGAATTATTAGGAGGAATTCTCTGGTGGATTCCTAACTAGTTATCCGAATGTTTCGGATTTAAATTGTTTTTATAAAACTGTGAAATTAATAAACGGCTGCTGTGGCCATTTCACATCCAACCTCGGTGTCACGTGTCTTTCCTAAAGGTAGGGGTGGAGGGATAGGATGGGTAAGGGAAGGTTCGTTAACACACGACTCTACTTAGGCAGGTCAAGATTGTTACAGTTGTGGAGATACAAACTATGCAGTGTCTATGTACTTTCTATTCATAGGGGCTGTCCCACAAACTCCCTTTTTTTACTATTACCTCTCATTCAGACATGTTATAAAAGTAAGAACGGTGGGGGTTTGACCTCTGGGACCTCCACCAATACTGAGAACGAAGGGCTCTTAGTCCCGGTTCTTAGTAGGAGGTTGTTAGCTGAAATGGGGGCGTCATAAATAGCCAAACACGCTTATTTAGCTGGTCCCGACAGCCTCATTCAAGTCTATGGAGAGGGACAGTGCATGTTCGTCCTGCTCTCCAGCTGAGAACGGGAACTAAGGGCCCATCATTTTCAGCAATGACGGTGGTCCCTTAGGTCAGGGGACAACCCTTTTAATACATTTTAATTCATGTAAAAAATGTGTGTTTACATGTTTGTTTTTTGTTTTTTAATTAATAATTTTTTAACAACCTTTTATTTTATTTATTTTACAGGTATTTTTTAATCACAAAGGGGCATTTGATTATGATCTTTATTTTTTAACTATATGCGAGTACATTAGCCTGTGTACTAATACTACACAGGCAGTTGTCGGGGAATTCCTTAATATGTCCTAATAACAGGCAATATGATTAGACAGCTTTGAGTTTCAACATACCCTGCTCATCTATGGTACGGACACCAATCTTGTCACAGAAATTCATTGTGATGCAATTGAAGGAGAGTTCCCCCCTTCTCAGCCCCTTTATGCCGAGATCAGAATCAATTGTGGAATACAAGAGGTTAAACAGCAGTGATAAGAGGTTTCTGTAAAGGATCTGCCAGGCACAGCTTCGGGGTTAACTCCCTTAATTAATCAGTCAGCACCTGAATCTACATCCCTGAGACTGACTCCAGCTTCCACCACTCAGGCTGGCAGGCTTAGGAGTGGGAGAGCCTATCGCAGCCTGGCCAGACTCAGCTAGCTCCCGCCCTCCTTGCTTGTTATTCTTTTTCGTGTGGTTTCCTGGCCCAGCTACAGCTCTTTCTATTTTGTTCCTGCTCCATACAGACCCTGGCTTACTGACTACTCTTCTGCTCTTCGTTTGGTACTTCGCACACTCCTGGCTTGACTCGGCTCGTTCACCACTCTGGTTGCTCACGGTGTTGAGGTGGGCAACTGCCCCTTTCCCTTGCTTGTATTCCCTTGTATGTTTGTCGTGTTTGTCGTGCACTTACTGAGTGCAGGGACCGCCGCCCAGTTGTACCCAGTCACCTAGGGCGGGTCGTTGCAAGTAGGCAGGGACAGAGTGGCGGGTAGATTAGGGCTCACTTGTCCGTTTCCCTACCCCCCGGTCATTACAGTTTCTCTTATCTCCACTGTTAGAGCATGTCTGCGACTTTGTATTATAAACGTCCATACCTCCCAACCGTCCCAAATTCAGAGGAACGTTCCCGGATTCCGGGCGGCGTCCTGCTGTTCCGAGTGGCTGGTGGTATGTCCCGATGTCAACTGTATCTGCTTCCTCAGGACAAAGATACGTTTGAACCCAATGCTGAAGCAGGGTACCGTCGGCTCCCTACTTCAGCATTAGTACAGAGCACTAGCAGAGCCCTCCGCTCATCAACTCCCCAGAAACATTGCTACTTTAAGCGGGGAAGCCCTTCAGTCGGTCCTCCAGGAGCAGGATCCCCGGCAAGAGCATTGCCGATGCTCTGGCCGGGGATTCCGCTCCTAGAGGGAACCCCTGACATCACTGTCCATATATGGACAGTGACTTTAGAGGCTCCTCCTGGAGCGGAATCCCCTGCCAGAGCATTGCCGACGCTCAGGCCGGGGATTCCGCTCCTAGAGGGAACTCCTAACGTCATTGTCCATATATGGACAGTGACTTCAGGGGCTCCTTCTAGAGCGGAATCCCTGGCCACAGTGTGGCCAATGCTCTGGCTGGCAATTAAGCTCCCAGAGGGAGTCCCAATGGGGCTATCTACAGGGAAGGCAGCGCTATCTACAGGGGTGGCGGCGCTATCTTCAAGGGGGGTGTAGCACTATCTACATGGGTACTGTGGCACTTTATAGGGACACTATCTACAGGGGACACTGTGGCGCTATCTACATGGGCACTGTGTGTGGCACGATCTACAAGGGCAATGTGGCACTATCTATGTGGGCACTGGCACTTTATATGAGGGCACTGGCACGAGGGGCAGCTAAGGGGACATTATACTGTATGGGGGCAGCTAAGGAGGCATTATACTGTATGGTGGCAGCTAAGGGGGCATTACACTGTATGGTGGCAGCTAAGGGGGCATTATAATCTATGGGGGCATTATACTGTATGGGGCAGCTATAGGGGCATTATACTGTATGGGGCAGCTGTGGGAGCATTATACAGTATGGTGGCAGCTAAGGGGACATTATACTGTATGGTGGCAGCTAAGAGGGCATTATACTGTATTGTGGCAGCTTGGGGGCATTATACTGTATGTGGGAAGCTATAGGAGCATTATACTGTATGGAGGAAGCTATTGGGGCATTATACTGTATGGTGGCAGCTATGGGGGCATTATACTATATGTGGGAAGCTATGGTGGCATTATACAATATGGTGCAGCTGTGGGGCATTATACTGTATGGGGCAGCTATAGGGGCATTATACTGTATGGGGCAGCTGTGGGAGCATTATACAGTATGGTGGCAGCTAAGGGGACATTATACTGTATGGTGGCAGCTAAGAGGGCATTATACTGTATTGTGGCAGCTTGGGGGCATTATACTGTATGTGGGAAGCTATAGGAGCATTATACTGTATGGAGGAAGCTATTGGGGCATTATACTGTATGGTGGCAGCTATGGGGGCATTATACTATATGTGGGAAGCTATGGTGGCATTATACAATATGGTGCAGCTGTGGGGCATTATACTGTATGGGGCAGCTATGGGGCATTATACTGCATAAGGGCAGCTATGGCTGCATTATACTGTATAGGGGCAGCTATGGGGGGCATTATGCTGTATGGGGAATCTATGGGGGCATTATACTCAATGTGGGGCAGCTATTGGGGAATTATGCTGTATGGAGGCATCTGTGTGGACATTATACTGTATGGGGGCAGCAATTAGGGCATTATGCTGTACAGTGGTAGCTAGTGTGCATTATGCTGTATGGAGGAATTTGTTTGGCCATTTTACTGTATGGGGGCATCTGTGTGGGCATTATACTGTATGCGGGCATCTGTGTTGGCTTTATACTGTATGGGTACATCTATGGGGGCATTATACTGTATGGTGGCAGCTATTGGGGTATTATACTGTATAGTGGCAGCTAGAGGGCATTATACTGTGTGGCTGTGTGGGTGCAGCTATTTGGCATTATACTGTGTGGGAGGCACTATGGGAGCATGATACAGTGTGGGCTAAACCGGGTGTGTATGGGCTGGGTTCGGGCGGAATTAGAGGCGTGGTTTAAAAGGAAAAAAATTGCTGCGCTTCGCACACCACACTGGTTGTCCCTCTTTGCGATGCTTGAAAGTTGGCAGGTAGGACGTTGCCCTGGCCTTTATCATGTGAGCACAACAGCAGTGCTCATGCGATCACAATATTGAGTATACTCATCTTAAAATGTCAACTGGTTAAAAGGGGAGGGAGATTCCCCATCCAAATCCTCATGAATTAGCCAGAGCAGATAGCAGCTACAAAGAACATCTCTTTCTCTCTGGAGACCTGACATGTCTATACTTTAGACCAGTTGTGCACAACTTTTTCTGGTCCGAGGGCAACATTTTCAGATTGTATCACTCCCAATGGCTGCAATAAAACTTAGAGTAGTATTCCCATCTGACACATGGGCCACCTCGTCTGCTCTCTGGAGTGTCAAACCTGCGGCTATGCTATTAAAGTAAGCCCAACGTAATGTAGGCGCAGACGTAATGGAGAGAGCGCATGACAAGGTGGTTTGGGTATTGCTATAGTTTGAGGCTATGTTTGAAGGAGTTTAAAGGGTTAGGCAAAAGGGGTTTGACATAGGGGTGTATCTTTAAGTGGAGGGAGGAGTATGGTGTATATAACCCCTGGTGGGATAGAGGCAGCCCCCTTTCCCGCTGGACAACAGAAGAAAGATTTTGTATAGTGTAGTGCAGTATAGGGGAATAGCTTACAGTCACAGCATGGATGTTTCTTTGGAGTCCATGATGGCCAGGATTCGTGATGCTGCATGGGCCTGGCGGGCTGGAGCAGCATTTTTCTGGGGCTCTTCCTCCTGTTCCGGTGGCTGGAGTGTCGAGCGTGGAGGGATGCAGGAGTCGGCGTTCTAGGCCTCCGGAACGGCTTTCATCTGAGGTAACGCCTCACTCCCGTCGGCGCCGTGGGAGCCCCACCAGGGACCGTCCTCCTCCGGCTCCTAAGCGGGCGCCAGGCTTGGGGGCTAGGAGGTCAGGGAGGAATCCCGGCAGGTGGGCGGGATTGGAGGTGGCAGGAGGAGTGGGGCCGTGGCCATCTTCCCTCCTCCTGTTTTTAACGACAAGACCGGAAGTGACGGCGGGATCGGAACTGACGGCACTCTCCAGTGCTGATGTTCCGGTTGCTGGAGGAGCTCCGCAGAAGGAGCCAGGGAGTTCACGAGCGGCCCGCAGGGAGCGGCAGGCGGGCTCGTTTGGGAGGATGTCGTCGCCTCCTGCTGGAGCAGGGAGGAGTGCTGTGGGGACCGGACGTCGCGCCCCTTCCGGTGAGGGGGGGGTCAGCGGCCATCTTGCCCACGTGGAAGACCTGCAGAGGATTCGGAGGATAGCCTTGGGGAGACCGATGGCCCTGGGAGTCTGGATTGTCTGTTGCTTTATGCTACGCCAGAAGCTGGTGGCTGCGTTTTGGCCGGGCCTCGTGCTTCTTCAGCCAGGACATCTGCCAGCTGCGAGGCGAGGGTGGTGCTGGATTATCACCCGCCGTGATCGTAAGAGAGACCGTCTGGATCCATGGAAACGGCCGCTGGAAGGTTACCTCAGGGACGGCCGGGTGAGACCACCACTACTTCTCTTCCGGGAACGGGTGGGGGTGATGTGGGGGGCATGTTTTCTGTGTCTAATATGCAATTGGTTTTTAAGGGTATGCAAGAATTTTTTGCTAAAGGTATGGGGGATGTAGGTCAGTCCCTGGCGAGGGTGTGGGGTGCTGCTAGTGAGGTGTGTGGAGATGCGTCTGCGGCAGGGATTGCAGTTGCTAGTGTGGTGGAGCCTGGTGCACGGGGCTGTGGAGGAGGTGGATCAGTCTGTGGATGGGGGAGCTGGTACATTCAAGAAGGTGGTGGATGATGTGCGTCTGGCTGACATTGTGAGAGACGAGGTGTATGTGTGCTTTGAGGGCCCGCTTGGAGCGCATTTGAAATCTGAAGTTAGAGAGAAGATATGGAAGGATGAATATGTGGAAATATTTGCCATTGGAAAAGTTTAATCTGGACCGGTGGAAACCGGATGAGAGCAAAAAACAGAAAGAGGAACAGCGTCGTTATCGGTTGATTCCACATACGTTTATGAATTGGCTTGAGGCCTTCTCTATTTTGGCTAGCGTGGTGGGCGAAAAGGCGCCGGAGACTTGTTCAGCGCTTTTTTGGTACATGGATTCGGTGGGGGAGGCGTACAGGGTTGAGATATGACGGACAATTTAGTCAGCGGAAGGCGGTGCAGCCTTCCTTGAGATGGGATCACAAGGACATAAGTCTTTGGATGCGATTAATGTCGGCTTTAAAGCAGGGGCATCAGCCCTTTCGTGACGCAGCCGGCGGTCGGGGGTCAGCAACGGGATGGTCGGCTTCATCCGGGAGAGGATGTTGCTGGCAGTTCAACGAGGGACATTGTAAATTTGGCTCTGATTGCAGGTACAAGCACAAGTGCTCTGGTTGCACAGGCGCCAGTGGCGGATTATCATTAGATCGGTTCGGGCGGCCGTCCGGGACCCAAGGCTCCCGGGGGGCCCATGTCCGGCCAAACTGCACATGATCGCATGGGCCCCCTCATGCCTGGTGGCATCACTAGCACCGGAGGGGGTCCCGGTGCTAGCGGCAGCCACATTCCTCAGGACTTAGATACAAATGAATACTATAGGCTGCAGCCAGTCACATTCGGCTTGCAGCCTATAAGGCGCTGGGAAGACTCCCTGCGCATGCGTCTAGTCTGGAGGATTAACACGAATCCAGCTGGAGCGGCCGCCACGGGGCAAGGTATGTAAACTGTATATATTTTTTTAGGTGGGGTCTATCGCTGTGTATATATTCAAGGAGGGGGGGATTGCTCCGTTACACTATATACAAGGGGGAGTGCTGGGTGGCCCTATATACAAGGGGGAGGGTAGCGCTGTGTGGGCCTGTATACAAAGGGGCAAGTGCTCTGTGCCACTATATACAAGGGGGGGTGCTATGTGGACCTATATGCAAGGGGGAGCCCTGTGTGGCCCTATATACAAAGGGGGAGCGCTGTGTGACACTATATATAAGGGGGAGGGCTGTGTAGCGCTATCCACAGCGGTATGTGTGTGGCGCTCTTTATAGGGGGGCTTTTTGGTGCTATTTACAAGAGGGGGAGGGCTGTGTGGCGCTCTCTACAGGGGGGCTGTATGATACTATCTATAGGGGGCTGTGTGTAACTCTCTCTACGGGGGGATGTGTGATATCTACAGGGGGCTGTGTGTGGCCCTATCTATGGGGGTGTGTAATATCTACAGGGGCTGTGTGTGGCACTATGTACAGGGGGCTGTGAGTGGCACTGTAAAGGATCTGCCAGGCACAGCTTCGGGGTTAACGCCCATAGATAATCAGTCTGCACCTGCTTCTATGTCTGTGAGACTGACTCCATCTTCCACCACTCAGGGTGGCAGGCTTAGGAGTGGGAGAACCTATCACAGCCTGGCCAGACGGAGCTAGCTCCCGCCCTCTGTCTATTTATACCTGCCTTTCCTGTTCCTCCTTTGCTTGTGATTCTTCTCGTTTGGTTTCCTGGCCCTGCTGCAGCTTCTTGTACCATTGTCCTTGCTTCATATTGACCCCGGCTTGCTGACTACTCTCCTGCTCTGCGTTTGGTACCTCGTACACTCCTGGTTTGACTCGGCTTGTTTACTACTCTTCTGCTCTGCGTTTGGCACCTCGTACTCTCCTGGTTTGACTTGGCTTGTTCACTTCTCTTGTTGCTGACGGTGTTGCCATGGGCAACTGCCCCTTTCTCCCCCTAGCTCTGTGTACCCTTGTCTGTTTGTCTGTCGTGCACTTATTGAGCGTAGGGACCGTCGCCCAGTTGTACCCCGTCGCCTAGGGCGGGTCGTTGCAAGTAGGCAGGGACTGAGTGGTGGGTAGATTAGGGCTCACTTGTCTGTCTCCCCACCCCCGTCATTACAGGCACTATGTACAGGGGGCTGTGTGTATGTGGTGTTTTACAGTGTGTGGTATTATTATATTCAGGCGCGCAGTGTTTGGTACTATTATATTTAGGGGCACAGTATGTGGCACCATGATAAATTTATTTTCGTTTATAGGTGTGGAAATGTTGGAAAAGTGAGGAGCCGAAGAAATCTGAGTGGCAAATTCTGCAGAAAGTCGTCATGAGCTCTGGACCGGATGGAGAAGAAAAGAGGAAAAAAACTACTAGAATCTGAGACTTCGTCACCTGTGAATCACTAGATTTATAGAGAATCTGTCACCTCCCCTGACATGTTTATTATAGGAAATCCTTGTATTTCACAAAAAAGTCTTTCTGCAGTCCAGGACTGATAGACAATTCCCCTTGACATACTGTCAGTATGTAGGGACACAGCCCTGTGACAAGGGGAATCGTACACCCATTTGTTAATGCTTGCCCAAAAAGGATGTTAAAAATAGTTACGGGGCGACGGTGCGGAAGGGGGGCCCAAGTTTGGGTAACAGCCCAGGGCCCATGGTCTACTTAATCCACCACTTGCAGGCGCCCATGGTTTGTCTAGATGCTTCAGGAAGCATAAGGGCAAACAGGGAGATGCTGAGCAGAAGAGGGGCGACGCCGGTGAGGGTGGAAAGGATGATTCCGTTTTCAAAAGTGTTCCCAATTAAGAAGTTGGCAGATTTATTGTTTCTGGGTTTTGCGGAGGGTTTTCAGATTCCTTGTACTTCTGCGGTACGGGATTGGGTGTCCCGCAATTTGTCGTCTGCTTTGGCGCAGCCTGATTTAGTTACAGATAAATTGATGAAAGAGGTGGCTTTGGGCCGCATGGCGGGCCCGTTTTCCTCTCCTCCTGTTCCTGGTTTGCGGGTTTCCCCTTTGGGTTTGGTTCCAAAAATGGAGGTTAACAAATTCCGCCTTATACATCACCTATCTTATCCTGAAGGGGAGGCGGTGAATGATGGTATTGATCCTAACCTGTACGCAGTTAGTTATACTTCTTTTGATGCTGCGGTCGTTGAGGGTTCGCAAGTACGGGAAGTGTGGCAAAAACCGACATTGAAGCCGCGTTTCGTTTGTTGCCGGTGAACCCGGAGAATTTTTGTTTGTTAGGTTGTTGTTGGCAAGGTGGATATTTCGTTGATTGTTGCCTCCCGATGGGCTGCTCCATTTCCTGCGCTTATTTTGAGATGTTTAGCACGTGTTTGGAATGGGTGGTTCGGCGTGAAGCGCAGGTGCCGTCGGTGCCATCTCGACGATTTTCTTTTTATCGGTCTTCCAGCTACGTATGTGTGTGCAGGGTTGCTACATACTATGGAAAGGGTGGCAATTGACTTTGGTGTACCGCTGGCGCACAAGAAAACTGAGGGACCTATGACGGTCATCTGGGGATAATTATTGACTCGAACAGAATGGAATGTCGTTTGCCTGAAGATAAATTGCTGGAATTGAGAGATTTGCTCGTGCGTTACGCAGGAAGAAGATTCAGTTACGGGACCTGCAATCGTTATTGGGACGTTTGAATTTTGCATGTCGGATTATGCCAATGGGGTGGGTTTTTTGTAGGCGGTTGGCTAGTGCCACCGCGGGGGTTCATTCTCCCCATCATTTTGTTAGGTTGCCCTGTGAGTTAAAAGCGGACTTGTTGGTGTGGGGGGAGTTTTTGCAACGCTACAATGGTCGTTCCTTTCTTATGTATAGGCCAGTGTCTAGTGTGGATGCGTCAGGTGTTTGTGGTTTTGGGGCAGATTTCCAGGGGCAGTGGTGCGCGGGAGTCTGGCCTAGTGCATGGCGAGAATGTGGTTTTGTCCGTAATTTGGCTTTGCTAGAATTGTTCCCGATTGTCTGCGGAAATCTGGGGTTGATTGTCTGAGAGACAGGAGAGTGCGTTTTGTGTGTGATAATTTTGGAGTGGTTCAGGCCATCAATGCGCAGACGGCAAATTCCCCTCCAGTTGTGCGATTTATTGCAGCATTTTGTTTTGAGGGGGCTGGTATTGAATTCGCATTTTGTAGCAGTTCATGTTCCAGGGGTGCTTAATTCTGTGGCTGATTCTCTTTCTCGTCAATAGTGGGACAGGTTTCATCTTCTGGCACCGGGGGCGGGGACTCATGGCATTGATTGCCCGGAGCATCTTTGGAAGGTGGTATGACGGTGGCGCTGTCGTTAATTAGACGGTCAGTTAGTGGGGTTACGTGGAAGGGGTACAGTGCGGTTTGGCGGGTTTGGGAAGCCTTGTTGGGGAGTTCGCAGGTGGGTATTGATGTCGCGGATCGGTTTGCATGCTTGTTGTACTTTATAGGTAATCCTTACAGTGAGGGGGTGTCTGCTTCGGGGGTGTCTAGGCATTTGTCGGCACTAGCTTTTTGGTTTAGACTCAGAGGGGAGGAGGACGTGTCTAAGTCTTTTCTGGTTAGGCAAGCGATGAAGGGTTTTCGGAGGGGTTCCGTGTCTAGGAATTATAGGAAACCGGTATCTTTTGATCTCTTGGAATCTCTTTGTGAGCATTTGCAGGCTGTTTGTGATGTCTGGGTTTGAAGTCCGATTGTTTACACTGTCTTTTTCTTTAGCTTTCTTTGGGGCATTCCGGATACCGGAGTTGGTGGCAGCAAGTAAGCGGGTATCTGGTGGTTTATTGTTCACAGATGTTGAATTGAAAGGGTCCTCCATGTCATGCTTGCTTCGCAGATCAAAGACAGATCAAGTGGGGAAAGGTTTTTTGGTGTGCCTACATGCATTACCAGGGTCTAGGGTGTGCCCGGTTCGCTGTTTTCAAGATTTTGTGACAGTTAGGCTTGAGAGGCCGGTATCTTTGTGGGTTCATGCAGATGGCCTGTCGTTGTCAAAATATCAGTTTGTGCAGGTTTTTCGGAAATGTATCCTGTTGTCTGGGCGGGTGGGATCGGAATATAGCTCTCATTCGTTTAGAATTGGCGCAGCTACTGAAGCGGCTAGGTGGGGTTTATCCCCGGCGATGGTCAAAAAAGATAGGTAGATGGGAGTCAGACAGATATAGGATTTATGTCCGGCCCCATTTGCTTTAGGGCGGTTGGGGTGAGTTATGTTGTAGGTGTGGTTTAATTTGCTTACCTTAATATCGTTATGTGTTTTGTTTTAGGTGCAGGCCCCTGCTTAGTGTGGGGCACTCATACGTGCACTGGGGAGGTGTTCAGGCTGATGTTCGTCCGGCTGGACGCCAGTTGGGCTTGGCCCAGTCCGAGGTTTAGGTCAGATGGTTGGGTTTGCGGGGTATGCTTTGGTGCAGGCTGTTGCCGGATCTTCCGTTTTATTCAGGTTTGGATAGGGCATCTGATATTTTGGTCATTCACCTTGGTGGAAATGATTTAGGAATAATGTCGTCTAGGGATCTTATGAGGGATGTTAAGCTGGACCTTTTGCGTTTGTGGTCCTCATTTTCGGGTCTGATCATCGTATGGTCGTACATTGTTGCTCGCAGGGTGTGGATACAAGCGCGTTCAGTGCAGAGTCTGAATCGAGCTAGGGCGAAGGTTAATAAAGTTGTGGGAAAATTTGTGTCTCGCAATGGTGGTGTGGTGGTGCGCCACAGGGAGTTGGAGGAGGCCGAGGCCGGCTTTCTTCGGGCTGACGGGGTGCATTTAAATGATGTGGGGTTGGACATGTGGACTTTAGGCATTCGAGACGGTTTGGAAAAAGCCCCGCGGTTGTGGAGGGACGTTCATGTGTAAGGTGTCACACATGAATGTTGTGGTGGTAGGAGGAGGGGTCTTTGAAGGCACGTAATGGGAAGAAGGAGAACAACATATAACATTGTTGGAAAAGAGCTAAACCTGGGTTGTATTGTAGGGGCTGGGGAGTGGTTACCCTGCTTGTTTCATACATTCCTGATGGGCAGCGTCCCCACTAAGGGTAGGTCTTGGAGATAGTTGGTGCCCTCGGGTCAGGTGCAGTACGGCTGTAGGGCAATAAGTTCTAGACCTGACAAGGAAAGGATGGAGTTAAAAAATATAATGCCTGAAGTGCCTTCAAGGATCTTTTAACAAGGGAATCTTTGCAGAATAGTGCAGGATGTTAATTTGTGTTTGTTATAGTATAGTTATGCTATGTGATTGCATTTTAATATTTTGTGTATTTAATAAATGGCTGCTGTGGCCTTTACACCAATTTCAAGTTGTGGTCCCTTATTGGGTTACTGGTGGCGGGAGGTCATAGATAGCAAAGGCATCAAACATACCTTAAAGAGGCTCTGTCACCAGATTTTGCAACCCCTATCTCCTATTGCAGCAGATCGGCGCTGCAATGGAGATAAGAGTAACTTTTTTTTTTTTTAAAAACAAGCATTTTTGGCCAAGTTATGAACAACTGGGCGTGTATTATGTGTGTTACATCTGTGCATGTTTACTTCTTTTACTAGCTGGGTCGTTGAGAAGAGAAGTATCATCCACTTGTCTTCACAATGCCCAGCTTCTGGCAGTGCAGACACACAGCGTGTTCTCGAGAGATCACGCTGTGACGTCAATCACTTCCTGCCCCAGGTCCTGCATCATGTCGGCCTCATCGGCACCAGAGGCTACAGTTGATTCTGCAGCAGCATCAGCGTTTGCAGGTAAGTAGCTACATCGACTTACCTGCAAACGCTGATGCTGCTGCAGAATCAACTGTAGCCTCTGGTGCCGATGTGTCCTCACTCGTCCGACACGATGCAGGACATGGGGCAGGAAGTGAGTTACGTCACAGCGTGATCTCTCGAGAACACGCTGTGTGTCTGCACTGCCAGAAGCTGGGCGTTGTGAAGACAAGTGGATGATACTTCTCTTCTCAACGCCCAGCTAGTAAAAGAAGTAAACACGCCCAGATGTAACACACACAATACACGCCCAGTTGTACTTTAACTGTAAACACGCCCAGTTGTACTTTAGAAAGCCTCATTTACATAAATATAAAAATGCCCATAACTTGGCCAAAAATGCTCGTTTTTTAAAAATAAAAACGTTACTGTAATCTACATTGCAGCGCCTATCTGCTGCAATAGCAGATAGGGGTTGCAAAATGTGGTGACAGAGCCTCTTTAAGTGTGGGTCTGGCACCTTTAGGGCGGGTTCACACATAGCGGAATTTCACTTAAATTCCGCTGCGGACACTCCGCAGCGTTAATCCGCAGCGGAGCCGTTTCTCCATTGACTTTCACTTTAATTTAGCAGTGTTCGTTTACACGATGCGTACAATTCCGCTGCGGAGCATAGGCTGCGGAGCGGAATTTGTTGTCCGCAGCATGCTCTGTCTGTTGCGGAGCAGTGGCGGACTGGTTGCGGACTCATGGCGGAATTTCTCCATTGACTTCAATGGAGAGTCAAAATTCCGCAATGAAGTCCGCAGATCTTATGTGTGCTGCGGAGCGTATTGTTTTTACTACCATGACATTTCTTCATTCTGGCTGGACCTATGTATTTCTAGGTCTACAGCCAGACTGAGGAAGTCAATGGGGCTCCCGTAATGACGGGAGCGTTGCTAGGAGACGTCTGTAAATAGTCACTGTCCAGGGTGCTGAAAGAGTTACGCGATCGGCAGTAACTGTTTCTGCACCCGGGACAGTGACTACCGATCTCAATATACATGTATCTGTAAAAAAACATATAAGTTCATACTTACCGAGAACTCCCTGCGTCTGTCTCCAGTCCGGCCTCCCAGGATGACGTTTCAGTGTAAGTGACGGCTGCAGCCAATCACAGGCCAAGCACAGGCTGCAGCGGTCACATGGACTGGAGCGTCATCCAGGGAGGTCGGGCTGGATGCCGAAAGAGGGACGCGTCACCAAGACAACGGCCGGTAAGTATGAATTTCTTTGACTTTCACTAGGGAAAGTGCTGTCCCTTCTCTCTATCCTGCACTGAATAGGGAGAAGAGAAGCACTTTTCCTGCAGTCCGCAGCGGCCAGTCCACATCAATTTTCTGCACATTTTGTGCAGATCCGCTGCAGAATCTGCAACGCAGATTCTGTGCGGCATTGATGCGGACAGTTGCGGAGGAATTCCGCCATGTGTGGTCATGCCCTTATGCTCGTTTTTAAAAAAAAAAACACGTTACTCTTATCTCCATTGCAGCGCCGATCTGCTGCAATAGGAGATAGGGGTTGCAAAATCTGGTGACAGAGCCTCTTTAAGTCATGTCTCAGATAGAAATACCCCTTTAAAAGAGAAACCTGGGTAAAACTAATGCACTGTTGTGCCTAGTGAAATGCCCCACTAAAGAGAAAATTCCAGTCATGTTCTGTACTAGGCATAACACAGTAACGGTTTTGCCTGTATTGCTCCTTTAAGTTGCTTAAAATGGAATTCATACAGCCCAACAGTTCGCCTGTATCAGTGCCAGCCACACTGTTTCCTCATAACAGTGCTATCTTCAGTGTCCCCATAACAGTGCCAGCCACACAGTGTCCACCCCATAAAGGTGCCAGACCCACACTTAAAGAGGCCATAACGTGGCCAAAAATGCTCGTTTTTTAAAAATAAAAACGTTACTGTAATCTACATTGCAGCGCCTATCTGCTGCAATAGGAGATAGGGGTTGAAAAATCTGGTGACAGAGCCTCTTTAACTACTAGTACTTACCTGCCCCTTCTACAGAGTGTATTTGCCGCTCCTTGCCTTTCCACTTCTCTCTGTTATGTTAAATACATCTGAACGGGCACTAGAAGTCAGTCACATGTATCTTCCAAGTCCTGCACTGATATCTATGTTCAGTCAGGGAAGAGAGAATGGAGCTGTCGTCTAATCTCTACTCTACATCTGCTTTTGATAGCTGTGTTTTTGTGAACCATCATCGGAACAGAGACAAGCATGTTTGAGACTGCAAAAAATTGCATCGCGGGCCACAGATTGTGCACCTCTGCTTTAGACAGATGGTTCATTGACATACCTCCCAACCATCCCGATTCCGGCGGGACAGTCCCGGTTTCTCACCGCTGTCCCGCCGTCCCGGGCGGTCTGTAAATATCCCTCTGTGCGCTGCATCAGAACAGCTGGTCGCTGCTGACTGCAGCATCGATCAGAAGAAGGCAGGAGTCTTGCGGCGGTGTTCTCACTGGGATCGATGCCGGCCCGTGAGTGGTCCAGTCACCTGACCTGTCACCTGACCTGTCATCTGACCTCACGGTCAGGTGACTGGACTGGTTCACTCCCGGGCCGGCATCGACACCAGTGAGAACGCCGCTGCAAGACTCTTGCCTTCTTCTGACGGTGAGTGATGGGGCTATTCACACGACCGATTTTTTGACGGGCCGGGAAACCTGGCCGTCAAAAAATGGGACATGCCCTATTTTCGGCCGTTTACCCGACCACCCGGCTCTCATGGAAGTCTATGGGGCCGGGTAATACACAGCCATCACCGGACGTGTCCCGAGTGACGGCCGTGTCTTCCGTCGCTCGCGCTCTCTCTCCTCCTCCTCACAGTGCAGAGTGCATGTGAGGAGGAGGAGGGTCTTTTTTTGCTCCCTGTAGGAGTCGGAATCCTCAATCTCTGGCCGGGGATTTGGGATTCCGCTACAGGAGAAGTGAGTGACTACACTGTCAATATATGGACACAGTGACGTCACTCACTTGTGAAGCGGAATCCCCGACCCTGTGGCTGGGGATTCCGCTACAGAAGAAGTGAGTGACTACACAGTCCATATATGGACATTGAAGTCAGTGACTTCTCCTGGAAGGGGGGGATGGGTGCCACCTACAGGGGGCTTGGTGGCATTACCTACAGGGGGCTGTGTGGCATTACCTACCAGATGGGCTGTGGCATTATCTAAAGAGGGCTGTGTGTGGCAACAAATTTAAATGGAATTCATCATTTGATGTGTTTATGCGGGATATTGGGTGTGGTTAGGAGGCGTGGCTTAAAAATGTCCCTCTTTTCCAAATTCAAAAGTTGGGAGGTATGCATTGATTTCAATAGGCACCGTGTTATACTTTATTTCACCTGTGGAGGCGCTGCAGAGGAATTGAACACTGGCTGCCAGGTTTCTCCACAGACAGATAACAGTTCAATGGAAGTCCCAGCAGCAGGACACCCTGTGACCAGTTTATAATTTAAGGACCCTTTTAACAAAAATGATAACCCCTTTATTCACATAAAATTAGATATATTCCAGACTGGCACTAATAATTGAATAAAGCAAATTAATCTCTTCCAAATTGCAGTAAGCAATCCATTATAGTACTATTTAGCAGGAATGTCCTAGTTTAGAAAACTTCTTCTTATATTGAGGTATCCTTAGAAATTAAAATGGAAAGAAATCAAAAAGCAGGAATGACTGGACAAGTGCCATAGACCATACACCATTGTTTCTTGAATTCCCCAGTCACTGGTCATGGTAGATCCGCTACTTCTAAAAGTAGGGCAGTCCCTGAAGATGAAGCCCCCTCCAGTTGCGCTATATGGACAGGATACATTCAATACAGAAAAGTCTGTGCTGAATTCAGTGAACAAGTACATTTTATAAGAAGAATATTTTATGCTTTTTACGTTTATGTGGAAAAAAAGAAAGATAACGCTGCCCTGGAAAGCGCACATTCCTATGTTGGTAGCTATGGAGACACATTAATCACTATTTGACTGTAGCGTCTGAACTCTACTAACAATGAAAAAAAAAAAGGCTTTCCTAGCTCCAACAAACAGGATGTCCTGCTTATATCTGAGCTATTAAAGGAAGTCTGCTGAAATCAGCTTTCCTGGACTCCACCAGTTCATCACCCAGTTCATGGTTTATACAGGGCTAAGGTTACAAGAGCACAAGTTCTGCGCTGACATAATTTGCAGCAGTTTCCTTTCCAGCAACTCTCTATATAGAAGTGTGATTGAGACTAATAAGGTCATTGATCTGAACCACAGTCATATCTTAGGATGTTTATTCCGTTTTGTGGTAGAAGAACCTCTAAAGTTATTTTTAAGTTTACAGAGAGATACACAATATTTTTAGCCTGTAACATTTGGTTCGCCTGGTGCCCTTGATATTTACTTATTTCCCGTTGCTTATATAGCACCAACATATTCCACAGCTCTGGGCAGAGTATGTCATCACTCATATTAGTCCCTGTTCCTGTCATACATACACACTAATTTCATAAGAAGAAAATTATCGGTATGTCTTTGTAGTGTAGGAGGAAACCGGAGAACCCGGAGGCAGCGGCGTAGCTATAAGGGGTGCAGAGGTAGCCGTCCCGATGAGTATGAGGGAAGGGAAGAGGGAAAAAGTATGTGATCTGAATTAATATTTAACTTTTATTGATATACATTAAGAGAATTAAACTAAAAAGTCCGTTGGTGCAAAAGGTATGTGTGAGTGACCCCCAAACTCACATACCTAAGGCCATGTAAATTGATGTTATAAATTGTGAATGGTATCAAAAGTGTTCAAACAAAGACCACATATGGTAATATGCTTGCAATGTGGCAAACATATGATCTCAAATTGCGTAGGTGCAGAGATGAGAGCAATGGCAGCTTGTAGTACTACCAAGCGGCTGCACTGCGGCAAAGTCTGAACACAAGCCTGCACACTGCGCCCTTACGCTGAATCCCCTGTGCACCAGAGCAACACCACCAACCACAGCCAAGAATATACTGCTGTGATTTGCTGAAGACCGTAGGTAATGATACTATTGTATCAAAAAGGCTGTATGGTGTTCAAATAAATTTAATTTACGATGTAAAGGTGAAAGATGCATGAATCTGTGCACGACTTGGAATGATTAGAACCAATAGTGATACATCTGCAGAGCGTGACCGTGCAGTGGATCAGGGCAATTGTGCTGCCGCACATCCGTGCATGACTGCCGTGGATAGTCTGAACAGTCAGCAGACAGCTGCACTCTCACGCCGCCGCCTCTCTGTGCCTGGAGGCCGAGGGAGCCCAGAAGCCACTTTGCCACATAAGACACCAGAATTCTAAATGTTACATGGTAGGTTGGAGCCCTGTTACAGATTTTGCATTTCAGCCCAAGAGGTTCAAGTTACACTTCCGCCCAGGGGAAACCCACGCAAACACGTGGAGAACATATGAACTCCATGCAGATATTGTCATTGGTCCTTCAAAGGCAACAGCGCAAACCAGTGAGCCACCATTTAGTTTGTACCAATGTAGTTGTGGCCATACTGGGCAGAGATTTTTAATAAACTGCAATGATGAGAACTGATTGAGGCCTCTATGTAGCAATAGTTGTCATATTTTGAGAAGATTCTTAACATAACATGGGAATAATATGGACATTGAAGAGTCAAATGCCAAGGTAATGCAGTCAGTGGCAGAGGTTATGGCATATAAACTGGATGACGTAATATAATTCCTAAGAATACTAGTTTTTCTGGTCCACCCACGTAATATTCAGGATAACATTGTGGAATGACTATGAGCCATTGTGCAATGTAGAATTCCTACAGTATGTGGCGCTGTCTGTGCCAGCAATACTTAAGGTTAAGCATACTCACATCTTTGACACCCGGAAAAAAAATTGTCAGTAGATCTTATATTGGCAGGTGGCATTCATCTTCTCCAACTCCAAGATAATTTTTCTTAAATATTGACACCATTTTGGCACAATGCTTAGTTGGCGATGTGTTCTACACATTCAAGCAAGGTCATTGTACTCAACCTCTTACTCAGGGATTAATTTCAGGCTGTAATAATGGAAAAACTCTTTCAAACCCGCTTTTCTTCTAATGGACTTAATCAGCAGCAAGTGATGGGGGAGTTGTTACCCTATCTATTGTCATATCATATAGTAGGGCGCCGAAACAATATTCCTTTTCAAATTTACTTTATATTTCTTTACAACAAATATGATTATTATTATCATCATTAATCAATAAACTTTCAATAATTGGGCAAGATGCAAGACTAGCCATCTACATCCTCATTAGAAGTTATCCACCTCCCCAGCCTCAGCATACAGACATCACCTACATAGCATTTTGCAGACACTATACAAAGCAAGGGCAAATCTGCCCCGGCTAGCTTTAAGAGGAGCCGTCAGCTTACCCGACATGTCAGTTTTAGTAAATACTTGTATTCCTCATGAAAAACAATTTGTCTTTTCTTAGAACTCTGCATTGTGCCATTCCTCAGTTATTCCTCCTGAAAATGTATTTAAAAACATGGACAACTGGATGTTACAATTCTTGTTGTCAATTGTGCGTGTCTCTACACTTTGTGACGCTAATCATCACTGTTTGAACAATGTCAGAGTATGTAGGAACATGCCCTATTGGCAAGGGTTATCAATTTCCAGGAGGAATAACAGAGGAATAACACAATGAATTCTAAGAAAAGGTTTTCCAGAATTGCTATTTACTATTAACTAAAAGAGACATGTTGACAGGTCCTTTCTAACTAAATTTCATAAGCTATAGACCCATTCTATAACCCTCCGCTCTCCACCCTCTGTTCTTTTTGCTGCTGAATACGCCCAAATATCATTAGAACGTTTACTTCAAACTTTTTAATCTGTAGATCAGGGTATCTGTTTTTCGTTGAAAGATTATTTTATGTGGCCCAAACTGTTCAACGCACAATGGATATTGGCATCAGATCATCTGTTTTATAATCATACAGTTCATACAGCAAGTGATATACAATTAGTGTGAAAAGCAAGTAACTTAATTACAAATGTGGTGTCTCCATTTCTTAAGAAAACATGTCAAATGCTTATTTTTAGATAAAATCTTTATTTGGTCACAGAGAATTACGGAGGTTAAATGTAATGGCTTCCATGTTGTGAATATAGCAGTATAACTCAATAGAAGTATAATAAAATGTAATGTATTCATACAGAGAAATGAACATTTTAGATGTTGTGTATTGGAGTGCTGTCCATTAAAGAGGTTGTTTCATGAAGACAACCCCGTTTTCAATTAAAGCTGGCCTGGCAAACAAATGATCACCGAAACAGCTAATTTGACAACAGCTGATCAAGGGGGGATACTGCAGCCAGCCATACAGCAAATGAATGACCAACCATGTAATACATGAATGGATATTTTTACGAGACAACCCTTGTATGCTCAGTATATTGCCTGCGACCTCCCACTTGTCTGAATTCTTCTCCTCACATCATAACATCATACATAAGAATATATGTAAGATACAGCTCCTTCATCATTAAAATAATAACATCCCTCAAGGTCTACAGCACATCCACGGAACAGAACATGAAAAAACTAAGTGGAGCTCATACTCTACTCAAAAAATGTTTAATTATTGCTATAGTTTTCTATGAATATCGGTGAAAAATCCTTCCTTGTTCCTTCTATGTGGTCAGCAACACCTTGGTTGATAGGGAAGACCCTGGTCTCTAAATGGATGCTCTTCTTTCGATAGGTCCAACTGGATAACCATGAGCCACATGGGCACGGTTCTCAGACCTCCAGCTATTCTGTACCTTTTAGTTATCCTGAAATCCCAAAACAGCAAGGTGATCAGCATCTTCAAAGAACTTACAGCAACAAAAACTTCAGCCTCCAACTTATTTTTTCAGCTTCAGTTATCCTACCCGGGGCCAGTTCTTTGGTAGAACAAGCTAGTTGACTCCTGCCACTTTTATGCTTTGAATGTTCCTTCACCTACCCAGACCTTACCTCTACTTTTTATAAGCCCTGCATATTACACATTATATAGGGAGGCTTTCATACTGTATGGTGGCCACTGGGAAAAATATTTACCCCCAATAAGACAACTATTTCAGTATTATTTCATTATCAGAATGTTCATTCTCAACCAACATGGAAAACACTTTCCAATAAGTGTTAGTGTTGCCATACATAGGAAATCAGGGACAAAGCTAAAGTTTTTGCACCTAGGGCAAAGATTCAGTTTGGTTCATGGATTTTTAGTTCAGCAACATAGTAATCAGCCTGCCATGCAGTACTGCTGTTGGGTGGCAGCCCCAATCTCCTTTATTATTTGAAGTGGGTCTGCTGCCATAATAGTATGTATCCCTGTAATTATTAAAATGTCATTGTTAAAGGGGTTGTCTGATTTGGTCAACCCTTCTACTTGTGAGAAGGGTCCTTCGACAATAAGCAGATCACAAAGCGTGTCACTCTGCTGGTACCCCTAGCTATCATCTCTAATTTGTAGGGAAACCAGGCAGTAAATGTTACATTTTCCTGCAGTGCCACCACAGGGGAAATTAAACATTACATAGTGCTCAATGAGATCAATGGGTTGTCTGTGTAATGCAGGACAGGACAGGTCCTCCAGAGCGAGAGATTCTCTTTGTTACCGCTCTCTACTTCTGAACTCCAGATCCAGAACAGTGGATGCCCCACTATAAATTTAAAATTCCCTTAAAGGGTGTATGGAAATAAGGTTTCTAAACTGGACAACCCCTTTTAACTAGTGCTGCTGTTGCCAGCTCTTCCATTCCAGCTATGTCCCTATAGGAAAAAGTTTATGTATAGGACTCAAGCACTAAAAAAGAGAAGAGCCCTTCCCTTACTTATAAATGATTCTTATAAATAATGCTCTGGAATTTATATTTGACTTCTTGCTCTACAAGCTAATAGATGCTAGGCTGTATGATGTATGATGTTTAAGCCACCCATACGCTTTTTCACGGCTGTCATTAAGGATACTTATGCCACAATGCCTTGAACAGGCAGCGTTGTGACATAAGCCCGGCACGGGTGGGTCTTGTGCTGGCTAGAGCGGGTATCAGGCTGGCTAAAGGCAGTTGGGCTCCTGCTCCAACAGTCGGGATTAAAGTTGCCTCGAGAGCGCCCGTTTAACCCCTTAGATGCCACGGTCAAATGTTTCAGAGGGAGGGTGCTCGCTCTGTCAGCCCATCGGCAGCTCCGTGATGCAATCACGGCGTGCCAATGGTTTTTATGGCAGCTAAGGGCCTAACATAGGCCCCCAGGTCTGCTTCTGCGTATGCCTATTAGGCACTGATAAAGGCATAATTCACTGCAATACAGAAGTATTGGAGTGTATTATAAAAGCTATTAAATGATCGAAGAGTAAAGTAATTTTTCCCCTTACAAAATGCTTTATTATGAAAAAATAAATAAAAAACCTACACATAATTGGAATTGCTGCGCCTGTAACGGCCGAAACTATAAAACTATTATGTTATATAACCCGCACAGTGATTGCCATAAAAAAATAAAAAACAATGCCAGAATTGCTGTTTTCTGTTTATCCTGCCTTCCAAACAATGCAAAAAAGTGTTCAAACAGTTGTACATACCCCAAAATTACACCAATAAAAACTACAAGTTGTCCCACAAAAAATAATCCCTGAGCTGGCTACCTTCCTCTGCTTGTTTCAGAAGCACCCGGGCCCGGCGACTCAGCAGTCGCCTTTCCGCCCAGGCGCTTCTTCACTCAGTGGTCGGCGCTACCGCTGTAGCAGCCATAGCGGCTGCTAGCAGCAACACCTGTCCATATATGGACAGTGACATCAGGGGAAACTCCTGAAGCGGAATCCCCGTCCGCAACGTTGCAGACGCTGTGACTGGGGATTCCACTGCAGGAAAAGCCAATGACGTCACTGTCCATAAATGGACACAGACGACTGGAGCTTCTCCTGGAGCGTTGGCAATGCTGTGAACTGGGATTCCGCTTCAGGAGTTTCCCCTGATGTCACTGTCCATATATGGACAGAGACATCAAGGAGCGCTCCAGGAGCGGAATCCCCGGCCACACGGGGATTCCGCTCCTTCAGGGAGCTACAGTGGCGCTATCTACAGGAAGGGGGTGGGTTGCTATCTACAAGGGGGCTGTGGGCTGTGTGTCACTACCTAAACAGGGGGCTGTGTGGCACTACCTACAAGGGGGCTGTGGGCTGTGTGGCACTCCCTACCAGGGGGCTGTGTGGCGCTCCCTACCAGGGGGCTGTGTGGCGCTTCCTACCAGGGGGCTGTGTGGCGCTCCCTACCAGATGGTGGTGTGGCACTCCCTACCAGGGGGCTGTGTGGCGCTCCCTACAAGGGGGCTATGTGGTGCTCTCTTTATGGGGGCTGTGTGGCGCTATCTACAAAGAGGATGTGTGGCGCTACCTTCAAGGGGGCTGTGTGGCGCTATCTACAAGGGGGCTGTGTGGTGCTATCTACAAGGGGTCTGTGTGGCGCTATCTACAAGGGGGCTGTGTGGCGCTACCTACAAGTGGGCTGTGTGGTGCTACCTACAAGGGGGTGTGTGGCACTACCTACAGGGGGAATCTGTGAGTGGTGGGCTGATGGTCATTTTACTGTGAGTGGGGGCTGATGGTCATTTTACTGTGAGTGGGGGCTGATGGTCATTATACTGTGAGTGGGGGGGGCCGATCGTCATATTACTGTGAGTGGGGGACTGATGGTCTTCAAATGTTTCCGCCTCTGACCTCCAATTGAAATTAATAGGAGGCAGAAAATACCTGCGTCGTCCGTTTATAGCTTTTTTTCCTGTGTCTTTTGCATTAGCTTCAACGGCTTAAGAAAAAACACAAAAAAAAGGTCAAACAACGCTGCCAATTCCTGAAGGAATTTTGAGGCAGATTTTTTTTACCTAACGATAAAAGCTGTGTGAACATACCCTACAAGTGTAGTGCTTGTTTTTAGCCATGTTCTGTCTTTCTCTAAACTATTTTTGGTAGGGGTGCCTAGAGGAAATTTTATTTTTTCAGTGCTGCCTCGAGTCCGAAAAGGTTGTGAAACTCTGTACTAGGCTACAGGATCACACCGGCCTACGCAAGGATCCCATCGTTGAGCAACTCAGTTCGTCGTGGGAACGGGGCCTAGGTGAGTACAATTTTTGTTTTTGTTTGGGGGCACTGTGTACAAGGGGGAGGTGGGGGACTGTATGGCACTGTCTACAATCGGGAGGTGGGAGGCAGTATGGCACAATCTACAAGGAGGAGGTGAGGGATTATGGCACTGTCTACAGGGAGGCTGCATGGCAAAATCGACAGAGGGGCACTATACCTTGTGGGGGCCACTAAGCAGACATCATACTGTGTAGGGGTACTACATGGGGCATAATACTGTGGGCACAATTAGAGGACAAAATACTATGTCCTTGAAGGGGTTGTAATATATTATATTATGAAATATTATTATACTGTATGGGGCACTAAAGGGACATTATAATTTTTTTATGGGGCATTTTTTTTAATGATGGGGATGGGACGCCGAAAGATCATTTCGCACGGGGCGCCATCTATCCTAAGGCTGGCCCTGTATGCATCCTATAATATATAAATCATACATATGTGTATCCTCAAGTCTTTGTATAATGTATTGCCATATCTCACATATACTCATCTGTCCTTCTTATGTCGGAATCAAGATTGGTTGCAGTCCATCATCCTAGTTTGAATTATAATTCCATTTCCATACACTACAAAGTTCAGTCTTCTGTTATTAGACAATGACTTTGGATTTTCAAAAACAAGGTCAGCCACATTTTTGATTGTCTGGCAATATAAACACTGAACCTTATCAGCTCCAGCACGTGTGATATAAGAACTAAGTTTGATAAACAGCTAAGGGATGTTTTGTGTCTGTCAGTATGTTCAAATATGAAATGTACTGTCTTCATCTTGTTGATGCCATTTATGTTAATATACTATGCACACCAGGAAATTCTAAACAACGGTGATCGCCACAATAATTGTTTGTCTCCATCATACCCATGAGGGCTCATGCACAGGGCAAAGTCGTCTCCTATATGGCAGCACCTCTAGCAGGGATGCACTGGTCGGGGGGGAGGGGGTCCCTAGTACCTAGAAACCCTCCTGTGATACCATCAAATTCTTTCTGCCCCATTATGAGGATCTCGCTGCATACATATTTCAATAAAAGCTGTATCAATCCCTATGCAGTGAGCTGCCCTAAGTGATGGCTAAATTTTATCGTGTAACTCTATGGCTCCTGGACAATCAATTTAATAGGTTGGACGTTTTGCCATCTCCACAATTCAAACCTACATGATAAGAAACCCCCTTTATAAATCCTGCATTTGCCCCACTGTGAGTCACCTAGTAGAATTAATGCTTCTAGAGGAGAATGTCTCTGTAGTACGGCATGCCTTGGAGCATGCCACAATTTTGTTTATCACGGATTCTGTATGAACATATGAGAAAAAACTGTGTGATTCTGTATAAAATCAGGGGCACATAGAGGTACACCTTGGACCAGACTATGGTCGATACATAACACTGATCCGTAATACAGACAGGTCCTTGAGCTCTAAGGTGCCCTAGTGACAGGCGATGTGCAACAGCTGTTGCATGAGGAATGCTAAAAACATTACATAGACTCACAACACATGACTGCATAGTGAATACTATGACCTCACTGACCTATAATATCATATGTACTATCATGTAGTATTAGCTGAACTTCACCACAAGTGATACACTTAATAGGTCATGTAAGGTTAAGGCCGGGTTCCGCAACAGAATTCTGTGCGGAATTTCCGCTACACTTACAGCAGCAGCAAAGGGGATCACATTCAGAAAATCTCATGCCCACGCTGCGGAAAAAAACGCAGCGTAAATGTTAATAAATTGACCTGCGGTGCGGAATTTAATTCCGCAGCATGTCAATTTATGCTGCGTTTTTGTTGATTTTCCGTTGCAGGTTTTCCCCATTTAATTTAATGGGGATGATAAACCTGCAATAGAAAGCCAAGTGTTGCGACTTTTGCAGGGTATTCACATTGATTACGCGGCAAAAATCGCCACTACGGTAAAAAAAACTACCCAGAACGCCCTCCTTCCTGCAGTCCGGCCTCCTGGGATGACGTTGCATCCTATGTGACTTCTGCAGCCACTCACAGGCTGTAACGGCGGTCACATGGGATAATACGTCATCCCAGGAGGCTGGCCAAGATGACGTCAAAGGGCCGGCCTCCTGGGATGACGTTACATACCGTGTGATCGCAACTGCAGCCAATCACAGGCTGCAGCGGTCACATGGGCTGCTGCGTCATCCAAGGAGACCGGACTGCACAGGAGGGACGCGTGGCCATAACAACGGCTTACGTAATTATGAGCGTTTTTACCGCTGCTTTCCGCAGCGGAAATTCCATCCGAAAAAAACAGCACAATGTGGTGCGGTTTTCGGACTAAATGTACTGCGGGTTCCAGGTCAGATACGCTGTGTGGTTTTTACACAGTGTATCCGTCCTGTGGGAACCTGGCCTAACACAATCCATGTTTTTGTAAAAAGAGAAATAAAAGGTAATCACACAGAGGTCTGAGGAAGAATCAGACATGTTCATGTAGCATCAGTCTATACAACTAGTCTGCAAGATTCAGTTTGTTTATTCGTAGGAGAATTTAGTTTTGGATAAAGTTATCTTCAACCTCTCTCCATGTATTATTCATTGGAGGTCTGGGATTTGCATGATTTAGGGGACATCCCCTCACTCTTTTCTCTTGTACTGATTAAAACGTTAATTGCACATTGACAAGTGATTGATCCTCATTTACTGTCATTGCTTATGTAAAATGTTTGTGTCGACCTGTCAGGAGGTGGATGATGGCCTCATGCATATTACAAAGATATGTGTCTGTATATCGGCATACGAAGACCATCAATATTTGACTGGTTGAGGTCCTGCCCTTGGGACCGTTGCCAATCAGCTGAATGAAGGGATTGCAGCTCTGCAGTTAGTGTTGCACCACCTTACACAGCTCCATACACACTTAAATAAGACTAAGGGGCAGTATGTATAAACATTCAAGAGAACGTGGCGCTCGATTGACCCCCTTCATTTGGCTGATTGGCAGGGGTTGGACCCCCACTAATCAAATATCGATGGACTATTATAAGTCTAGGCGATCAATACACTATGGTCGCTATGGTGATTGCCAGCTTTGGATTGTGTAACTTACAATCCGTGGCAGGTTACAAAAGGGGCGAATGAGGCAACTGCCCAGGCAATCGGGCTCTGGGCAGGCCCACGTCTCTGGGCCTCCATCTGCCTCTGAAATGCGCCAGAACAAAACAGAGCCATGATTCGACTCCATAGGGGAGCTGCTACTTGCTTGTAGTTTTAAGAACCGCAGCGGCGCTTCAACGTCACCGAGCGGACTGTGCATGAAGAAAGCTCACTTACTTATAACTCTTCTACAGCACCTAATAGGTATTCAAGGGATTACTAGGCAGTGTAGCCTGCAGATTTTTTCTATATATTCTGTATATATTTTATCCTGGGCAGGCACACTGTTTCCCCCCTCTCCACTCCTCGATCTTCCAGGGTGCGGATACAGTAACCTGGCTCTGGTGTTACAGTGGGTCAGTGCAGTTCATGACAAGTTTGATTATGAGTTGTGACCTGCACCGACCTTGCCCTGTCCCTTTTCATGGGTGCATGTGACTCAGATGCATGGATTACCCCAGAGCTCTGGTCACAGTGTGCCACTGGGTAGCAAAGGTAGCAGGCTAGGCACTATATAAGCCACTACCTCTGTTACCCTTGGTATAACACAATGTGGGAAAATTATTTTAAGATATTACTAAAGGTAAGACTAGGGCTACACACGAGTATGTAGCTGTGAAATGTAAGATAAGATTGCATGAGGGAAGCTAGATGGAGCATTTCTTCCAACAATCCGATTTGACAGCCGGCTTGTCAGATAACATTTCTATTTTTACTATGTGGACCTTCGGGTGCAGCGCTGGGATGGCAACATATCGGATTGTGGTGCTGGCGCTGCCACCTCAAGTGACCGCAGGCGCTTTGACAGAAGTCGTCCGTATAACCCTAGCCTTATTAAGAAAAGTGATGTGAGGGGGTAATAAAAGATTGTAATACCTCCAAATGTTTCCAATAAAAATGCTAATTAAAGAAATTTTAAGTAAAATTATCCATTTTCATATATTAGAGAATAAAATAATAAGAAAACATGACATCTAAAATATAATCACATTAAAGATCATAAAACTAGATCATAGATAACACACAACGTGATATTATATTATAGAAGCCGTATTTACTTGTTATTTTAATCTCTTATTATTTTAAACATAAAACTGGATAATTTATAATTGCAGGGCAAACCAGGCCATGTACATGGGCATCCTGTAGCAGAAGACTAATATAATATTATCATCCAATAACTTTCTCTTTCCTTCATCGGCTCTTCGTTAACCCCTTAACGACTGGTGTATTTTGTAGAACTGGTGACAAGTGCCTACATTTTAGTTAGTTTTTTTTTGCCATGTGCTGGTTATATAGCAATAACTCTTTTATTTGTTAGGGTATCAGAGTGAATTATACAGTATGTTGTTTTTTTGTGTGACAGATAGGGCTTCCTATTGGTAGAATTTGTATGAGCATCATAATGTCCACCAACACCTTCTAATATCAGTGTGAAGCGTGTCACAGGATGTATGTTGACATGTAGGTGAGTCTCACATGTGGAATGGGGGCCTATAGCTTATGTACAGACCATGGCCCAAGATCATATGAATTCACTGCTTACAAGAGCATACCTCTCAACCGTCCCGGATTTAGCGGGACAGTCCCGTATTCCAGGCAGTGTCCCACTGTCCCGGGCTGGCAGGTGGTATGTCTCGTTTTCAACTGTATCTGTGACCTCCAGATGCATATACAGTTGAATCCAATGGTGAGGCAGGGAGCTCCCCTGCTTAGCGCCGACCGTAAGCGGCTCGGCAAACAGGCGCGATGCAGTGACGTCATAGCGCCTGTCTGCGCCGAGCCACTCATAGCACAGAGCAGAGGAGCTGAGGGATTTCCTCCACTCTTCGTGGAAACGGGACTAGGTGAGTGTTAAAGGGCTCTTATATATATATATATATATATATATATATATATATTATGTATATATATATATATATATATATACACACACGTGTGTAAAAAGGGCTGGTGTAATAGCAGGTTTCACCTACTTGTGTCACCCACTATTACTACCTTCTTTATATACAGGGACACTAGGGTTATGCCTAGTTCCCCTACCTTTTCCTTATACTAACATTAATCTACTTGCTTTGCTGCTACTCAAGAGAATAAGACCGTATAGTGAATAAAGGGTAATATTTATTAACATACAGTAATCACTCTCATATATGAAATACAGTAACTAAACACAGAACACAGTAACCGATCACGGTATAGTATCAGTATACCCCAATACATATAACACGTTAATATATACTGAGTATACTCACACTATACGTAATACAGTATAAACACGGTATCACAATCCTATGTTATGCCACCACCCACTTATCTAAACATACATATGTTACAGTCACGTTACAATACAATACACACTCACTATTTCTGTTCCACTCCCTCCTAATATACTTTCCCTATACACTAAGGGTTAATACGGGATAAGGAGGAACAAGGGGAATGGGTTTCTGTGTACCTTGGGGTGTGCGGGTCAAGGGTAACTGCAGGGTACTTAGTGCAGCAAGGGTAAACAGGGACTGCAAGGGTTACCAGGGACTGGAAGGCTGGATTCACACGACCATGTTACGTCCGTTAATGGACGGAACGTATTTCGGCCGGAAGTCCCGGACCGAACACAGTGCAGGGAGCCGGGCTCCTAGCATCATTGTAATGACGGGGTAGGGAGACAGACAGGTGAGCCCTAATCTACCCGCCACTCTGTCCCTGCCTACTTGCAACGACCCGTCCTAGGCGACGGGGTACAACTGGGCGACGGTCCCTACGCTCAGTAAGTGCATGACAGACAAACAGACAAGGGTACACAGAAGCTAGGGAAACGGGGCAGCTGCCCACGGAGACACCGTGAGCAATGAGAGTAGTGAACGAGCCGAGTCAAACCAGGAGTGCACGAGGTACAAAACGCTGAGCAGGAGAGTGGTCAGTAAGCCAAGGTCAATAACAAGCAGAGGATCAGTAGTTCAAGCAGCAGCAGCAGAGCCAGGAAACAAGCAGAGCAGAATCACAGGCAAAGGGGGAACAGGAAAGGCAGGTATAAATAGACAGTGAGCGGAAGCTAGCTCCGTCTGGCCAGGCTGTGATAGGCTCTCCCACTCCTAAACCTGCCATCCTGAGTGGTGGAAGATGGAGTCAGTCTCACAGACATAGGAGCAGGTGCAGACTGATTACCCACAGGCGTCGACACAGAAGCTGTGTCTGGCAGATCCTTTACAATCATAGTTATGTACGATGCTAGGAGTCCCTGCCTCGCTGCAGGACAACTGTCCCGTACTGTAAACATGATTACAGTACGGGACAGTTGTCCTGCAGCGAGGCAGGGACTCCTAGCATCGTACATAACTATGATGCTAGGAGCCTGGCTCCCTGCAGTGTGTTCGGTCCGGGATTAGTGGCCGAAATACGTTCCGTCCATTACGGACGTAACATGGTCGTGTGAATCCAGCCCAAGGGTAACTAGGGACTGCAAGGGTTACCAGGGACTGCAAGAGGATAAAGGCTTAACAAGGGGAATGGGTTTCTGTGTAGCAGGTAAATGGTGGGAAAGGGTTAAACAGGTATGCAGGTGATATGCAGGTAAAGCAGGGCTAGCAAGTTACTGCAGGTGTTACTTAGGGATAACTATGGTTACTGCAGTGGTTACTCAGGACCGCAAGGGGTAGTAGGGGAACTCAGAACTGCAAGGGTTAATTAGGGAACTCAGGGCTACAAGGGTTAACAGGGTATGGGAATGTGGAGGTGAGGAGCTGGAGAGAAAGTGTTACTTAGGGTGTATAGGGGAGAAGATACTTAGCGGTCCATGTGGTCCGAGTTGGTGAGTTGGTGTCTCTTCAGGTAGGCAGGAAAAGAGAGCAGACCAGGAGGGAAGGGGAGTCCGTTGGGAGCAGGAAATAAGTGAGAGAATTTTGGGACCGTTTGTCCTTTTAAACCCCCCCCCCCCCCCGTGCACATCTGTGTGACATCACATGCTCATGCATGTGCAAGGGGGTGGAGGGCATGGGCATATGGCTACCTCATGGAATACCATTACCTGGTAGGGGGGTGGAAGGGAAGTTGGGACTTCCTGCTTCCTGGATTTGTTCATTCCTTTGGCTTCCATCCCCCAGGGTGTCTCATTACCGGGTGAGGGGAGGAATATACACCTTTCTGGAGGGACAAATATATATACCTACACTCACATGTACATAGATATAAATATATAAAACACTTCCCTTTACAGTAATTGATATTATTATTATTTTTTTATTAGGCTCTATTGGGGCATTGTACTGTATGGTTGCAGCTAAGGGGGTATTATACTATTTGGGGGCAGCTGTGAGGGCATTGTATTGCATGGGGCAGCTGTGGGGGCATTATACTGTATGGGGCAGCTATAGGGCTATATACTGTATGGGGCAGCTGTTTGTGTATTATACTGTATGGGGCAGCTGTTGGGGCATTATACTTTATGGGGACAGCTATGGGGCATTTTATTGTATGGGGCATCTATGGGGACATTACACTGTATGGGGGCCTCTGGGTGAGCACTATATTGTGTGGGGCAGCTGTGGGGGCATTAAACTGTTTGGGTGCATTATACTGTGTGGGGGTTCTATGGGGGCATTATATTCTGGGGAGGCTCTATGGGAGCATGATACTGTGTGGGCTGAACTGGGTGTGTATGGGTGAGGATTGGGCGCCGCATCTGTTGTCCCTCTTTTCAATACTTCAAAGTTGGGAGTTATGCAACAGATACAACATATCACTACGACAATGTAATTGACGAGGCATTATAGATATTAGGTACAGACCAGAGAAGAAGCTGACCATGAATATTTTTGCCAGATGGTAAATCTTACACAGAGAACCCCAGGGGCTACAGGGACAGCGCTTCAATATGATGCCGAGGAATGGAAACTGATCACATCTGAATAGGACATTCACGTGTTTGACTAACACTGACAGCTAAACATCTGTTGCTGTGATTCTCTATGTTTTACATTGTATATGATAGGAAGCCTGTTTCATACTCTGCCCAGTACTACACTGGGGCAGTCTTATCAATACTGTTGTTGGGGCAGGTTTTGGTGCCATGATATATGTCTATAATAGTAGCAGCTGACATGGTAGGCACTAGCTGTGCGTTACCTCTGCCTTGTCATCCATTTGCGCTGCTCGTGAATGACAAAATTCTGTCACTAGACATTGATGAATATCAGACGTAACAAAAAAGCCCCGTCACGTTCCTTTTTAAAGACAACATAGTGTCCATGTCTGAGTATATAATATTAGGACGAAGCATTCTTTTCTTTTTTCTTTCCCAGTACTTTACAGTTTACAGAACAGTTTTGCTCTGAGTGGAAAAATTTACCAGGCAGCAGGTTTGTCCCAATTCTATTTTTGTTGTGCAAATGCCGAGCTAGCTGATGAAATGCGATGAGATAAAACAGGAGGAAACATCATAGAGGAAGTATAATCCAGGTCAGGATTTATCTCTGCCAGGAGCACATATTTTAGTAGAGAAGAGAAAATAGATGTGGAAACTGCGCCAGATAACTCTACAAGGGAAAGTATGGTTGTCTAATAGGCGTTAAAAACAGAAACAAATGTAAAAAAAACTACAACAAAAAAGTACATCAGTAGATTCTGACAATGTAAAGAATTGTGTATTAAATCACCAGAGCGAGCTACATCAAATAAGAATATAAAACTGTAAAGAAAGAGTGTTAAATACATCTCAATATTACAAAAAAATGCACATATCCATATATACAGATGTAGCCGACTGATGTTATTCATGTCATCTTATGTGAGATTGTGCAATATGATATCTCATGAAGTCAAAGCGTATTCCCCAAAGTCTTATTTTTACAACTTTTTTTCCCCTAAATTATTCCTCTTTTGGAATAAATAGAAAGACTAACAGGGGTTGCACTCCATGTACCAAGGGCATACACCTGGTGTTATGGGGACATTCCCACCCCATTGTAGTAATGTCTTTCACTTGTGAATTACTGTATTCTAACGAGGCACAGTCGGGGCATGGCTATAAGAGTAACATACACTATATTGATAGACATGGAGATATAAAAGTGGTAGGAAGGTAGAGAGGGCAGGGAAGAGTCTGTGTATATAGGTTGTTGATCAGGTGACCAAAGCCATTTTGTCTGATGATGGTTGACTAAAGGAACAGGAACATTTTCTAGCAATATAGGTTTTATTATTTCGCTGGTGATTTAAAGGGGTTGTCTCATGCCATATAATGGCATATAAATAATGTAACTTACAAAGAGCTTCCATCCTGGCATTATTGGCCCAGCCATGTATTATATAGTCACCCATTCATTTCAACATTCCCTGTAGGGCAATATGACTGGCCGCAACGTCCCCAACGACATCAACTGTTAGCCGCGAGCTTTAGAAGCTGGACCCGCTTCTATCAGAAGATCACTGGGCCGGCTTCATTTACAAAAAAAGCACTGAAATATAAGACTTGCTTTAATTCTATATTATACTTCTACATTATAGTATCTTTACAAATGATGTTACGGTAGCATTGTATTCTTCATCCTGATTCTAAGCAATTTAAACCAGGACACTGGAAGCTCTAGAGCATGGTTACCCGCACAAAGACATATTTCCCTGTGCCCTTCCATGACCCTGGGATCTGTGGATGGCACAGAATATAAAGAAGGATCAGCTAAACACCTCATATTGTCTTTCATCTGTATTATGGGATTTGATTTATATTTTATTTCAGGGTTTTTTTTGTGCCTACATTTTCTAGAGGTTCTGATAATATTAGCATTCACTTTTTTGTTTTTCATGTATAGCAATAATGACTCCCTGGTAAACAAGGGATAAAACAACAAAATAAAAAATTGAAAATAGGACAAATAAACTCATGCGATATTATTGAAGGTCAAATTTACGTTTGGTGCAAATGAAGAACATTGGGCATTATTTTCAAAGACTATTGCACACAAGACTCTATTGGGCCCCAGTTAATGAGGAGAGGGGCATCAGTGGGCTATATCTCCTGGGAAAACTATAAGCAGGCAGTTACATTATGCATATGAATGGCTTATAGCATGGATGCCGCTTGACTGTGATTTTCTGCATACCATGTAAAACCGAGTCTAATGTATGGCCGTCCTCGACCCTCCTGACACTTTCCTGCTTATGAGTTTCTGCCCGCATATGAGTTATACCTTAACCTTAATAATTAGACAGTATGCTGTAAGCTCCCCCTTGTGGCTGTGGCAGGCAGACAGAATTTTATCATATAACTTTGTGTCTATGTAGGAGAATGGAGCTCTGTATTAGGAAAACATTCCTCCAATCACTATAAAGATATATTAAGAAATGAATCTGCACAGAATACCTGGTGGAAGTGGGTGAAAAATAATTTCTATATAACCTATAACTATCTTCTAAGTAGGCTCTGTACCTTTAGTATTTAGTTTTTTTTAGTGTTCCTGTGCTCTATGCTAATGAGTATAAAAGAGTCATATCTTCATTCCTTAAAGGGAAGGTGTCATGAATTAATTTTTTTTTATCATATTGCTTTTAGTATATTAAAATAAATTTTATTTATTTGTGTTCTTGTGTTCTACTTTTTACTTTTTTCTTACTTTTACTTCTCTATGGGGGCTGCCATTTTTTATTCATCTCTGTATGTGTCGATTAACGACACATACAGAGATGGAATACGGCACATAAAACCCCATAGAGAATGCGAATGGGAGCCGTTCCATTCTCTGCAGCGTACGCCGTCAGTGTGGGAACGGCGCATGCGCCGCTCCCACACAGACCAAAACGAAGCTCGTTCGCAGAGCGAAATCCGGCGGCATTTTCATGTGGACCGGAAGCCGCTGCCGGACAGTAAGATGACGATTTCCGGCCATATGTTCATGGAAGCAAAGGCGCAAGGCATAGGAGCGGAGGCGGCAGCGGCGGCAGGAGTAGGTCATTTATGTTCGTGTATGTGATGTGTGTTTTATGTTCGTGTATGTTAGTGTTATACTGTCTGCTGAGCACTGTATCTAATCCTCCTACACTATGCAGTCGCTCAGAAAATGGCGGCACACAGTGTAGGAGGTTTGAAGACTCAACCCCCTCCTTCTCCTGGCACTAGCCAGAATAAGGGAGGGGGGATTATGTGAGGACACTAGAGAGAGTGTGTCTACCCCAAATTTGCAGCATAAAGCAATGAGATTGCTTTACCACATTGACCATGCTGCAATTTTGGGAACTGCTCCCTCTAGTGCCCAGCACATGGAAATGTTATAAATTAGAATCTAATTTATAATATTTTCTGACTTGTGAAAAAATGAAAAAAATTCAAACTATGTGTAATCGCGCCTCCTTACTCTTGAGTGACAGCTGCTCGCTCCCCCCCCCCCCCAGCATACATGAAATCTCACGTTTGTGCATCAATGTCCTGTTCTGGTGCGTGTGAACAACAGGACACATAGCGGCGCATGCTATCTCAGATTAAATTTTGAGATTCAGGGCGGGCCAGTTTTCGGTGGTGGGCGGGCATAAAAAGAGGAAGGAACGAGACTGCACGATTATTACCATAAAAGATGCAAAATGTTTGCAGACCGTTATTTACGGTCGGAAGAGGTTAGGAGATGGGATAATGGCAATGAACTTTTGACAGAAGCGGCCACCGAGGGGTGAGTAGCGTTCAATAGGTGAAATGCTAATGGCAGGTTCCCTTTAAGGATGACTAAAACTATTGGTGATTTTCTTATTTTAGGAAGAAATATATAGAGAGTATAATGTAGAATTAAAGCAAGTCTTATATATCAGTGCTTTTTATAATAAATTAGACCCCATTTGTAAATGGGTCTTAAAGGGGTCTTAAAGGGGTTGTCCAGCAGGTGCTGTTTTTCATACTGATGACCTATCCACAGGATAGTCTATCAGTATATGATTGGTAAGGGGTCAATTGAATAAGAGCAGAGCTGCAGCATGGCTGTTACACTGTAACCGGAGCCATCTGCTTTTGGCACCAACCACGTCATTGCTTTCGGCACCCGGAGTCAGCCAGAACAGCTGAATGGTGCGAGGACTGGATGTCGGACCCCCACTGATCATATACTCATGACCTATCCTGTGGATAGGTCATCTGTATAAAAAGCCGCCCCTGTCTGGACAACCCCTTCAAATATACTGCAGTATTGCATTAATGGGGTTTTCCATGGACATTTTTTTTTCAGGCCGGGCAGCGCACCAGCACTGAGGAGTTTTATTAATAAGAGGCAAATGGGGTGGGCATTGAGGCGTAATCACACAATTCAAAGGGGCGTGCATTGAGGAGACTGTGGACCAATAGGATGCCTCAAACCCAGGTATACGTCAGAAGTCCCGGGTTTGAGGCATTCTATTGGACCACAGCCTCCTCAATGTCCGCTCCGTTCATTCTTTGCTCGTACTATAACAGCAGCACCATATATATATATATATATATATATATATATATATATATATATATATATATAAAACAAAAGTTCCGGAACACCCTCATAACTTTTGAATGGCTCGAGGTAGAGGGTTGAAATTTGGTGGGATTTAATGGGGTCATAAAATCTACCAGTTAACGCAAAAAAAAATACACCACGCCCCTTTGGTGGGGTGGGTGGGGGCAGCAAGGGATTATGAGTTAGGAGTTTTACGATTGCAGAATTGTTTTTGTATTGAAAAGAGCTTTCAAATGAGCCCCCACTCGACCCCCTGTGCCGGTTAAGATTTTGCTGCCCCCACCCACCCCACCAAGGGGGTGGGGTGATTTTTTTTTTTTTTTGCGTTAACTGGTAGATTTTATGACCTCATTAAATCCCACCAAATTTCAACCCTGTACCTCGAGCCATTCAAAAGTTATGAGGGTGTTCCAGAACTTTTGGTGGGCACTGTGTGTATGTATGTATATATATATATATATATATATATATATATACTTATATGTATGGGGTACATATAGGGATGATGGGGATCACATTAGATATCTGAAGTGCGGTCACAGGATTCAGTTAAAGCAGGTGGGCGGGATAAACTAAAGTGAAGGGAGAACTAGTGGGGAGGGCTTATAGACACAGAGGGGGTGGAATAATTCTAAAAGAACAGCCCTGTGTCGTTACGTAGGTCCGTGAGGTGTTGACACAAGGCTGTGAGTATTCCAACTTTCGTGCACGAGACTGTGTCGAGAGAAAAAGAGACAGATGAAAGTCAGAACTTCCAGCAGGGCAGTGGTAGTGAGAATAGGAAGAAATGTGTTCAGAGTTAATACAGACTCTATATTAGGAACTTTATTAAATAGTTACATAGAATATTAGGTCAAAAAACTTGTGTCCCTGGAAAACCCCTTTAAGCTATCAAATGAAAGCATTTCCATAACCCTAAAATTACCTTTACTCTTATCATATACAAGTCAAAGTGTTCCCTATGAAATCATCAACAAGTCAGCTAAAACTTGTCATAAAGTCACCCATCTGACATGTAGGAGTTGATTCTATGCATTTTTAGAGGAGTTTTCCTTATAATAATCAGTTCTTTGCATATAACTGATGTATAAATCTTTTGGTGGGGTTATGTTTAGGAGCAGAGGTCTATTTTGCAGGAATGTATGAGTCTCTTGTGCACATTTCATGTATATGTGTTCTAAGGTGAGCTGAAGAGAGCAGCTGGTTGGAGAGTTGGACAAGGTGGCAGGTGACATTGTTGATGAGATAGGAGATATCCAGTGCAGGACTCTGCATATATAAGTGGTTGTCATTTTTCTGTCACTAAATGATTTATAGCTCAATTTCATTAATATTGAGTGAATAAAACATTGGTGTCTTATTCAATATTCATCTATATTTTACAGTAATGAGATTATCACTGCTGTGGGGACAATTAAAGGTATAACTTAGTGAGCAAAAACTCAATCCTTAAAGGTATGTTTACCATAGAAAAACACTTTACAGTTTATATATAGAAATATTAAACATAAAAATTGAGAAACTTTGTAAGAACATAGCATTATTTATCTTGTACTGATCCTGAGTTACAGCCTGTATTATAGTTCAGAGCTGCATTTAGACATATTCCTAAAGGCTTAGCTGAACTCACATGTTGATCACAGAAAAAAAGCCCTGTTCATGCATTGAGCCAGCAAGGATGCTTGTAGACCTCCGCTCAGAATCCAGCAGAATTGTGAACACAGCTCTAGACTACAATAGAGGCTTTATCACAGGATCAGTTGTTGTGTTAAGGATACATGTCGAAGAACACCTGACATTATATTTATGATGGAAATGCTCACTGTAGCTGGCCATATATTTAGGCTATATGGCAGACATTGGGCGGTGTGGTTGACACTATATTTGGGGACAATAGCTGGCATTAAGCAGTGAGGCTCTCACTATATTTAAGGGCTATGGATAAAATTAGGCAGCGTGGCTTGCACTATATTTAATAGCTATATCTGGCATTGCGCAGTATAGATGGCACTATATTTAGACACTATGGCTGACATTGGACAATGTTCCTGGCACTATATTTGGGGACATTGGCTGTCAATGGGCAGTGTGGCTGGCAATATATCTGAGGGCTATGGACGAACCTTTGGCTGCCACTATTTTTATTTCTGACATTTAGAAGTATGACTGCTTGCCACTATATTTGAGAACTATGGCAGACATTGGACAGTGCGGCTGGCACTTTATTTGGGCAATGTGGCTGACATTGGGCCGTATGGCTACACTATGTATAGGGGCTACGGATAAAATTAGGCAGGTTGGCTGATACTATATTTGGAGACTATAGCTGACCTTGGGCAGTGTGGATGGCACTATGTTTGGGCACCATGGCTTACATGGTTGGGTAGTATGAGTGGCATTACTGGACACTGTGGCTGATAGTACACAAAAAACAATGCCTCAGTTTAAACCTGACTTCTATGGTAGTAACTCTTTAACGTCCCTTATGTTTTAGTGTTTATAAATATTTTTTCTAGTAATGGTTGATGAAGTGTAATGGCTGATTCATACACACAGAATTTTCCTACAGCACTATTTTTCACCCAAGACGGATATTTACACAATTACAGCTATTGCAAAAAAAATTAACAACAGCTCTGATATATCGAACCATGGACTCAACAAGACCTCTGAAGGTGCCCTGTGGTATCTGGCACCAAGATGTTAGCAGCAGATCCTTTTAAGTCCTGTAAGGTGGGGCTTCCATGTATGGGACTTGTTTTTCCAGAAAATCCCACTGATGCTCAATCAAATTGAGATCTGGTGCATTTGAAGGCCAAGTCAATACTTTGAACTCATTGTCATGCTCCTCAAATCATTCCTGAACAAATTTTGCAGTGTGGCAAGGCGCGTTATACTTCTGAAAAGAGGAATACTGTTACCGTTGACAGGATGAGTATGGTATGATGAGTATGGTATTTTTTTATTTTAGGGGTAGAATCATAAGTGCCCTGTTTAACCTGTTTGACTCTCTGATGTCTGCTGATGCATCCAACTTAAATACACTCCTAGAAGACATCAGAAAGTCAGTCAGGGCAATTGGGGCACTTGCGAATCGAGGCAAATTTATTCAGAACATATGGAATTTTTGGAAATGTGCTCATCTTTAGATAGTAACACTAGCGATTATGAGTTAGTTACTCTTACTAACTAGTACTACTACACCTCTCTAATTTTTCTCTAACTCACATAGGCAGAGTAAGAGTACTGTGCCAAAACACCATGAAAGCATGACCTTATACATTACATGGTGGTTTGATGTTGAGTGATGTGATAAATGTAATGTATACGTGTCACGTTGGGTAGGTGGACCCACTGGACCGTACCGCCTTAACGGTATGGCAGCTGGCCAACAGGACACAGGTCAAAGTCTATAGTTCGTATAGGTGTAGCTGAGTTAGCTTTCGGACAGTAGCAATTCAGGCTCGGATGGGACTTTGGCAGCAGGCGGACACCAGGCATGATGTAACAGGACAGGTGTGGTATACGGCACAGCACGACTCCAACTCCATACTTCACTTGACCAGGATAGCACAGAATACAGGATACAGGTAGCAGGAACAGGAAACACTGGGAACTGGAAGACACTAGGAGACCATTTGCAGAGACAAACTAGGCTAACGACAGCAAAACTCAGGCAATACAGGAAGGGGCAGAGCCCTTCTTTTAGTCCAGGGTGCTCTGGGAGCAATCAGCTCAATCTCACACCTTTGTGCGCTCTGGCTCCTTAAGTCTGGACTGAGTTTGCGAGCGCACCCTGGTGGTCACTGTGGAACAGGACAGCTGGATGTGCAGACATCTCTGGAGAGAAGGACGTCGATGGAAGGAGTTTGTGGTCAGCGACCACGGACGTTACAGTATCCCCCCACTTACGCCCCCTCCTCTTGGGACCAGAACGAGACAGAAACTTCTTAATGAGGGTAGGAGCATTGAGATTCTCTTCTGGCTCCCAGGACCTTTCTTCTGGATCAAACTCCTTCCAATCTACTAAATAAAAGGTTGTTCCTCTTACTTTTTTAGTGTCCAGGATCTCCTTAACCTCAAAAGTATTTGATGAACTACTGGGAGCCACTGCAGAAGTGAAAGTCTTGGAGTAGCAGTTCAAGATCACTGGCATCAGCAGGGAGACATGGAAGGAGTTGGGGATCTTGAGGGTAGGAGGCAGCCGAAGCTTGTAGGAGACAGGGTTGATTTGTCGCAAAATCTCGAAGGGTCCGAGGAACCTGGGGGCAAACTTATACGATGGCACCCTCAACCTGATATTCCTGGAGGACAGCCAGATCTTGGTGCCTGGAAGAAACTGGGGAGGCTCTCGTCTTCTTGTGTCTGCCTTCTTTTTCATGCAGTTGACCACCAGTAGAATAGAAGATCGGGTCTGCTGCCAGATCTGTAGAAAGTCCCTGAATGTAGAGTCAGCTGCAGGCACCTCGGACGTAGTGGAAACAGGGAGAGGTATTCGTGGGTGTTGGCCATAGACAATGAAGAATGGACTGGATACGGTGGACTCACTAGTGTGGTTGTTGTAGGAGAACTCAGCCCAAGGAAGCAGCTGCACCCAGCCATCATACTGCCTGGAGATAAAGTGTCGTAGATAAATCTCCATAATCTGATTAATTCTCTCTACTTGACCATTAGACTGGGGATGGTAGGCTGAGGAAAAGTCCAACTTCACACCGAGGAGTCCGCAGAGAGCTCTCCAGAACTTTGAGGTGAACTGAACCCCCAATCCCACACAATATGCAGAGGCAAGCCATGCAGACGGAAGATGTGTTGGATGAAGAGATTGGCCAGTCAAGAGGCAGAACAAAGTTCCGGTCAGTGGAACAAAATGAGCCATCTTGGAGAATCGGTCCACCACCACCCAGACCGTACTGCATCCAGCAGAGGGAGGCAGATCCGTAAAAAAGTCCATAGCAATATGTTGCCAGGGGACATCGGGCACAGGCAGTGGCTGGAGCAAGCCAGCCGGTTTGGAGTGGGCAACTTTATTTTCTGCGCACACCATGCAGGAGGAAACAAAGTCTGTGAGGTCTTTTGGCAGCGTGGGCCACCAGAACTGATGGGCAATCAGGTCTCGGGTCTTACGGGCACCCGCGTGACATGCCAGATTGGAACTGTGTCCCCAGCAGGGGATTCTTCTTCTGTCAGCCAGATGCACAAAAGTCCTCTAAGTTGCAGAGTGTTAACAGATGCAGAATGGATCGATGATATTCTGTGGAGGCTCCATAGTGTCCTCTGTCTCTAATGACCTGGACAAGGCATTGGCCGTCACATTCTTGACGCCCGAGTCCCGAGGTGCGTCTGCGTTGCCTCTCCTGGGTAGGCAGCTTAAACTGGTCCATCCTCACAGACTCCTTTGGAGGATCAGCATCTGAGGACAGCAGGAGTTGCTGCAAAGTAGGAACCGGGCTAGGGAGTTGTCCCTCCCGACGAGCTTCTTGCAACCATTCTCGGATCCTTATATCAATCCGGGCGGACAGAAGGATGAGGTCTTCCAGAGTAGACGGTAGATCTCGGGTGGCAAGCTCGTCCTTAATGTCAGATGACAGTCCCTCTCAGAATGTATCCACCAGGGTCTCATTGTTCCACAACAATTCTCCCTCCAGGGTGCGGAAGTGGATGTCGTAATCGCCCACGGAGGTGTCCCCCAGGCGTAGGTTTAGCAAGGAGGCGGCTGCAGACGAGATTCATCCAGGCTCCTCAAACACAGTGCGAAATGTCCGTAGGAACCCCTGGAAGTCACGGGTCTCTGGTCCTTGTCTCTCCCAGATAGGGTTCACCCATGCAAGGGCCCTGCCAGTGAGGAGAGAGATGATGAAAACGACCGTTGCGCCGTCAGATGAAAATGCCCTTGCAAACAGGCTAAAGTGGATCTGGCACTGGTTCAAAAATCCCCTGCATGTTTGCGCGTCGCCATCATAGCGGTCAGGAAGCGGCAAAGAGAATCGGGGATCAGCACTGCCAGGAGGCGGAGGATCTGTACTGCTAGGAGGTGTAGTAGGAGGAATTGCAGCTTGCTCATCCAGCCGATGTGCAACAATGTTCAATGCCTGGACGAGTTGGTCCTGTCGAGACCGGATGTCTAGCATATCCACCCGCATTTCTTGTGACATGATCATGGTCTTGGTTTGACCAGTGGGGTCCATGGACTGAGCTTACTGTCACGTTGGGTACGTGGACCCACTGGACCGTACTGCCTTAACGGTATGGCAGCTGGTCAACAGGACACAGGTCAAAGTCTATAGTAGCTTCGGACAGTAGCAATGCAGGCTCGGATGGGACTTTGGCCGCAGGTGGACACCAGGCGTGGTGTAACAGTACAGGCATGGTATATGGCACAGCACAACTCCAACTCGATATGGCACGTGACCAGGATAGCACGGGATACAGGATACAGGTAGCAGGAATGGGAAACACTGGGAACTGGAAGACACTAGGAGACTAACAAAGCTCAGGCAATTCAGGAAGGCGAGAAGCCCTTTTTATAGTCCAGGGTGCTCTGGGAGCAATCAGCTCATTCTCACACCTGTGTGCGCTCTGGCTCCTTAAGTCTGGACTGAGCTCGTGATCGCACCCTGGTGGTCACTGTGGAACAAGACAGCCGGATGTGCAGACATCTCTGGAGAGAAGGGCGTCGACCGGATGGAAGGAGTTTGTAGTCAGCGACCACGGACATTACAATAAGGACATGCTTTCATGATTGTTTGGTGTAAAATAAAATAATGGAAGTGACTTAATAATTTATTAATTTTTTATTATTATTAACATTGTCAGCATTGTTAGATGTGGTGGGGCATACTTTCTTGGTGTTTGCTCAGGTCATAATCAACCCATTAATATCAAGTAGACAACAGCAACAAGCAATATAATACAATTAGTGAATATTCCATGCCAAAAGGTCTTGAGCTGTTTTATTTAGATTACATATTGTCACTTTCAACAACCAGCATCCTTCTTGGTAGGATTTTTATGTCACTAGGCCACAACAAGTGATTAAAGGGAAACAAATGGTTAAAGGCAAACCAGTGAAAACCAAAGATTTATATGTTATTTCTTACCTGCTGTGGCGAAGAATGTGCCTGCGCTATTCGATAACAAAAGTTCAAGAATGTTGATTGACAATTGCTGACCTGCATAGCCCTGTGTATTCTTGTATTGTCACTAAATCTTCACCAGTCTGTTTCCTGCTTGATGAAGAGGATGTAAAGCTAATGCCAACCATTTATCAGCTGGGGCATGTGACATGCATGCTGCTGCACAGTCTGCAACCCCTCCTGTTCCCTTTCCAGTGCCTTAGAGTCATATCTGTGGCTCACCAGTATTATGCTGTAATTTGGCTACTGTACATTTCTGTTTGTGATACCTGAGCAAGACATCATGGGGCATCAAGCTGGATTATTTTATTTTTAAAAGCAAGTTAGAGGTGGCATTGGGAAAAATAGAAGAACATGATACAATTGGGGCTAGGTTATGCGGGTGGGAATGTTTTCTTATGTCCACTCAACTTTCTTTTTAAAACACATTGTTGGATATTTCTTAAAGGTGTTTTAAATGTAACTGCAAACAAATGTGTGTCTAATAGTAATAATAAGACGACATACAGTACACAGAATAAATCCACTAGAACGATTCCCTGTCCCCGGAGGGGCTCACGATTTCTCTATCACAGACCCATACAAACATATGCACAGGAGCTGAATTCTTAGGATATGTACTTATCTGTCAATATGGTTTTTGTAGTATAGGAGTGAACCAGAGTACATGGAAAAAAAGCCTAGAAGAGTATAAAGAGAACATACAAACTTCATGCAGATGTTGTCTAGGTAAGATTTTACTTTTGTATCTATGAGGCTCCTCTTTTTTAACAGAGAAGTGCTAACCTCTAAGCCATTATGCCACCATTGGGCAATGCCAATTTTACTGTACAATTATCTGGAATGTATTTTATAAGCATTACCCATTGTGTAAAAAAAAACACATGAATACAATTATTCTCTAGAGAGACTTCTTCATACTCTGTTTACCATATGCCAGCTGTTGTGGAGAATCGCCACCAGTTTCTTCCTTGTAGCCAGGGCCGGACTGGCCATCGGGCAGTTCTGGCAAATGCCAGATGGGCCGCTGAACAGTGGGCCGCCTGCTGGCATTCCAAACAATCAGTGTCGGCTCAGACGGCATGGTACAGCATTTGTAAGGGGGCGGCCGGCACAGCAGCTAAGAACTGCCGTTCGACTGTAATAGCAGCCGTGGTCTGTGCTGCTATTACTAAATCTCCCTGTGCTTGTTTAAAATCTCTCCCTCCAGCCCCCCTTCACTGCTCTTCACACAATCTCTCCTCCTCCTGCTGCTGTTACTAGTCGGGACGTGAGGGAGGGGGAGGGGAGACAGTCTGCGCGCTCTGTGTCGGGCTGTGAGCAGGAGAAGTGCTGGAGAGAAGACCATCACCCCATCAACCTGCTGAACTCCCTCCACAGATATCCTACATAAAAGTAAGTGCATATGTGTTTACAATGTGTACTTTATATGTGTATAATGTGTGTATGTAATGTGCATATTTGTGTGTCTGTGATGTGTACATGTGTGTGTGTATATATAGTGTGTGAAGTGTTCATGTGTGTATATATAGTGTGTGTGATGTATATATAGTGTGTGATGTGTTCATGTGTGTATATATAGTATGTGATGTGTACATGTGTGTGTGTGTGTGTGTGTGTGTGTGTATGTGTATATATATATAAAATGTGTGATGTGTTCATGTGTGTATAAATAGTGTGTGATGTGTTCATGTGTGTATATATAGTGTATTTGATGTGTACATGTGTGTGTATATAGTGTGTGATGTGTTCATGTGTGTATATAGTGTGTGATGTGTACTTGTGTGTGTATATATAGTGTATGTGATGTGTATATGTTTGTGTAAATATAGTGTGTGATGTGTGCATGTGTGTATATATTGTAAAGGATCTACCAGGCACAACTTCTGTGTATACTCCCATAGGTAATCAGTCTGCACCTGAGTCTACGTCTCTGAGACTGACTCCATCTTCCACCACTCAGGATGGCAGGCTTAGGAGTGGGAGAGCCTATCGCAGCCTGGCCAGACGGAGCTAGCTCCCGCCCTCTGTCTATTTATACCTGCCTTTCCTGTTCCTCCTTTGCTTGTGATTCTTCTTGTGTGGTTTCCTGGCCCAGCTACAGCTTCTATCTATTTGATCCTGCTCCATACTGACCCTGGCTTTCTGACTACTCTCCTGCTCTGCGTTTGGTACCTCGTGCACTCCTGGTTTGACTCGGCTCGTTCACCACTCTTGTTGCTCACGGTGTTGCCGTGGGCAACTGCCCCATTCCCTTTGCTTTGTGTTCCCTTGTCTGTTTGTCTCGTGCACTTACTGAGCGTAGGGACCGCCGCCCAGTTGTACCCCGTCGCCTAGGGCGGGTCGTTGCAAGTAGGCAGGGACAGAGTGGCGGGTAGATTAGGGCTCACTTGTCCGTTTCCCTACCCCTGTCATTACATATATAGTGTGTGATGTACTCGTGTGTGTATATATAGTGTGTGATGTGTACATGTGTGTGTATATAGTGTGTGATGTGTACATGTGTGTATATATAGTGTATGTGATGTGTACATGTGTGTGCATATATAGTGTGTGTGATGTGTATATATAGTGTGTGATGTGTACATGTTTGTGTATATACTGTATAGTGTGTGATGTGTACATGTGTGTGTGTATATAGTATGTGATGTGTTCATGTGTGTATATATAGTGTATGTGATATATTCATGTGTTTGGAGAGCGCTACAGCTGTATTATGTATTTCACTCGTAGTTTAAATACTGCAGATTTTACCAATGGATTTTGTTGTGGTAGGGGCTCGTCCACACACTCCTGAATTGCTTTTTTCCGGCCGGATAAAACGCAGCAGAATACAGTTGTAATGACGGGGTAGGGAGACAGACAGGTGAGCCCTAATCTACCCGCCACTCAGTCCCTGCCTACTTGCACGGCCCGTCCTAGGCGACGGCGTACAACTGGGCGACTGTCCCTACGCTCAATATGTGTAGGACAGACAAACAGACAAGGGTACACAGAAGCTAAGGAAAATGGGGCAGTTGCCCATGGCAACACCGTGAGCAACAGGAGTAGTGATCGAGCCGAGTCAAACCAGGAGTGTACGAGGTACCAAACGCAGAGAAGGAGCGTAGTCAGTAAAGCCAGGGTCAAAATGAAGCAAGGTCAATAATAATAGCAGGAGCAGCAAAGCCAGGAAACAGGAAAGAATCACAGGCAAAGACAAGTAGGAAATGAAGGTATAAATAGGCCGAAGGTGGGAACTAGAACCGTCTGGCTAGGCTGTGATAGGTTCTCCCACTCCTGAGCCTACCAGCCTGAGTAAAATTTCTGAGCCAAAATTGACCTGCGGTGCGTAATTTACAGACTGCAGCATGCCAATGTCTGCTACGGAAAGTGTTCAGAATTGCTGCGTTTTTCATAGGAGACGTCTCCATCGCCTAACATTGTGAAAGCCCTAAATCCGCAGCACAAGGGCTTCTCCACACGTATTGGAATTGCTGCATAAAATGGTGCGTATTTTGCTGCGTTTTTCTCAATGTTAGTGACATCTCCTCTGAAAAACGCAGCGATTCATTCCACTTTCTGCAGCAGTAAGCGACATGTAGTGAAGTGACACCGCAGGTAAACGTTTTATCAGAAATTTTACGCACAGTGTGGATAGGATTTGATAAGTATCACCCACTTTGCTGCTACTGTGTTCTGCGTATTTTCCATCCGCAATTCCGGATGGAAAATATGCAGCAATTCCGTGTGGATAAGCCCCAATACAGTAGCAGCAGAGTGGGTGAGATTTGAACAAATCTCACCCACATGATGAACGGAAAAAAGGCTCAGAAATTGACAATTGTATGTGCATAAACGCTGCTTATTTGTTTCGGGTTTTCCCCATTTAATTCCATGGGGAGGTAAAACCCGCAACAAATAGCCGGTGTTGTGTTTTTTGGCGGCGGAAATGCAACGACTCCGATGCAGAAAATCTTATACTTACCCAGAATTCAGTTTTTTTGTCCAGGCCGGCCTCCTGGAATGACGTTTCATCCATGTGACCGCTGCAGCGGACACATGGGATGAAACATCATCCCAGGGCTGCAGGATCTAGGAGGGAAGCGTCGCCATTGTAAATATCAATTTTTTCTGCTCAGTTTTCCGCAGCGGCCATTCCTGGCCGAAAAACTGAACCACAATTTGGTGTGGTTTTTCAGCTTGAATTCCCTGTGGCGCACAGGGCGTATACGCTGTATGCTTTTACACAACGTATCCGTCCTGTGTGAACATACCCGTACAGTATATAGATATAGTAGCTGCTGTCTTACAACGATACAGCTGCAAACCACGTCAACATACTGCATTCCCACGAGTCAGCGCAGTTTTGAAATGATTGTTAATGTTCATGCAGTTTTTTGCAAACCATAAGGATATGTTCGCACAGCCTATTTTCGGCCGTTTTTCGGGCCGTAAACAGCCGAAAAATCGGAAGCAGAAAAACGGGCGAGTAAAAAAACGGCAGCGAAAAAGAAGTGCAGGTCACTCCTTGGGACATTTTTGGAGTCGTTTTTCATTGACTCTATAGAAAACAGCTCCAAAAACGGCCGTAAAAAACGCTGCGAAAAAAGCCAGAAAAATCGTGAGTGGCTTAAAAACGTCTGAAAATCAGGAGCTGTTTTGCGTGTGAACATACCGTAACAATCATTTGAAAACCGCACCGACTTTTGGTAAAACTACACTTGCTGCGTGTTGTACTGGACGATGGTTCTTATTACGTTCTGATTGTTTGCATTAAAGGCTGTGTACCCTTTTGAAGTGGATTTATTTATTTTTTAAATAAAATGTCAGTCAGTGTGTTTTGTGCAACTTTATAATTAGTTTTTATTAAAAAATCTTTTTACTTTTTGAGATACAGCTGCTCTGTATCCTGTATACAGAGCAGCTGTATCTTACACTGAGTCCTGAACACGTCAGGTGTGTGGGACTCACGGGTTCAGTGTTCTGTGTGTCTCTGACATGCAGGACCCACCTATAATAGTTACTTAAATGTGGTAGATTACAGGTAGATACAGTCGACTACTCTATTGATTCCGCCAAAAAAAAAACGTAAACCTTGCGAAACGGAGACAAACGGAAACCATTAGCAACTGAAGCGTTACCATTCAAATCAATGGTAATGGTAACGGAAAGCTATGGTTTCTGTTTGGTTTCCGTTCGTGGGTCCCCTGACGGAGAGGTCTGACGGAACCCATGCACGGAACCCTGACGCAGGTGAGAATGAAGCCTAACTATTACTGTATGATCTGTACAGATGATGGAGGGTACTATTTTTTTGGGGTATAAGCAACTCCCAGTATATCATTACCATTGTTCATGTCATACTGGAAGCTGCTAACCAGACTTTACAAATGATCTCTGTACTGAAATGTTTTTGTACTAACCTTGGTTCTTGTGCGGTATATATGTACTAAGCTTGGATTTTGTGCTGTATAGATGTACTGAGCTTGGTTTTGGTTCTGTATAGATGTACTGAGCTTTGTTCTGGTGTTGTATATATGTACTGAGCTTTGTTCTGCTGCTGTATATATGTACTGAGCTTGGTTCTGGAGCTGTATATATGTACTGAGCTTGGTTCTGGTACTGTATACATATACTGAGCATTGTTCTGGTGCTGTGTGTGTATATATATATATATATATATATATATATATATATATATATAAATATATATATATATATATATATATACTGAGCTTGATTCTGGTGTTGTATATTTGTACTGAGCTTGGTTCTGGTGTAGAGCAGATGGCATTATTGCAATTCATTGTATGTTTAATCAGAACCTGTCTGGTAGTTTTAACCCCTTGAACCGCCACCATGCAGTAATACATGACTTGACTATATTTCCAAACATTCCCCTGTTTGTTTTCTTTCAGATGCAAATCTTTAAAATCAACTTTTAAAATAGTCCACGCTATATGCCAATTACTATATAAAGGGTCATGGGTCGGTGCCGCTATCCTGTAGAGTCACACAGTCCTAACTGCAAGTCCACCTTTCCGTGCTTGGTTGACATCTCCCTGGCTGTTCTACATCACTACCAGTCTCCTCCAACTTTCTTGGATGCACCATTGCCTTGTACTCCATAAACACGCACCGTTCAGCGAGTTGTACTCTGCCTGGCTTCATCACTGCACCGCGCATGCCAGGGGAGTACAAGGCAAAGGAGAAGGCTGATAGTAATGTAGAACAGTCAGGGGGATGCCAATCAAGATCTGGGGGGCACCATTTCAATTTTCACCTCAGGCAGCAGAAAAGCTAGAATTGGCCCTGGGCGGTGGCGCCACTGAAACCAGCTGCCACCACCCCCTCATGCACTAATTGTATCTGCCCTAAAATGACGCTGATTGGCAGGGCAGAAAGACTTTCCCCGCCAATCAGCGCCTTTCAACCGCTTCTGTTGTTTAAAGGCGCTGATTGACGGGGCAAGTCATTCTGCCCTGCCAATCAGCGCCGTCGCTCAGCCCCAGCAGACCTGTTCAGAAGAGAGGAAGCCTGCATTGACATAGGATGACGTGGGAACGGGATCAAGGTGAGTATGTAAAGTTGTGTTTTTTGGTCTTTTTTTTTCCACTTAAAAGTGTGAGCGGCATTATCTTCGGGTATAGGGGGAGAGCTATATGTGGGGCACTATATACAGGGGAGCTATATGTGGGCCACAATCCACAGGAGAGGCTATAAGTGAGGCACTATCTACAGGGGGGGCCATATGTGGGACACCATATACAGGGGGGCTATATGTGGGGCACCATCTACAAGGGGGTCTATATGTGGGGCACTATATACAAAAAAATCCTCTAGAATAACGAGCAAGTACATTATTCTTGTGGAAAAGCACTGGATTCGTTGGAGTTGGGGCTATCAGGAACTATTTCTCTTTTCATTTACACCTGTTTTAATAAATCTTCCCATGTCTTGTATAGCTGAAAGGTGGACCCAGCCCAACACTGGCGGCTGCCAGGGCTGATTTTAAGACCCAGTCCGGCTCTGCTTGTAGCATTAAATTTTTATTTTACTTGTGTTGTTTTGTTATCGTCCAGTGAGTTTCACAACTTGGCTGGTTTGATAACAGTGCTGTTTCATTTAGCTAAATTTTCCTACTACTCAGGACTCCTCCCTGGAGATATTCTCTTGAGCCCATTCTCAAAATTACTTCTCCATTTCATTTCACCTTAATATTTGTGTATCAGATCTACAGCTACTAAAATGTTTGCCGTATTGAGCTCCTCGTTCTTCCTATAGCTGAAGGACCTTAATTGGGATTCCTTAGTGGCTGGGAAAATGTCAATTAAACAAACATGATGTCTCTTTCCCAAATATTCATTATTCACACATACATTTTTCTATACTCTGCTGTCATTACACCTTCTAATTCTATGAACAGAGCACCTTTTACTTCCATCCCACGAGGCTCTTCTTCTACTCCTACAAGTCATCTACAAGAAATGGTCTACCAATTAAAGATATCACCACCCTATTGAAATGTGCTGTTTTTACCAGGTTCCCATAGAAACTTCTCCATTGTACAGCAATCTGGGTATCCAATTAAAGGAAGGATATATTTAGATATATGTTTCACCTCAGTGAAATGTAGTATTGATACGTTTTCACAACTTTGAATTGTCATGGGATACTACCATAGCTTATACATGTAATTGAACTGCCATATGATGTATCTAGACGGCAACCCATGTCACTATGTCAGACACAGGTCTTCTATTGCTTAGAATTGATTAAAACAAAGCGCGTTACATTTGGTACATAAAAATGTTGGAACCTGATAAATCAAAGTTCATTGTAGCCAGATATAAAATATATTCCATCTGCTACCATATAAATGAACCTGTATACAGTAGATCCCACACTATATAACAGATAAGATTGTTGGGGTTCACTGTACCAAAAGCATAGGTGTAGTAGAATGGATTTTATAGTATAAGTATTTAGTATTGAATGATCTGCATTGCAACTGATGTATTATTTGGTCAGAAGAACATTATCTTGTTTCCATTACATTACTGGGCACTGGTATTTTTCATGTGATCTGTCACCATGCACCTAATATGATGTGGGCATACATACAATTCAAGCTTAAACGTTAGACTGAACTGCATTGAAACAGTACTTTCTCCTAAAATACAAATGATCACTAATAAATATACATCGTTGAGTCACCAACTTGCTTAACAGATAGTTTCTTAACCAGCATTGCATTGGCATACGGGGCGCCAGTCTAGGAAAATGTGTGGTACACCCAGCCCATTCTCAAATAGCAGACTTTTTCCTTCCTCTTCCAATGTTGCAGGCTGGCTCTGTTAAGCCTCATTCACACATTGCAGATTTAGGCTCAGTCCACATCTCGTTTTGTGCACACGTTTGTGGTATACGACAACATATACGTTTTTAAAGTACAAAAACGTATGCATTTGTAACATATGCTTACGTTTCTTGTAGTATACGTTTTATACGTTTTTATACGTTTGTGTCCGTTCTTACTTATAAAAACGTATACTTTTTTTGTTCTTTAGCTAAATCAAACTTTGTAAAGTTAAGATTTCCCATATACAAAAACGTATACATTTTATGTATGCAAACCTAGGGTTTAATATTGTATTGAATTCAATACAGATAAAAACATACATTTTTGAAAAGTGTAGTAGACTACGTTTTTCAGGACTTGGAAAAAAAAGGATACAACGTAAGCACACAAAATGTTGCACAAACTACACCATTATCGCATCCGCCCTGACCATAGAGATCAATGTACACGCTGTGGTACGTATTTTGACGAGGTTTTCTCATTTCAAAATGTGCACATCAGGTGTACAGTAAAAACGAAATGTGAACTTAGCCTTAGACAGTTTTTTGCATCGGTATTCTGAAGCCATAATCAGTAGTGAAGTACACATTTTTCCATGATATTTCCCCTGTGATTAGGATCCCATTCTGGTTTTGGCTTCAAAATACTGATACAAAATACTGACCAAATATGCAATGTATGAATGAAGCCTTATGGGGAAACTGTTGCTGGCTTGCTCTGTTGTGGGGGTACTATGTCTTGATCTGAAATGTGGCAATGTATTTGGCACTGCTTTGGAGGCAGTATGGCACTTATGGGGGCAGGCTCTGTCATGGAAGCACTTGGTTAAATTAGGAACAATGGGGGAGATTTATCAAAACTGGTTTAAAGAAAAGTGTAGTAGTTGCACATAAGTTGCGTCTTTTATTTTTTTTTAAAAATTAGATTTGGAATCTGATTGGCGGCTGTAAGAAATTCTTGCACTTTTCCTTTGTGCTGGTTTACAAAAATATTCCCCTTATTATTTAAAATTCAACTCTCTTATTTATTCAATAACTAATATGGCCTCAATGCATCTTAAACAGGGGGATGTCGCAAAGATTTTTAAGGTCTAGCTGCTCAAAACTATAGGAAAACTGGGTGACAACCCCTGTGTGAGCTGCGATGGTGGCCTTATTGGTTGTCACCCAGATTTACAAGAAATGCTAATGGCTATTGTAAGAAAAGCTAAATTGAATTGTTAACAACTTGACTAGAGGAGCCAACACAGAAATGTATATTTACTGGTGATCTTTTATTTTTGGAAGAAATGTGCGTTAAGATTTTTGAGGAAATCTTCAAAATAAATTTCTAGTATTGTCGTAGGTATTTTGTATAGTTTCCTCTAGAGAAATAAAACACTACCATATTGGTTGTCCGGCATATGATGCCTGACGCTCGCAGGTCATCCACCTCTGGGATAGACTATTGCCGTGTATCAGTAATTATCATCCAGGACCTCATGCTATTGACTTTGGGTCACAGATCTTTTTTTCTACTAGGTAGAACTTCTCACCTAAGCAAAGGCTACTCATGACCCGTGAACATGTAGTTTCCATAGCAATGGTAACTCCTGCAGTTCGTAAATAACCTCATTGAACTTCCAGGGTGTGAGGTTATTTTTGCAGATATTTCTATGATCGATTTACAATGCTTTACTACAGGATATATGGCTTATAAATACAATGGCATTATTAGCCTCCACTCACACATTGTCATCTCTGCCTCCAATATAAAAGCAATGGTACTGTTATTATTTATTAGAAGAAACAAAGAGAAAAAAAACTAAAAGAGAACCAAAGCCTTCAACCCACCATTTGTATTATTTATATATCACTAAGGCTCTGCTTACATCTGCGCTAAGTTTTTCTGTTCCATCTTCGGAACAGAAGAAGTGTCGGAGCCAATGCATCATGGACACTAACAGCGCCCGATTGAACTCATTGACTTTAATAGGTTCCGTCAAGTTTCCGTGAGGGTGTCCGTCGTTTTCCCGGAAGAAATAGTGCAGCATGCTGGGCTCTTTCTTCAGGAAGTTTTCACCAGATCTGCGACAGGGGCCCCTAACGGAGCCTTAGAGGCAGATATGAACAAAGACTAACATGGAATGTAGAACTTATATCAAACCCTGTCCCCAGAGCGGCTCACAATTTAAAGCTCCTTCTCTTAAGCAGCTTATCTCCACGGGTACAGTGCTAAATCCCTGGCGATCGGCTGATACCATCAGGGAAAACTTGTGCCAGCCACATATTTTGGCAATTTTGGTGAAGTGAAGTATTACATGACACTGATTAGAATGTTTGGGCAACCATATGATACTTAGTCACACGAGCCTTTCATAACAGCAACTGCTCTTGCCAGTAGCTCTCTGCTCTGGCTTATAAAGGGTGTCCTGAGTGGGGTACCATATCTATGACATCCATATTTCCTAATGGGGCATGTGGATACAAGTTGTTGAGTTGGGACAAATACTAAGTTACCCTTTCCCAAGCACCCACACTTTTGAACCACTTTTCTATAGGAAACTCAATGAGCGAGTCAACAGACATGTTAGAGCTGTTAGGCAAAAGTGCTAGCCACTGACTACTGAGCTGTCCACCATTTAAAGATTATCTCCCTTATTCTCTGTTTTGGTGCAAAATACGTAACGCCCAGAAACACACATTTATGGTGCGGTGATTGCATGGGCATTTAACCTTTGTGATTTCACGATCAATAGCGATTGTAGAATTACAAGTAAGGGGGGCGATCTCAGGGACTGAAGGTTTAAAGGGACAGCCCTGAGCCTAACAACGGCCCCCAGGGCTGCCCTGTCGTCGAAATCCCTGTTAAGGCATACCTGAGGTATGCCATAAGAGCTGCCAGTGCACATACACAGACAGTAATGCATTGGAATACATAGGAAAATGCACAGGCAGTAATAAATTAGAATGCATAGGTATTCCAATGCATAATGATAAGAAAATATCATTTTAAAGTAAAAGTCCCTTTGTTGGATAAGAAAAATTAAATAAAGTTTAATCAAATAATTAGATTAAAAAAATAACACGCACACAAAAAAAAAAATATTAACATGATTATTTTTAATAAAAATCTTTTTTGTTAAATGAAAGTCATAAAACACAAAACATATATACTGTACATATATTATATATCCAAACCATAAAATAAGTTAAAAACAAAATTTAGGGTGTTCTGAAAAAAAACAAAAAAAAAAAACAATGGCGCTGAAAAATCTGTAATATGAATTTAAGGATAAATTTTACACACCTGAAATGTATACTAAAATTTAATACACCACGAAACGCAATATAACAATACCGCACACAGCAACATCAGAGAAAAAAAAGTTAAAAAAGTATGGCCTTTGGAATGTGGTGAGGCAGAACCAGAAAAATATGCTGCATCCTAAAGGCCATAATTAGCCACGTCCTTTTATATTCATTTATATCCTATTATACGTTAATATTATGTTCGTATCAGGACCTTCAGTTTGAAGTTATTTTATATATTAAAAAATTGCATAAAGGACTGTTCCATAATATAATGTTATTATCAGAAATTCTCCCTTTAGCTGTGCTCTCATTTTGATAATAAACGAAACATGTATTCTGTCATTGCACTTCAGAAACTATTACAAAGATCAGGATATTCCATCAACCTGTTCATACAGTTTATTGAAATACTAGAATGGCCTGCACTACATCTCATCATCTTTGCTCTATTTTTTTAAATGAACATCTTCCAATAATAATACATAAATGAAAAGCTACTTAGGCAGTCACCTAATATATCAAAGGGGTATTACGGTCCAGCAAATGTTATTCTGGTTGTAATCAATAGTTATATAATTTTATAATATAGTTTGTGTATCAATTCCTTTATGGTTTTCAAGATCTCTGCTTGCAGTCATTCAAAATGATCCTTCATTGTTTACTTCCAGGGTATATAAAATCTATCCTGGTCATGTGATTATCCATGTGAAAATCATTCTCATCAGTGTAGATATTTTGCCCTTTGTGCCCCTTTAACAGCAATTGTCCCATTTATGACAAGTTTATTGAACTGTTCATATCAAACCTGCAAGGTTTCTCTAAAGCGTGGAAGAAATAAGTGAAATGGTTCACATAATGACTCATAATACTTGAAAGGGAGGCTGTTCAGAAAATTAAGGACCCCTTTGTTCAGATATGGGAGGGCCCCCCAGATATAACAAAACTGGAGCACTCCTTTAATGGATAATAATTATAGTATGTATTAGTCTATGTTAAATTATTTGTTATCCATATATGTGGCTTATGAAAATAAATAAGTAAATACCCCCATAGATACATACATAATAAATGTTGTGAAATTACCTATTGAAGCAAGCCATAGCTCTGAATTATTCACAGTGACGTACTGAACAATGCCAATCTCACCCTGGTGAATATAGTCCACAGTGATGTTCCCAGTAGACAATATGACCGGTCTAGGTTCAGGTCATATTTTTAAAAATGAATAGTAGAAACTGTCCAAACCTGGTCCCTGAGGACCGCTGTCAGGCTGCAGTGTATGGAAGGATCTCCGCATGCACAACTGCAAATGAACCCGTATTTACATTTCCCCTGGCTTCAGACGGCATGGCCTGATAAATGAGAGAAGCTTACATCTTTCTGCCAGAGGGCCACCCCACCCCCATCTCTTTTTATGTGTCACTGGCCCGTTGGCAGTCAACGCATTAAAGAAAATCTTAATCTCTATCTGTTTCCATCTTATCTTATTATTTTAATTTTTTATTTTTTATTATTTTTATTGTATGCTTCGTTATAATGAAATCTCTACATTTCACCACCTCTCATTGTCTGACAGCCGGTTTAGGTTGCTGTGTGGTAGACTAGTATGAAAATAAGAATGAAGACAATATGGACAACAAATAAACAGCACCATGTGCATAGGGCCGTGGTGGATTCTAACCATAGCTGCCAATTTAGGGAGACTTTGAAAAGGGGTGCGTGCAGCACGAAGTGTCAGATTTTTGGCCTTATGCCCGCTCATTTATATAGAACATGCCCCCAACATATTTGAAGCACATATAGTGCATATTACATCTTGTTACATTAATAAGACTCTTAGGGTATGTGCACACGATAGCTGCCTTTTACATCTGAAATTACAGACTGTTTTCAGGAGAAAACAGCTGCGTAGTTTCAGACGTAATTGCTCCTCCTCGCATTATGCGAGGCGTCTTTGACGGCCATAAATTTGAGCTGTTCTTCATTGAATTCAATGAAAAACGGCTCAAATTACGTCCAAAGAAGTGTCCTGCACTTCTTTGACGAGGCAGTAATTTTACGCGTCGACGTTTGACAGCTGTCAAACGACGTCGCGTAAATGACAGGTCGTTGGCACAGTACGTCGGCAAACACATTCAAATGAATGGGCAGATGTTTGCCGACGTATTGGAGCCGTATTTTCAGGCGTAAATCGAGGCATAATACGCCTCGTTTACGCCTGAAAATAGGTTGTGTGAACCCAGCCTTAGGGAACTCCAGTTGTGATGAGCTTTATCATTTTTTGATGTTAATGTATAAACACTTTATGTTGTATTATAGTTTGGTCATTTGATGCTTAATTTACAGTTTAAATTTTTTATTTCTTTCCTATATTTGGTGGGGCTTAGCAAGGGCATGACTGTGTACCCTGCATACCGTCTAGAGAACGGCAATAACAGACAGCTGAGAGAGTAGAAAAAGTATGTCATGAGGATAACAGCTATGAGCTGCTACAATGTGGAAACTATACTGTAACAGAGAATACAGGAAGCACAAGGCCTGTACAGTTAGAGAACACATAAAAATACACTTGATATATTAAAAATAAAAATTAAGACAAAAGTGGAGTCGTTTCCCATAACAACCAATTTCATTCCATTTTTCAGATAGCTATAGAGATATGACATCAATATTCATGTACACAGTCTATAGTTTTAATTACACACATAGCAACGAGGGAGGTCCATATATATCCTAAATACCAGTAACTATATCACTTTACCCATTTTACTAACTAACAAACAACTTCTGCACCTGAAAGCCCCAGGGATCTATTATTGTCACAATTTTGTGGAAGTTGTTAGTGGCCTCATAAGTAATATCCCATGGTGCCCATTCAAAAGAGTTGCCAACCATGTAATATATGGTTGCACCAAGTCTTCCAGAGCAGTATTCTCCACTCTGTAGGCATCTGGAAGTGGGTCAACCCGATAAGACAACCCCTTTATGCTATGAATAAACTTGTGTTGTGGCTTCCATTCATAACGATGGATCTCAATTTTGCGACAGACCCCAACTTAGAATGTTTTTTTGTATTTTCCATCATTTTGGCAGCAAGAATCTGACAGAGCTGCCTATGGAGCCTCCAGCGGCATTGTGAATAGAGCCTCAAATCAGTAAAGAATAAGAAAACATTTGTCTTACACTTGTTCCGAATGATGAAAAAAAATATTATTAAAAACAGATCATTTGTGTACCGTAGTCATAAGAATTATTATAAACGATCATTACATCGTTCCACTATGTCATAGCTGTTATGGCATTCAGATACTGAAATCTCATAGTAACATAGTGACTGTAGCTTTATTAATACTCCATATATCCATAGCGAATGCATGACGTCCGTGCACTTCACACGTATAAATGCGTGACTATACTGTAACAGAGAATATAAGTGCATCCGGTAGCAATGTGCTTTTATACTCATTTATCTATTCCCAGCAATCTTTACTAAGGCTTTTTGTTATAGGGTAGACATAGTGAGGTGAATGGAGTGGAGTTATATGGTTATGTTATTCAGTCACATGGGTGATTCATCCAGTTACTGGAAGTGAGGATATTTATCTACCTCCCTGGCTTCTATGAATATAATAAAAACTATAGACTGTGTACATGAACATGGGCTGCTTTACATAGCTTTAGTCATCAGGTTAGTCACATTCTCTTTCCATACCCTGGAGCAATAACTACTATCCTGCAGACAAAATACTTGTTAAATTTGTCTTGTTACATGTGGTATATATTAACCGAGCTGAAAAGTTCTCATAATAGACCGCTTCTTTAATTCTGCACATTTGAAAGTTTTCTGCTAATGTTTTTTCCAAATTTTTCACTCATAATTTTGAAGCGACTCTCCAGCCCCCTGAAAGGTCAGGCATTATGGATACCCATATGAGGTGTGCACTTCCGACCCACTGCTTTCACCATATTGCCGCTGGGGGGAAGTGGTAGTCTGGCATCATATCTAAAGTAGCTGTTGCTTTAATTAGATACAACACCATCGATAAGTCTGTCCAATGCATCCTGGGATACAAAACGCTGATTGTCTGATAATTTTTTTTTTTTTCAGCTCATCGATCTCAGAATGGCTGCATTAAAGAAAAAACAAATAATTTATCTTCATATACCATGTACAGACTAGAATCAATTTTATAATAAATTAACCCAAGTATATAGCATGGACGTGTGCATTTCACTAAATTGAGTCCAAATCCAAGGGCCAATCTTACATAGAGGTTGCCCGTGTTGCTAGTTTGGTGCCCGGAGTCCAGTCCAAGTTGGTTCCTTTCTTTGATTGGTAGTGAAAACCTGTAAAAGGATCCACTCTCTACAGGTCCTACAACTTAATCTTTACTATGGGCATCGCTCACTTTTATGTACATCCCTTTCCAAACCGGAGCTTCACTTTAAGGCCGGATTCACACAAGCGTGTTTGGCCCGTGATATACGGTCCATATGTCAGCCACATTTCTCGGATCGAACACACTGCAGGAACTGGGCTCCTAGCGTCATAGTTATATACGATACTAGGAGTCCCTGCCTCGCTGCGGGAAAACCGTCCCGTACTGTAATCATGTTTTCATTACGGGTCAGTAGTTCTGCGGGGAGTCAGGGGATAACTATAGATAACTATGATGCTAGAAGCCCAGCTCCCTACAGTGTGTTCGGTCTGGGAAATGCGGCCGACACACGGACCGTATATCACGGACTGAACATGGTCGTGTGAATCCGGCCTTACCATTTCTTCCTTTATCGTTGTGGTTAGAAGAATTGGAATAGCTGAAAAGATAGTTGAAGAAGCCAAGACTAAATCCCTCACTACTTTTAATAAACGCCTAACATGGAGCTAAATTAGTTCCTTATTGTCAGTGACTTCAGTTTCTTTACACTGTCCTCTGCTCTTCTGTTATTCTGAAGTCCAGTACTCCAGGACTGAAATAGTTAATACAAGTTACCTGAACCAGAGGAATACAATGAGCTGTCTAGCAGTGTTTTTGATAAAGCAAAGATTGATGTAAGCAGATTGCATTTGAGATCTTACATCCTGACTCTGCTTTCTTTTTTCTGATACTCATCATTCAGATCTGACCTAGAGGGATTACTTACAATGCCCAATGTAGAACTGATTCTGAAGAAATGTAGACACCGGCACTTTATATATTTTCGTTTAAGGAAAGAAGTGAAATATTAAATAAGTTTGACCTTTAAACTATTTTAGAATAGCAACATTTCTCCAGGGACAAAAATACCAGAAGGGTTATTACCTAGAGATTAGATATGTATTGGATTCTAGGTATACAATGGTATAGTATGTCCTTGGTACCTCATCATTCGCCAAAAGCACAACAGATCTAGATCACCAGACTTAAAATGTAAAAACAGTGCGGCATGTATAAAAAGCAAATATTTACCGGCATTACCCCTTTACGTACTCCTGGACAAAATCAGATAACGGTAACCACAGGTATATTGGCATTCAATAATATTCGGTGGTGCTCAACAGTACAAAAAGATAGTTCAAACAAATAATTCCAATACGAAGAAGATAGCAAACCAGCAGCATGCATCAAGTAGCTAAAATCACCTTTATTCACATGGATATCTGGCACAAAATCAAAGAGGAGGAAGGCGGAGATTGGCCCTGGACCGGAATGGCCGCATGATCTGAGAGGTCCCGACCGTCTTGTGTTCTAAGCGGCTCATAGCGCTGATTACCTGCGACATCTCTTCTCTCTGGCTGCCGGGGTTATAGCGGTGGACAAGGTGCGATTCGTGACGTTCCGGTCAGAGGCGGTGGACTTCCGGTTTCTCCCACGAGGAGCGGCGCCATTGCAGCGCTGACTCCCGCTGGCATCTGCGGAAAACGGACGGTTCCTGGGACTCGTATCTCTCCAGGGGTAAGAATGGAGGACACACTCTCACCCAGATAACCATAGGGACCATTACTGGAGGTGTCAACCCAACTAAATCTCAGGTCTTGAATATGGGATTATCTACCTCCATCCAGTCATTATTAGCTGACATGTATCCGTATAAATGGAACTCTGATAACATACAATATTTGGGTATTAAGCTCACTTACCCGAGCTCTCTGCTGTTTCCATATAATTACTCTCCCTTGATCCCTAGAATTTGACATTTGCTGGAGAAATTGTCCACTTCATTAATTTCCTGGGCTGGTAGGATAGCGTTAGTTAAAATGTTAGTTCTCCCACTTATTCTATATACATTTCGTACAGTTTCTATACCTTTGCCTCCTTTTTTTATCCCGAGGCTACAGAAGGAATTGTCACTATTTATATGGCGGAAAAAACATCCCAGGTGTAATGACGGGGGGGTAGGGAAACGGACAAGTGAGCCCTAGTCTACCCGCCACTCTGTCCCTGCCTACTTGCAACGACCCGCCCTAGGCGACGGGGTACAACTGGGCGGCGGTCCCTGCGCTCAGTAAGTGCACGACAAACACGACAAACATACAAGGGAATACAAGCAAGGGAAAGGGGCAGTTGCCCACGGCAACACCGTGAGCAACCAGAGTGGTGAACGAGCCGAGTAGCCAGGAGTGTGCGAGGTACCAAACGAAGAGCAGAAGAGTAATCAGTAAGCCAGGGTCTTATGGAGCAGGATCAAAATAGAAGGAGCTGTAGCTGGGCCAGGAAACCACACGAAAAGAATCACAAGCACCGAGGGACAGGAAGGGCAGGCTTAAATAGACCAAGGGCGGGAGCTAGCTGAGTCTGGCCAGGTTGCGATAGGCTCTCCCACTCCTAAGCCTGCCAGCCTGAGTGGTGGAAGCTGGAGTCAGTCTCAGGGATGTAGATTCAGGTGCTGACTGATTAATTATGGGAGTTAACCCCGAAGCTGTGCCTGGCAGATCCTTTACAGTACCCCCCCTTTTATGAGGGGCCACCGGACCCTTTCTAAGTGGACCTGGCTTACTGGGGAAAAGCAGGTGGAACCTCCTGACCAATACCCCAGCGTGAACATCCCGGGCGGGTACCCAAGTCCTCTCCTCGGGCCCGTATCCTCTCCAATGGACCAGGTACTGGAGGGAGCCTTGGACCATTTTGCTGTCCACAATCTTGGCCACCTCGAATTCCACCCCCTCAGGGGTGAGGACGGGAACAGAAGGTCTCCTCGAGGGAGCCAAGGATGGGGAGCAGCGTTTAAGGAGGGAGGCATGAAACACGTCGTGTATACGAAAAGACGGGGGTAACTCCAGCCGGAAGGAGACAGGATTGAGGACCTCAATGACCTTATACGACCCAATAAACCGGGGAGCAAACTTCTTGGACGGAACCTTAAGACGCAAGTTCCTAGACGACAACCACACCAGATCCCCGACCATAAACAGGGGGTTAGCAGAACGTTTTCTATCAGCCTGAGTTTTTTGTACGCTCTGGGACGCCTCTAGGTTCTTCTGAACCTGGGCCCAGACTGTGCACAGTTCCCGATGAACGACCTCTACCTCGGGATTGTTGGAACTACCAGGTGAAACGGAGGAGAACCGTGGATTAAACCCAAAATTACAGAAAAAGGGGGAGACCCCTGACGAGTTACTGACCCGGTTATTAAGGGAAAATTTGGCGAGGGGAATGAATGAGACCCAATCATATTGACAGTCAGAGACAAAACACCTTAAATATTGTTCTAGAGATTGATTAGTCCTCTCAGTTTGGCCATTGGTTTCAGGATGGAAGGCAGAGGAGAAGGACAGATCAATCTCCAACTTTATACAGAAGGCTCTCCAAAACAATGAAACAAATTGTACCCCTCTGTCCGAAACAATATTGACAGGGACCCCATGGAGACGCAGGATGTGTTTGACAAACAAGGTAGCCAACGTCTTGGCGTTGGGTAGTTTCTTGAGGGGCACAAAGTGGCACATCTTACTGAAGCGGTCTACTACCACCCACACCACCGACTTGCCTTGGGATGGAGGCAAATCGGTGATAAAATCCATGGAGATATGTGTCCAAGGTCTCTGGGGAATGGGCAACGAACGCAGTAAGCCCGCTGGTCGGGACCTGGGAGTCTTGGACCTAGCACAAACCTCACAAGCGGCGACGTAGGCCTTAACGTCTTTAGGCAACCCAGGCCACCAATAGTTTCTAGTAATGAGGTGTTTGGTACCCAGGATGCCTGGATGACCAGATAGTGCGGAGTCATGATTTTCCCTAAGTACCCTTAGCCGGAATTGCAGGGGAACAAACAGCTTGTTCTCAGGAAGGTTCCCGGGAGCTGAAGCTTGATCAGCAGCGATTTCAGAGACTAAATCAGAATCAGAAGGAGGGCTGGCCATGAAGCTACGCGACAGTGCATCAGCCTTAATATTTTTAGACCCAGCCCTATAGGTAACCAAAAAATTGAATCTGGTAAAAAATAACGCCCATCGAGCTTGCCTCGGGTTTAGCCTCCGGGCAGATTCTAGGAAAACCAGATTCTTGTGGTCGGTAAGGACCGTTACCTGGTGCCTAGCCCCCTCCAGGAAGTGGCGCCACTCTTCAAATGCCCATTTAATGGCTAAGAGTTCGCGGTTGCCAATATCATAGTTACTCTCAGTTGGCGAAAACTTCCTGGAGAAGTAGGCATAGGGTCGGAGATGGGTGAGGGACCTGGTACCCTGGGACAAGACAGCCCCCACTACCACCTCAGATGCGTCAACTTCCACGATAAATGGCTCCATTTGGTTTGGCTGAACCAGCACCGGGGCCGAGATAAAGCACTTCTTAAGGACCTCAAAAGCCTGGACAGCCTCAGGAGGCCAGTGGAGGAGATCAGCTCCTTTGCGAGTGAGGTCCGTAAGAGGCTTAGCGATGACCGGGAAGTTAGCAATAAATCTCCTGTAATAATTAGCGAACCCCAAAAAACACTGTAACGCCTTCAGGGAGGCAGGTTGGACCCATTCCGCCACAGCCTGAACCTTGGCGGGGTCCATGCGGAATTCATGAGGAGTGAGGATTTGACCCAAAAATGGTATTTCCTGTACCCCAAACACACATTTTTCGGTTTTGGCAAACAGTTTGTTTTCCCGAAGGACCTGGAGCACCTTCCTGACATGCTCAATGTGGGAGGACCAGTCCTTGGAAAACACCAGTATGTCATCAAGGTACACTACAAGAAATATCCCCAGGTAATTTCTCAAAATCTCATTTATGAAATTCTGGAAGACCGCAGGGGCATTACACAACCCAAAGGGCATGACGAGGTATTCGAAATGGCCTTCGGGCGTGTTAAACGCAGTCTTCCACTCATACCCCTATTTGATGCGGATAAGCTTATACGCCCCCCGTAGATCCAACTTAGAGAACCATTGGGCCCCCTGAACCTGATTGAAGAGATCAGGAATCAAAGGAAGGGGATACTGGTTCCTTACCGTGACCTTATTCAGGCTACGGTAGTCAATGCATGGCCTAAGACCACCATCCTTCTTCCCTACGAAGAAGAAGCCAGCACCTACCGGAGAAGTAGAGGGACGAATGTAACCCTTGGCCAGGCATTCCTGGATATACTCTATCCTACCCTTAGGAAGCTTAGCTCCTGGTACCAATTCGATAGCGCAATCGTATTCTCTATGAGGAGGTAACACTTCGGAGGCCTCCTTAGAGAAAACATCAGCGAAGTCCTGAACAAACTCGGGTAGCGTGTTCGCCTCCTCAGGGGGAGAAATAGAATTAACAGAAAAACATGACGTAAAACATTCATTACCCCATTTGGTTAGCTCCCCAGTATTCCAGTCAAACGTGGGATTATGCAACTGCAACCAGGGAAGGCCTAGAACCAAATCGTACGATAATCCCTGCATCAACAGTACAGAGCACTGCTCCAAATGCATGGAGCCAACAAGGAGTTCAAAAACAGGGGTATGCTGTGTAAAATAACCATTAGCAAGAGGAGTGGAGTCGATACCCACTACCGGGACAGGTTTAGGCAAATCAATCAGAGGCATAGCAAGAGACATAGCAAATTCCACAGACATGATATTAGTAGAGGACCCTGAATCCACGAAGGCACTGCCGGTAGCAGACATACCACCAAAAGAGACCTGAAAGGGAAGCAAGATCTTAGTACGTTTCCTATTTACGGGAAATACCTGTGTGCCCAAGTGACCTCCCCGATGATCACTTAGGCGCGGAAGTTCTCTGGCTGCATTCTTACGCTTAGGACAGTTGTTCACTTGATGCTTGTCATCCCCACAGTAGAAGCAGAGACCATTCTTCCTGCAGAATTCTCTACGTTGTTGGGGGGACACGGAGGCCCCGAGTTGCATAGGTATCTCTGAGTCTTTTGGGGAGGAACGAAGCAACGGAACTTTGGGAGGCATCATGGGGGAGTCGGAGGAGAAAACACATAAACGTTCACGTTGTCGTTCCCTGAGACGTCGGTCAAGTCATACCGCTAAAGCCATAACCTGGTCTAGGGAGTCAGAAGAGGGATAGCTAACTAGCAGGTCTTTCAGGGCATTCGACAGACCCAACCTAAACTGGCACCTTAAGGCAGGGTCATTCCACCGAGAAGCTACGCACCACTTCCTAAAGTCAGAACAATACTCCTCAACAGGTCTCTTACCCTGACGTAAGGTCACCAGCTGACTCTCGGCAAAGGTAGTCCTGTCAGTCTCGTCATAAATAAGTCTGAGAGCAGAAAAGAACAATAAACGGAGGAAAGTTCAGGGGCGTCAGGAGCCAAGGAGAAGGCCCACTCTTGGGGCCCTTCCTGGAGCCGGGACATAATTATACCCACCCGCTGGCTCTCAGAACCTGGGGAATGAGGCTTTAAACGAAAGTAAAGCCTACAACTCTCCCGAAAGGAGAGAAAAGCCCTCCGGTCCCCTGAGAACCGGTCGGGCAACTTGAGGTGGGGTTCAAGAGGTGAGGTGAGGGGAACTACCAAGGTAGCATCAGGCTGATTGATCCTCTGAGCCAGGGCCTGGACCTGTATCGAGAGACCCTGCATTTGCTGAGCCAGGGTCTCACGGGGGTCCATAGTGGTGTCAGGGACCAGGGTAGACTAGGTATGGGCTTGTGATTATGTAATGACGGGGGGTAGGGAAACGGACAAGTGAGCCCTAGTCTACCCCCCACTCTGTCCCTGCCTACTTGCAACGACCCGCCCTAGGCGACGGGGTACAACTGGGCGGCGGTCCCTGCGCTCAGTAAGTGCACGACAAACACGACAAACATACAAGGGAATACAAGCAAGGGAAAGGGGCAGTTGCCCACGGCAACACTGTGAGCAACCAGAGTGGTGAACGAGCCGAGTAGCCAGGAGTGTGCGAGGTACCAAACGAAGAGCAGAAGAGTAGTCAGTAAGCCAGGGTCTGTATGGAGCAGGATCAAAATAGAAGGAGCTGTAGCTGGGCCAGGAAACCACACGAAAAGAATCACAAGCACCGAGGGACAGGAAAGGCAGGCTTAAATAGACCAAGGGCGGGAGCTAGCTGAGTCTGGCCAGGTTGCGATAGGCTCTCCCACTCCTAAGCCTGCCAGCCTGAGTGGTGGAAGCTGGAGTCAGTCTCAGGGATGTAGATTCAGGTGCTGACTGATTAATTATGGAAGTTAACCCTGAAGCTGTGCCTGGCAGATCCTTTACACCAGGGTTCGTATGTCAACTTTGATTAGACCATGGCAGTCGGGTGGGATGGGAGCTCCTGATCTCCATAAGTATTATATGGCCACTATTTTAGACCAAGTTAAGCTTTGGTGGACTCTGCGAGGTGGGAAAAGGTGGATGGAACTAGAAAGTTGTGCGGTAGGTATTTCTCTCATCTCCTGCATGAAACGGTCTCCCTCCTACCGTTTATCTGCGAAGGTTCCTCTGCTGGGGCTGAAAGTATCCCTGCAGGCGTGGTCTTATCTGCTTCACCATCATTCCCTTGGTGATTGTGGGTCATTGAAAAATATGCCCCATAGGAATTTATATTCTCTGATCGACAATGTTAATATTGACTCCTGGGAGTTTGTGGGTATGGGGAAATTATATTGTCTCTACAGCGACTCTATCTTCCGATCATTTCAAGATTTATCCTCTTCGAATGGCATCGCTAGAGCAGACTTTTATAAATACTTGTGTGTCCGACATGCGTTTCCTTCAATGGATGTCTCAGGTTAATTTCTCCCACGTCAGGTTCTGCTGTTCTATGATAATAAACTTCCTAAGGCTAGGGGCATTTCTCTATTTTACAGTCTGTTCACTACACATACTCACACCACTAAATTCTTGTATATGTCCACATGGGATTTAGATCTTGGATTGGATTTATCTTTCCAAGAGTGGTTTAAAGCCTTGGCATGGGTAAGACGGGCTTCTAAGGGTATGTTCACACGACAACGCAAAATACGTCTGAAATTACAGAGCTGCTTTCAGGCGAAAACAGCTTCTGAATTTCAGACGTTTTTGCATGTACTCGCGTTTTTCGCAGCGTCTTTTACGGACGTAATTGGAGCTGTTCTTCATTGGAGTCAATGAAAAACGGATCCAATAACATCCCAAGAAGTGTCCTGCACTACTTTGACGTGGGCGTAATTTTACGCGCCGTCTTTTGACAGCGACGCGTAAAATTACACCTCGTCTGAACAGAACATCGTAAAACCCATTGCAAGCAATGGGCAGATGTTTTCAGATGTATTGGAGCCGTCTTTTCAGGCGTAAGTCTAGGCGTAAAACGCCTGAGTTACATCTGAAAATAAGTCGTGTGCACATACCCTAAGAGTTCGATACATTGAGAAATATCTAGGAAACTTGCCTTTCGGTGGTACCTCACACCTACACATATATCTAAAATGTCAGATTCTGCATCGGAGTTCTGTTGGAGGGGATGTGGAGCAAGGGGCACGTATATGCACATGTGGTGGGACTGTGCAATAGTTTCCTCCCTTTGGGTGATCGCTTTCCGGCTCATCTCCAAAATTCTGAGATTCAGGGTAGTGGCCTCTCCTGGTTTGGCATTATGGTATCTGGGTCTTGATCAATTACCTACTCATGGTCGGATAGTTATGTCGCATGTCATTCTGGCCACAAGGCTCATGATAGCTCGTAAATTGTCTGATCCTCTGACTAAAACCGAGCTAGTGAATCAATTTCACTTTTCCTATCATATGGAGAAGTCGTGGGCTATTAAATCTCACTCACTAGCTAAATTTGAGAGAGCCTGGAATTAGTGGACAGACTTGCCCTGAACTCCGCTTTCCCTCTTTACTCGACTCTGGATGTGGGATCTATCTTTCAATTGTTGTCGGCATAACTTGTACTGCCATGTACTTTGCTATGACTCTGTATTGTATATATATTTGATCTGACTATATGTACTGTATGTAGTGTTCGATATTGTGTACATTCCTGTACTGTTTGTTTTGCTTGTTTTAATTTGCATTTCTATGCATCTGGGGCGATTCTCATGTTGAGTGTCCTCCCTTATTGGATATAATATTTTCAAACTACCCAATAAAAAGTTTATTGATAAAAAAAAAAATCAAAGAGGAGAAATGTTTAAACTGGCCCGTCCAAACACGCTTTCTCAAGGCCTCGAAAAAAATCATAAAAACAGTGTAGGGTTACAAAATCATCAATGACAATGCTGGCAATGACGTCTTTATTGTCAAAACATTTGTACATGACTTTCTACTGCATGATTTCGGTGCAATTTATAAGATCCTATGGTAATCTAAGTTCAGTTCAGCAGAACTTCGGGATGCCTGACTATAGTGGCTGTGATAAATATGCTAAAAAAAAAAAAAAGCACCCGTATTACAACAGTCTGAATGTGGAAACTAAATCTAAAAAAATTGTTTATCCCAGATAATAGCATCTATGTGCAATGAATGGATATTTCACATCACACGAGGACCAATTCAGGGACATCTTTCAGAGATGTTTTAGTCCAAACAGTCCTGTGGGACAGTGCAGTCTATAATCAGGAACAATTGGGAATAATGTTTTTAATACTCATGGAAACACTGGTGAGATGTTTCTGTTGTTGGGCACTCTTATCTGCCCACAATCTCATAGTACACACGTTGAAAATTCTCCATGCTTAGAAAAACAATAATGAATTTTTTCTTCATGAGAAGGATAGTCTTTCTTTTTTATTGACAAAAGTGAAAGATAGTGGAGAATAGGTAATGGGCACTGGCGTAGCTATAGGGGTCTCAGCGGTCGCAATTGCGACCGGGCCCCGAAGCCCACAGCCCCCAGCCCCCCGCCCCCCACAGCCCCCCGCACCACATCAATAAAAAGCTACTATAGTAACTCGGGCCGCGGGCCCCTGTTACTATAGTAACAGACTTTACTTACCTTCCTGGTTCCGGATCGCAGCGGAGGTCCTGACGTCAAGCGCTGTGCGCAGCGCATGACGTCACAGCGCTATGTGCCGCGCACAGCATTGAGACGACAGAACTACCTCCGCGACTGAAGAGGAAGGTAAGATTAGCCCTGGCTGGCGGGGTCCGACTCCCGGGACCCGCCAATCAGCTGTTTTGAAGGGGCCGCAGCACTAGTACAAGAGCTGCTCCCCTTCATTCCGGTCACTTCATTCCGGTCACACTGTGAATCGGTGTCGGCGATTCACAGTGTGAGCGAGTAGTGAAATGAAGGGGAAACCGCTCTCGTACGAGTGCTGCGGCCCCTTCAAAACAGCTGATTTGCGGGTCCCGGGAGACACATCAGCTATTGATGGCCTATGGCCTATAAGCCTATGATGTAGCAGGCTTAGGGGGCCCATGAGACAGGATCACAGATTGTGTGATGCTGTCTGCTGGGCCCTGTATCTAAGCCAATCACATGGTAGGCTTAGATACATGGCCCATGTGTGATCCTGTCCGATGGGCCCTGTATATAAGCCTACCACACTGTAGGTTTAGATACAGGGCCCCAGCACACAGTAATCTTATACTGTATAAGATTACTGTCTGCTGGACCCTGTATCTAAGCCTACGTTGTGGTAGGCTTAGATACAGGGTCCCACAGACAGTATCACACATGGGCCCTGTATCTAAGCCTAACACATGTGTTACTAATCGTTTTTCTTGTGTGTTTTCTTACAGGTTCGGTCGTTGAACTACGTCGGATTCCAGGACTACTTCGATGACGGCTTTTTTTTTTATTATCAATAAAATGGTTAATGAGGGTTGTGTGGGTTTTTTTTTTATTTCAATAATATATTTTTTCTATGTCTTTGTGTTTTTTTTAAAGTATATTACTACCGCCTTAGCAATGGCCGCCGGCTGATTGACAGGGTCCATTGCTAAGGCGGGGCTTAGTGTTAGCCAGTGCAGAGGCTAACACTAACCCCCATTATTACCCCGGTACCCACCACCACCAGGGGTGCTGGGAAGAGCCGGGTACGATCCAGTACCTGACCATCTGGGGTGGCCGCAGGCTGGTATTATCAGGAGGGGAAAGGCCAGATACAGTGGCCCTTCCCACCCTGGTAATACTAGGCTGCTACTGCTTGATTGTATCTGGCTGGTTATTAAAAATGGGGGGGACCCCACGTCATTTAAAAAAATAAAAATAAAAAAATAATTGGAAAGAACGATGTCTGGTAGCCCCCAATTTTCATAACCAGCCAGATACAACACAGCAGCAGCAGGCAGCATTACCAGGGTGGTAGGGGCCACTGTTTTTGGCCTTCCCCAGCCTAATACTACCAGCCTGCGGCCACCCCGGTGCCTGCCCGTCACTACAGATGGTCGGGTACTGGTACGTACTCGGCTCTTCCCAGCACCCCTGGTGGCGGTGGGTACCGGGGTAATAATGGGGGTTAGTGTTGGCCTCTGCACCTGCTAACATTAAGCCCCGCCTTAGTAATGGAGGTTGTCAATCAGCCAGCGGCCATTACTAAGGCGTTTATAATAAAGTTTAAAAAGATACAAGCACATAGAAAAAATATTTTATTGAAATAAAAACACAACCCCCATTAACCATTTTATTGAGAATAAAAAAAACGCCGTCATTGAAGTCCTCGTATCCGAAGTCCAACAACTGAACCTGTAAAAAAACACAAACACACAAAAATAATCAGTAACACATAAAAAAAGCAAAATTATTATTCTTACCTTTCCTGGGTCCAGCGCTGGAGCCGCAATGTCAGCGAGCTGAGCCCTGTATCTAATCCTATCATGTGTGATACTGTCTGCTGAGCCACTGTATCTAAGGCTGGGTTCACACGACCTATTTTCAGACGTATACGAGGCGTTTTTTGCCTCGTTTTACGTCTGAAAATACGTCTCAAATACGTTGTCAAACATCTGCCCATTACTTTCTATGGGTATAACGCTGTATTGTTCCCACGACGCGTAATTTTACGCGTCGTACAGCAATTGCGACGCGTAAAATTACGCCTCGTAAAAAGAAGTGCAGGACACTTCTTTGGACGTTTTTGGAGCTGTTTTCTCATAGACTCCAATGAAAACAGCTCCAAAAACGGACGTAAAAAACGCCGCGAAAACGCAGCGAAAAATGCAGCGAAAAACCCGAGTTGCTCCAAAAACGTCTGAAAAGCAGGGGCTGTTTTCCCTTGAAAACAGCTCTGTATTTTCAGACGTTTTTGGTCACTAAGTGTGCACATACCCTAATCCTATCATGTGTGATACTGCCTTCTGAGCCACTGTATCTAATCCTATCATGTGTGATACTGCCTTCTGAGCCACTGTATCTAATCCTATCATGTGTGATACTGTCTGCTGAGCCACTGTATCTAATCCTATCATGTGTGATACTGTCTGCTGAGCCAATATATCTAATCCGATCATGTGTGATACTGTCTGCTTGGTCACTGCATCTAATCCTATCATGTGTGATACTGTCTGCTGAGCCACTGTATCTAATCCTATCATGTGTGATACTGCCTTCTGAGCCACTGTATCTAATCCTATCATGTGTGATACTGCCTTCTGAGCCACTGTATCTAATCCTATCATGTGTGATACTGTCTGCTGAGCCACTGTATCTAATCCTATCATGTGTGATACTGTCTGCTGAGTCATTGTATCTAATTCTATCATGTGTGATACTGTCTGCTTGGTCACTGCATCTAATCCTATCATGTGTGATACTGTCTGCTCTGCCACTGTATCTAATCCTATCATGTGTGATACTGTCTGCTCAGCCACTGTATCTAATCCTATCATGTGTGATACTGTCTGCTGAGCTGTATATCTAATCCTATTATGTGTGATACTGTCTGCTCAGACACTGTATCTAATCCTATCATGTGTGATATTGCCTGCTGAGCCACTGTATCTAGTCCTATCATATGTGATACAGTCTGCTGAGCCAATGTATCTAATCCTAGCCATAGTTTATAGGGTCGTAGTGCTATAGATATGCTATGCTGTCTACTATACACACTTTATTTTTGGGGCAGACACATATGTATTGGGGCTATTTCCCCTGACATTTTAAGCCCTGAGGGCATGTTCACACGGCAGCGTCCGTTACGGCTGAGATTACGGAGCTGTTTTCAAGAGAAAACAGCTCCGGAATTTCAGACGTAATGGCATGTGCAGGCGTTTTTCGCTGCGTCCATTACGGACGTAATTGGAGCTGTTTTTCCATGGAAAACGGCTCCATTTACGTCTGAAGAAGTGACAGGTACTTCTTTGACGCGGGCGTCTTTTTTACGCGCCGCCTTTTGATAGCGGCGCGGAAAAAGAATGACCGTCGGCATAGAACATCGTAAAACCCATTCAAATGAATGGGCAGATGTTTGCCAACGCTTTTGAGCCGCATTTTCGGACGTAATTCAATGCTAAAACGCCCGAATTACGTCCGTAAATAGGGTGTGTGAACCCAGCCTTAGTGACGCCCCGGCTGCTAGTGCTGCATTGTTGGGTCACTTAGGAGACCCAGCGATGCAGCTGAAAGCTGCGGACCGTCGGCCATGAGGAGTTTGCGGGGGTGGGGGCCCAATAAGAACTTTTGCATCGGGGGCCCATGAGCCTTTAGCTACGCCCCTGGTAATGGGACACTACAGCAGAGTTCAATTCCAATCCTGGATGAATGTGTTCAATTCTGTGTAAGACAGCCACCAAGTTACTTAAATAGCAGAGATGAAGATGTTCTCTTAGGTTAAAGCTGTTGTCTCCACTCAGGGGCCTCAACAAGGTGCACATGTCCCCCCTACCATCAATATATAAGATATAATTGTTACTCTAAAGCTGGCCATACGCATTACTTCAAAGTCATCCAAAATTTCCAATTCTGATGAGATTGGCCGTCAGTCTAACATTCCCGACTTTCTCCCGACAGCAGATATTGGGGGAAAGAACCATATTGTCACGATCTGTGGGTATGTGAACACACTGGGCCGTACCGCCGTAGCGGTATAGGAGCTGGCCAAACAGGGTACAAAGTCAATGTCTATAGTTCGGATAAAGGTACCTGTGGCAATACAGACAGTAGCGATGGTTTAGGCTCGGATGGAACTCTGTCAGCAGGCAGACAACAGGTAAGGTGAAACACAGCGGGTGTAGCAGGCGATACAACACGACTCCAACTCTGTACAGCACAGGAACACGGAAGCACGGGATACAAGATACAGGTAGCAGGAACGGGAACACTGGGAACTGGAGAACATGCAAGGGACCATTTGCAGAGACTGACACAGGTAGGCACAAACAACGCTCAGGCAATGATGGAAGGGGCAGGGCCCTTCTTATAGTCCAGGGTGATCTGGGAGCAATCAGCTCAATCTCACACATGTGTGTGCTCTGGCTCTTTAAGGCTGGACTGAGCTCACACGCGCACCGTAGTGGTCACTGTGGACACTGCGGAACAGGATGGCCGCATGTGCTGGCATCTCTGGAGAGAAGGACGTCGGCAGGATGAGAAGAGTTCGTAGTCAGCGACTGCGGACGTTACACATATGGCATGCTGACTGACTGATCAACATGTTAACATGCCTGATCCTTAAAGAGGCTCTGTCACCACATTATAAGTGCCCTATCTCCTACATCAGAAGATGGGCGCTATAATGTAGGTGACAATAATGCTTTTTATTTTAAAAAAACGATCTATTCTTACCACTTTATTAGCGATTTTAGATTTATGCTAATGAGTTGCTTAATGCCCAAGTGGGCGTATTTTTACTTGAGACCAAGCGGGCGTTGTACAGGGGAGTGTATGATGCTGACCAATCAGCGTCCTGCACTCCTCTCCATTCATTTACTCAGCGCATAGGGATCCTGCTAGATCCTTATGTGCTGTCTTATACTAACACATTAACAATACTGAAGTGTTTAGTCAGTGAATAGACATTCCACGGAATGTCTATTCACAATCTCTGCACTTCGTTACTCTGTCTGTGGTAGTTACAGCAGAGGAAGCATGATCTCGCGAGATCTCGCTGTAAATGACTGGTTACAACGAGATCACGCTTCCTCTGCTGTAACTACCACAGACAGAGTAACGAAGTGCAGAGGTTGTGAATAGACATCCCGTGGCATGTCTATTCACTGACTAAACACTTCAGTATCGTTAATGTGTAAGTATAGGACAGCACATAAGGATCTAGCAGGATCCCTATGCGCTGACTAAATGCATGGAGAGGAGTGCATGACGCTGATTGGTCACTGATTGGTCAGCGTCATACACTCCTCTGTACAACGCCCACTTGGTCTAAAGTAAAAATACTCCCACTTGGGCATTAAGCAACTCATTAGCATAAATCTAAAATCGCTAATAAAGTGGTAAAAATAGATTGTTTTTTTAAATAAAAAGCATTACTGTCACCTACATTATAGCGCCGATCTCCTTATGTAGGAGATAGGGCACTTATAATGTGGTGACAGAGCCTCTTTAAGGTGTTCATACACCATTGTACACTGTCAGCCAAAGGCTCGTTCGGCCAACAGCTATTTCTCCTGACCTCTCCATGCAGCAGCTTATCTCTCTTGAGAACAAAAGATTGGGCATGTTAAAATTCAACATGCCCGATACATTTTACCCCCTACATCTCCCGAACACAAACATCGGTCAAACATCTAATACACATTAGATAGTCGGGTGTTCCTGCCAAAATTGTATAAGTTTAAGGCCCTGTTCACATCATGTTTTTTGGCTCCGTTTGACTTATACCCTGGAAAAAGCTACCGACGTATATGCTAAACGAATACCTGTGACGGATGCCATACAGTGGTATCTGTCATCCAAGGCTAATATGGCATCTGTTTAACCCCTTAATGACCGCCGATACGTCTTTTTACGGCGGTCATTAGTGGGCTTTATTCTAGAGCGCCGCTATTCTACGTCGCTGCTGTAGAATAAAGTAAACAGAGCAGGGAGCCGTGAAATCTCCCTGCTCTCAGCTGCCAGAGGCAGCTGAGGGCTGGGGGCGTCCCTGCTCTGCCGGGTGAGATCGATATTAGTATCGATCTCACCCGTTTAACCCTTCAGATGCGGTGCGCAATAGCGAGCACCGCATCTGAGTGGTTTTGGAGAGAGGGAGGGAGCTCCCTCTCATCTCACTGACACCCGGCGATAAAATCGCCGAGTGTCTGTGTCTCTAATGGCAGCCGGGGGTCTAATAAAGACCCCGAGGTCTGCCTGGAGCGAATGCCTGCTAGATCATGCCGCAGGCATGACCTAGCAGATGCCTGTCCGTTTTAAACGGACAGGCAGTAATACACTGCAATACAAAAGTATTGCAGTGTATTATAATAGCGATCGGAGGATAGTGAAGTCCCCTAGTGGGACTAGTAAAAAAGTTAAAAAGTTAAATAAAGTTAATAAAAAAAAAATGAAAAACCCAGCTTTTCCCCTTACAAAATGCTTTACTATTAAAAAAAACTACAATAAAGCAAAAAAGTTACACATATTTGGTATCGCCGCGTCCGTAACGACCCCGACTATAAAGCTGTTACATTATTTAACCCGCACTGTGAACGCCGTAAAAAATAAAATAAAAAACAATTGAAAAATTGCTGTTTTCTGTTAATCCTGACTTAAAAAAAATGTGATAAAAAGTGATCAAAAAGTCGCATCTACTCTCAAATGGTACCAATAAAAACTGCAAGTCGTCCCGCAAAAAACAAGACCTTATACAGCTATGCCGACGCAAAAATAAAAAAGTTACAGCTCTTCGAATGTGACAATGTAAAAATGTAAAAAATGGCTTGGACATTAGGGCCCAGAATGCAAGCAGGTGGAAGGGGTTAATGTATACATCATAAAAAGTTCAAGAAAAGCTTGTGATGTATACGTTAAACTCATGTCTGTGACAGATTCCATACAGTTGCATCCATCCGCCATAGGCTTCCATGTTGAAAAAAAAAATACTGCATGGTATAAATTTTTTTCACTGGATTTCGTTTGAATGGAATAGCATAGACTACTACGCTATTCCATACCATTGTCTTTGCGGTATACTGGCGCGACAAAGGCCACTCTTTTTGCCTCTCTTGGGCTAATGTAACACTATAGACACGTTTAGCTTGTACGCCGGAAACTTTCCTAGTGTACATGCTAAATGTAAATCAGAAATGTGATGTAAACAGGGCCTTATGAGTATGGTCACTTTAAGTGGCAGTGTCGTATTCCCCTCTCTATCCCTCTCATAGGAGCCAAGCACACATCTTTATGAGGTATCTGAGCAAACAGCTATTCAATGTATATAGCCAGTTTTAGTTTTAAACAGGTATTCTGTACCAATTCATCAAGGTTTTTTTAAGATCTCTGCTTGCAGTCATTCAGTAGGTACTTCACTGTTTTTCCCAGGGGATAAAAATCTGATAACTGTACTGTAACGAGTCAAAGTTACATCGTTGATAAGGTTGAAAAAAGACACAGGTCCACAAAGTCCAACCTATATAGGTCATGGACCTGTGTGATCATCAAATGACCAGGGCAGATTTTCAGGAAGCAGAGATCTTGAGGAATTAGTACAGAAAGTAAATTGGACATTTGTATGACTTCTCTATACAATGAATAACCATTTTTTTTTATTAAAAAAAAAAAATGTAAAAAATTAATAGAAAATACCTGGCCTCAGAACAAGTCCAGACTTTTATTTTACAGCATTTGATGTACAGATTGCTATGGAGAAATGAATTAAAAACAATAAAAAAGTAACATAATGAGAAGCTGGAACCATGTCACTTTAGTAACAGCCGAGCACAATAGTTTATGCCACAACTACAAATGTTTTTGTTATTCTAAAATTTTTTCTAGCTTCTTTGTAATGTCAAAACATCAATTTCAAATATTAGAGTATATTCACACTCGGCAGATTTGTTGCAGAAATGTCTATGGCTTTATCTGAACGGGGCTTGTAAAAATCCATGCACATGCTGCAGAAACAACCCAATTCATATGTATAGAACAGATTTTCCGTTTTCTGCAACAAATCTGCCAAATGTGACTATACTGTATACTGTACCCTTAGGCCTCATGCACACAAACGTATTTTTTTCCTCCCGTAAATACTGGCGTAAATACGGGTCCTTGGTCACACGTATTCGACCCGTATTGCACCAGTATTTATGGACCCGTGCCCGTGAATACGGGTCCGGTGTCACCAGTATTCCACCCATATTTAAAATTCAAAATTGCACTGCACTAATCGGCAGCCCCTTCTCTCTATCAGTGCAGGATAGAGAGAAGGGACAGCCCTTTCCACAGTAAAAGTAAAAGAAATTCATACTTACCCTGCCGTTGTCTTGGTGACGCGTCCCTCTTTCAACATCCAGCCCGACCTCCCTGAAACGTCATCCCGGACTGGAGGAAGAAGCAGGGAGTTCTGGGTAAGTATGAACGTCTTTTTTTTTTTTTTTTTACAGGTTGATCTATATTGTGATCGGTAGTTTCTGTCCGGGGTACTGAAACAGTTGCTGCCGATCATTTAACTCTTTCAGCACCCTGGACAGTGACTATTCACTGACGTTGCCTAGCAACGCTCCCGTAATTACGGGTGCACACACGTAGTCACCCGTAATTACAGAAGTCCCATAGACTTCTATGGGCCTGCTCGTGCCGTAATTACGGCCTGAAATAGGACATTTTTACGTTCGTGTGCATGGGGCCTTACAGCTTCTATTCTACCCCACTGCAGAAATAATTAAATTAGAAAAACACAGAATTCAAAATAATGATTAATTGTCTGAACAAGTGTTACTGGTAAGAATCAATATGTAATTATGCTTCATTAACTGCACCTCGAGTGAAGTTTATCACGTGCTTGATACCAGCTCTGAGGCTGCATGAACCAATGCACTACTAAGGGCGGGTTCACACATGGCGGATTTTCACTTAAATTCCGCTGCGGACACTCCGCAGCGTTAATCCGCAGCGGAGCCGTTTCTCCATTGACTTTCACTTTAATTTAGCAGTGTTCGTTTACACGATGCGTACAATTCCGCTGCGGAGCATAGGCTGCGGAGCGGAATTTGGTGTCCGCAGCATGCAAGGGATGTTGCGGAGCAGTGGCGGACTGGTTGCGGACTCATGGCGGAATTTCTCCATTGACTTCAATGGAGATTCTAAGTTCCGCAATGAAGTCCGCAGCTGTCATGCACATGTTATGTGTGGTGCGGAGCGTATTGGTTTTTTAACATGACATTTCTTCATTCTGGCTGGACCTATGTATTTCTAGGTCTACAGCCAGACTGAGGAAGTCAATGGGGCTCCCGTAATGACGGGAGCGTTGCTAGGAGACGTCAGTAAATAGTCACTGTCCAGGGTGCTGAAAGAGTTAAGCGATCGGCAGTAACTGTTTCTGCACCCGGGACAGTGACTACCGATCTCAATATACATGTATCTGTAAAAAAACATATAAGTTCCTACTTACCGAGAACTCCCTGTTTCTGTCTCCAGTCCGGCCTCCCAGGATGACGTTTCAGTGTAAGTGACGGCTGCAGCCAATCACAGGCCAAGCACAGGCTGCAGCGGTCACATGGACTGGCGCGTCATCCAGGGAGGTCGGGCTGGATGCCGAAGGAGGGACGCGTCATAAAGACAACGGGCGGTAAGTATGAATTTCTTTTACTTTCACTAGGGAAAGTGCTGTCCCTTCTCTCTATCCTGCACTGATAGGGAGAAGGGAAGCACTTTTCCCGCAGTCCGCAGCAGCTAGTCCGCATCAATTTTCTGCACATTTTGTGCAGATCCGCAGCCGTAATCCGCAACCCGGATTAGGTGCGGCATTGATGCGGACAGTTGCGGAGGAATTCCGCCATGTGTGGTCATGCCCTAAGTGGAACGGTGACTTTTTTAAAAGAATCTCCAATTTCTCAGTCCAAAATTGGTCTGTGAAGTTGAAACGTGAGCTAGAAAGGATCAACCCATCATTCAAACAACCAAGATGCCCCCTATGTAGGATTTTTATGCGAAATAATGATTTTCATCTAGCAACATTAGACAAATGTATAATTCCTTTCCTTCATTTAATGGCTTATTATTACTATGAGGGATTATTTTGTGAATTTTCTTGCATTCAACCCCTGACTTGGTCAAAGAGTAGTTTAGCGTGTTCTTTGGTCTTCCCGGTGTTGTTCTTGCCAAGGAAATGACTCAACAACAGTTAGACCTTCCAGACACAGGTATTTATACTATAATCCCTTGACTGTATACTGATAATCTCCATCTGAGTGTGAGTCCTTAAACTACTTGGCTCTTCCAGTGATACATTTAGTGTATTATAGTAATGGGATCGAGAAAATGTGCATTTAATTATTTTGTGTTCATTAATAAATGTAGATCTTGTTGTAGATGTCTGTTGTCACTTTGGTATTAAAGGGAATGTCTCGTAATTTATTTAAGTTTCATTAATTAGTTGTAAGGCCCTGTTCACACTGAGTTTTTTTGACAAGTTTTTTGGTGCGGAAACCGCTCCGCAAAACTCGTCAAAAAACACCCGAAAATGCCTCCCATTGATTTCAATGAGAAAAACCGCCTCGCGGTAAAAAAAAGCGATGTGACCTATCTTGAGGTGGTTTCCGCCTCCAAAACCTCATTTCAATCATTGGGGGAGAGGAAAAAAAACGCCTCCATCAGAGACCATGGAGTAGCAGGGGAGCTGCATTTCTGTATGTAGTATATTGTGTTTCTATATTTACCTTACCTAAGCCTCAATCACTATAATAAAGCTGTCATCTGCTATTAATCCCTCACTCTCTAATGACAGTGAGATGACCCCGCTGACCCTGTGCCAGTCTAAAAAGCAAAGCTGAAAAGTGAGCTGCAAAACACAGGAAATGTGAGTCTATTGCGTGTGCACCAGTGGCTGATGTAAAAACTGGAATACTTTTATATCCATAATTGTATTGTCACATACAAATAAATGAAAACAACAACACAAAAAAGTAAATAAAATGTTTATAATAAAAAACAGATTTAACCCATTAACCCCTTCCCGACATTTGTCGTAAGTATACGTCATGGAAAGCAAGTGCTTCCCGCAAAATGTTGCATACTTACAACAAATAGATGGCACCGACTTAGAAGCTGAGTCGGTGCCATCATCTCCGGATGTCAGCTGTATCTTAAAGCTGACACCCTGCAGTAATGGTCGGGACTGAAGTTAGCATCGATCCCCGCCTTTAACCCCTTAAATGCAGCGGTCAAAAGCGATCGCTGCATTTAAGGTGTTTGCAGCTCATCGGCTCATCTGATCCATGCCATTAACCCCTTAGATGCAGTGATCGCTGCATCTTTGTTGTTGTCAGCAGATCGGAAGCTCTGCCTTACAATCGCAGGGGTGCCGACTGCTACTGTGGCAACAGGAGACCTAACAATGGCCTCCTGCTCTGCCATTACGGAAGCCGATTAGGCCCCACCTGGAGGCGAAGCCTAATCGGCTTGCTGTCAGTGAATGACTGACAGATCTAATACATTGCACTAGACAGGTAGTGTAATGTATTAGAAAAAAAAAACTGACAGTTGGACATTTAAGTCCCCTAGTGGGACTAAAGAAAAGTGTAACAGAAAGTGTAAAAAAAGTGAAAAAAACATTTGTAGAAAATATAATAAAAGTTTCAAGTAATAAAATAAAACATAATCGCTCTTTTTCCCTTATCAAGTCCTTTATTATTGAAAAAAATATATAGACCATACATATTTGGTATCACCGCGACCGTAACGGTCTAAACGATAAAAATATTATGTTATTTCCACACGGTGAACGTCGTAAAAAAAAACCCGTAAAAACCAATGCCAGAATTTCTGTTTTTTGGTCACTTTGCCCTACAAAAATTGAAATAAAAAGTGATCAAAAAGTCGCTTGTATCCAAAAATGATACCTATAAAATCTATAGCTCGTCTCACAAAAAACAAGCACTCATACAGCTCCGTCGACGAAAAAATTAAAAAATTATGGTTCTCACAAAAGTAATTTTATTGTGCCAAAAGTTGGAAAATATTAAAAAGTGCTATAAATTAGGTATCGCCGGGAATCGTACTGACCCGCAGAACAAAGTTAACATGTAATTTATAATGTATGGTGAACGCTTTATTAAAAAAAAACCACTATGCCAGAATTGCTTGCCTCCCAAAAAATAGGATAAAACGTGATCAAAAAGTCGCATGTACCCCAAAATAGTACCAATAATAACTACAGCTCGTCCCGCAAAAAAAAGCCCTCATACCACTACGTCTATGAAAAAATAACATTAGCTAAGGCTCCAATAAATATGAGGTTGTGCAGGCCCGAGGGGAACATTTCTTCTGTTTCAAGACGTGATTTATTGAGGCCCTAAAATTAGGTTACCAGGAGGGGTAGGGCCCAAACATATCTTCTGGAAGCGAGGGTGCCCATATTATACCAGGACAACACTTTCCCAGCAAATTTCCCAAAACTGCAAAGATGCGGAGTGTGGACCAAAAGGGGGATAAGAAGCTACACCATTTATCAGTGCGACACTGGTGTGTGCAGAAAGGATTGCTTCACAGCGTAACAAATATCAATGGATTATTTATTGTTTTTATTTACCCCATTATTATACCACCTGAATATGCCCCTGATGTACTCTACCCAGTTCACATATTCCCCCACATTCTAAACTAAAATACCAGTAAAACTCCAAACAAAGCTACTACCAAGCAAAATCCACTCTCCAAAAGCCAAATGGCACTCCCTCCCTTCTGAGCCTTACAGCGTGCCCAAAAAGCAGTTTATTTCCACATATATGGCATCGCCATACCCGGGAGAAACCTTTTAACAGTTTTTGGGGTGTGTGTCTCCAGTGGCACAAGCTGGACATGACATATTTGCCACTGAAATGGCATATCTGGGGAAAAATTTTCATTTTTACTTTGCACCATCCGCAGCGCATTTATTTATGGAAAAGACATGTGGGGTCAAAATGCTCACTACACACCTTAATAAATGCTTTGAGGGGTGTAGTTTCCAAAATGGGGTCACTTCTCAGGGGTTTCTTGTATTATTTTCCATTAGAGCCCTGCAATTGTGAACCAATACTTTGTAAGTAAGCAAAATTAGGCCTCAATTGCACGTGGTACACTTTCACTCCTGAGCCCTGTCGTATGTCCAGGAAAAAGATTAGTGCCCAATGTAGGGTGATTCTAAACCCGGGAAACACAGCATAATAATTAGAGAGCTATCTTGTTATGGTGGCACAAGCTGGGAGCCACATAATGACATACACTACCGTTCAAAAGTTTAGGGTCACTTAGAAATTTCCTTATTTTTTAAAGAAAAGCACAGTTTTTTTCAATGAAGATAACATTAAATTAATCAGAAATACACTCTATACATTGTTAATGTGCTAAATGACTATTCTAGCTGCAAATGTCTGGTTTTTAATGCAATATCTACATAGGTGTATAGAGGCCCATTTCCAGCAACCATCACTCCAGTGTTCTAATGGTACATTGTGTTTGCTAACTGTGTTAGAAGGCTAATGGATGATTAGAAAACACTTGAAAACCCTTGTGCAATTATATTAGCACCGCTGTAAACAGTTTTGCTGTTTAGAGGAGCTATAAAACTGACCTTCCTTTGAGTTAGTTGAGAATCTGGAGCATTACATTTGTGGGTTCGATTAAACTCTCCAAATGGCTAGAAAAAGAGAGCTTTCATGTGAAACTCGACAGTCTATTCTTGTTCTTAGAAATGAAGGCTATTCCATGCGAGAAATTGCCAAGAAACTGAAGATTTCCTACAACGGTGTGTACTACTCCCTTCAGAGGACAGCAGACACAGGCTCTAACCAGAGTAGAAAGAGAAGTGGGAGCCCCCGCTGCACAACTGAGCAACAAGACAAGTACATTAGAGTCTCTAGTTTGAGAAATAGACGCCTCACAGGTCCTCAACTGGCAGCTTGATTAAATAGTACCCGCAAAACGCCAGTGTCAACGTCTACAGTGAAGAGGCGACTCCGGGATGCTGACCTTCAGGGCAGAGTGGCAAAGAAAAAGCTATATCTGAGACTGGCTAATAAAAGGAAAAGATTTATATGGGCAAAAGCACACAGACATTGGACAGAGGAAGATTGAAAAAAAGTGTTATGGACAGACGAATCAAAGTTTGAGGTGTTTGGATCACACAGAAGAACATTTGTGAGACGCAGAACAACTGAAAAGATGCTGGAAGAGTGCCTGACGCCATCTGTCAAGCATGGTGGAGGTAATGTGATGGTCTGGGGTTGCTTTGGTGCTGGTAAAGTGGGAGATTTGTACAAGGTAAAAGGGATTTTGAATAAGGAAGGCTATCACTCCATTTTGCAACGCCATGCCATACCCTGTGGACAGCGCTTGATTGGAGCCAATATTTATCCTACAACAGGACAATGACCCAAAGCACACCTCCAAATTATGCAAGAACTATTTAGGGAAGAAGCAGGCAGCTGGTATTCTATCTGTAATGGAGTGGCCAGCGCAGTCACCAGATCTCAACCCCACAGAGCTGTTGTGGGAGCAGCTTGACCGTATGGTACGCAAGAAGTGCCCATCAAGCCAATCCAACTTGTGGGGGGGCCTTCTGGAAGCATGGGGTGAAATTTCTCCGGATTACCTCAGCAAATTAACAGCTAGAATGCCAAAGGTCTGCAATGCTGTAATTGCTGCAAATGGAGCATTCTTTGACGAAAGCAAAGTTTGAAGGAGAAAATTATTATTTGAAATAAAAATCATTATTTCTAACCTTGTCAATGTCTTGACTATATTTTCTAGTCATTTTGCAACTCATTTGATAAATATAAGTGTGAGTTTTCATGGAAAACACAAAATTGTCTGGGTGACACCAAACTTTTGAACGGTAGTGTATCTATTGAAAATATACCATTTTCACTCTTCAACATCGAGTGCACACTAATTTCTACAAAACACCTGCAGGGTTAATATGCTCACTACACCACCAGGTGAATACCTCAAGGGGTGTAGTTTCCAAAATGGGGTCACTTCTGGGGGGTTTCCAGTGTTTTGGTCGCACAGGGGCGTTGCAAATGCTACATAGCAACCAGAAGCCAATCCAGCAAAATCTGCACTCCAAAAGCCAAATGCCGCTCCTTTCCTTCTGATCCTTTCCGTGTGCCCAAACAGCAGTTTATGACCACATATGGGGTATTTCCGTACTCCAGAGAATTTGCTTTACAAATGTTGGGGTTCCTTTTTTCCTCTATTTGTTGAGAAAATGAAAAATGTTGAGCTAAAGCTACATCTTATTGAAGAAAAAGGATTGTTTTTATTTTCACTGCCCAATTCTAATAAATTTTATGAAACAGCTGTGGGGTCAAAATGCTCACTACACCTCTAGATGAATCCTCATGGGGTGTAGTTTTCAAAATGGGGCCACTTGTTGGGGGTTTCCACTGTTTTGTCACCTCAGGGGCTTTGCAAATGTGACATGGCCTCCGCAAACCATTCCTGCTAAATTTGAGCTCCAAAAGCCAAATGGCGCTCTTTCCCTTCTAAGCCCTGCCGTGTGGCCAAACAGCCATTTATGACCACATGTGGGGTATTGTTTTACTCGGGAGAAATTGTTTTACAAATGTGGCGGTGCTTTTTCTCCTTTAGTCCTTGTGGAAATGAGAAAAAATTAGCTAACCCTACATTTTCTTTGAAAGAATGTAGATTTTCATTTTCACAGCCTACTTCCAATAATTTCTGCAAAAAACCTGTAGAGTCAAAATGCTCACTTTAGCCCTAGATTATTTCTTTGAGGGGTGTAGTTTCACAAATGGGGTCAGTTTTGGGGGATTTCCACTGTTTTGGCACCGCAAGAGCCCTTCAAACCTGACATGGTGCCTAAAGTATATTCTAATAAAAAGGAGGCCCAAAATCCTCTAGGCTCTCCTTTGCTTCTGAGGCCGGTGCTTCAGTCCATAAGCACACTAGGGCCACATGTGGGATATTTGCTAAAACTGCAGAACATGTAAATAAATATTGAGTTGTGTTTCTGTGGTAAAACTTTGTGTTACAAAAAAAATGGATTAAAAATGAATTTCTGCAACAAAAAAAAAATTTCATTTGTACATTTTACATTGCTTTAGTTCTTGTGAAATGTTCAAAGGGTTAATAAACTTTCTAAATGCTGATTTGAATACTTTGAGAGGTGAAGTTTTTAAAATGGGGTGACTTATTGGGGGTTTCTAATATATAAGGCCCTAAAAGCCACATCTCAACTGAACTGGTCCCTGAAAAAATAGCCTTTTGAAATTTTCTTGAAAATGTGAGAAATTGCTGCTAAAGTTCTAAACCTTGTAACGTCCTAGAAAAATAAAAGGATGTTGTGGTATAACTGCCTATCTTACAAGCAAATACATCAGAAAAATGCAAATTTTTGCAATTTTTCACAAAGTTTTGGTGTTTTTCATAATTAAATACTAAATGTACCGAGCAAATTTTGCCAGTAACAAAGTCCAATGTGTCATGAGAAAACGATCTCAGAGTCGCTTGGATAGGTAAAAGCATTCCGAAGTTATTACCACATAAAGTGAAACATGTCAAATTTGAAAAATGAGGCTCTGTCAAGAAGGTCAAAAGTGGCCGAAGCGGGAAGGGGTTAAAGATCGCTGATACGCCTTTTCACGGCGGTCATTAAGGGGCTTTATTCTAGGCCGTTGACTTTTCACGGCGGCCTAATCAACGACCTGCACAGGTGTCACGTGCTGGCTGGAGCCGGGCCTCTGCTGTCTGATGACAGCTGGGCTCCTGCTCCAACGGTAGCGATCGAAGTTTACTTTGATTTCGGCCATTTAACCCCTCAAATGCCGCAGTAATTAGCGACCGCTACATTTGAGTTGTTTACAGAGGGAGGGAGCTCCCTCTATCACCCATCGGCGGCCCGCAAATGTAATTGCGGGCATCTAATGGGGTGCCATAGCAGCTGGGGGCCTAACAAAGTCCCCCAGATCTACCCTTTCTATATACCTAATAGATGCCTGTCAGTTTTACACTCGCAGTAATTCTTTGGTATACAGGCAGTAATTCTCTGGTATACAGGCAGTAATTCTCTGGTATACAGGCAGTAATTCTCTGGTATACGAAGTATACCAAAGCATTACATCACCGATCTAAAGATCGCATAGTGAAGTCCTCTAGTGGGACTAAAAAAATTATTAATGTGAAATACAAATTAATAAAAAGGCACACATTAATAAAAAAATATAACCATTTTTTTCCCCTAAAAAAATGTAAAAGTGTAAAAATAAAATAAAAACGACACATATATGGTATCCCCGCAATCGTAATGACCCAAAAAATAAAGTTAGCATATTATTTAAACCGCAAGGTGAACACCATAAAAAAACAAAACGCAAAAAACAACGGCAAAATGTATCTTTTTTTCCCATTCCACCCAAAAAAATAATACTAAAAGGTTAATCAATAAGTCCCATGTACCCCAAAATGGTAGCAATGAAGTCCCGCAAAAAACAAGACCTCATATGGCGACATTGACGGAAAAATATAAAAGTTATGGCTCTTGGAAAGCAGCGATGCAAAATAAAATTATTTTAGTTTAAAAGTGTTTTTATTCTGCAAAAGTAGTAAAACATAAAATAAATATACATATTTGGTATTGCCGTAATCGTACCGACCCATAGAATAAAGGTACCATTTATTTATGCCACACAGTAAACGGTGTAAATGTAAAACGCATAGAACAATGGCTAAATTGCTGTGGGTTTTTTATATCCCTCACAAAAAAGGTTAATAAAAGTTAATTAAAAAATTCTATATGCCGGAAAATAGTGCCATTGAAAAATACAACTCATCCGGCAAAAAACAAGCCTTCATACAGCCATGTCCACATGAAAATAAAAAAGTTATAGCTCTTTGAATCTGACAATGGAAAAACTAAAAAAATTGCTTGGTCATCAGGACCCAGAATGCATGCAGGGGGAAGTTGTTAAATAATAGTTTATTTACTAATGATACATTTCCTTTAAATAGAACTCTTTCTGTTGTTCAATGTAAAAATCTAGTCAAAAATCTATTTTTTTCTTTTTAACCTTTTTAAGTCAGTTATATAAGGTTTTGGAGTTGGACTTTAGAGAGACTTCATATGACCCTAAGGCCTCATGCACACGAGCCATGTGCACGGCCGTGATTTTCGGGTCGGACGGCTGCGATGTGTCACCCGCGGGCCGACCGCAAAACGCGAGCCGCGCACATGGCCGTGTGCAGTAATTTCTATGAGCCTACAGTCCAGGCTCCTGGGCAATGCACAGACCGTGGAAACCACGGTCATGTACATGGGCCCATAGAAATCCCATGGATTTTCGGGGGAATTGCGGCCGCAAAAGCACGTTCGTATGCATGGGGCCTTAGATAATGTATGTTTGGGTAGGCATTATGACCACACACCCAAACCCCCTGTAGTTCTACTGAATCAAACTTAAATCACCAGGGGTCCCCATGTTGCAACCATCAGGGTATGTGCACACGGCTTATTTTCGGCCGTAAAGCAGAACGCCTCCAAACATCTGCCAATTGATTTCAATGGGAAAAACATCATTCTGTTCCGACGGGGAGTTTTTTCGCCCGCGAAAAACAGCTCTAAAAACGGCCGTACAAAACGCAGCGAAAACGCAAGTTGATAAAAAAAAGTCAGAAAATCAGGAGCTGTTTTCCCTTGAAAACAGCTCCGTATTTTCAGACGTTTTTTGCTAAGCGAGTGCACATACCCTAAGTATTTTTTACGACTGTTTTTGGAGCTGTTTTTCTTTTTTTTATAAATTCTTTTATTTTCATTTTGTTGTTTTATATCACAAACGTTCAAAGTATACACAACATAATGCGAAAATGGCAGTGGAAAACATTCAACGGATCACAGGTCAGTTATCGGCCTCACATAAGTACATGGGGTCACCTGAGAGTACCATGTCGCTGAAAACAATTGTTTAGGGAATCTCCGATATGCACCCTGAACCCGCAGCCGTGCATGTTATTCCATAAGCGAGCATGAGAGCATTAAAAAGAGGGGAGAGAAGCATAGACAGTAAGAAGGAGAGGAAAAATAGTGAAGAAAGAAAAGAAAAAATGGGGGGGGGGGAAAGAGGGGAGCTGACCTGACATACCGCATCTAGGTGGGAATTCACGAGGCCATGATGGTCTTATATTCCTCGGTTGTTTGGAAACTAATCCATTCACGCCATGTTTTTAGGAAGGAGGCATGGACCCCCTTCATTGATGCCGTGAGGTCCTCCATTCTCATGATCTCCTGGATCTTGCCGAACCACATGCCCACCGTCGGAGGACAGGACTGTCTCCACAGTGCAGGAACACACGCCCTAGCTGCGTTCACCAGGTGTCGAACTACCGAGCGTCTATACGAGGACAGGGGGACCTCCCACAAATGAAGTAGGAAGAGGCCCGGAGATCGCGGGAGGGGAAAATCCGTAAATTTTGAGGAAATGCGCCACACCTCGGACCAGAACCTAGTCAGGAGTGGGCAGTCCCAGAAAATATGCATGATTGTACCCACATGGACCCCACATCTCTAGCATAATGGCGAGGCCGCCGGGATCATTGCATGCAATCTGGAAACCACCCTGTACCAACGGGACAAGATCTAGAACCCAGCCTCCTGAAATCTACTGGCCATGGAGGACTTATGCGTCATGGTGAACATGCGTTCTTGTTGTTCAGGGGTAAATGTTTCGCCCAAGTCCCTCTCCCAGCTAAGCAGGTACGGAGGTGGCGATAAATTGGAGGGTGAGATCAAGAGCGCATAAATTCTGGACAATGCATGTCGGATCGTGCCTGTACATAGAAGTTCAAACGAGGAGCAGTCTCGTAGTTGCGCTCCAGGATGGTCTAGTGACGCCAGGAAATGTCGCAATTGGGTAACCTGCCATGTCGAGAATGGGACCGGATCCGACAGAGATCGTATTTGATCGCTCGTCATCCACCTCCCCTCCTGCTGAAATTGTATAGCCTGTCCCTTACCCGCCCGCAACCATACTTGAAACGGGCCACTGTCTAGTCCCGGTGGAAAGGCGGGATTGCCTAAGATCGGAAATAGCGGGGAGGGGGACGGCGAAAACTCTGCCCGAGGAAACACCCGTGTTGCGACTGCAAGGGTGGGGCCTATTGTCGGGTGTGACCGCGCGACCCGGAGAACATGTCTGCCCAACCAAGGCAGTACCTGCAAGGGGATTGACATAAAGGCCTGTTCCATAGATACCCATTCTTTCATCCCGCCGTGCCGGAACCAGTCTAAGATTCGAGTCAAGTGAGAGGCGTGATGATAGGAGACAAAGTCCGGTAGACCAATGCCCCCTCCCCCTTTACACGAAAAAGCAAAGATCGGGCGATACGTGCTGGTTTCCCTGCCCATATGAATTTGTGCACCAGGGACAGCAGGGATTGAAAGAACGGGCGTGGTATATGGATTGGTAGGGCCTGTAGGAGATACAGAATCCGTGGTAAAATGTTCATTTTAAAAATCGCACAGCTACAAAACCAGGTGAAGGTGCCCGACGTCCAAGAGTCCAGGTCCGCCTTTATACGTTGAAGAAGCAAGGAAAAGTTCACCGCATAAAGGCGAGATTGATCACCGGGAAGTCAGACTCCCAGGTACTTAAGTGAGTCCCTTGCCCACTTGAAGGAAAAGGACTCCGATAGGTCAGTGACCAGAGTCTGTGGTAGCGAGATGTTAAGAGCCTCTGACTTCTGGTAGTTTATTTTGAAGTTGGATAATCTCGAGTATCTACTCAGCTCCGCCATCAGGTTGGGCAAGGAAATTCTAGGGGCTATGAGGAAGAACAGCAGATCATCCGCGTAGGCCGGCAACCTTATGGGATCTGCCTCCCAGGTCCAAGCCTGTAATGTCTGGGTTGGAGCGGATATGACACAACAAGGGCTCCAGGCATAGAATAAATATCAGTGGAGATAGGGGGCAGCCTTGTCGTGTACCGTTGGTAATTTTAAAGGAGGATGAAAGGTGCCATTGACCTTGACCTGAGCTGACGGGGAGGAGTAGAGACCAGAGATCCAGGACATCATATGAGTCCCTATTCCTATATGTCGTAAAGTGGCCAACATAAAGTCCCAACTGACCCTGTCGAAAGCCTTTTCCGCGTCCGTTGACAAAAAACAAGTGGGGAGTGACGTGACTGCCGCCTGGTGCATTAAATTAATTGCCCGTGTGGTGTTATCCCTCGCTTCCCGTAAGGGCATAAAACCCACTTTGTCAGTATGTATCACGGTTTGAAGGAGCGGAGACAACCGATATGCCAGAATCTTTGCAGAAAGTTTCAGATCTACATCCAATAGAGAAATAGGACGATAACTCTGGCATAGGGATGGGTGATTCCCTTTCTTGGGTATAACCGTGATGTGTGCCCTCAGTGTATCCCCGGGAATGGAGCCCCCCTCGGTGAGCGAATTAAAGGCCCATATGAAATGAGGTGTGAGCACACCTGAATAAGTCTTATACTACGGCAGAGACAGGCCATCCGGTCCCGGGCCTTCCCCATCGGCGAACTCCTCTGGAGAGATGGGGGCCTCTAAGGCCGCAAGATCGTCCAGTGGGATGGATTTCATCCCAGAGGATCGAAGATACTCCTCGATCCTCTCCAGCTGGCTACCACCGTCCTGTGAGGTGGGTGCCTTTGGGAGGTTATAAAGAGAGTGGTAATAGGCACGGAAGGTCTCTGAAATGTCATGTGGGAGTTGCAGACGTTTATTATGTGTGTCTAGGATGTGCGGAACGTATGTACGTGAGCGGGTTTTCCGGAGGGCCCGGGCCAAGGTCCTACTGGGTTTTTTACTGAATTCATAAAAATGTCTTCTACATTTAACTAGGGTGGCCTTCGCCTTGGCAAGATAGAGTGACCGCACCTGCTCCCTCAATTGCCCCAATTCTGCCCCTAATAACCGGTCCTGTGATACCTTATGGGACTGTTCCAGTCTATGTATGCGTGACAGTAGGTCTCTGAGATGGGCTGTCCGCTCCTTCTTGAGTTTGGCTCCCATTCGTATAAGGGAACCGCGCACCACACATTTATGCGCCTCCCATATACAGAACGGGTCCATCCCCGGTGTGGTGTTTTTATCAAAGTATTCCACCAGGTCTCGTACATCAGAGACCACTGTCGCATCCTGCAGGAGCGACTCGTGCAGTCGCCACTGCCAGGAGTGAGGATGGGCCATTGGACGAGCTAAGGTGAGGGTAATAAGGGCATGGTCGGATATCGTTATGTCATCTATTGAGGATGATGTGAGGCTGGGGAGATGTGCATGACGCAGGAAAAAGTAATCCAACCTGGAGTAGGAATTGTGTGGTGCCGAGTAGTACGTGTAGTCCTTGACTGAAGGATGCATAACCCGCCACGCGTCGGAACTGTTTTTCTATAGAGTCAATGAAAAACGGCTCCAAAAACGGCTCAAGAAGTGACATGCACTTCTTTTTTGCGGGCGTCTTTTTACGCGTAAAAAAAACGCCCCATCGGAACAGAACGCCGCATTTCCCATTGAAATCAATGGGCAGATGTTTGGAGGCGTTCTGCTTCCGATTTTTCTGATGTTTTTTGGCAGTTTACAGCCCGAAAAACGGCCGAAAATAAGCCGTGTGAACATACCCAAATACAAACCCCAAAATGCGGCTGTGTAAAGTGGCCTTAAGTGCATTGATTATACTCCTGCTTGACCTTGCACAGCTTTAGCCGCACATCATTGCAGTATGTTAAAGATGGATCTTGGAAAACCTTTTTTTTCTTCTTTAATAGTGCACACTGCAAACAAAAAAACATATAATTGAAAACCTGATGAAAGATTGCCAGAATAATTTTGGTCTGTGAAAGGAAACCAGACTTTTGGAATACGGGAAGGACAAATTTCATGTAGATAATATCTGGTATCAGCATGGAAACTTGGATCTAGTGCTAAGAAAGCAGTGACAGCTACTGCTACCATGATAGATGAACATTTACCTTTTCTTTTTTTTTTTTTTTTTTTTTTGCTTTAATTCAGATTCTTTGTTTAGTTTTCAATTTCATTTACAAGTTTTGGTTTGTTGGTATAATTATAAACTAATGATTTTTTGTAAAGTTAAATCTTAGAATTTAAATGAGAAATAATAAGAAAAGGTCACTTTTTTTTTATATGCGAGAAATTTTACCCTACAATGGACATTTGATTTTGTATGTTTATTTCGTATGTGTGCTGTTATAATGATTTCTAGTTCGGGCTTTCTGTGGGACCCTTGTGTTGAATGATGCCCTTTAAGTCATATTCCTGCACAATGCATAAAAAGACCTAGTGTGCCTCTGTGAAAATGACAGACATTTAATAATACGTGAATACAGAAGACTGTGTTTGATATGTAGCCCATAATAACTGGAACTTGTTGACAATGCTGTGACACTTGTCAATTACCAGCTGGCAGAAAATGCAGATGACATGCATAATTCATCAAAACTGTACCCTTTGTTGTCACGCTGTCTGATTTAGATTCACAGTGTAATCTAGCGGGGTTTTAAATATTTTTTTTTTTTTCAAATAAAGAAACATATTTTAATTAAACCACAGACTTTTCCCAATGTCAAGTTTAGATGTTCAATTTAATGCTATTGCTCAGCTAAAACTGGCTCCTTCATCTATATGCAGATTTATCAGGCCTGTTTTAAATGTATATAATAAGTAAAATATTTACTGCCCTCTAGATTGCAAGTTCTATGAGAAGGATTCTCCTTTGCATAGTAAAACTATACTTTAAAAAAATTAATCTAGGGGTTCAAAATAAGCAGCACTTATTAGGAAGGCTGGCGCATAAAGAAAAATTGGGGATCCTTAGAGAAGACCTGTCACCTCTCCCAACATCTCTGTTTTAGGAAAAACTAGTATTTCCCATTAAATAACAATTCTGTATTTTCTTTTCTTAGAACTCTGTGTTGTGCCGTTCCTTTGTTAATCCTCCTAGAAATGTATGAATAAATTGGCAACTGGGTGTTACTATTCCCCTTGTCAAAAGGGCGTCCCCCTACACAGTATGAAACAGGGGAGGGTGATTAAACAGTGTCAGACTGTGTAGGGACAAGCCCCCAACTGCATACACCCAGTTGTCAATTTACTCCTACATTTCTTGGAGGATTAACAAAGGAACAGCACATCCCAGAGTTCTTAGAAAAGATACACCAGAATTTTTATTTCATGTAGAATACAATTATTTACTAAAACAGACATGTCTGAACTGTTCATGGGTCCTCTTTAATTACAGAGGCATACATAGAAGACAGGGGTCCCTATAGCAAAGATTAAAATGTTCCCCCGATTATGATGCTAGTTTTTACCACCCAGGACAGAAGGGGATGGGACTATCCAGGGCTGCGCCCCCTCTCTCCAAGGTCTCCATAGCAGTTACATAGACAGCCTCTATGGTCTGTACACCCTTGCTTGAGTTTTTTTTTTTTAAGCTTGATGAGGGTTGATGGAGGGTTAAAGCCTCGTCATCCTGCAGCGCAGGGACATGGTACCGATGGTCGGGAGGAAGGGTTCGGGAGTGCGGCTCCCGCAGTGACGGAAGTGCTGGCCTTGTCATGACTATGACATTCGCAGTGTCAAGCGTCATGACCCAGTCACTTCCTTTACAGAGCGACGAAGGAAGTCTCTGTCGGCTCCGTAAGGAGGGGGAAGGCGTGCCGAAGTGACGGGGGTCGTCATGACGTCACCCTGGGGGAGGGGTGAGCGGTGTGGCGCGAACAGGCGGAGAGGAAGTAGGGACAGGACGCCATTGAAGAGGGAGAGAAAAGTTAGATGCAGGGATCGTTTGAGCCGTAGAACGGAAGGCTTTATGGCTGCAAAGCCTGAGGCTGCACATACAGCTACCCCCTGAAGCTGTGGATCTCGGTTAGTCAGTTAAGCACTGTCTTGGATGCATCTTCCCTCACTCGGTTTGGCTACCTAAGGCCGACGTCCCTGGGCTGCAGATAAGTGATACAAACTTGTGACTATGCTAACGTATGTGATGTGATTTCAAAGAATTATTGCAACTGTTAACAAAAATCTAAAGTTGGATAGTGTGTGAAGCAGCTTATGCCTTCATGTAAATTGAGATTACATTTGGCCCTTGTGTATTTCATACTTTTTAGTACTGGAGGTGGTACAGACACTTTATTGTTAGAGATGATAGAATCGATTCACCAGGTTCAATATTCACACCAAATCATGGTGATTCCAATTTTTGAGAATCAATAGGGAATTTTCTAAAAGCTCTTTCATCCAAGATCAGCCCTTGAATAAGTTTATCTGTCTGGCAGGGGTGGTGTTTGACTGCTGTGCAGGAAACTTGCCTTCTGTGCCAGGAATTATGGAAGTCCTTTAATGATATGGGTGGCAATTGAGACCTGCTCAGTGTAGCTATGACAAGGCTAGAAAAGACCTGAGATCATGCAGGAAATATTGTAATAGAACATAGAAATCGTTTTCATAACCCAGAAAAGAAGTAAGCCCTAAAAAAACAGTTTTGTCGTATTATATTACTTCTGGGAGTTCTCCTTTTAGTATAATAATAAATTAAATGCTTGATTTGACTGAATGTTTAATCTCGACTGATTTTACATTGCATCATGTTTTTATCTATCCATTTATAGCTGCTTTTAAAACTCTTTAAAAATTTTGCTGGTTACCCATGGAATCAGACAGCGGTTTGCTGTCAAACTTGACACCATAGCATTAACTGTATCACTGACACCTCAGCCAATAAAGACTGAGATCACGTCACAGTTGTGATCAAAGAGAAGTCTTCATCATTGTTAAAAGCAGGTGTAATGACGGGGTAGGGAGACAGACAGGTGAGCTCTAATCCACCCGCCATTCAGTCCCTGCCTACTTGCACGGCCCATCCTAGGCGACGGCGTACAACTGGGCGACGGTCCCTATGCTCAATACGTGCACGGCAGACAAACAGACAAGGGTACACCGAAGCTAAGGGAAATGGGGCAGTTGCCCATGGCAACACCGTGAGCAACAGGCGTAGTAAACGAGCCGAGTCAAACCAGGAGTTTACGAGGTACCAAACGCAGAGCAGGAGCGTAGTCAGTAAAGCCAGGGTCAAAATGGAGCAAGGTCAATAATAATAGCAGGAGCAGCAGAGCCAGGAAACAGGAAAGAACAACAGGCAGAGACAAGCAGGAAATGAAGGTATAAATAGACCGAGGGCGGGAGCTAGAACCGTCTGGCCAGGCTGTGATAGGTTCTCCCACTCCTGAGCCTACCAGCCTGAGTGTTAGCAGATCGAGTCACTCTATCAGACGTAGGAGCAGGTGCAGACTGATTAACCACAGGCGTCGACACAGAACCTGTGTCTGGCAGATCCTTTACAGTACCCCCCCTTTCATTAGGGGCCACTGGACCCTTTCTAGGTGGACCTGGCTTATTGGGGAACCGAAGATGGAACCTCCTGAGCAATACCCCAGCGTGAACATCCCGGGCGGGTACCCAAGTCCTCTCCTCAGGCCCGTATCCTCTCCAATGGACCAGGTACTGGAGGGAGCCTTGGACCATCCTGCTGTCCACAATCTTGGCCACCTCGAATTCTACCCCTTCAGGGGTGAGAACAGGGACCGGAGGTTTCCTCGAGGTAGCCAAGGACAGGGAGCAGCGTTTCAGGAGGGAGGCATGAAACAGGTCGTGTATTCGAAAAGATAGGGGTAACTCCAGTCGGAAGGAGACAGGGTTAATGACATCAATGACCTTGTACGGCCCTATATACCGGGGAGCAAATTTTTTGGACAGGACTTTAAGGCGCAAATTTTTTGAAGACAGCCACACCAGATCCCCGACCACAAACAAGGGGTTAGCAGAACATCTTCTATCTGCCTGAGTCTTTTGTATACTCTTGGACGCCTCTAGGTTCTTCTGAACCTGGGCCCAGACTGTGCACAGTTCCCGATGAACGACATCTACCTCGGGATTGTTGGAACCACCAGGTGAAACGGAGGAGAACCGTGGATTAAACCCAAAATTACAGAAAAAGGGGGAGACCCCTGACGAGTTACTGACCCGGTTATTAAGGGAAAATTCGGCGAGGGAAATGAAGGAGACCCAATCATATTGACAGTGAGAGATAAAACACCTTAAATATTGTTCTAGAGACTGATTAGTCCTCTCGGTTTGGCCATTAGTTTCAGGATGGAAGGCTGAGGAGAAGGACAGATCAATCTCCAACTTTTTACAGAAAGCTCTCCAAAACAATGAAACAAATTGTACCCCTCTGTCCGAAACAATATTGACTGGAACCCCATGGAGACGCAGGATGTGTTTGACAAACAAGGTAGCTAACGTCTTAGCATTGGGTAGTTTCTTGAGGGGCACAAAGTGGCACATCTTACTGAAGCGGTCTACTACAACCCACACCACCGACTTGCCTTGAGATGGAGGCAGATCGGTGATAAAATCCATGGAGATATGGGTCCAAGGTCTCGGGAATGGGCAAAGAACATAGTAAGCCCACTGGTCGGGACCTGGGAGTCTTGGACCTAGCACAAATTTCACAAGCGGCGACGTAGGCCTTAACGTCTTTAGGCAACCCAGGCCATCAATAGTTTATGGCAATGAGGTGCTTGGTACCCAGGATGCCTGGATGGCCAGAGTCATGATTTTCCCTGAGTACCCTTAGCCGGAATTGCAGGGGAACAAACAGCTTGTTCTCAGGAAGGTTCCCGGGAGCTGAACCTTGATCAGCCGCAATTTCGGAGACTAAGTCAGAATCAACAGAGGAAATGATTATACCTGGGGGCAAAACACAAGCAGGATCTTCCTCCGAAGGAGGGCTGGCCATGAAGCTACGCAACAGTGCATCAGCTTTAATATTTTTAGACCCAGCCCTATAGGTGACTAAAAAGTTGAATCTAGTAAAAAAATAACGCCCATCGAGCTTGTCTCGGGTTTAGCCTCCAGGCAGATTCTAGGAAAACCAGATTCTTGTGGTCGGTAAGGACTGTTACCTGGTGCCTAGCCCCCTCCAGGAAGTGGCGCCACTCTTGAAATGCCCATTTAATGCCTAAGAGTTCGCGGTTGCCAATGTCATAGTTACTCTCAGTGGGCGAGAACTTCCTGAAGAAGTAGGCACAGTGACGGAGATGGGTGAGGGACCTGGTACCCTGGGACAAGACAGCACCCACTCCCACCTCGGAGGCGTCAACCTCCACGATGAATGGCTCCATTTTAATAGGCTGAATCAGCACTGGGGCCGAGATAAAGCACTTCTTAAGGACCTCAAAAGCCTCAACCGCCTCTGGAGGCCAGTGGAGGAGATCAGCACCTTTGCGAGTAAGATCCGTAAGAGGCTTAGCGATGACCGAGAAGTTAGCAATAAATCTCCTGTAATAATTAGCAAACCCCAGGAAGCACTGTAACGCCTTCAGGGAGGCAGGTTGGACCCATTCAGCCACAGCCTGAACCTTGGCAGGGTCCATGCGGAATTCATGAGGAGTGAGGATTTGACCCAAAAATGGTATCTCCTGCACCCCAAACACACATTTTTCGGTTTTAGCAAAGAGTTTGTTTTTCCGAAGGGCCTGGAGCACCTTCCTGACATGCTCAATGTGGGAGGACCAGTCTTTGGAAAACACAAGTATGTCATCAAGGTACACTATAAGAAATACCCCCAGGTAGTCTCTTAAAATCTCATTTATGAAATTCTGGAAGACCGCGGGAGCATTACACAACCCAAAGGGCATGACGAGGTACTCGAAATGACCTTCGAGCGTGTTAAACGCAGTCTTCCACTCATCCCCTTCTCTGATGCGGATAAGGTTATAAGCCCCCCGTAGATCAAACTTAGAGATCAGGAATCAAAGGAAGGGGATACTAGTTCCTTACAGTGACCTTATTCAAGTTTCGGTAATCGATGCACGGCCTAAGACCACCATCCTTCTTCCCTACGAAGAAGAAGCCAGCACCTACCGGAGAAGTAGAGGGGCGAATGTAACCCTTGGCCAGGCATTCCTGGATATACTCTCTCATGGCTTCACGTTCGGGACAAGAGATGAAATATCCTACCCTTAGGGAGCTTAGCTCCTGGTACCAAATCGATTGCACAATCGTATTCTCTATGAGGAGGTAACACTTCGGAGGCCTTTTTAGAAAAAACATCAGCGATGTCCTGAATAAACTCAGGTAGAGTATTCACTTCCTCAGGGAGAGAAATAAATTAACAGAAAAACATGTCATGCATTCATTACCCCATTTGGTAAGATCCCCAGTATTCCAGTTAAACGTGGGATTATGCATCTGCAACCAGGGAAGGCCTAAAACCAAATCGGACGATAATCCCTGCATCACCAGTACAGAGCACTGCTCCAAATGCATGGAGCCAACAAGGAGTTCAAAAACAGGGGTATGCTGCATACAATTACTATTAGCAAGTGGAGTGGAGTCGATATCTACTACCGGGACAGGTTTAGGCAAATCAATCAATGGCATAGCTAGAGACATAGCAAATTCCACAGACATAATATTAGCAGAAGACCCTGAATCCACGAAGGCACTGCCGGTAACAGACCTACCCTCAAAAGAGACCTGAAAGGGAAACAAGATCTTATTAGGTTTCATATTTACGGGAAATACCTGTGCGCCCAAGTGACCTCCCCGATGCTCACTTAGGCGCAGAAGTTCTTCCGGCTGCTTATTCTTACGCCTAGGACAGTTGTTCACTTGATGTTTGTCATCTCCACAGTAGAAGCAGAAACCATTCTTCCTGCGGAGCTCTCTACGTTGTTGGGGAGACACGGAGGCCCTGAGTTGCATTGGTTCATCCGAGTTTTCCGTGGAAGAACGAAGCAACGGAACCTCGGGAGCCATCATGGGGGAGCCAGAGGAGAAAGCACAAAAACGTTCAAGTCGTCGTTTCCTGAGACGTCGGTCAAAACGTACCGCTAAAGCCATAACCTGATCTAGAGAGTCTGAAGAGGGATAGCTAACTAACAGGTCTTTCAGGGTTTCGACAGACCCAATCTAAACTGGCACCTAAAGGCAGGGTCATTCCACCGAGAAGCTACACACCACTTCCTAAAGTCAGAACAGTACTCCTCAACGGGTCTCTTACCCTGACGTAAGGTCACCTGCTGACTCTCGGCAAAGGCAGTCTTGTCAGTCTTGTCATATATGAGCCCGAGAGCAGAAAAAAAAAGATCAACAGAGGAAAGTTCAGGGGTGTCAGGAGCCAAGGAGAAGGCCCATTCTTGGGGCCCATCCTGGAGCCGGGACATAATTATACGGACTCGCTGGCTCTCAGAACCTGAGGAGTGGGGCCTTAGACGGAAATAGAGCCTACAACTCTCCCGAAAGGAGAAAAAAGACTTCCGGTCCCCTGAGAACCGGTCAGGCATCTTGAGGTGGGGTTCAAGAGGTGAGGTGGGATGCACTACCAGGGTAGCATCACGCTGGTTGCCCCTCTGAGCCAGGGCTTGGACCAGTAGGGAGAGGCCCTGCATTTGCTGAGCCATGGTCTCAAGAGGGTCCATAGTTGTGTCAGGGACCAGGGTAGAAAAGGTATATGGGCCTGTGATTATGTAATGACGGGGTAGGGAGACAGACAGGTGAGCCCTAATCTACCCGCCACTCAGTCCCTGCCTACTTGCACGGCCCATCCTAGGCGACGGCGTACAACTGGGCGACGGTCCCTACGCTCAATATGTGCATGACAGACAAACAGACAAGGGTACACAGAAGCTAAGGGAAATGGGGCAGTTGCCCACGGCAACACCGTGAGCAACAGGCGTAGTGAACGAGCCGAGTCAAACCAGGAGTGTATGAGGTACCAAACGCAGAGCAGGAGAGTAGTCAGTAAAGCCAGGGTCAAAATGAAACAAGGTCAATAATTATAGCAGGAGCAGCAGAGCCAGGAAACAGGAAAGAATCAAGGCAGAGTTAAGCGGGAAATGAAGGTATAAATAGACCGAGGGCGGGAGCTAGAACCGTCTGGCCAGGCTGTGATAGGTTCTCCCACTCCTGAGCCTACCAGCCTAAGTGGTAGTAGATCGAGTCACTCTATCAGACCTAGGAGCAGGTGCAGACTGATTAACCACGGGCGTCGACACAGAAGCTGTGTCTGGCAGATCCTTTACAGCAGGGTTTTCTTTTATTAAATTGGAAAAAAAATTCCCATCCTGTCAAAATATCACTGTGTTTTACAGACAATTGTAATGTATTATTGTAATTTCAGTCTGAATGAAAGAAGCCCATGCAGCAAGTCTGAAGAGTGGCTCAAGCTCAGAAAGGTCTTCTCCCCTATTTCGTGTTGGCTGTGTGAACCTGTTCAGGACTCAACCCCCTTTACAGTAGAATTAGCAAAAATGTGAAGGGGTAATGACCAAAGCGCAATGCCACTCTTCTCTTCAAGGGAAGTGGGTGGTGAGGGCAACAAACAGTGAGCCATAGGGCCCACTTTGCTTTATGTACACCACTGACAGGGTCAACTGTGTTGATGAATTAGAGTTTTTAGTAACTGACTTGACAAGGTATAAAGAAATGCTCAGACATTATATCAGCCTCCTACTAGTGTTTATTTTTTTCCAGTATGGCTGGTTAGCCTCTAAACCACAGCAATGCCATGCTTACATTTAGCATGGCAATTTATATGCTAGAAACTATACTTCACTGTGCCACATCGTCTCATATAGGTCATCTGGGGCATAATATTTTCATGAATAGAGGTGTTTGCATATTGAAGTAGAAATTACACCAGCTTCCCTGTTAAGTGTTTATATTAGATGTTGCCCTCAGGACTAAGCTTCCATGGTTATTTATTAGCAATTTAATATAGAGAGGCATATTTACTAAGGGATATATTTAAGATTAGATACTACTTTTAAAATAACAACATTTGAAGGGAAATTTAACAATGAAACAAAAGATCAGGAATTCCTGTCTTATTACAATGTAGCCCATCTGCAGGTGCCCAATGGATAATGAATAGAAATTGGAAAATGTCTATGAATGGCCCACTTGTTGTCTGTCAATATCAGTAGATCTCCGGCCACACCCAAAGCACGCAAATTGCTGACATTTTTATTCTTCTCCCTGCTGAGAAACCTTTGGCTAGTGTTACATGTCGATTTGGTCACCTCTAGTTCTTGCACTTCACGTGTACTTATAGTTTTACTGACTCATCTGCGACCACTCCAGATATCCCATGGTCCCATTCAAGTCCTGAGCTAAAACTTTTTTCCAGGCCATGATGTGTGATTTTACCGGCAGAGTGAGTATTTTTTTATACAAATTTCAGCACAGTTCTACACAGAAGTCATGGCCTGGCACAAAGTTCAGATGAGGCCTATAAAAGCATGGCAAATGACTGGTTATGGCAGTGAGCGGGTAACAAAGTATCTCTCACTGTTTCTCACAATGCAAACTATTTTCCATGGAAAAAAAAATCATTCTATGGTAAGAAACATGAACTTGTGTATTCAATTTTCCCAATGAGCGTTCCAATAATTGGAAAACCTGTTGTATTGAAAGATCTTTATATCCCACCTGTCCATCTATTACAAGGTTGTCCATTTATTTGAATATTGAAGTAAGAGAAAAAACGGGATAAACGGCGCTGCTTGTAAAGGTACGGTTTATTAGAAGGATGCTACGCGTTTCGGCGCCGGACCGGCGTCTTCATCAGGCATGTCGCAGGGTTAAAAACCACATGTATATATACCAAATACCATAGGGTAAATTACAAACTGATTGGACCAGTTCAGACCAGCCTCCTGGCCAAAAACCGCCAAAAACAGCAGGTCAAAGATCAGAAGTTGATACAAATAAAGAGAGAAAAAAAAAAAAAAAAAAAATTAATAATCCAATACGGGAGTATGGTTAAAAAGCAAGGTCAACAGTTATGCTTGACCTTGCTTTTTAACCATACTCCCGTATTGGATTAATGAGATAGAAGTCTTGACGATTAATATAACCTTGCTTTTAGATTTTGCTCCTCATAAGCGTTATGTTACTATTTTACAATAACCCTTCTATCTTCATTTATGCAGTTTTGTTGTAAGTATTATTATCATTGTGCTATGTAATTTTACCCTAACATTTTATGTGAATTTTATTAGCTGAGGCTTGTTCATACTATATATTTTTTTATATATATATATATTTCTTTACGCTCTATAATAATATTATTAATTATTATTTATAGTTCGTGCATGTCTAAATCAATATTGAATTTCTTCGGCTATTGTATCTGGTATTGCCGTCCTAATTGTCTATATGTCCCCGGGTTAGGTCCTTTATTATGTCCTTCTAAATCTTCTATTGTAATTCATTACTGTATTAATCAGGTAAATCCTGTTTTTATAATCCCAGCATATCGCCCGTATCTGCGGTCCATTATGCGTATCACTGTGCTTCACTTCCGGGATTTTTGTTGTCAGTGGTTTCCCTGACAACGTTCCACCATGCGTTCCATTGAGACCGCTTTACCTCTTCCGGATTGTATTGTGTATGTGTTTCCTGGCAACATACAACGGCCGCTGCCCTTTTCTTAAACTACCATCACGTATGTACTTCAGCAATGTTTGTTATTATAATTATATATATTTTTTATTTCTGTTATCGTAAACTAGCTGGTAGTTCACTCTGATTTGTGATCCATGTCTTTTATCTAATCATCCTAGTCATATAATGTTATTTCCTTGTTATATGTTTGCATATTGCATTTCCCTTTTTTATTAATTTTTTAATTTTTTTATTTATTTATTTATTATTATTATTTTTTTTTTTTTTTATATGAATTTTTTTTTTTTTTTCTTTTTTTTTTTTTTTTTTCTCTCTCTTTATTTGTATCAACTTCTGAACTTTGACCTTTTTTTTTTTTTTTTTTTCTCTCTTTATTTGTATCAACTTCTGATCTTTGACCTGCTGTTTTTGGCGGTTTTTGGCCAGGAGGCTGGTCTGAACTGGTCCAATCAGTTTGTAATTTACCCTATGGTATTTGGTATATATACATGTGGTTTTTAACCCTGCGACATGCCTGATGAAGACGCCGGTCCGGCGCCGAAACGCGTAGCATCCTTCTAATAAACCGTACCTTTACAAGCAGCGCCGTTTATCCCGTTTTTTCTCTTACTTCAATATTACTTTGGCATCTCCATGGGGATTGCGTCCGGGATTGGCAGCAGCTATTGATACAAATTACATGCCGGTAATTTGCCACTGAACAGGTGAGCATTTATGTACCGTTTTTTTTGCTCCTTATACTATTGATCACGCCACTTGGCGCCGTGTCTCCCTTTTTGCTTTTTTTCCTAGTACTACATTTATTTGAATGGCCGACATGTAATTCTACAATATCGGCCGGTGCTTTCCTGGTATTAGCAGCTGATGGTTGGGGATTACAGGAGCCAAGCCAACAGTAATCATCTAATCGCACAGCAGCTATATTTAGACAACTTCATTAAGAGTGTATGAGTCTAAAGGGTGTGTCTATCTCTGAATAAGTCTAAAGACTGGAGCTTCAGTGATCGCTTTGAGCAGTCACATTCAATGTTGCACAGAAGTGAATATTATAAAAGTGTGAAACCCCAATTGAATATTGACAAGCAGTCATTTTAACCAAGATGGATAGATGAAATTGAAGAGGCTCACCGTATGAGTTATATAAGGAAAATAACCTTCTCACAGAGCAGAATATATTGATAATATCATTCTAACATGATTTTGCATTTTCGTGACAGAATACTAACTACTTTGATCCGAGCCTCAGAAGGATGAATTGCGTGATTGCTAGGATATGTGTAGTTTAGGGACATGGTCAGTGCACCTCAGCTTACTGACATTCAGCAGAATGTGCTGCAACTGGAGAATCACACTCAATGAGATTTTTTGCTTTCCCAACAAAAGCTAATTTATGTTTCAACAACTTCTTTGTGTCGGCCCTCCTAAGGACATGGGCATTTCAAAAGGCAAACACAATATTCAATGGAGCATACAAAAATATTTTGATTTGTATAATTTTCCTGTCCATGGGTGTGAAAAGGTTTCTCAACTAGTAATAGAACTTCAAACATTCCAGGAAAGGCTGAAGTGATATTTTTTTAAGCCGACTGTTTCCATAATAAATCAGCACCATCTAGTATATTAATGTATTGTTCTTTTTATATATATATTAATTGGAAATTATCTGTCCTGTTATCATATCACAATAACGGAAACAACAGCAATGAAACAGGGCTCAAATTTTTGTTAAATATGACATTAAAAATATTTAAGAAAAATAAAAGAATTATTAGAATCATTTGAGAAAGTCTCACATTGAAGCGAAACCTTGCTGGGTGCATGATGTGTTGGGGAATAAAGTAACTGTATGCATATATATTACTATATTGTTTAATTTCCTGTCTGGTCACTGTATCTCTGGGTCTTTTTTCTGCTCTTTGGCCCCATCTGAGTGGTTTACTGTATATTTTTTATTATGTCGTGATGTACTTATGTATAAAATTTCAGTAAATATGTTTTTATATTTTTGGATAGACATTGTGTAGTGGATATTCGTACCCTCTTTTGGTGGGTCATCTCTGTATAATTGTCAGGTTTTGTTTTTACAAATATTATTTACAGAATAGTCAATGGAAAAGTATTTATTAATGAAGATTTAATGACTGAAATTTCATAGGCCAACAGATCTGTTGAATGCCAAATAAAATATTTATTTGCAAATGGATGCAATTTCTCCACAATTATAGGGAAGGTCTACATTTGCAGCCATATTTTAGATTGCTCCAGTGCATCTAAAAGTAAAAATGAAGCAACTTTGCAAATAGTCTTAACCCTTTCAAGACCGAGCTCATTTTGACCTTCATGACCAGCCCCATTTTCTCAAATCTGACGTGTCTCTTTATGTGGTAATAACTCCGGAATGCTTTTGCCTATCCAAGCGATTCTGAGATTGTTTTCTCGTGACATAGTGTACTTTATGTTAGTGGAAAAATTTGGTCAATAAATTCATTGCTTATTTGTGAAAAACACCAAAATTTTCTAGGACGTTACAACGTTTAGAACTTTAGCAGCAATTTCTCACATTTTCAAGGAAATTTCAAAAGGCCATTTTTACAGGGACCAGTTCAGTTCTGAAGTGGCTTTGAGGGCTTTATGTACTAGATAGACCCCATAAATCACCCCATATTAAAAACTGCACCCCTCAAAGTATTCAAAATAGCATTCAGAAAGTTTCTTAACCCATTAGGCGCTTCACAGGAATTAAAGCAAAGTAGAGGTGAAATTTACAAATTTTATTTTTTTTGCTGAAATTAATTTGTAATACATTTTTTTCTGTAACACAGAAGGTTTTACCCGAGAAATGCAACTCAATATTTATTGCCCAGATTCTGCAGTTTTTAGAAATATCCCACATGTGGCTCTAGTGTGATAATGGACTGAAATACCGGCCTCAGAAGCAAAGGTGCACCTAGTGGATTTTGGGGCTTCCTTTTTTTAGAATATATTTTAGGCACCATGTCAGGTTTGAAGAGGTCTTGTGGTGCCAAAACAGTGGAAATCCCCCAAAAGTGAGACGGTTTTGGAAACTGCACCCCTCAAGGAATTTATCTAGGGGTATAGTTAGCATCTTGACACCACAGGTATTTTGCTATATTTATTGGAGTTTGTCTGTGAAAGTGAAAATCTACTTTTTTTCTGAAAAAATATAAAAAAATATATATATTTGCAAGGAATAAAGATTAAAAAGCACCCCAGAACTTGTAAAGCTACTTCTCCCGATTACGCCAATACCCCATATGTGGTACTAAACTGCTGTTTGGACCCACGGCAGAGCTCAGAAGTGAAGGAGCGCCATTTGGATTTTGAAGCGCAGATTTTCTGGATTGGTTTTCAGTTCCATGTCGCGTTTGCAATGCCCTGGAGTAAGCAAAACCGTGGAATCCCCCCAAAACTGACCCCATTTTGAAGACTACACCCCTCAAGGAATTGTTCTAGAGGTATAGTTAGCATTTTGACCCCACAGTTTTTTTGCTGAATTTAGTGGAATTAGGCCGTGAAAATGAAAATCTAGTTTTTTCTGAAAAAACATAGAAATGTTTAATTTTTACAATGAATAAAGGAGAAAAATGACCCCAAAATTTGTAAAGCAATTTGTCCTGATTACAGCAATACGCCATATGTGGTAATAAACTGCTGTTTGGACTCAGGAGGGAAGGAACAATATTTGGCTTTTGGAGCTCAAATTTAGCTGGAATGGTTTTCGGGTGTCATGTCGCATATGCAAAGCCCCTGAGGTACCAAAACAGTGGAAACCTCCCAAAAGTCCCTTTAGGGGACTGGAACGAGTGATCATTAGGTTGCTGGTACAATACACTGCAATACTAATGTATTGCAGTATAATGTCATTTTACAGGCTCCTGTAACAGCGCGATCACTGTTCCTGTCCGTTAGTCCCGGGTGTCAGCTGTAATACACAGCGGACACCTGCAGAATATGGAGCGTGCACAGCGCATGAGCCCGCTCCATAAATAACCCCTCGCACCACGACATGCTATTAAGTCGTGGTGCGCCAAGGCGTTAATGCGCAGCGGATGGTGCAAAGTGAAAATTAAAATTTTACACTGATGTGCCATTTTAATGCACAATATATTGTGCCCAGTTTGTGCCACTAAAGACAAATACCTCATACAATGTTGAGCGGGTTCTCCCGGATATAAAATGTCATATATGTGGACGTAAGCTGGTGTTTGGGCACGCTGTGGGGCTCAGAAGGGAGGGAGCGCCATTTTGCTTTTGGAGTGCAGATTTTGCTTGGTAACTGTTCTGTTTGGGGTTTTGCTGGTATTTCAGTTTATGAAGTGGGGGTATATGTAATCTGTGCGGAGTACATCAGGGCATAATAAGAGGGTATAATAATGGTGTAAATAAATAATAATCCGCAGATATGTGGCCGGTGTCGCACTGATAAATGGCGCCCGATCTTATCCGCTTTTGGAACACTCTGCACATTTTGCATCGCCATATTCTGAGAGCCAGAACTTTTTTATTTTTTGTCCAACGGAGCTGTGTGAGGGCTTATTTGTTGCGGAACAATCTGTACTTTTCATTGGTACCATTTTAGGGTACATGTGATTTTTCTTTAATCACTTTTTATTAGATTTTTTTGGAAGCAAAGTGACAAAGAAACATAAATTCTGACAATGTTTTTTGTATTTTTTTTTTCATAGTATTCACCATGCGGTATAAATGCTATTTTACTTTATTCTACGGGTCGGTACGATTACGGCGATACCATATGTATATAGGTTTTTTATGTTTTGTGGCGATTGTGCAATAAAATCACTTTGATAAAATTATTTATTTTCTGTGTCACCATATTCTGAGAGCCATAACGTTTTTATTTTTCCGTCAAAAAAGCGGTGTAAGGGCTTGTTTTTTGCGGGACGGGTTGTAGTTTTTATTGGTACTATTTTGGGGTACATGCGACTTTTTGATCACTTTTTATTCTATATTTTGGGAGGGTTGATGACCAAAAAAAAGTGATTCTGACTGTTTTTTAATTAATTTTTTTTGCGGTGTTCACCGTGCGGGAAAAATAATATTATAGTTTTATAGTTTGGGTCGTTACGAACGCGGTGATACCAAATATGTGTACTTTTTTTAACATTTTCATTTTTTTCCTATAATAAAAGACTTATTATAGGAAAAAAAGCATTCTTTTTTTTTTGTAACTTTTATAACTGGCTTTTACACTTTTATAAAACTTTTTTATTACTTTATTTTTTACTTTTTACTTGTTTTACTTGAAGCCTGGCAGCACTGATCGCTGCTATAATACATTACACTACCTAGGTAGTGTAATGTATTATAAACTCATAGGCTGCTGTGCATGGCAGACCCGGGGGCCGTTATAACCGACTGCAGCACCAGCAATCGGTCCCCGGGAAAGTTTGTTGTAGCAACAAACTTTCCAGTTCGTTGCTACAACACACTTTCCCTGCGATCACATGACCGGGACCTGAACTAATCAGGTCCCGATCATATCTCCGGGACCAGAGGCAGGTGATAACAGCGCGATCCGGGTGTCAGCGCTACTCTGAGACACCCGGATCGCGCTTTTAACACCCACCGTGAATTCACGTCGGCACTGCACAGAGCCCAGCAAATGCCGACGTGAATATACAGTGGGCGGTCGGGAAGCGGTTAAAGAGGCTCTGTCACCAGATTTTCAAACCCCTATCTCGTATTGCAGCAGATCGGCGCTGTAATGTAGATTACAGTAACGTTGTTTTTTTTTTCAAAAACGAGCATTTTTGGCCAAGTTATGAGCATTTTTATATTTATGCAAATGAGCCTTTCTTAAAGGGAATGTGTTGCCAGAAAAACATGTTTTTCTAAAAAAAATTAAACATTTAGTGTGTGGGTGATTAAACATTGTTCAAATTTTTTTAATTTTTTTCGCGAGTCAGGAAATATTATAAATTATTTCTAATTTATAATACTACCCATTTTTGGTCACTAGATGGAGCTAGTTCCCAAAATTGCAGCATTGCAACATTGGGTTAAAAGCCCTCGCTCTAGTGAGCTCTCAGCATCCCCCCCTCCTTTATCCTGGCTAGTGCCGGGATAAACGAGGGGTTTGAACGGTGTAACCTCCTACACTGTGTGTCGCCATTTTTTGAGCTAACACACAGCGTAGTAGGTTTACATACAGTAGTAAACACACAAACACGAACATACATTGAAAGCTCTTACCTGCTCCTGCCGCCGCGGCTCCCTCCGGCCCGTCCGCTCCGTTTGCTGCCGCTGGTCCAAGTGCACAAATCCGGAAGCCGCGACCGGAAGTAGTAATATTACTGTCCGGCCGCGACTTCCGGTCCACAGGAAAATGGCGCCGGACGGCGCCAATTTCGAATTGGACTGTGTGGGTGCGGCGCATGCGCAGTTCCCACACAGACGCTGTACACGGAAGTCAATGGGACGGGAGCCGTTCACAGTCCCTATGGGACTGTGGCTGCCGTATTCCATGTCTGTATGTGTCGTTAATCGACACAGACAGAAATGGAACAAAAAATGGCAGCCCCCATAGGGAAGAAAAAGTGTAAAAATAAGAAAAAGTAAAACACAAACACACAAATGAATATAAACGTTTTTAATAAAGCACTAACATCTTTAACATATAAAAAAATAATTTGTGATGACACTGTTCCTTTAAGTACAACTTTTTTTGAAAAAAACAAAACGTTACAGTAATCTACATTGCAGCGCCGATCTGCTGCAATACGAGATAGGGGTTTGAAAATCTGGTGACAGAGCCTCTTTAAAGGAGTTGTATGGCTGCTTCTTCCAAAACCAGCACCCCAGCTGTTCACAGGTTGTGTGTGGTATTACAGCTCTGCCCCATTCACTTAAATGGGGCTGAGCTGCAATACCAGACACAACCTATGGATAGGTTTGATGCTGTTTATTGAAAAAAGCAGCCATGTGTTTCTTATCCTGTACAAGCCCTTTAATTAAAAATCTATTGCTTTGTGTACGCAGCTCCTATACAGACCTATATATCTTTATGGTAACAGACTACATACAAACTCATGTAGCCTCATCCATCTGTCCCCCTACTTCTTGCTAATTTACGAAAAATGTAAGTTTGGAAGAATTAGAGGACAGATGGGAGGCAGTAAAACTACAAAGAGTTTGTTTATGGTTTGTTACTATGAAAACATATTGGTCTGCAGAGGAGCTGTAGATACAAAACGATAGATTATTTTTAATTGAAACTATAGGCAAAGTTGCTTTATTTTTCATTGGTATAATAAAAAAATGTTTGCAAAGGTTGACATTCTTTTAAATATAGACACAAAAAAAAAAGATAAGGATGTCAGCCTATAAGTGAAGTCCATGTTTCTTTATTCACCAACACATCTTGCACTCGGCGACATTTTGGCTCAACACGAGCCCTTCCAAAGCTTGAGAAAGGCTCACATTGAGCCGAAACTTCACGGGGTACAAGATGTATTGGTAAATAAACATGGACTTTACTTATATGCTGACATCCTTACCTTCTTTTTGTGGCTATACTACTTGGACATGACCTGGCCCAGCTTGGACGGTCTATTGCAGTGTGGCGTATCATACCTTCAAAAAAATGCGACAAAGTGTTCTGTTCCTAACAATTCTTCTTTCCACATTCTTTTTAATATGTCTCTCCTCCATCTCAAAGTTGAATGTGGCTCACAAGTTGCAAAAAGTAAAGGTCCTCTTGTCCGTGTAAACATGGCAGCGATCAGCCGACAAACGAACAAATGGCTGACCAGATCTTTTATGCTGCCGTGAAAATGATCATTTGTCGGCAGCACTTCTTCCCCTGTAAACAGGAGATGTGCTGCCGACAATATGCAAACCATGGGGACAAATGATCGTATTAACGGTAGTCCCTCCCCAAATTGCCACGATCATTGCTCTATGTGAATGGAGCAAAAGAGCTCTGATCTACATGTCATTAGCGCTGATCGCTTGTTATCGGGCAGGGATCTGCCCATGTAAAAGGGACCTCTGTTGTAAATGAATCCAGTGTTAACTTTAGTATTTTATTGGTAGTGTAGGAAGAGACTAATAAAAGCTTCTATTAGACCACGTTAGTGCAATAAATTGAACTGGAATGTGCTTGATAAAATCAGAATTTACAACCACAGGCTATGAGCTTGAAAAGTAGTTAACAAAATTGAGGGGGATTGTGTTACAGACATGAAGATTTCATAATCCCTTCCGTCTGTTATTAGCTGAGAAAATATTGGCAGACTGTTTAATTAATAGCTCCGTTTCCACTTGCAATCTATTATCAATTGTGAGAGCTCCCTGTGCTATTCTGCCCATATGCTCCAACACATTATCCAACACCAGATCTAATCTGTACAGTAACTTGTCAGGTTAGTAGATAATTGGGCACAATCTCTATTACCTTTTGAAATTCACAATGACATGTGAACAAGAGATTGGCATCACTTGCCAGAGTGTCGTACAATAGGGTTTTTTAAGCCATTAATGATCGGATGTCTCTCTGCCTTTACATTATAAGTAAAAGGTATCAATAGATTTACTTAAGTAGATTTTATAATATTTGTATGTGATTCTTATGTTTGGTTGCAGCTGTCCCAATCTTACTACTAGCCATAGATATACAGTCAATAAAATTAGCACTTGCTTATAGTTATGGAGGTGGGGGGGGGGGGGATTTGAACAGCTGCCTGGCACATCCCATGTCAAAATTCTCAGTAAAAACAATAGAATCTGAATGACAAAATTCCAAACTGTTTGACTGCTTACGTCCAGAAACTGGACACTCCTGGGTGACTTACAGCACCGATAGACAGATTGCTGACAGATCCTGCCAAAATTTGTGAAATTTGCTAACAACAATCTAATGTCTATGGCCGGATTTAGCCTGTGGAGGGAGTAGCATAAGTTCCAATAAATCCATACAATGAATTGATCAATGGATGTTCACTATTTGGGGTTAGTATCTGAACGACTTGATACAGTGTTTACCTGTAAACCTGTTCTGATAGATACATATGGATTTGGTCAGGCACACAACGTTTTTGATGGATATCCTGCAAGAATAGTTTAATGAGACTAAAGGCCCTTTTACACAGCCCTCTTACACGGACTGACAAGGAGTTATTTTTGGTTACTACGATCGCTCGTCCTCATACATTTCTATTATGATGGCAGCACATCTCCCTGTTTACACAGGGAGATGTGCTGCCGACAACGATAATATTTCTTGCAGTATAAACAATACAATCAGCCGATGAACAAGCTGATTGTTGTCCTGTTTACAGGGAACGAGCATTCAGATAAACGCTCGTTTGTCCAATAATTAGCCCAGGTAAAAGGGCCTTTTAAGGTCCTTTTTAATTGGCGGTGTACAGGAGGAGATGTGCTGTTATCAGTGCTGATTTTTACTGCCTCATAAAAGATATGATGAGAGGACAAAAGATCGTTTGCTCGTTTGTTGGCTGATCGCTGGGCGTTTTTACAAGGGCCGATGATAGGAACGAGCGGTCCCTTCCCCCAATAATTGACCGTGTAAAAGGGTCTTAAATCTATTTTGTCTATTGTCAGTATTATTGAACAATATTGCTCTGGTCAAAAAGGGAATTGTACTTACAGGTATGTTATTACGTTAGTAAAGACAGAGCTGCGTGTGATAGCTACATAAATTCATTGAATAGATAGATAGATAGATAGATAGATAGATAGATAGATAGATAGATAGATAGATAGATAGATAGATAGATAGATAGATAGATAGATAGATAGATTCCGCTGCATCTATTGGGTCGCACCCCGCCGGGTGTCTGTCTACTGCCGGAGCCTCATCTTAGCCTGAATCCACGGCTACTGTCTACATTGCCTCAGGTACCCTTTCAGAACTATAGACATTGCATTATACCTGTTTGGCCAGCTGCTATCCCGCTACGCGGTACGGCCCAGTGGGTCCACACCCCACACCGTGACAATAGATAGATAGATAGATAGATAATATCTACAGTGGACTACGGGGAGCCCTAGCTACAGGGGACTCTACGGGGGTCCTATCTACAGGGGACTCTACAGGGGGCACTATTTACAGCCTGTAGCCTACAGGGGGCTCCATGTGGGCACTAACTACAGGTGGCTCTAGGGGGGCACTATCTACAGAGGACTCTATGAGGGGCACGATTTACAGAGGGCTCATGAGGGGCACTATCTACAGGGGCACTGTGTGGTGCATTACTTTACAGTGTTTGACACAATTTTATTCATGGGCACAGTGTATGGTACTATTATATTCAGGGGCACAGTGTTTTGGTACTATTATATTGAGGGGCACAGGTTGTAGCACTATTATATCCACGGGCAAAGTATATGATACTATTATATTCAATGGCATATAGTGTGGCATGTGAATTTTATCTTAGTTTATAGGTTTGGAAATGTTGGAAAAGTGAGCATCCGAATACATCTGGTTCTAGTGCTGTATTTAAATACTGAGCTTTGTTCTGGTGCTGTATATATGTACTGAGCTTGGTTCTGGTGCTGTATATATATGTACTGAGCTTGGTTCTGGCACTGTATTATATGTACTGAGATTTGTAGCTTGGTTCTGGCACGGTATCTGTGCATTAGCTGAGAGATTTGTCACTTACTGCGCACGCCGCACTGTCCTCCACCCTTCTCACAGTGCACAACCTAACTAAATGGGCTGAGCACTCTTAGGATATTGAATGTGGGCATATAGGTCTATACGTAATGGGTGAGTTTAATATAAAGTGTGGGTAGATAGGTATGTATGCTTATGTGATCAAATACAAAGTGTGGCCATCCAGTTAAACATTCTGGACAAGGAATTTCTTTATTTGGAGTCCACCTTAATATAGGGTGTATTTGGAATATTGTATTTTTTGATTATTCTAATAATTTTCTATGGCGCGAAATACTGCGACCCCCCGCCCCCCCCAGCATATGTCTTTATTGGCAAAACAGAGAACCTGTTTTTAAACATGATGGATAGATGGACTTACCCTCTGACGGCCGCGGCCATGGACGAGCGAGTTCTGGGTGGCATCTCCCTCCTGGGAGTCGCCGGCACTTACTTCCTGGTCCAGACACGGTCTCCCGCAGTGTGCGCGCCCGCGCATGCACGGCCTAAAAGGTGCCAGTATGCACACATTTGCAGAATAGCTGCAATTAGCCCAGAATGCTTCTGGACTATAAAAGGGGCTCTGCCCTCTCGATCTTTGCCTGAGCGTTGTTGTGTTACCTTAACTTTGTCCTTGCAATTGGTCTCCTAGTGTTTCCCGTTCCTGCTGACTGTACCCTGTATCCCGTGCTACCGTGCTTCTGTGCCTTCAAGAGTTGTCTTGTGCCTTACGCTGCATCTATTGGGTCGCACCCCGCCGGGTGTCTGTCTACTGCCGGAGCCTCGTCTTAGCCTGAATCCACGGCTACTGTCTACATTGCCTCAGGTACCCTTTCAGCACTATAGACAATGCATTATACCTGTTTGGCCAGCTGCTATCCCGCTACGCGGTACGGCCCAGTGTGTCCACACCCCACACCGTGACGATAGATAGATAGATAGATAGATAGATAGATAGATAGATAGATAGATAGATAGATAGATAGATAGATAGATAGATAGATAGATAGATAGATAGGAGACTATTTGAGATTATTTGTCGGAAGATGCAGGTCTATTCAGTTCATAACTTTATGCTGGCAGGTGAATAATAAGTATAAGCTTTTATGAAGTCCATGGACAAAGGCTTGCTCAGGGAATTGATACAGGATGAAAAAGAACTTAAAACTTGCTGCTATACAATGAGCTGAAAATTACATTCTTTTGCAAATAAAAAAAAGAAGCAGTACTTGTTCTTAGATGAGATTCTGGGACTTGCAGAACTTCTTGCAGAGCTGAACCTGTCCCTCATTCATGCAGTTTATTGTACAAGCTTCGTACCTCGATATACACTGTGACATTTATCAGGATAAAGAAGCGGAAACCAATAGTAGCATATTATTATCAGATACTGCACCTCTACAAAGATTAATAGATCCGTTCTTCTAAAATCCGGACCAAATCTTCCCTATCTACAGACTGAAGCCGTGACTTTGAGCAGACTGCTAGATGGATGCATTGAATCTAACTCTGAATAGCGAATAATTAACTGTTTATAGAAGTAAATCTCTTTATCACATTCATGGAAATAAATCTTCAGATTTGAGAAGCTCAGCTTGTTTGGAGGAGCAGCGTTTTTACACCACAGTCCTTAGTGACATTGAAATCTAAGTCTCCATGCAGCCCTGAACTTAGCCTGGACCTGCTTGTTTTCCTCTTTGTTTCATTATCTTGACCCTGAGGTAAAGCAGTTTCCTGAAGTATTGCTTGCAGGAACAAGTCTGTTATTATCCAGCAGCAGAACAAGAAATTCAGCAATATAGAGTCCTGTTATAATAAGTCTATTCAGGCAGCCAGGAAGCAAAAAGCAGTTTGGGTTCACAATAGAAGTCTAAGGCCTGCAGCAACCGCCATTGTAGAGTTCAGGATTAGCAGGACTTTTCTGCAGCTCCAGATAATGACATTTCTGAAGGTTCTAGTCTTCATTCCAGCATCTCTCCGGGTCTGAATGAGCTCCGGTTATATACCCACCAGTCATTGTGAAGGTTTTTTTCTTGCACATTTGGGTCACGGTCAGTTTGCTTAGATTGTTGTGTAAGAAATGGACAAGTCCTTCTCCAGGAAGTCATGATTCAATGTTAGAACATCGGCATGCAGTGCTTTTTACTTAGTGAATGAACTTTGTTGGCAATGTCTTTGTCACGTATACTTAATTGATTTAATTAAGTAGCACATGTAACAAACAGATGTATTCATCATATAGTCCGACATTGAAATAGAAGCAGACCAGCATGTCCGAGAATACATTCACTCAAATAACACTTTTTTACCACAGCCACAGAGTCCTGGCAAGGCTTTCCTTCACCCGGGGCAAAGATTAAATTTGCTGTCCTAGCCAATGTCAAATGCAGAGTGGCTTGTTTGTACCCCTAGCACCCAGGCTACATTCCCTGCTAGTCTCTTCCCCAGGTACGCCCCTGACCACAGCAGCCAAAAGTGTCATTGTACGGAATTGGATTCACAATGCTGTTGAAAGCTGGTGTTGTACATGTTGTATTCCTAATCCATTGTTGTTTTGTTGTCGATTTTCCAAATTTTCCTCCTATTTACATCAATTGTGGCATTAAAAAACTACAACCAGGACAAGTTGACAGTTGTTGACAGACACACCCCTAACTTATTTGCTGAGTTCATAGAATGCAATGTTCTGTATAGTGATATACTGTAGTAGAGATCCTAGATGAGAATACTGTACAGTTCCTGATATAAAGACTATACTTTCCAGAATACAAATAACCAACATGTGACGCAGGTCATTCTACTGCACAGAGCCGCTAAACTTCTTCTTAATACACACAGAAATCCAATGGCCTGTTGAAGGTCCATAAAAAGGAGCAAAAATATTCACACAATTTTATCCGATTGTATCTGTCAAATAAATAAAATAAGATCATAGTGAGCAGAGTACTACCTTTAATAAGTGTCCAGTATAATTACGCCATTGTTGGTGCAGGTCCTCAACATCTGCTTTTATTGAAAGGAATTGTCACACCTAACTAGCATGTGTTGCAAGAAAAAAATTGTGGATTTTAACCGGATGCCAGAAAAGCATACGGAGAAGATTGTGGTTTAGAACCTATATAGAACTTTATTTCTGGACTACTGTGAAAAGCCACAATTTTATTTTGCATCTCAAGCTTGGCATTATCAGTCAGATCCGGCATCCCTCTGAAGTGGAAATGTGCACAGCAACATCTACAATAGTGTTGTGCCTATATTTGTACAACATTTCAAGATGAGCTCCCCTCTTGTTAACCTATAGTTGACTCTCTATTCGGAACCTACTCCTTAGTTCGTTTTTTCCTGGAGGACCCAATTACATGGACGGCCGGTTGATTGAGTGAGTTATACTCTATTTCCCCTATTGGGGCGTTGCATGGGAGTTGAACACTTGCTGCCAGCTGCAGGACATCCTGTGATCCGTTTATCATTGGGGGCCTTTTAACAAAAACGCTAAGTCCAAACCTCACAACTCCTTCAAGTTGTCGTCTTTCATGGGTCTGAAATCAGGGATGTAGCTATATGGGGGAGCCAAGGTTGTAGATCCAATGGCCTCATAAAAAGACACTAGTATTATAAATGGTACATGGTAGGTAAGGGGCCTTGTTTCAGATTTTGCATTGGGGTGAAGTACCTTCAAGTTAACCCTGTGTCTGAAATTTTCACACACATGCCTTCAAATCTTTGGCCCAGTTCACACTGAGTTTTTTTGCTGCTGATTTTAATGCGGACACCGCATTGGAATAAGCGCCATAAAAATGGTCGAAATTGCCCCCCATTGATTTTAGTGGGAGGCAGAGGCGGTTTTTAGCGGCTTGCGGGGAAAAAAAGTGGCATGTCCTTTCTTGCGGTTCCTACCTCCCATTGAAATCAATAGGAAGCAGAAAAAACCTGCGGTGCTCGTTTCCGAATGGTTTTCGCTGGCCACGGGCAAAAAATGCAGCGAAAAAGGCTGCGAAAACGAGGCATAAAAGCACAGGCAGGTCAAAATTTTTTATGCCTGCAAAAAAACTCAGTGTGAACAGGGCCTAAGAGACAAACAGATCCAGAGTTGGGAGTTAAAGAGGCTCTGTCACCAGATTATAAGTGCCCTATCTCCTACATATTCTGATTGGCGATGTAATATAGATTACAGCAGTTTTTTTTTATTTTGAAAAATCATCATTTTTGAGCAATTTTAGATTTATGCTAATTAGTTTCTTAATAGACAACTGGGCGTGTTTTTACTTTGGTCAGCGTCATACACTTCTCTTTACAACGCCCAGTTGGTCAAATCCAAAAACACGCCCAGTTGTCTATTAAGAAACTAATTAGCATAAATCTAAAATTGGTCATAACTTGCTCAAAAATGATCGTTTTTCAAAATAAAAACCACTGCTGTTATCTACATTATAGCGCCGATCAGATTATGTAGGAGATAGGGCACTTATAATGTGGTGACGGAGCCTCTTTAAAGCTTTATATCAAAGCGTACTTTCGTATGCAGTAAAGTCCATCTACTGTGACAAATTCTCTTTAAATTTGATGTTTTCGCACACAATACAAAGCTGGTATTTTGAAAATTATACAAATAATAACCACTAAAACACATCTGCACCATTAGTTGATGAACAATATAGGAAAGCTTTCATGATGTGGGAGTGTAGGATCACAGCAATGAAAAGATTTGCATTTTTAGTGTTGCGACCCTTGACCATTTGTAATGGGTAACAGAGACAACTGGGGAAAGTAAGCAGTTAGATGTTACAAATATTGTCCGTAATTAGCAGCTTACAGATAGTTATCTTCTGCAGCAAACCAGAACCAATCAGGACAGGAGCGTGAGACAATGGGGGAAAGCTTTGTAATTCTTCACATTATTATTCACAGATATAAAATGTAAGGAAATTCTAGGTTGTTTTTTTCACTGGCAAATCTGCCTGTATTTAAGATGGAGCTGGCTGCTTTGTAGCATTACAGGACCATTCAAATAGAAATATTAGTGCGTGTGACAGCTGCGTCCATTTCTTAAAAGAAGTACAATATAAGAAAAAAAAAATCCTCATTGTCATCTTTCAGTACTGGAAATGCACATGCCTTCATACTGTATGTATTTGTATACGCAACTTGTACTTCTTTTGAGTTACCCAATATCTCATAGACTATTCTCATACATTGAAACTTCTGCTAGCTTCTCCTTAGCACTGAGCTCACATCTCCTTCCTCCAACTGCTGGTTCAGTGTCTTATACAGCAGGGCTGGTTTTAGGGGAAGTCATACTGGTAAATTGTCCAGGACCCCGTTTCCTAGGTGGCCCCCTTGTATTATTTCGCGGTTTATGGTGATATTATTTAGAAAAGTGCTGTAATATGTGTTTACTTTATGGCAGTGTTATATGGGCTCTTTAGGGGAGTATTATTTGGATACTATATATTATTTGGCTAATATATGATGGTATTATATTGACTGGAATTAAATGAAAAAAGAACATCTAAAAATGGCAATATACGGGGGCCATACTTTGCTTGTTGTTTAAGGCCCAATTTTGTATTAAACCTTCCAGGTAGTACAGAGCTTGATTTATTAATTCCAGGTGTGGTCTCAAAAGGAGTTTTCTGGGTACGGCCACGTGGAGCAGCCCTGACACGGTCGCAACGCAGCTAACAACCGCGCCGGCACCATGTTCGGTGCGGCTGTCAAACAGCCTGTTAGTGGCCGCATGTTAATGCAGGTAAACCGTCCCTTTATCTGCAAAATCGTGCGCCCATGAATTAATACACCCTTTATGGCCTCATGATTTTGCAAATTACAACAACTTACCTCCTATTCAATCTCTATGGCAGCGCCGGAAAAAGCCGAACACTGCACTCGGCTATCTCCGGTGCTCCCATAGAGAATGAATGGAGCGGCAGTACGCATGTAACCGGAATACCCCTTAACGAGGTATTTGACAGCCGTTCCCACATAGTTGTTGGCCGCGTTGCGACCATGTCAGGGCTGCTCCGTGTGACCATACCCTCTGACTAAAGACTTTTATAGCATATGAACTCATTTCAATTGATTGTAGCAGGTTGGCATGTTGATGATACCTGTCTTCCTTTTTTTCCCTTGTTGTCTCCTGATAACACCAGACAGGACCCATGGAGAAAACCTGTATGTACAGCGGTATAATAGGGCTCATAAGGATAAGTTCCTGCTGGGGCCATTTTTAGTCATCACCACCTTTTTTGTCTTTTCAGAGTAAATGCTAAGGATTATGGAGGGTTATCTAGGGCAAGGTATCAGCCCACCTACGAGACATCTCCGTGTACTGTACCTTTAAGTTACAGTATACACATAGACAGATGAGAGCGAATTTTAATTTTTATTTTGCTAGTCTGGCCTATCAGAATTATATGTGACCTCCTGGTGTTTGTTGATTGATACTTTCATCAACCTGCTGGGGTATTGACTAACAATGCCTATATTTAGGACCTTGCCTAAATTTTTATTTTTTGCTTCTTTTTTTTTGAGAAAAAAAGGACATGAATTTGTCTTGGGCCTAGGTCCTCAACCTGTTGTACGTGTTTTACAGGGGGTACACACCTTAGGGGGAATTTAGGAACACTGGCCTTTCATACGCCTGACTCAGTATAAAGAAATTTGGAGTAAAATGTGCCTATTTATTTAGGAGGGGCACGCCTCTTAATAAATTAGGCGTATCTCTGGCTCTCTATGCACCTGAAAGTTGAATGTATGCCAGCCACGAGCAACTATCATAATTTTTTTGGGCCGTGGCTAAGCTCCACCGATTTAAAAAAAAAGTGCCATAAGAGGCAGCACAAAAGTCACAATTTTACCGCAAATTGTGACCTTTGTGCCGTTTGCGACTTTTCTATGCCAGAACACTGGAGTATAAAAGTTTATAACGTCCCCCCATGTCTCTAGGGTTCATGCTGTGCTTTTAATAGGTGCAGCACAGTGTATAATTACAGCCTTGGGGGTACTTTGACGTAAATTTATTAGGGGGTAACTGACTAGGTACGTTGAGAAAAACTGGTCTAGGGGATAAAACAAAGCATCTATTGATATAATAATTGTATCCATTTAAACCATAACATTGAAGGAGTTTTCTAATTAATAAAGGAGTATTCCTATGATACGACTTTTTCTGTTACTATGCTGGGAAAAACCTTTTACATTTATTGAGATCAGTGGGGGCGTAAACACAATTGTGAGGTCCCAGGTAATTGTAGAAATAAATGGGATATACTAAAGGAGCCGAGTTATGGTATGTTAATGTCTTATTTCCATGCACATTATAGCTGTTAGATTCCTCAGACAGTGAGGTCACCTTCCCTACATACAATACCAGCAGTCATCGTACAGGTGGATTCTTGTCAGGCATTACTGGAGGACCGATGAATTATGATTTAGGCTGTGCTGGAGCCTTATCTAATTACAGCTGCATGTGATGTAACCAGAAAACGTGAAAAACTATGTGATGTCATAATGGAGATGAGGCATGACATATAGCTAATAACCTAATGATAAAACTGGGATGACCCGGATTCTCACACCTATGCTACAGAAGCGCTTTTTGTGAAATACATACTAATGTATGTATGCAACATCCCGGGGATGTTAGTGCGGCAGATGAACAGAGGTTCGCAGCAATCTTTGTGGAAACTTCATGAATCTATATAAAAATGAGTAGTGAAATAAAACTTTGCTTGTACATGTTTTAATAGTAACACTGCTGTACATGGCTTCCAAGATTCTGCTATGTATTTATTTGCCATTGATTATATAGTGCCAGTATATTCCATGGGGTTGCAATCACTTGCATCAGTCGCTGTCCCAATAGGACTAACAAGCTCAAGCCTTCTGTATCTCAAACACACATGCACTAGAGACAATTTTATAGGAAACCTAAAGACCTATGAGCAGGGCCGTCGTTAGCATTTTTGGGCCACTGGCCAAAGGTTAATGGTGGGGTCCCCCCTGCACTGTACAAAAAAACTAAAAATGTAAAGAGGTAAAGGTAAAAAAAGACATATATGAATGGTATAAAACGTTTACCATTCACTATGATCTGTTAAAGAATAAACCAGTAAATAAATAATCAAATGAACAGCGTGGGATGTCCCAAAATACTCAACCAGCCCCAGCAATACACCGTCCAGACTGATTTCCACTAGAACAGGTGGACCAATAGCGTGGGGTCAGCTTGTTTTAGAAAAAAACAGCCACCAGATTGCCCAGCAAGGCAGTCAAGGATTTGTTGGGTTGACCCTATGCTGTCGTTTGATATATTAATTTCATGTACACATGATGTGCTTAGATACAGGGCTCCAACAGACAGTTTCACACATGATAAGATTAGATATAGCAGCTCAGCAGACAGTATCACACATGATAGGATTAGATGCATGGCTCAGCACACAGTATCACACATGATAGGATTAGATAAGGGGTCTCAGCAGGCAGTATCAAACATAGTATGCTTAAATATAGGGCCTCCGCAGACAGCATCACAAATGATAGGCTTAGATACAGGGTGTCATGTCAGTGGCTGCGGTCCGTCAGGTTCACTCTCCCCCTGATGGACGCAGCCACTCACCTCGACCGGGTGCAGGACTCTATTGTTTTAATCAGCCCATGAGTGCCCTGGACTGTTAGGCTGGGTTCACACGACCTATTTTCAGACATAAAAAAGGCGTATTATGCCTCATTTTACGTCTGAAAATACGGCTCCAATACGTCGGCAAACATCTGCCCATTCATTTGAATGGGTTTGCCGACGTACTGTGCAGACGACCTGTCATTTACGCGTCGTTGTTTGACAGCTGTCAAACGACGACGCGTAAAATGACTGCCTCAGCAAAGAAGTGCAGGACACTTCTTTGCAATGTAATTTGAGCCGTTCTTCATTGAAGTCAATGAAGAGCAGCTCAAGATTTACAAGCGTAAAAGACGCCTCGCATGATGCGAGGAGGAAAATTTTATGTCTGAAACGACGCAGCTGTTTTCTCCTGAAAACAGTCTGTCTTTTCAGACGTAAAAGGTAGCTAGCGTGTGCACATACCCTAAGAGGGGGCCAGCCCCTTGCTTCGATGCCTGACCGTTGTTTGTCATATCCTAGTTAGTCTAAGCAAATGGTCTCCTAGTGTTTTCCAGTTCCAGTGTTCCCTGTTCCTGTATCCCGTATCCTGTATCCCGTGCTATCCTGTTCTAGTGCCATGCTGTGCTGTAGTCGTGCTGTGCTGTATCTATGCCTGTCCTGCTACTCCACGCCTGACGTCTACCCGTTGCCTAGTCCCTGCCGAGCTTGCCTTGCTACTGTCCGAGCTGGGACAGGTACCTTATACGAACTGTGAACTGTGACCTGCACCCAGTTGGCCAGCTGCCATACCGCCAAGGTGGTACTGCCCAGTGGGTCCACTAACCAAACGTGACACTGGGCCTTAGCAGGTAGTATCCATATGCTTTACTTCCCCGATCCTGAGTCAGGTCCTCTTCACCTCCGGGCACAGTACTGGGTCCTGATGCCATTCAGTGTCAGGACATTATGTGCGCTGCGCATACAACGTCCTGAATGGCGTCAGGACCAGCGCTGCAACCGGAGATCCAGGGATGTAGTGTGGGCGTCGGCAAGTGCGGGGCCCGGGATGCGTATGAGTATGTTTTTGGCATGTAAAAGAAAACCAGAGAAGGAGGAAACCTACACAAACACGGGGAGAACATACCACCTTCATGCAGAGACTGTCCGTGGTTGGATTATGAACCTTAGACTCCAGTGCTGTAAGTAATAGTACAAACCACTGAGTCACCCAGATAAACTTTATTGTATATATTAGCTATTTGTACTTGTCTTGGTACTAGTGTTAACATTTTTCCAGATATAGGACACAATAGAAGCATATTATCGATTCATTGAAAAGATCACATTGCAACTCAGAAGCCCTTCTACATTTGATCTTGCGGTCACACTGCAGAAGTACTGGCCCAAGTTTCATTCCACAGAGTAGGAATATTAACAGAAGTATATTTTGATAGAGATATAAGATGTTCTAGTCATGTGACATGGCCTAGCAATCGGTGCAGAGATCTCTAATTCCCAAAGAGTATGTGTAATGGTGGGGGGGGGTAGGGAAACGGACAAGTGAGCCCTAATCTACCCGCCACTCTGTCCCTGCCTACTTGCAACGACCCGCCCTAGACGACGGGGTACAACTGGGCGGCGGTCCCTGCGCTCAGTAAGTGCATGACAAACACGACAAACAAACAAGGGAACACAAGCAAGGGAAATGGGCAGTTGCTCGCGGAAACACCGTGAGCAACAGAGTAGTGAACGAGCCGAGTCAAGCCAGGAGAGTGCGAGGTACAAAGCGAAAAGCAGAAGAGTAGTCGGTAAGCCAGGGTCTGTATGGAGCAGGATCAAAAAGTAGCAGGAGCTGTAGCTGGGCCAGGAAACCTCAAGGAAAGAATTCACAAGCACAGATGGACAGGAAGAGCAGGCTTAAATAGACCGAGGGCGGGAGCTAGCTGAGTCTGGCCAGGTTGCGATAGGCTCTCCCACTCCTAAGCCTGCCAGCCTGAGTGGAGGAAGCTGGTGTCTGTCTCAGGGATGTACACTCAGGTGTTGACTGATTAATTCTGGGAGTTAACCCTGAAGCAGTGCCTGGCAGATCCTTTACAGTACCCCCCCTTTTATGAGGGGCCACCGGACCCTTTCTAAGTGGACCTGGCTTACTGGGGAAACGCAGGTGGAACCTCCTGACCAATACCCCAGCGTGAACATCCCGGGCGGGTACCCAAGTCCTCTCCTCGGGCCCATATCCTCTCCAATGGACCAGGTACTGGAGGGAGCCTTGGACCATCTTGCTGTCCACGATCCTGGCCACCTCAAATTCCACCCCCTCAGGGGTGAGGACGGGAACAGGAGGTTTCCTCGAGGGGGCCAAGGACGGGGAGCAGCGTTTCAGGAGGGAGGCATGAAACACGTTGTGTATACGAAAAGACGGGGGTAACTCCAGCCGGAAAGAGACAGGACTGAGGACCTCAATGACCTTATACGGCCCAATAAACCGGGGAGCAAACTTTTTGGACGGAACCTTGAGACGCAAGTTCCTGGATGACAACCACACCAGATCCCCGACCACAAACAGGGGGTTAGCAGAACGTCTTCTATCGGCCTGAGCCTTCTGTATGCTCTGGGACGCCTCTAGGTTCTTCTGAACCTGGGCCCAGACTGTGCACAGATCCCGATGAACGACCTCCACCTCGGGATTGTTGGAACAACCAGGTGAAACGGAGGAGAACCGTGGATTAAACCCAAAATTACAGAAAAAGGGAGAGACCCCTGACGAGTTACTGACCCGGTTATTAAGGGAAAATTCGGCGAGGGGAATGAAAGAAACCCAATCAAATTGACAGTCAGAGACAAAACATCTTAAGTATTGTTCTAGAGACTGATTAGTCCTCTCCGTTTGGCCATTGGTTTCAGGATGGAAGGCAGAGGAGAAGGACAGATCAATCCCCAACTTATTACAGAAGGCTCTCCAAAACAATGAAACAAATTGTACCCCTCTGTCAGAAACAATATTGACGGGGACCCCATGGAGACGCAGGATGTGTTTGATAAACAAGGTAGCCAACGTCTTGGCGTTGGGTAGTTTCTTGAGGGGCACAAAGTGGCACATTTTACTGAAGCGGTCTACCACCACCCACACCACCGACTTGCCTTGGGATGGAGGCAAATCGGTGATAAAATCCATGGAGATATGTGTCCAAGGTCTCTGGGGAATGGGCAACGAACGCAGTAAGCCCGCTGGTCGGGACCTGGGAGTCTTGGACCTGGCACAAACCTCACAGGCGGCGACGTAGGCCTTAACGTCTTTAGGCAAACCAGGCCACCAATAATTTCTGGTAATGAGGTGTTTGGTACCCAGGATGCCTGGATGGCCAGATAGTGCGGAGTCGTGATTTTCCCTAAGTACCCTTAGCCGGAATTGCAGGGGAACAAACAGCTTGTTCTCAGGAAGGTTCCCAGGAGCTGAACCTTGATCAGCAGCAATTTCAGAGACTAAATCGGACTCGATAGAGGAAATGACTATACCTGGAGGCAAAATACAAACAGGATCTTCCTCCGAAGGAGGGCTGGCCATGAAGCTACGCGACAGTGCATCCGCCTTAATATTTTTAGACCCGGCCCTATAGGTAACCAAAAAATTGAATCTGGTAAAAAACAACGCCCATCGAGCTTGTCTCGGGTTTAGCCTCCGGGCAGATTCTAGGAAAACCAGATTCTTGTGGTCGGTAAGGACCGTTACCTGGTGCCTAGCCCCCTCCAGGAAGTGGCGCCACTCTTCAAATGCCCATTTAATGGCTAAAAGTTCGCGGTTGCCAATATCATAGTTACACTCCGTGGGCGAAAACTTCCTAGAAAAGTAAGCACAGGGGCGGAGATGGGTGAGGGAGCTGGTACCCTGGGACAAGACGGCCCCCACTCCCACCTCGGACGCGTCAACCTCCACAATAAATGGCTCCCTTTGGTTGGGCTGAACCAGCACGGGGGCCGAGATAAAGCACTTCTTGAGGGTCTCAAAAGCCTGGACGGCCTCAGGGGGCCAATGGAGGACATCAGCACCCTTGCGAGTGAGGTCCGTAAGAGGCTTAGCGACGACCGAGAAGTTAGCAATAAATCTCCTGTAATAGTTAGCGAACCCCAAAAAACACTGTAGCGCTTTCAGGGAGGCAGGTTGGACCCATTCAGCCACAGCCTGAACCTTGGCAGGGTCCATGCGGAATTCATGAGGAGTGAGGATTTGACCTAAAAATGGTATCTCCTGTACCCCAAATACACATTTTTCGATTTTGGCAAACAGTTTGTTTTCTCGAAGGACCTGGAGCACTTTCCTGACATGCTCTATGTGGGAGGACCAGTCCCTGGAAAACACCAATATGTCATCAAGGTACACTATAAGAAATATCCCCAGGTAATTTCTCAAAATCTCATTTATGAAGTTCTGGAAGACCGCAGGGGCATTGCACAACCCAAAGGGCATGACGAGGTATTCGAAATGGCCTTCGGGCGTGTTAAACGCAGTCTTCCACTCATCCCCCTCTTTGATGCGAATAAGGTTATACGCCCCCCGTAGATCCAATTTAGAGAACCATTGGGCCCCCTGAACCTGATTAAAGAGATCAGGAATCAAAGGAAGGGGATACTGGTTCCTTACCGTGACCTTATTCAGGCCACGGTAGTCAATGCATGGCCTAAGACCCCCATCCTTCTTCCCTACGAAGAAGAAGCCAGCACCTACCGGAGAAGAAGAGGGACGAATGTAACCCTTGGCCAGGGATTCCTGGATATACTCCCTCATGGCTTCACGTTCGGGACAGGAAAGGTTAAATATTCTACCCTTAGGAAGCTTAGCTCCTGGTACCAATTCGATAGCGCAATCGTATTCTCTATGAGGCGGTAATACTTCGGAGGCCTCTTTAGAGAAAACATCAGCGAAGTCCTGAACAAACTCGGGTAGCGTATTCACCTCCTTAGGGGGAGAAATAGAATTAACAGAAAAACATGACGTACAACATTCATTACCCCATTTGGTTAGCTCCCCAGTATTCCAGTCAAACGTGGGATTATGCAACTGCAACCAGGGAAGACCTAGAACCAAATCGTACGATAATCCCTGCATCAATAGTACAGAGCACTGCTCCAAATGCATGGAGCCAACAAGGAGTTCAAAAACAGGGGTATGCTGTGTAAAATAACCATTAGCAAGAGGAGTGGAGTCGATACCCACTACCGGAACAGGTTTAGGCAAATCAATCAGAGGCATAGCAAGAGACATAGCAAATTCCACAGACATGATATTAGTAGATGACCCTGAATCCACGAAGGCACTGCCGGTAGCAGACCTACCACCAAACGAGACCTGAAAGGGAAGCAATATCTTAGTACGTTTCATATTTACGGGAAATACCTGTGCGCCCAAGTGACCTCCCCGATGATCACTTAGACGCGGGAGCTCTCTGGCAGCATTCTTACGCTTGGGACAGTTGTTTACTTGATGCTTGACATCCCCACAGTAGAAGCAGAGACCATTCTTCCTGCGGAATTCTCTACGTTGTTGAGGGGACACGGAGGCCCCGAGTTGCATAGGTATTTCTGAGTCTTTAGGGGACAAACGAAGCAACGGGACTTCGGGAGGCATCATGGGGGAGTCGGAGGAAAAAACACATAAACGTTCACGTTGTCGTTCCCTGAGACGTCGGTCAAGTCGTACCACTAAAGCCATAACCTGGTCTAGGGAGTCAGAAGAGGGATAGCTAACTAGCAGGTCTTTCAGGGCGTTCGACAGACCCAACCTAAACTGGCACCTTAAGGCAGGGTCATTCCACCGAGAAGCTACGCACCACTTCCGAAAGTCAGAGCAATACTCCTCAACAGGTCTCTTACCCTGACGTAAGGTCACCAGCTGACTCTCGGCAAAGGCAGTTCTGTCAGTCTCGTCATAAATAAGTCCGAGGGCAGAAAAGAAACAATCAACGGAGGAAAGTTCAGGGGCGCCAGGAGCCAAGGAGAAGGCCCACTCTTGGGGCCCTTCCTGGAGCCGGGACATAATTATACCCACCCGCTGGCTCTCAGAACCTGAGGAGTGAGGCTTTAAGCGAAAGTAAAGCTTACAACTCTCCCGAAAGGAGAGAAAAGCCCTCCGGTCACCTGAGAACCGGTCGGGCAACTTGAGGTGGGGTTCAAGGGGTGCGGTGAGGGGAACTACCAAGGTAGCATCAGGCTGGTTGACCCTCTGAGCCAGGGCCTGGACCTGTAGGGAGAGACCCTGCATTTGCTGAGCCAGGGTTTCACGGGGTTCCATAATGGTGTCAGGGACCAGGGTAGACTAGGTATAGGGCTTGTGAATTTGTAATGGTGGGGGGGGGTAGGGAAACGGACAAGTGAGCCCTAATCTACCCGCCACTCTGTCCCTGCCTACTTGCAACGACCCGCCCTAGACGACGGGGTACAACTGGGCGGCGGTCCCTGCGCTCAGTAAGTGCATGACAAACACGACAAACAAACAAGGGAACACAAGCAAGGGAAATGGGCAGTTGCTCGCGGAAACACCGTGAGCAACAGAGTAGTGAACGAGCCGAGTCAAGCCAGGAGAGTGCGAGGTACAAAGCGAAAAGCAGAAGAGTAGTCGGTAAGCCAGGGTCTGTATGGAGCAGGATCAAAAAGTAGCAGGAGCTGTAGCTGGGCCAGGAAACCTCAAGGAAAGAATTCACAAGCACAGATGGACAGGAAGAGCAGGCTTAAATAGACCGAGGGCGGGAGCTAGCTGAGTCTGGCCAGGTTGCGATAGGCTCTCCCACTCCTAAGCCTGCCAGCCTGAGTGGAGGAAGCTGGTGTCTGTCTCAGGGATGTACACTCAGGTGTTGACTGATTAATTCTGGGAGTTAACCCTGAAGCAGTGCCTGGCAGATCCTTTACAGTATGTTTTGGGTTTAGAGGTTAGAGATAATTGGATTGGAATTTACCAGGGGGGATTACTTATGCTCTTGTGAGTATATGTCACATACACATGTCCCTGGTGAACATGGAGGACGAGAGCTGAAGAGGTTAATCACAGCAGGGGCAACCAGGCGATATGTCACTTCCCCGCAGGGCATAAACATAAGCACAACCTCATCATACACACCCCAAACCTCGGCCTGTAACCAGGATTATGCTCTCAGGCTAACTACTCAAGCATGTTTTTTTCTGCTTCATGTCAAACTACTTCATTAAAAGAAAAATAATTATGAAAGCGCAAACCTTCTTTTTGCCATAAAGATCAGTAGTTAATCACACACACGGCTTGCATAAAGCTTTTCAGTAGGGCGCTATGAATTTGTATTCACTTTAAATTAGGGGAAAAAACAAGACCAGAGGAATTAATAAAAACCAAGAATGCAAAAAAAATAAATAGCACAGACACAATATCTGGGAGCTACAAATAAACCTGAAGATTAAAGGTAAGATAATAAATCTGGAGCAGCACTGATGAGCAGTTTGAAAGAATCCCCTGCCTGGGGCAAAATGGGGCTTTCTAGGATTCATTAAGAAACAATATGTAAAAAAAAATCATAATATTTGCATTAACCCCGTCTGCAGCCATTTTTCGTATTTTCTCCTCCCAACCTTCCAAACGCCATATATTTTTTATTTTTCCATACATAAAGCTGTATGAGGGCTTGCTTTTTTGAACGGCAAGTCGTAGTTTTTCATGGCAACATTTATTGTACCATATAATGTACTGGGGAAACTGGAAAAAAATTCTTTGTGGGGTGGAATGGGAAAAAAACTGCGATTCATCCACTTTTTTTTTTAAGTTTCGTTTTTACAACATGTTAACTTTATTTTGTGGGTCAATACGATTACGGTTATACCAAATTTATATAGTTTTTTTTATGTTTTACTGCTTTCACAAAGAAATACCTAATTGTGAAAAAATAAAATTGTTTTGTGTTGCCATATTCTGAGAGCCACAAAACTTTTATTATTCTGTCTGAGCAGTGTGAGGGCAAGTTTTTTTGTGGGGCAAGCTGTAGTTTTGATATACTATTTTGGGTACATACGACTTGGGTACATATGCCATACGACTTTTTGATCACGTTTTGTTCCATTTTTTGTGGAAGACAAGGTGACCAAAAAACAGCGATTCTGGGATTTCTTTTTATAGTGTTCACCGTGCGGATAAATTAATGTTATATTGTAATAGTTAAAGAGGCTCTGTCACCAGATTTTCAAACCCCTATCTCGTATTGCAGCAGATCGACGCTGCAATGTAGATTACAGTAACGTTTGTTTTTTATCAAAAACGAGCATTTTTGGCCAAGTTATGAGCATTTTTATATTTATGCAAATGAGCCTTTCTTAAGTACAACTGGGCGTGTTTAAAGTTAAGTACAAGTGGGCGTGTATTGTGTGTGAACATCTGGGCGTTTTTACTTGTTTTACTAGCTGGGCGTTGTGAATAGAAGTGTATGATGCTGACGAATCAGCATCATCCACTGCTCTTCGTTAACACCCAGCTTCTGGCAGTGCACAGACACACAGCGTGTTCTCCAGAGATCACGCTGTGACGTCACTTCCTGCCCCAGGTCCTGCATCGTGTCGGACGAGCGAGGACACATCGGCACCAGGCGACAGAGGCTACAGTTGATTCTGCAGCAGCATCGGTGTTTGCAGGTAAGTCGATGTAGCCTCTGTCGCCTGGTGCCGATGTGTCCTCGCTCGTCAGACACGATGCAGGACCTGGGGCAGGAAGTGACGTCACAGCGTGATCTCTGGAGAACACGCTGTGTGTCTGTGCACTGCCAGAAGCTGGGTGTTGACGAAGAGAAGTGGATGATGCTGATTCGTCAGCATCATACACTTCCATTCACAACGCCCAGCTAGTAAAACAAGTAAAAACGCCCAGATGTACACACACAATACACGCCCACTTGTACTTAACTTTAAACACGCCCAGTTGTACTTAAGAAAGGCTCATTTGCATAAATATAAAAATGCTCATAACTTGGCCAAAAATGCTCGTTTTTGAAAAACAAAAACGTTACTGTTATCTACATTGCAGTGCCGATCTGCTGCAATACGAGATAGGGGTTTGAAAATCTGGTGACAGAGCCTCTTTAAGACTTTTACGGACGTAGCAATACCAATTATGTATTTTATCTTTTTTTTTTTTATTGCTTTAGGGGGAAAAGGTGAAAATGTTCTTTCTTAACTTTACATTTTTTTGTACATAAAAAACAAAACTTTATTTAACGGTTTTATTATTAGACTCCTAGGGGAACTGAACAGCGATCGTTGGATCGATTGCACGATATACTGCTTTACGAATGTATTTCAGTATATCGTTATTTTTAAAGGCTCCCAATAAGCCCTGCCTTCGGCCTCTGGTTTACCCACAACAACGCACGGCCATTAACAGGCTATTTGACAGTCAATTTTAGGATCTATGCCGGAGGTCCCTCCCTAAGACTATGTTCACACGACATACGCATAGTTGCCAACATTTGAATTTTTTCCCCCAGGGACACTTAGGTTTTGCTTCTTTGGTGGGTGTGTCTTATGGAGGGGTGTCTTATATGGTGGGTGTGGCTAATCTGGCGTGGCTTTCTTCCCAGTAATGTCTCACTTTATGACTAGGGCTAGTTGATTTGTGCTGACCACTACTGGTATCGTAAAAAACAGCGTAGATAGTGCCACACTCAGTGCCCCTTGTATATGGTGTCCCACAGTGCCCCCAGTAGATAGTGCCACACACTGCACTGCTTCCTGTAGATAATGCCACAGTTTCCTCTATAGATAGTGCCACACACCCCCTATGTAGTTAGTCCCCTCTGTAGATAATGCCACAGTGCCCTCTGTAGATAGTGCCCCAGTGCCCTCTGTAGATAGTGCCACACCCCCTGTAGATAATGCCACAGTGCCCTCTGTAGATAATGCCACAGTGTCCTCTGTAGATAATGCCACAGTGCCCTCTGTAGATAATGCCACAGTTCCCTCTGTAGATAATGCCACAGTGCCATCTGTAGATAATTCTACAGTGCCGCCTGTAGATAATGCCACACAGCCCCTTGTAATTAGTGCCCCACAGCCCCCTGTAGATAGTGCCACAACCCCCCCTGTAGATAGTGCCACATTCCTCCTGTAGATAGTGCCCCACACACCGCCTTGAAGATAGTGCCAAACACCCTTATAGATAGTGCCAGCCAGAGCGTTGTCATCGCTCTGGCCGCGGATTCCTCTCCTGATGTCAGGGGCTATCTCTAGAAGCGGAATCCTTGGCCAAAGCATTGGCAACGCTCTGGCTGGGGATTCCATCCATAGAGGGGGCCCCAATGGCACTATCTACAGGGAGGGCGGTGTAGCTTTTGGCAGGACCTAATAGGCTTCCCTGTACATGGCCTACCTAAAGGCCATTGACCGGCTTCCTGGTTGCCATAGCAACCATCGGCACCCTGCAATAGTTTGCTGGGGGGTGATGGGGTACAGAGGGAGCTCCCTCCCTCTGTTAACCACATAGATGCCGCGGTCGCTATTGACCACGACATCTAAGGGGTTAAACGGCGGCAATCTGCGATAACGCCAATCTCCGCCGTTGCCGCAAGATGTAAGCTGTGTATTACAGCTGAAACCTGCTGCAGATGGAACGTGCACAGTAGCTTCATCTTCAGGAGATGACTGTACGCCAATTTGCGTTAAGCTATCCTTAACATGGACGTACAGTCATGCTCTTTTGCGGGAAGGGGTTAACCAATTATACCAAACAGGTGATAATGATCATCATTTTGACAAGTAGGTTGAAACACAGTCATTAAATATCTTCTTCCTCCAGTCCGGGCTCCTGGGATGATGTTACAGCCCATGTGACCGCTGCAGCCAATCACAGGCTGCAGCGGTCCCATGGACTGCCGCGTCATCCAGGGAGGTCGGGCTGGATGTCGAAAGAGGGACGCGTCACCAAGACAATGGCCGGGTAAGTATGAATTTCTTTTACTTTTACTACGGAAAGGGCTGTCCCTTCTCTCTATCCTGCACTGATAGAGAGAAGGGGCTGCCGATTAGTGCAGTGCAATTTTGCATCGAAAACGTGCCCGTAAATACGGGTGGAATACTGGTGACACCGGACCATAATTACGGGCACGGGTCCGTAAATACTGGTGCAATACGGGGCGAATACGTGTGACCAAGGACCCGTATTTACGCCAGTATTTACGGAAGGAAAAAAATAAGTTCGTGTGCATGAGGCCTTAGAGTAAAAAATCTATATGTCGATTCCTCTAGTCAGTAATTTCCACTCAAATACGTACATTAGAATTAAAGTATGGTAGGGGCTTATATGTCTTTCTGATAATTGTATTTACCTACATAAAGTAATTTAGTTAGATTTGACTGTATCGCGGTGTAATGTGAGTAATATTTTATAGTGCAATTTAGTTGTACAATTATGGGAATAGTAAGGAATGACCTCCCTGTAGGAAATTATTAAAATCAGGGGAGAGCTTGAAAAGGATAGAAGGAAGGCAATTACCTACCTCTAGGCCTCCTTTATTTTCCACATCAGACGCCAGCACCAATTTATGGATTAAACTATATTCAGCTCTACACACATCCAAATGATAAGTGAAGGCCAAGTATATGGCTTTATGCTGCATGACATGGACCAGTGCAGCCCATTATGGCCTATTGCTATTAATATATATGTAGTCAAAGCTCTGGTACCCGGTAAGTGGCCTTATTAGCAGGAGAACAAGGAAAGTATCTATAAATAATAAACTTCATATGGAACATAGCACGTGATAATTTGTGTAAGACCAGTTGTACTCTACATATGTTTATCAACGTATTTTAATAGGGCCCCATTAAAATGTAGTAACATCTCATTCAGGATCCATGTAAGATGAATTTCAAATATGTTTGTGGTGTAAGGCCTAAGGGAATATTTTTAAGATACCAAACCTTGGAAATAATAGTAGACCGAATTGCAACTTCTGTGACACCTACATAGTTTATTGACAAAACAAGACAGGTGTGAGCGTTTTGATGGCATGACCATGACTGAGCGTGTCATTGTGAGCTGAGTGGTCAAAGAATACGAGACCCAAATGATAGAAATTGTTACTTCTGAGAACTTGATACAGAAGTTGTAGAATTCACTAATGGACTTAGTTTAGATTTTTTTTTTCCCCTTAGGTCAGTTCAGTAACTACTTCTTCTTCTTCCACTTAAAATCCATATAAAGCCTGAAGTGTCTACTTTCCAATATAGAAAGAATATGTTTCATTCCCATAACTAAAGTGTCTACCAAATTATATTTTCCATAAAAGGATAGCGCTGTCTTGACGTGAAGCATCTACCTCTACATTTATAGCATTTTGACAACTGAATGGATGCCTCGTGGGAAAATGCTCTGACGGGTAGTCTGTTACAGAAGATACTTGTGAGAGCAAAAAAAAAAAAAGGTACTCTGAGCTATTTAATTCAGTGTGATAATTTGCCATTACCCAGAATTCTCCCCGGGAATTAATCACCGCATGACATGCCAATTGGCTTAAGTATATTTGCATGGTTTATGCACATATACAAATCCATACATGATGGAAATCCTTGTAACGACTTTTAGGTTATATGTTCTTTTATTACACTGCATTGTTTGGGTTTTTTGCATGTAATATGTTTCTTTGCACTGGATTTTCTTGATAGATTCTTATTTTAGGCCTCTAGCACCTAGGATTGTGTTAGTTTGTGTGCTGATAAGATGCAAACCTGCACTGATTAAACTGTCACATGTTACTGGAAGGACGGTTGACAGTATCAGGATTATGCTATGAGGGAGCTTGTAGCAATTTCAGAAATACAAATTTACCAGGAGATTTGACTTGTACATTTGAGGTTTTGGTTACATTGATTCCAGCAGCAGTGGATTGAAAAATATAACAAGAGAAAAAAGTGTTATAAAAACCTGACAGCATCTGACCTAACATTATGCATTGCTATTAAAAAATAGTGAATGTAAACCTATACAAATTCATTGTTAGGGTGTAGGAGATAATAACGAAAAATCATTACAAAATAAAATGCATTTTATTCAATTTCTATCTGGCTGGTGCAAGCAGTAGTCATCGTTTATTCTGGCCTCTATCACTAGTATACGTCTGCAAGGAGGCTAGATCATTTGTATGTAAGCACATTGCAAATATTAAAGAATACATTACAGAGCCCATGCTCGGTGGAGGGTGGGGAATGGCCTGACATTAAATCTTTATGCAATCTGAGTTCCAGTTAATATGAAACCTTGAAACCATACAAGCATTTCAGCTCTCCATAATTTGCATAGGGTATAGCATAGCAGGTTTTATTCTGCAAGCCTTGCACACATTGGAGTAATGACTCTGCACTTGTCTTCGTGTGCCTAGGGAATGGCTGAGTGGGAGCTTATTCTCCAGATGACAACATTTGTCTTGCAGGCGCTGCTCCACTTCACTGCTCTCTGGTCTTAGTGATGCCCACTCAGCCCGTCATCCTTATTACTAGAGAAATAAAATCACACACTGGGCAGCAACTGAATACAATAGTGAATCTAAAAATCAAATAGAAAAGCAGTATATTTTATAGTTGTTAATACTTTAGCATGAAATCACAATAACAGGGCCAACATCTTCCCAGAGCAGATGTACAGTATATAGAGCTGGCCAAAGGCTTTGTTCTGATCATTATATAGAAAATTTTCCTTATTATATTTTCAAATATATTTAAAGAGGCTCTGTCACCACATTATAAGTGGCCTATCTTGTACATAATGTGATCGGCGCTGTAATTTAGATTACAGCAGTGTTTTTTATTTAGAAAAACTATCATTTTTGATGGAGTTATGACCTATTTTATCTTTATGCGAATGACTTTCTTAATGGACAACTGGGCGTGTTTTACTTTTTGACCAAGTGGGCGTTGTGGAGAGAAGTGCATGACGCTGATCAATCAGTGACCAATCGGCGTCATACACTTCTCTCCATTCATTTACACTGCACATAGTGATCTTATTACATCACTATGTGCAGCCACATAAACACACTATAACGTTACTCAAGTATCCACTCCTGACAATGAATATATATTACCTCCAGCCAGGACGTGATGTCTATTCAGAATCCTGCCACTTCTGTAGCGTCTGTGTGAGATTTACAGCAAGGCAAGCGTAATAACAAGGCAAGCGTCGAAATAAAAAACACTGTTGTAATCTACATTACAGCACCAATCATATTATGTAGATGATAGGCCATTTATAATGTGGTGACAGAGACTCTTTAAGAAAAGATCTGTTTTTTCTAGAATTGTATCCAGAATGACTATGATAAAACACTAGTTTTGGTTCCGTGAGGCAATATTTCAGGGTGCAGACTGGTGACATTCAAAAACTCCAGATGTTACACTCTTTCTTTTTGAAAGCCCCAGATCAAGCTTGCTCTCCCCTGAGACGAAAAGAAAAAGCGTGAGATGAATCACTTAAAAAAACGGCACTAAGATGCAGTCTATCACAAGCCCACTCCAAAATCAGAAATGGACTATTCCCTAACCCCCAAGCCAGATGGCCCTACAAGGGTCAGACTAGTGGACCCACTTTGCCCAGGCCTCCATCACAACCCACCGCCGCATACACCGGCAGACCAATCACGCTACTGGCATCCCCTCCCCCGACACATTCTCCAGCTTTTGGGGCCTCACAGCAACAAAACTGTGGACTGATGACTACAGCCTCATGGACTGCATACCTCCACTGTAAACCAAGATAGGAATAAGAATGACAAGATGCATACTTATTATTTCTACAATCTCTGTTTTGAACATACTACTCTAGAGAGTGCCCCAGTGTCTTTTCCTCTGTATAAAGGCAAAACGCTGCATACTTTGGACTCTGTGACCTGATACGAGCTACTAGGTAAAGGGTCATTCCAGGATTTCTTTTTAGGCAATGTCTTTACTACAGTAATAGAAGTGTATTTTATAATCACTTAAGTTTTGTCTTTCATCCCTGTTCCCGGATCCCACACATGGTCACATGATGCCGCCGCTTAGTGATTGTGACGTCACAACCATCAGTCAAATGTTTTTCCCACAGTGATGCCACTGCCCCAATGTACAGCTCATCATCAATGCACATATTTGAAGAAAGCAGCAATGGCAACAGACACACACACACAACACGGAAGTGTAGCAAGCAGACAAGTGAAATGCGCCGGGGATAATGGGACCTAAAAAAACATCAAAACAAGAACCAAGGCATTACAATAATCTGTATTTAACATAAGAGCAGCATTTCACAGCTATTTTGGAGATTTTCAACTGCCGTATAACCTCTTTACCTTCACAGGGACACTAAAGTGACAACCCACAAGACACCAGCAGCACCATATATTCATACTAGCCTATCAAGGTGTTGTGCCCACTTGCACAACCATATCAGGTAAGCACAACACAAGCTATTTATCTTAATTCATATTTATGATAATTCTACAGATCTGCACCTCCTCCCCTCTCTTACGTTTTTCTTCCACACTGGGTTTGTGATCTCGTTTTTCACTGGGCCTGAGTGATAATGTTGGAAACACAGTGCTCCTATTATGACTCCATGAAGGTGGCAGGTGAAACACTGGTATGTGCACAATGCTGCTGTAATGCCTCCAGACTTGCTGCCTGGGTGTTGTGAATGCAGCTGTTTGTAACTGCCTCAATAGGATGAGGCAGCCGCGGCTGTGATACTAACCCGCACTAGTATCACCCGATACTAACCCGCACTGTCCTAAATCCACTGTCCTAAAACTGGGCTAAATCCAAGTTGTCCAATAGGTTATGACAAGAACATTTATTGGCTTCTAGGCAGAAATCATGGTCTCTATGGCCTACATGATCACATGCACTCATTAGTATTTAAATGGGTTGTAGGACACTAGCAAAACATGGCTGCTTTCCTACAAAAACAGCGCTACCATGAGTTGTGTGCGGTACTGCAGTTGAATGAGGCGGAGCTGCAATATAGCATAGACAAAAATTACACTGTCTCTAGTGTGTATCATGAAGAAAGCAGGAATACTAGCCACGACTAAGAACACCAAAAGTGTTCGAAACGCGTAGGCTTCAGCACTATCTGTTCTGAAACTGCCTCGCTACTGCGTCCGTCCATTTGTTCAATTTTTATCTCTTTCACTACAACAATAAAAGTGGGAACATTGATTCCATTTTAAAGCACTACAACAGCGCGGGATCGACTCTCCTTGTTTTTCTCATGAAGAAAGCAGCCATGTTTTACAAAACTAATACAACCCCTTTAATGATTCTCTTCAGTGTGTGATCCATATGCCGTTCATGCAGTTTCGCTAATCTGTTATGATACAGTACAGTCCAGTGCACAATTTTCTATAATACAATGGACCACACTGTGAGGAACTGGACAGCAGAACTCTAGAAGGATGAGATTATCAGCAGAAGATGCCAAGACATGTTTGTGTTGCCTTGGAGACCCCTATCATGCTTGGGGCCCTAGTTTTATTATTATGAACTGCCAGAATAATACTGTTAGTATGAGCAGGGTCTTCATTCTCAAAGACATTCATATTTATCATGAATAACAATTGATAATGGCAGTGGCTTTGGAGTTAGTTCAGTTTAAAAAAAAAAAAAAAAGCAATGATTTAATTTGTGTAATGAATGATATTGTGACTGCTATGAAAGCAAAGGACAACATAATACGGTTTGCTTAATAATTCACTAACTTCCTTTTAATTGGTTATCTATCAATTGCTGTAAATGTCTGGAATGTAGAAGTGAAAATTCAGTCATGCAGACGTTAGAAGTCAATTCACTCATATCTTACAGATTGTAAATTTGTATGGACAGGGCTCCTACCAAATGTATCTTGTAAAGGATATATGTATAAAAATATGTATATACTGTATATATATTTATATTATTATATTTGTTAGGCTGGGTTCACACGACCTATTTTCAGACGTAAACGAGGCGTATTATGACTCGTTTTACGTCTGAAAATAGGGCTACAATACGTCGGCAAACATCTGCCCATTCATTTGAATGGGTTTGCCGACGTACTGTGCAGAGGACCTGTAATTTACGCGTCGTCGTTTGACAGCTGTCAAACGACGACGCGTAAAAATACAGCCTCGTCAAAAGAAGTGCAGGACACTTCTTTCAGACGTAATTTGAGCCGTACTTCATTGAACTCAATGAAGAACAGCTCAAAATTTACGGCTGTCAGAGAAGCCTCGCAAAATGCGAGGAGGACGAATTACGGCTGAAACGAGGCAGCTGTTTTCTCCTGAAAACAGTCTGTAATTTCAGCCGTAAAAGCCTCTCATCGTGTGCACATACCCTTATACTCACAAAACATCTTAGTAATAAGTCATGTCAAACACAAGTCCAAGACATGGCCCAACTCGAGTTTTGCCCTTACGGCTTCTTCTGGAGCATCCAAATGTGTTGGACGCATGAATAATTGGCAAGCGTAAGGATCTGAGCGATTTTGACACTGGACAAATTGTGATGGCAAGATAACTGGTTTAAGGCATCTCCAAAACAGGTGGTCTTGTGGGGTATTCCCGGTATGCAGTGGTTAGTACTTATCAAAAGTAGTCCAAGGATGAGGTCAAGAGTGTCCTGGGTTTATTTATCCATGTGGTGAGAGAAGGCTAGTCCATCTAGTTCGATCCTACAGAAGCGCTACTGTAGCACAAATAGCGGAAAATATTTAATGCTGGCTATGATAATATGGTGTCAGATCACACAGTGCATCGCAGCTTGCTGCGTATCCGCAGACTGGTCGGAGTGCCAATACTGACCCTTATCCACCTTCAAAAGTGCCTACAATGGGCATGTGCACATCGGAACTGAACCATGGAGCAATAGAAAAAGGTGGCCTGGTCTGATAATCTAATTTTCTTTTACATTATGTGGACGGCCGGTTGCAGGTGTGTTGTTCACCTGGGTAAGAGGTAAGCATGTCTATTACTTCTGTTGCAGATTATGGACGTACTGCATTTGTCACTTATAATGTCTTTTCTATACCCATAGTGTTTGACAAAGGTCTGAAGTTTTAGGACAGAAACGCAACATTTATATTGGATTGCCTACATCAGAGGTCTCAAACATGTGGCCCCTGAAGCTGTCATCTGCGGCATGCTGACAGCAGTAGAGCAGCGAGCAGGCATAAGGAGGAGCGCCGCACCCCACCTCTGTAGATAGTGCCACGCCACACTCCCCACCCTGTGGACAGCGCTACACCCCCCTTTCTATAGATAGCTTAATTGGGGCTCCCTCTAGGAGTGGAATCCGCAGCCGGAGTGCTCTGGCCAGGGATTCCGCTGATACACCTGGCCCCTGACGCCACTGCCCATATATGGACAATGACGTCAGTAGCTCCTCCTGGACCAAAATGCACGGCCAGCGTGTTGCCATCGCACTGGTTGGGGATTCCGTTAATAGACGAGGCCTCGGACGTCACTGTCCATACATGGACAGTGACGTTAGTTGCTCCTCCTGGTCCGAAATGCCCGGCCAGCGCGTTGCCGACGCACTGGTCGGGGATTCCGCTGATAGACGAGGTCTCTCACGTAACTGTCCATATATGGACAGTGACGTCAGGGGCTCTTTCAAGAGAGGAATTACCGGCCAAAGTGCTTGGCTGGGAATTCCACTCCTAGAGGAAGCCCCAATGGAGTTATCTATAGGGGGATATGTGTGGCACTATCTACGAAGGGGTGTGTAGCACTATCTAGAAAGCGGTGTGTGTGGCATTATCTACAGAGTGCAATGTGGCATTATCTACAGAGGGCAATGTGGTATTATCTAGGTGAGGGTGTGGCGCTATCTATAGAGGGAACTGTGGCATTATCTACAGGGGTGTGTGGCAGTATCTACAGAGGGCACTGTGGCAGTATCTACAGAGGGCACTGTGGCATTACCTATAGAGGGCACTGTGGTATTATCTACAGAGGGCACTGGGGAATTATCTACAGAGGGCACTGTGGCATTATCTAGGGGAGGTGACAGTATCTTTAGAGGGCACTGTGGCATTATCTAAAAAGGGGCTGCCCAATCTTGGCATTCTTGTGTCTGCCAAACGCAGCCAGACTGCATTTAGCAACACTTAAACTGGAGAACTGGATTGTTAAAATAAGCACGTGGGGTAAACTCGCAAATTTCCGGTAAGTTTAAACCTAGCGGTTATCATGCTCCAGGGTTTGTGGACCCACTAGGCCACTCTGCCGTAGCGGAGTGGCAGCTGACCAAGTCACAGTCTATGCAAAATCTATACAAAGTTCGTAGCACAAGGGTACCTGAGATAGTCCAGAAGGTAGCAGAGGCTTTGGCACGGATGAGACTTGACATGGCAGGTAGCGCCAGACGTGGAGGATGATACCAGGAGTGGCAGATGACACCAGATGTGGTGTAGAACAGCAGGGGTGGCAAGTAGCGACAAACATGGCGGTTGATACCAGGAGTGGCAGATGACACCTGATGTGGTGTATAACAGCAGGTGGCACAACACGACTCCAACACTAGAAAGGCCCAGGAACAAAACACAGCACAGGATACAGGTAGCAGGGCATATGAACACTGGGGGCAGGATAACACTAAGGGACCATTTTCAATACGAACATGTGTAGACAGCAACGCTTAGGCGAGGAGTGAAAGGGCAGAGTCCTTTTTATAGTCCATGGTGATTAGGGTTAATTAACAATATTTTACATGTGCCCTTTAAGGCCGGGCACAAGCGCGCGCGCACACTATGGGACAGGTCAGAGCGGAGCAGAAGTGACTGTTGGCGTCTCCTAGGAAGGAGATGCCAGCTCTCACACGTCCTTGGCCGCGACCGTCGAGAGGTGAGTAGGAACGATGGTCCGCGGCCGTGGATGTTACAGCGGTATTATTATAGTAATGTAATATTATAGTAATGTAGTATTCTTATAGTAATGTAGTAGTATTATAGTAATGTATTATTGTTATAGTAATGTAGTATTATAGTAATGTAGTATTATTATAGTAGTTCAAATAACGAACTGATTAACAATAATTTAGTATTTTATCAAATTTGAAAGTAATGCAGCCCATCAACATCAAATTTTTTCTATTTGCTGCCCATTTACCCGGCCGAGTTTGAGACCCCTGGTCTACATAATAAATCGTTAAGGCATAACATTAATCGAGAGCACTGATCTTTTCTCTATTACCTGGGGGAGAGATGGATGCACTATGGGAAAAAGGCAAGCCGGCAGAGGCAGTGTGATAATCTGGGCAACGTTCTGCTGGGAAACCTTGAGTCCCGGTATTCATGTGGATGTTACTTTGACACATATCACCTACCTAAACATTGCTGCAGGCCAAGTACACCCCTTCATTGCAACAGTATTCCATAATGGCAGTCAGGGCCGGCCTTAGTATAGATGGCGCCCTGTGCGAAATTATCTTTCGGCACCCCATCCCCATCATAAACATATGCCCCATATAAAAAGTATAATGCCCCACACAGTATGATACCCTATATAGTGCCCCACACAGTATAATGCCCCTTTAGTACCCCCCATACAGCATAATAATAATATTTAATAGTATAATATAACCCCTTCAAGGACACAGTATTTTGTCCTCTAATTGTGCCCACACGGTATTATGCCCCCTAAGTGCCATGCACAGTATATTGCCCCCTGTAGTACCCCTACACAGCATAATGTCCACTTAGTGGCCCCCACACAGTATAATGTTCCCCTCCCCTGGCTGCCACACACAGCCCCCCCGTGTAGATAGTGCCCCCCTGTAGATTGTGCCATACATCCCCCCACCTCCCCCTTGTAGATCGTGCCATACAGCCCCCCACCTCACCCTTGTAGATCGTGCCCCAAATGGCCGCTGGCCATTGGGGGGCCCGTCCCAACAGGCAGCACGGGCACCCTGATGCCTGGTGTCGCCGCTAGCAGCCACTATGGCTGCTACAGCGATAGCTATGCCACGAAGTGAAGAAGCGCCTGGGCGGAAAGGCGGTCCTGAAACAAGCAGGGGAAGGGAGCCAGCACAGTTCCCCCTTCCACCTGCTGGAGGGATGCGCTCTGTGCAATGGCACAGGTCGCACACCCCTAAGGCCGGCCCTGAAGGCAGTGGCCTCTTTCAGCAGGATAATGCGTCCTGCTGCACTGAAAAACAAATTCAGGAATGGTTTTAGGAACATGACAAAGAGTTCAAGGTATTGACTGAGCCTCCAAATACTCGAGATCCCAATTCAATCGGGCATCTGTGGGCTGTGCTGGGAAAATAATTACGATCTATGGAGCCCCCACCCTGCAACTTACAGGACTTAGTGGATCTGTTGCTAACGTCTTGGTGCCAGATACAACAAGACATCTTCAGAGGTCTTGTGGAATCTATGCCTCGATGGGTCAGAGCTGTTTTGGCAACACAAGGGGGAGCTGCACAATATTAGGGTGGTTTTAAAGTTATGGCTAGTCAGTGTATATAGGGACACGACTTTTATTGCATTTGGGCTTCATGAGTAATCCGTGTTTTGCTGTATTTGGACATGTTTTATAACATTTTTATATTACTGATACATTGGGCCCTTAGTTTTTATGATGCAAAATCACTTACACTTTATCTGTGTTAACATACAAAGTACATAAGAGCAGTACTCAGGGGTGGGATTAAAATTTTTAACAACAGGTCCCCTACTTGAACGACTGCACAGTCGCTATACAGTGGTCAGAGCCATCTGTTTCCGGCACCGACCACTGCATAACGTCTGGGACCCCACAGATCATATGGATATCCTGTGGATAGCTCATCTGTATGAAAAAACAGCCCCATGCTCGAACAACCCTTTTAAGGGAGTGGAAAGGGGTGTGACCAAGTAAGGCAGTAACTTGCAGAATACTGTACTTAACAGTTAAAGAGGACATGTCCGCTCTTCCGACCTGTTTTAGAAAATATTTGTATTACCCATAAAATAACAATTCTGGAGCATCTTTTCTTAGAACTCTGCATTATGCCATTCCTTTTGTTTTCCTTCCTTCCTTAGTTTATGGACTAACTGGGCTAATCAGTTTGGCTTAGGGCCACCTCTAAGAGCGTTGTATAAACAGCCATCCTGGTCTTGACCCTTTAAGCCCTATACAGGCATCTGGCCTTTGCTGCAGGGAGGCTGCCAGTGGCTACCTCTTGAGCTGCTGGCCAGACAGATGCAAGACAGGCACAGGTAGATGCTACCTTGACGGATGGAGGCTTGACTGCGGATCACAGGTGACAGGTGGATAGCAAACAGCGGAACGCAGGCAGGTAGTTGACAGCTGGACACAGGCAAGCAGCAGGTAGGAAGGTCACTGGTGGACTGCAGGCAACTCGATACAGGCTGGTAGCGGATTACTGGATGCAGGCTGGTAGTGGATTACTAGATACAGGCTGGTAGTAGATTACTGGATGCAGGATGGTAGCGGATTACTGGATGCAGGCTGGTAGTGAATTACTATATACAGGCTGGTAGCGTATTACTGGATACAGGCTAGTAGCGGATTACTGGATACAGGCTGGTAGCGGATTACTGGATACAGGCTGGTAGCGGACAACTGGTAGCAATAGAAGACAGAATCAGGTGCATACAGGAACCTTACAGGATAACTCTAGGTTGGTCCAAAATTGCTCAGGCACATGGAAGATGGTGAAGGTGCCTCAAATAGTCCTGGAGAGCAACAGGGATAATTGGGTGCATTTTACTAGGGGCACAGCGGCCATGGGCAGGAGACAGCAGAAGTTGTTGGCGGCTTCTTGGATGGACAGGCCGCCAAGGAAGGTACAAGACCCAGCGGGGACCGTTATATAAAACCATTATACAGTTATATAAAATAAATAATAGTGCACTACACAGTAAAATTGACATCTTTTGTCCCTTACAGAGTAACAGTGCCTCCAAAAGTGTTGCATTTAGGACCCAAACAGTAATAGCACTTTTCTTAGTGCCCCCTTTGTGCTTCCATACAACAATAATGACCATTTGTACCCCAACATAGTAATATTGTTTACTGTTGTACCCTCAACATATTAATAATACCCCCTTTGTGCCCTCTAGACAGTAATAATGCTCCCTTGACAGTAATAATGCCTCCTTTCTGCCCCAATACAGAAATAATGACCCCCTTTGAGCCCCTTAAAAATAATAATGCCACATGTGTGCCCCCTAGAAAGTAATAATGCCCTTTAGAAAGTACTAATGCCCCATGTGCCCTAAACGGTAATGTGTGCTCTCCCAATAAAAATTCCAACTTTTGTGCTCCCTGATAGGTAATAGTGCCCCTTTGTTCACCAGGAACAAAAACAACTTATACTCACCCAACCTGGCTGACCCCACGATGAGCCAAGTGGCTGAGGCCTTTTCTGGTCTCCGGTGCAGGTAGTGTAATGTAGTGATGTCATTGCACCGCATGTGCCCGGGATGCTGACGGTTATGGAATTACTAGTTGAGCAATTCCCAGGGTGGAAGTTTATGTAATTGCTAAGTGAGCGATTCCCCAAAGGCTGCTGGAGGCTGACAGGAGTGAGCGTGCAAATAAATCTGCAACCCCAAATCCATCACAACTCTGATCTACAGAGTCTAAGGCTACTCTATGGTGTCCGCCAGAGCTCACCGCAAGACAGGTTGGTTTTTGTTGCATAGAACCCAAGTTGTAATAACAGAGTTCAGTGTTGGATAAGAGGTGCAATTCAGGCTACACCAGAATAGGTAATAAGACAGCCATAGGGTAAACAGAGAGTCTAAACCAATAAGCAAGTGGATGTCAGGAATAGCAGAGGTCAGAACCAGCCAGGAGCAGAAAGTCCAAATCAGCAAACAAGGGGTAATCCAGAGACAAGCCGAGATCCAGTTCCAAAAAGTCCAAGAAGTTAAAGGTACAGGGTATAGTCAGTAGCTTGATCAAAACACATGCAGACAGAAAAAATTCACAATAAAAAAAAAAAAAGGGGAGGAAGCCAGGTATAAATACTCCACCCTTACACCTGACAGGAAGAAAGACAGAGAAGTGGGATAGGCTTAAAGCCAGAACTGCCCAGAAGCTAGACTAGTAGTCATGGCGATCTTAAAGGAACAAACATTTCCTAACACTGACATCCTGTGCGTGGGCTTGGTGCCTTGTAGTCCACAGGCCTACAGCGGCCTGTGGGCTACAAGACAAAAAATGTCAGGACAGGGGGCCTATGGCTCCCTGCTCTGACATAGGTTTTGACTGTATCCTTGTACTGGGGACACAAATACAGTTGAAAGTGGCGTTTGCCTGGGGAAAATGATTGGCCACATTGTGTCCCTGATTAAAAATATGCCCTTGCTGTGGCTTCTGGAAAAAAAAAATGCCCATACTGTGCCCCTCAACTAAAATATGTCCCACATTGTGCCCCTTAAATAACAAAATGGCTGCACTGTGTCCCCTGAATGAAAAAATAGCCTACACTGTGCCCCTCATAAAAAAATGTCCATGCTGTGCCCAGTAAATTAAAAAGCCCAGTCTTCATGAGTAAAAAATACTCCGCTCCCAACATTCCTTTGCCGGCATCCAGCAGTTGTCAGAAGCAGGTCCCTCAGTCCCAGCTGGTTAGTGGTGTGGTGGTGCTAACCAGCTCCAGAAAAGGGGATCTATTATAATCTTTTGCCATGGGGACCCCTCAGCACTAATGACTCTTGACTTATTTCTTAAGTGCCCTTTATTAGTCATCATTTTATCAGTTCAATTCATTTTCCACCTGACTTGTTTTTTTTTAATAATAGTGTTCAGAATAACACAAATGTGAAAAGGTGAGGTTTTGTTCATTTTCTCCTTTGATAATGGCAAAAAAAAATTACTAGCATTTGTCATACATTTTTCACTTACATTTTCATTATGACTATTTGTAAGGTGAGCGGTTTATTTCCTATTACAACCTATATCTCAAATGAAAAGGTCAATAGGATGTAAAGATGACTAAGCTTACATTTATAAGTAGTGGAAAACCATTGGCCTTTAAACACATCTTCTATATACTTGTTTTGATGTTTGATTGGCTATTTTATAACTAATTTTTATAGATGGGGTGACAACATGCAGCTAATTCTTATGGCATAAAAACAGTATAACAGCTCCCACTGAATCTATAACCAATGGATCTAATACTAGTTGTAGTGCTTATATAACAGTGTTAGTGATAATTCATAGATACTGCAATAGAAACAAACATAGTGCATAGTCATAGTGCATATATTAAGTAATGGTACCACTCCATGTGCATACATACAGTAATATTACCAGCCATAGCATATAGATACTGCATTACAAAGAGCCAAAGTGCATATATATACAGTGGAGGAAATAAGTATTTGATCCCTTGCTGATTTTGTAAGTTTGCCCACTGTCAAAGACATGAACAGTCTAGAATTTTTAGGCTAGGTTAATTTTACCAGTGAGAGATAGATTATATTTAAAAAAAAAACTGAAAATCACATTGTCAAAATTATATATATTTATTTGCATTTTGCACAGAGAAATAAGTATTTGATCCCTTTGGCAAACAAGACTTAATACTTGGTGGCAAAACCCTTGTTGGCAAGCAGAGCAGTCAGACGTTTTTTGTAGTTGATGATGAGGTTTGCACACATGTTAGATGGAATTTTGGCCCACTCCTCTTTGCAGATCATCTGTAAATCATTAAGATTTCGAGGCTGTCGCTTGGCAACTCGGATCTTCAGCTCCCTCCATAAGTTTTCGATGGGATTAAGGTCTGGAGACTGGCTAGGCCACTCAATGACCTTAATGTGCTTCTTTTTGAGCCACTCCTTTGTTGCCTTGGCTGTATGTTTCGGGTCATTGTCGTGCTGGAAGACCCAGCCACGAGCCATTTTTAATGTCCTGGTGGAGGGAAGGAGGTTGTCACTCAGGATTTGACGGTACATGGCTCCATCCATTCTCCCATTGATGCGGTGAAGTAGTCCTGTGCCCTTAGCAGAGAAACACCCCAAAAACATAATGTTTCCACCTCCATGCTTGACAGTGGGGACGGTGTTCTTTGGGTCATAGGCAGCATTTCTCTTCCTCCAAACACGGCGAGTTGAGTTAATGCCAAATAGCTCAATTTTAGTCTCATCTGACCACAGCACCTTCTCCCAATCACTCTCAGAATCATCCAGATGTTCATTTGCAAACTTCAGACGGGCCTGTACATGTGCCTTCTTGAGCAGGGGGACCTTGCGGGCACTGCAGGATTTTAATCCATTATGGCGTAATGTGTTACCAATGGTTTTCTTGGTGACTGTGGTCCCAGCTGCCTTGAGATCATTAACAAGTTCCCCCCGTGTAGTTTTCGGCTGAGCTCTCACCTTCCTCAGGATCAAGGATACCCCACGAGGTGAGATTTTGCATGGAGCCCCAGATCGATGTCGATTGACAGTCATTTTGTATGTCTTCCATTTTCTTACTATTGCACCAACAGTTGTCTCCTTCTCACCCAGCGTCTTACTTATGGTTTTGTAGCCCATTCCAGCCTTGTGCAGGTCTATGATCTTGTCCCTGTCATCCTTAGAAAACTCTTTTGGTCTTGCCCATGTTGTAGAGGTTAGAGTCAGACTGATTAATTGAGTCTGTGGACAGGAGTCTTTTATACAGGTGACCATTTAAGACAGTTGTCTTTAATGCAGGCACCAAGTTGATTTGGAGCGTGTAACTAGTCTGGAGGAGGCTGAACTCTTAATGGTTGGTAGGGGATCAAATACTTATTTCTCTGTGCAAAATGCAAATAAATATATATAATTTTGACTATGTGATTTTCTTTTTTTTTTCTTATATAATCTATCTCTCACTGGTACAATTATCCTAGCCTAAAAATTCTAGACTGTTCATGACTTTGACAGTGGGCAAACTTACAAAATCAGCAAGGGATCAAATACTTATTTCTTTCACTATATATATATATATATACACACTACAGTTCAAAAGTTTGGGGTCACCCAGACAATTTTGTGTTTTCCATGAAAACTCACACTTATATTTGTCAAATGAGTTGCAAAAAGACTAGAAAATATAGTCAAGACATTGACAAGGTTAGAAATAATGATTTTTATTTTAAATAATTTCTCCTTCAAACTTTGCTTTCGTCAAAGAATGCTCCATTTGCAGCAATTACAGCATTGCAGACCTTTGGCATTCTAGCTGTTAATTTGCTGAGGTAATCGGGAGAAATTTCACCCCATGCTTCCAGAAGCCCCTCCCACAAGTTGGATTGGCTTGATGGGCACTTCTTGCGTACCATACGGTCAAGCTGCTCCCACAACAGCTCTATGGGGTTGAGATCTGGTGACTGCGCTGGCCACTCCATTACAGATAGAATACCAGCTGCCTGCTTCTTCCCTAAATAGTTCTTGCATAATTTGGAGGTGTGCTTTGGGTCATTGTCCTGTTGTAGGATGAAATTGGCTCCAATCAAGCGCTGTCCACAGGGTATGGCATGGCATTGCAAAATGGAGTGATAGCCTTCCTTATTCAAAATCCCTTTTACCTTGTACAAATCTCCCACTTTACAAGCACCAAAGCAACCCCAGACCATCACATTACCTCCACCATGCTTGTCAGATGGCGTCAGGCACTCTTCCAGCATCTTTTCAGTTGTTCTGCGTCTCACAAATGTTCTTCTGTGTGATCCAAACACCTCAAACTTCGATTTGTCTGTCCATAACACTTTTTTCCAATCTTCCTCTGTCCAATGTCTGTGTGCTTTTGCCCATATTAATCTTTTCCTTTTATTAGCCAGTCTCAGATATGGCTTTTTCTTTGCCACTCTGCCCTGAAGGCCAGCATCCCGGAGTCGCCTCTTCACTGTAGACGTTGACACTGGCGTTTTGCGGGTACTATTTAATGAAGCTGCCAGTTGAGGACCTGTGAGGCGTCTATTTCTCAAACTAGAGACTCTAATGTATTTGTCTTGTTGCTCAGTTGTGCAGCGGGGCCTCCCACTTCTCTTTCTACTCTGGTTAGAGCCTGTTTGCGCTGTCCTCTGAAGGGAGTAGTACACACCTTTGTAGGAAATCTTCAGTTTCTTGGCAATTTCTCGCATGGAATAGCCTTCATTTCTAAGAACAAGAATAGACTGTCGAGTTTCACATGAAAGCTCTCTTTTTCTAGCCATTTTCAGAGTTTAATCGAACCCACAAATTTAATGCTCCAGATTCTCAACTAGCTCAAAGGAAGGTCAGTTTTATAGCTCCTCTAAACAGCAAAACTGTTTACAGCGGTGCTAACATAATTGCACAAGGGTTTTCAAGTGTTTTCTAATCATCCATTAGCCTTCTAACACAATTAGCAAACACAATGTACCATTAGAACACTGGAGTGGTGTTTGCTGGAAATGGGCCTCTATACACCTATGTAGATATTGCATTAAAAACCAGACATTTGCAGCTAGAATAGTAATTTAGCACATTAACAATGTGTAGAGTGTATTTCTGATTAATTTAATGTTATCTTCATTGAAAATAACTGTGCTTTTCTTGCAAAAATAAGGAAATTTCTAAGTGACCCTAAGCTTTTGAACGGTAGTGTGTATATATATATATAAAGTCATAACTGTACCAAACCATAGTGCATAGATACTGAATTACTCACAGCTATAGTGCATAGATGCGTTAATATCTATGTTAACATTCTTCAACACACCAGAACGAAAACAATAGAAATCAATAATGCCTCTCATAGTTCAAATACTCAGCCATACATAGCTCAAATAATGCCACCATACAGAGCCAAAATAATATACTTCATAGTGGCAAAATATGGTTGACATTACAATGCTCAAATAGTATCATAAAATGCCCAGATATGTTGCATGTAGTGCTCAGATAAATAATATATACAGTGAAACCTCTCCAAAAGACCACCACTTAGAAGACACGATTTTTCTGTGATGGATTTTAAATTCCCCTGTCTTCTTTGAGGGAAAAGCCCCCCTAGAAGACCATTTTTCACTGCAATTTTGGGTGGTCGTCTCAAGGAGGTTTCAACGCAATTGCCCAGATACATAGAGCTCTACAGTACATAGACAGTGCCATATATTGCCTAGATAAATAATGCATAGATTTGTCCTGATAAATAGAGCATGCAGTACCCAGATAACGCTAAAGTACTCTGGTAATACAGTTGTATACAAATGTAACTAGATAAGGTAGATTATATTTAGCAAATGTCAGACCTAGAAGTAACTATTCCCAGGGAGTAGATGCCAATATATGTATATAAACTAAAGATTTGGTTGTATTTGTTCAATGTTGCAAATGTTTGTTCAAGTTATGTAATAGTTCTTAGCGCAAGAATGGGGGAAAACAAGCTTTGTATGCAAATAGCTTATAGTAAGACTGGGTAAATTAAACTTTATTAAAACATAGCTTCTTAAAATGTGTTTGCTGTCGAAAGAAAGGGAAAAAAAGCCCACTGACATTAGCCATCTGCTCCAGACATGTATTTATTTTATCATTTGCTACCACGAGTATCTAATTATGAATTCCAACACAATCATAAAAGTGAAATGGTTTATATTTTACAGCCCATAAAAATATAATCTAAAATGCCATCCAGATTATTGATACCTGATTTTGGACCCAAATATAAAATTACCATAAAAATTCAAGAAAGGAAGGCAGTTTTGTGTTGTGTATTAATGCAAGCAGCCGAAGAAGTCTGCAGTAAACCGGAGTGCACAAAGATTCATTTACAGCTATAACAATAAAAACAAATCTGTCTACATTTTATTATAAACTATAAGTACATTTCATTCCTGACCTAGGAGCTTACAAGCTAATCACAGCACCTAAGGCAAGTCGAGATCTAATGACTTTGCAAATTATCATGACTTTTTTTTCTATGTATCATATATTAATGACATTGTAGGGGCTCATCAAATATTTACTGCAAATTGGTCGAAAGAAATTGTGTAATAATAAGGTATAATAAATCATTTACATAATACTTATTTGACCTGTCTCTTCATGACCCCTCTGTTTTTTTTAATTCTATATGTTCTAAAATGTATTCCAAATAGAAAATATTGCTTTGTCCAACTTCATTTATTTAAAGTCAAAGTTCAATATTACAGTCCAAAAAATTAAATTTTTGGATAGGTACTTGGAGCATAAATCCCTTAAGTACCAAGCCAATTTAGGCATTAAGGAAAAATAATTTTTTGGGTTTTGCCTCCTTGCATTCTATCAGCCATAACTTTTTTTTATTTTTAAGGCTACATAGCTATGTGAGGTCCATATATGGTAGCCCTTAATGTATATGAATTTTCTAGAATGGGCAAAGCATTACAAAAGCAATTCCACCATTCTTTTTTCATTATTTATTTACGGAGTTCACCGTTGAAAATTGATAGACTTTATTGTATGGACCAAGTCTGATTTTTTTTCAATAATTCAAATTGGTTTTTTTTCAGGGGGCCTTTTTTATAAGCTTAGTGCTGACACAAGTTCCCATTCAGACACACATAGCAAAGGGAGCCCCGCCTTCGTCCACACTGCAATCAGTACTGATTATGGCACATCAGGGGTTAAACGTTCAAAATCTGAGTTCTCCGATGCCAGTCCTTAGTGCAGAAGTGTGGCTGTTAATTACAGCTGTGCCCACGCAATCACAGACGACATACATGTACGAAATCTTGCAGGAATAACATGCCGCTGATGACGTACATCTACATCATTTTGCATTATAGGATTAAAAGATGCATTGGGTTTTATTTTATTTTGATTTTTCTATTGTTTATGTTGCTCTGACTTCTATTTTTTCAGGATTGCTCTTTGAAAAAGTTAGAGCCCATTGGGCATTCCCTTTCGATGATACGTGCTGCAAACACTCCCCTCTCTCCTTCTAAGTGTGATCGCTGTCTCATCACAGTAAACTGGATTGTGGCACATAGTACATGCTCACCACCACCTTCCTGTTGTGTGAGATTGTTCTCTCTACACTGAGACAGCCAATTCTACCTCTCCTCTAGGCTGTGATTCCTCCTGCTGAGATGGTTCTTCTCAGTCACTGCAGCCTGCTGTGTGACATTTGAGAGAGAATGCAGCAGCAGGATCAATCACTGGAGAGAATAAGGCTAAGCCTGAGAGGTGTCTCTAACATGAATATTGCATGCTCAGTAGGAATGATGGGGAGCATAAATGTAGCCTCTGCTGAATCTGACAACAGAGAAGACTTTTATTTACTAATTAGAGGTTTTTTTTGTGACTTTGATATCGAAGACCTATCCTTGGGTTAAGTCATCAATATCAGATCGGTGGGGGTCCGACTGCCGGCGCCCCAACGATCAGCTGATTAAAGGAATTGCGGCGCTCTGGTCAGCGCTGCAGCTACTTCAATGTTGAAGGACTGTTCACATTTACATTGGGGCATTCCATTGTTCTGCTCCGTCAGAGGAGCAGAACAAGGAAATACTGGAAGCAACGGTCCCGATGCACAACACATACCGCCGGCAGCCAATGTAACTCATTGACTTCAATGGGTTTCCTTGGGGTGTCCGTGATTTTACCTGAAACAATAGCGCTTTTCCCTGCCAGATCCGTGACGGAGGCCCCTAACGGAGCCTCAAATGCAGATGTGAAAAGCACCTTACCAGGCCCAGCTCCGTACGTTCGGTAGTGGCTATGCCTAGTACTGCATCTCAGTCCCATTTGCTTGAATTGCAAATAGCTGCAGTACCAGGCACATTCTTTACTGAATGTGTGGATCTATGTCTGCAGCCCCTTCAATCATCATCTGATCATGGGAGTGCTGGGAATCGGACCCCCACTTATCTGATATTGATAACCTATTCTAAGGTCAGGTGTCATGGCTATGGGCAATGTGCTCCCACTGGGCCACTTTGCCGTAACGGAGTAGCAGCTGGTTAAACAAAATGTCAATGACAGTCACTAGGGCGGGAGTACCTGGACAGCTGGCTTGTGCTGGATAATCAGAAGCTGTGTAGTGCCCAACTATCGGAAGCTAACTTGTGCCGGACTATCGGAAACTGGCTTGTGCCAGACTAACGGAGGCTGGATAACTCGACTTGTCTCGGATACAGGACACAGGAGCTGTAGTCCTAACCAGACAAGGACACTGAAGTCGTCTCGGACACTGGACTTGGTACGGACACCGAACATGAATAATGAAGTCGTCTCAAACACTTGACTTGGCACAGACACTGGACACAGATACTGAAGTCATCTCGGACACTTGACATGGACACCGGACATGGATACGGAAGTAGTTTTGGACACTTGACTTGACACGGACACTGGACATGGATACTGAAGTCGTCTCAGACACTGGACACATCGGACACTGGACTTGACACTGAACATGGATACTGGACACATCGGACACTGGTCTTGACACCGAGCATGGATATAGGATAACGCTAGCGAATCTTTGCAGACCAACACAGGGTTAGATACAATATTGCTCAGGCAAAGAGAAAGTGGGCAGAGTTCTTCCTAAAGTCCCGGGTGCGCTGGGATTGGCTAGGATTGATGTTCCTGTGCGTTTAAGGTCAGGGACGGGCATCGACTAGAGGAGGAATCAGTGTACGCAGGCATCTCTAGGGAAGGTGACACCGGCAGGTTCTCAGAGTCCTGCGGTCGCGGCTGACGGTGAGTGGGGAATGCTGGCGGTCAGCAACCGTGGGCATAACAGTACCCCCCCTTATGCCCCCTCTTCTTAGGTCCAGAGCGTAGGAGGAAATTCTTGAATAGAGCTGGGGCATCCACATTTTCTTCAGACTCTAAAGACCTCTCCTCAGGACCAAAACCCTTCCAAGCCACCAGGTAAAATGTCTTCCCTCCTACCTTCTTGTAGTCCAGTATCTCTTTGACCTCGAAGACATCAGAAGAACCGCTGGGAGCAATTGCTGAGCCAGGAGATTTACTGTACCTTTTGAGGACCACAGACTTCAGGAGGGCCACATGGAAGGAATTGGGAATATTGAGAGTGTGGGGTAGACGTAGCTTATAAGACACAGGGTTGATATGTTGCAGAACTTCAAAGGGACCAAGAAATCTGGGAGCGAATTTGTAGGAGAGATTTTTCAGATGAATATTTTTATAACATAACCAGACTTTAACTACGGGAAGAAACTGAGTAGGAAGCCTCCTATTCCTATCGGCAGGGCCGATTCTAGCTTTTTTGCTGCCTGAGGCGAAAATTGAAATAGTGCCCCCCTGACTGTTCTACATCACTAGCAGCCTCCTCCAACTCTTGCGGATGCGCTGTTGACTTGTAGTGGCATGCGCGGTGCAGCCTGGCAGAGTACACCTCGCTGCATGGTGTGTGTCCAAGTAGTACATCTAAGAAAGTTGAAGGAGACTGGTAGTGATGTATAACAGCCAGGGGGATGTAAATCAAACATGAAAAGGTGGGTTTGGAGGCAGGACTATCTGACTCTTCAGGATGGCGGCACTGCCCCGTGACCCTTTAATGAGTAATTAGCCTATAGCGTGCATTATTTTAAAAGTTGATTTTATAGCTTTTGCTGCATCTGAAAACAACATACAAGGGAATGTTTGGAAATATTGTCAGGTCATGTATTACCGCATAAATCCGGTTCAAGGGGTTAAAATTACCAGACAGGTTTCCATTAAATATACAATGAATTGAAAATAATTATATCTGCCCTTCAATTTTGTTAATATAAATAAATTCTATATAATTACAGCTCCATAACCAAGCTCTGACATATATCGCTGCAGAACCAAGCTCAATACATATATACAGCACCAGAACAAAGCTCAGTACATAAATACAGCTCCAGAACCAAGCTGAGTACATATATACATCACCAGAACAAAGCTCAATACATAAATACAGCACCAGAACTAAGCTCAGTACATAAATACAGCAGCAGAACTAAGCTCAGTACATATATTTACAGCATTAGAACCAAGTTCAGTACATATATACAGTACCAGAACAAAGCTCAGTATCTAAATACAACACCAACACAAATACTGCTCAATTTAGTGCAACCCTGGCCGTATAGGTTTGTACGGCGTAAAACTACAGCTCCCAGCATGGTTCGAACAATGGTAAGGATATGCTGGGAGTTGCTGTTTCACACAAAAAAATATCATACCACCCATCATCTCGCTGCATATCATACAGTGGCTACAGTACTGATTAGAGGCAGAATAAACATTTATATTAAGTGACTCACCGGTGATGTCTCAGATTCTAGTTCTGCTTTTTCTCTTTTCTTCTCCATCCGGTCCAGACCTCTATGACGACTTCTTCCGGCCACAGCCCATTTCTGCAGTTTGCCGCTCAGATGTCTTCAGCTTCCCACTTTTCAAACATTTCTGCACCTATAAACGAAGATAAAATTCTCATGATGTCACAAGTTTAAATATAATAGCCCCATACACTGCACATCTAATTATAATAGCACCATATACTGTCCCTGATTATAATTGCACCATACACTGGGTACCACACACACAGTGCTCCCTGTAGATAGTGCCCGCATAGAGCCCCCTGTAGATAGTGCCCCCGTAGATCCCCTGTAGACAATGCCCCGCATAGATAGTGCCCGACATGTATCCCCCTGTAAATAGTGCCCCACATATAGCTCTCCATGTAGATAGTGCCCTATATATAGCCCCTCTGTAGATAGTGCCCCACATATAGCCCCCCCTGTATATAGTGTCCCACATACAGCCCATCTGTAGATAGTGCCCTACATATAGCCCCCTGTAGATAGTGCTCTACATTTCCCCCCCCTGTATATAGTGCCTCACATATAGCCTCCCTGTATATAATGCCCCACATATAGCCCCCCCTTGTATATAGTGCCTCACATAACCCCCTGTATATAGTTCCCTACATATAGCCCCCCACTATAGATAGTTCCCATTATATAGCCCCCTCTATAGATTGTGCCCAACATATATCCCTCCCCTCCCCTCCTGTAGATAATGCGACTCACACTTTTCAAAGAAAAAAACAAACTTTAAATACTCACCTTGATCCCATTCTCAAACCGTCCTGTGTCAATGCAGGCCTGCTCTCTTCTGCTGGGGCTGAACGATGCAAGCGACACGATGACGTCATCGCGCCACTTGCATCGTTGAAAGGTGTTGATTGGCAGGGCAGAATGACTTGTCCCGCCAATCAGCGCCTTTCAACAACGGAAGTGGCATGCATCGTCGAAAGTCGCTGATTGGCGAAGTCATTCTTCCCTGCCAATCAACGTTATTGGAAGGCGCTGAATGGTCGGGCACGGATGTGCCCGGCCATTCAGCGCTTATGGATGTAATTGTACCTGCGTTCTATAGGCGCAGGTACAATTAGTGCAGGAAGGGGTGGCTCATCTCGCTTCATGGACGGTGCGGCCCTGCCTAACGGCATATTTCTTCATGCAATTCACTGCCTGCAGGATCGCAGACTTGGTTTGTGGCCAGACCTCAAGAAAACTTCTGAAAGAAGAATTAGCTGCAGGCACTTGAGACATAGCTGGTACAGGAAGAGGAACACGTGGATGTAAACAATAAAAAATGGGTATGAAGCAGTAGACTCACTCATGTGATTATTATAAGAGAATTCGGCCCATGGAAAAAGATGCGCCCAATTGTCGTGTTAAACAGATATAAGTTACAAAGATAATTTTCTAGCACTTGATTAATCCTTTCAACTTGGCTGTTGGATTGCAGGTGGTATGCAGAAGAAAAGTCAATTTTCACATTCAAATGTTTACACAGGGATCTCCCGAAATTAGACGTGAATTGTACACCTCAATCAGACACGGCATGGAGGGACAATCTGTGCAAACAAAAAATATGCTTAACAGAGGAGCAGAGGGAAGGCCAGACAGTGGAACAAAATGTGCCATCTTAGAGAAACGATCCACCACGACCCAGACAGTGGTACATCCTGCAGAAGGAGGAAGATCTGTAATAAAATTTGTGGCAATATGTTGCCAGGGACCATCAGGAACAGGCAGAGGTTGGAGTAGACCCACAGGTTTCAAATGGGTAGCTTTGTTTTGGGCACAATTGGTACATGAGGAGACAGCATCTTTGGGCAGCGTGGGCCACCAGTAGTGACGGGAAATAAAGTCCCGAGTCATACGAATACCAGAATGCCCTTCTAGCTTGGAATTATGACCCCAAGTGTGAATTTTCTTCCTTTCAGTAGGACAAACAAAAAATTTTCCAGGAGGAATGTCTTTAATCTGAGGAGGGTTAACAGACATAATCCTAGAAGGGTCAATGATATGCTGAGGATCCTCTTCAGAGTCATCTGTCTCAAACGACCGAGACAGTGCATTGGCCTTGACATTTTTATCAGCAGAACAGAAATTGGAATCTGGCAAAGAATAGCAACCATCTGGCTTGACGAGGGTTTAGTCTTTGTGCAGACTATAAATAAGTGAGGTTCTTGTGATCGGTGTAGATAATAATAGGGTGAGCAGCCCCCTCTAGCAAATGCCTCCACTCTTGTAAGGCTAATTTCACGGCAAGTAACTCACAGTCTCCAATGGAGTCGTTTCGTTCTGCAGCAGAGAAGAGTTTTGAGGAGAAGCCACAGGAAACCGCATTACCCTTGGAGTTTCTTTGAAAGAGAAGGGCTCCAGCACCAATGGAAGATGCCTCAACCTGCAACGAAAATGGCCGAGACACATCAGGATGGTGAAGAACAGAGGCTGAAGTGAAGGCTCTCTTGAGGTTGGTGAATGCCAAATCTACCTCAGGGGTCCAAACTTTAGCTTTCCCTCCCTTCTTGGTGAGAACAGAGATGGGAGCGGTAAGTGAACAGAAGTTTGGGATGAAGGGCGATAAAAATTTGTGAAACTAAGAAATCTTTGTATGACACGGAGACCTTGAGGACTTGGCCACTCTAAGATGGACTTCACGTTGTCTGGATCCATCTGAAGTCCAAGATCGGAGACTATATAGCCCAGAAAGGGCAAAGATTTCCTTTCGAATATGCACTTTTCAAGTTTGGCGTAGAGGTTATTCCCCCTTAACTGCGACAGGACTTGGTGAACATGCTTCCGGTGAGTCATCAAATCTGGTGAATAAACTAAAGCTATCGTCCAGATATACCACCGCACAGACATACAGTAGATCCAAGAAGATGTTGTTTACGAATTCCTGGAACACAGCTTGAGCATTATACAATCTAAAGGGCATCACGAGATATTCGTAGTAATCGTCCCGGGTTTTGAATGTGGTTTTTCATTCGTCACCTTTGCGGGTACGGATCAAGTTATAAGCCCCCGCGTAGATCCCGGTTTGTGAAAACCTTGGCCCCACAAATTCTATCGAAGAGCTCTGAGATTAGCAGCAATGGATACTTGTTCTTGACAGTGATTTGGTTTAAACCACAATAGTCGATACAAGGCCGAAGAGATCCATATTTCTTCTCCACAAAGAAGAATCCGGCTCCGACTGGAGAAGTAGATTTTCTGCGACTGCGGGCATAACAATAGGTCATTATTATTATTAAAGTTCCAGAAAACCCCTTTAAACATTGATGGCCTACCCAAGTTCAGGTATAGCGAGGGAGAGCAGCAAGTGAGCTGGGTGGGGGAGAGGAGGAGCCAGCCAGCCCAATTGCATACTACTGGTCGGGGCTGGAAGAGGACTGGCTAAAGTCGCACAATAAAATGCAAAATGCTTTATTGTGAACCCCCGTCTTGAGAAAATCATGTGTATGCCCCCTTATTCTGTATGTATGTGTGTATATATATATATATATATACATATATATATATATATATATATATATATATATTAATGCAAATTTTAACCCTTAAATGCTACCTTTGGAATGATGTAACACCAAAGATTCTCTGGTACCAGATTATTGGAGGGCTCATATTTAAATATAACATAGGCCCCTGCGCACGACCGTATTTTCATCTATCCGTAAATACTGTCCGTAAAAATGGATCCGTATTCATCCGTTTATACGGAAAAAAAAAGAGGGAGACTGCAAATGATATCTCCCAACATGTTGCATAGCAACTTTTCCGTGAATATGGACGGTTTACGGATTCACATCCGTAGCTGTCCGTCTTTACGGAAGCGCCCATAGGCTTCTATGGGAGAGTCTGTGCCGTAATTACGGACAAGAATAGGACAGGTTCTATAATTTTTTCAGCATGGACACCCATCAGTAAAAATACTGAAAGGTGTCTGTGGCCAATAGAAATGGGTCCGTAATTACGGTCTGTAATTACAGATGAAATATACGGTCGTGTGCATGGGGACTTAGTCTCTAAGAGCAGGCTATGACTAAAAGTGCAGTCCACGCTTGAAACGCGTAATCAGTTGTTTTTAAACGTTATTTCTGATGTCTTATACCAAATTAAAAAATAAATGGCAGTGCTTTAAATCTAGTTTGGGTAACTATACTGCAAAACTTATTCCTATAGGTAATAAATAAATCTGACTAAAATTAAACCCCACATGGCTTACACTTACTGGCAAAAGGGCAATAAATAACAAAAAGAGCATTAGGTAAGGGCAGCATATTACAGGACAGATCCGTTCTACTATTAGCCAAAACAGCACAATAGCATATGTTGTGAATCACGTTAGGTTTCTCTGACAGGGATGAGTAAATTTGAAGCATGTTTTGAAAGCTTGCATTTTCCAAGTACTTATATTAATCTTGTAAGTCAATGATGTCTGTCAGGCACCATTGCTATCTGTTGTAAAATGGATCAGGCACGGCGTCGTGGTGTGTCCTTTTTTTCCCTGTTGCTGTTTTTTTGCTTTTTTGCATAGTTTGTAATCTTATACAATGTATTGTCAAAAACGTACCTATTATCTAAATAAACTTTTTAGGTTAAACATATTAGGGGGAATTTATTATTTGTGTGTGGCGTAAATAAGTTGGAAATGTTGGTTCATGCCATATTTGCGACAAAGTTTGCAACTTTTTACTTTACTTTTGAAAAGTCAGTAGAAGCAAAGATATGGCAAATTTATTAAGAGGCGTGCACCTCCTAATAAATTTGATGCATTTTACCCCAGCAAAGTCGAATATTGCAGTCACTGAGCCTCCCAATAGACTGACACCTGTTTTGTAGAGATGACACCAGGCTTTTTAGCTGGTGCTGTGCAAACTGAGGGCAGGTTCAGCAGTCATTTAATTATCCTGAGAGCGCTGGATAAAGTAACACATCTCTCAGGGTAGATTCACATGTGGCCGTTTTTATTGCAGAAATTTCTGCGACTGAAAATCAGTCCCATGCACAAGTCACAGAGCATGCCCACAACACTTTTGTATGGAAGTCGATGAGTCGTTTTTTGATTTATGTCCAGCAAATCTCTAGAATTGCTGTTGCAGCAACTCAGGCAAGCTGGCACTACCAATAATCAAAGAAAATAGAAAAAAGAATATACAATCATAAAATACAACAGTTTAGAAAAAAACAAAACAGTATATCTCAGTATCTACTTTAATTGGTAAAAATAAACTGATACGTTACCTTTAACTGCTGATGTGTCTAAAATGCATATGTGGCGTTCAATGCTGACATTTTTTTAGTAGAACTACTACTTGTGAGAAGACATCAATTGTACCTCCGCTGACTGCTTGTGTGACAATGCAGGAGAAATGGCATACACTTCTATGAAGCGTCTGACAGCCTAATCCACTGTCATATTTAAAAATGTCAGAACACAATGTATGCCGCCATTACTTATTTATTGTTCCCACTGTCACAAAAATGACAGGTCCTCTTTAAAGGGTATTTCTTAAACACATGAAGGTTGTATTAAAAAAGAACAGGTTGAAATGCCATGACCTATGTGCTTTAATGTGGGGTGCGCCAGTGAAGGATGGCGCAGAGTGGAATCAGCTTTAAAACATCTTAAAATATATCATTCAGCGGAGTGAGTAACCCTTTTCATTTTTGTCGGTCTATGTGGAATTTCCTATTTGAGATGCAGCGATGGACCAAGAGTTCAGAGGGTGGCTGCAATCTCTTGTGTTTGCTTATTCATGAGAATTCAGTGATTCTCTAATTCACTAGGTCACATCAATACGAGGTATATTTCTCGAAAAAACATGGACTGTTCCTATCAGCCAAGACGCTCATATTGTTTTATCTGAAAATACCATTGGAAAGAGCTGCTGCCCTGAGAGGTGGAAAGTGCATGGATGTTCCTGGTATAATGCAATGCATTTTTCTTGTTCTGTAATGCCGGTAATTTAGCCTGCATATCACCAATACAGCTTTAATAGAACAAATACCGTATCATTATGGAGTCGACAAAAGAAGAAATGAGATGCTCTATTTGACAAATATGCGGCACAGGCTGCATACAAATCTCAGTAAGTGAGGAAATTGTTGGTTTATAGCCGAGATAGCGTGAGCCGAAGAAGAAATGTGTAAATATCTGTTCTGGTATAAATAAATGTTCGAGGGAAACCTGTAACCTTCTTTTGACCCAGACAGTGAATTAAAACCATATCAGAGAATAACATTTCTATTCCCTGGAGATTAGGCAGCGGTAATAGAGAAGTGTTTTACCAAACACGACCTACAGTATAAATGCGGCAGCCACAGGAAAAGGAGAGAAATTGATCTTCTTTTTCCTGCACCCCCTCTTCTCAATGGGAGGTGCTACATGATGTCTGACACAGCTCTGCATTAAGTCATAGATAAACTAAGGAAGTTACGTTTTTATACATTACACAAAATATAATTTGCTAGCCGAAGATGGCCGACGGCTATTGTGGCTCTGATAAATAGGTTAATGCTAAGAAAATCTTTAGAATCTATTAAAGAGTCCGTCCACTTGTGATCACCAGAGTACAGTTTATATATAGATAGATTACAAATAAAATGTTGAGCAACTTTTTTAAATACATTGCTTTACATATTCTGTACTGATTTTGAGTTACCAGCCATTGCTGCATTCATAATTCTGCTGGTTGTCATTAGAAACAGTCATGAAGTAGGTCATTCACATTTTTAACAGCTTTAGGCTGTTAAAGGTGTTTTCCCATGAAAGACATTTATGACATATCCACAGGATATGTTATAAATGTCAGATAGATGTGGGTGCCACCTCTGGGACCCGCACCTATCTCCAGAACGGGGCCCCCTAAACTCTGTTCTGCCGTTGTGTTGCAGCTGAATTCCGACCATGGAAAAGGTTACATGGTCGGGAGTTATGAAAACAGCTGTTTCTGTAAGTCCCATACAAATGAATGGCAGTTACGGAAACAGTGTATCTTGCATGCTACATTGCTTCCGTAACATGCACTACTACGGGAGATACGGAAACAGCGTAGCTGAGCAAGCTACGCTGTTTTCGTAACTCCCGACCATATATCTAGGAAGTGGCCGGGAGGCAGCGAGAACAGACAAAGGCAGAACGGGGTTTAGGGGGCGAGTCCCAGAGGTGGGACCTTCATCTATCTGACATTTATGACATATCCTGTGGATATTACAAACAAGAAGAGTTGGTCAGCTCCTCCTAAAACATGAAATAGTTATGCAGGTGCTAATCTACCGTGACTAATGTATTACCAGTGACAAGAAAAGAAGCCCAAGAGAGAGAGGTAAGTCTCCAAAATAAGGATATAATGTTCAGTGTAGGGACCCCCTGACAGAGGTCGCCTTGTCGTGGCAGGTGGGCTCGCACATTTTGATCAAACTGAGCGCTAAGAACCTCACATTTATTAACATAATAACTATAGCAGTAATGCAATAAAAATAATAAAAATGCATAATAAACAATAAGTGTGTGTGTATATATATATCTTCGCGCCTGCGGTGTGCATCTGCATTTTCTTGTTACTGATATCCTGTGGATATGTCATAAATGTCTCTGATGGGAAAACCCCTTTAAAGCTGTTTATAACGGAAGCCATGACGCTGTGCTGGATCTGTTGTCAATTGACAAACACCCATTTACTTATAATTGGGTCTGTCAGGGTTCGATCAAGGTTTCTGTTGTCTTGATAGCTCTGTGTGTTATGCCATTCTTGTCATCTAAAGTTATGAAAACTCTATGGAGGCTCCTAATGCCTATGTGAACAAAGCCCAACTGAGCACCCCTATTTTTTTAATGGAAGCTTTTCAGATTATTGTAAAGTACCTGGTGGTAAGATTACACTTCCCAGAATGCTAATCAGCAGAGCAAGTTGTGTGTGAGATTTCAGCTCTGAAACCTGCAGAATTGTGATTGCAGCTCTAGAGTAGTATATGGACTGTAATGTAGGATTAGTACAAGATAATCTTGTACAAGATAGTACAAGATAAATCATGCAATGTATTTACAAAGTTACTCACTTTTTACGTAGATAATTTCAATCAGTTTAGGCTCTTTATATCCTTTCATCAAAGAAAACCTAAATCTGATTATTATTTTGTCCAAAGGGATCAGAGGTGTAAGGTGTAAGGCTCGTGGGCCACAATGAAATATCTGTAATAAGCCCCAACCTAGCATGTGCATTTATAATACTGGTGACTTACATGGCAGAGGGGCCTTTGGCCGCTAGGTCTGCATCCCATATAGCAATGCCACTACTATCTAAATCCATTACTATTGACATTATGGTTGATGTGCTGCTCATGCCCACATATTTGTACAGAAACTGTTTATGCACTGAGGTTTGGGTAGGAAGAGAGTCCTACTATAGTTGCCTTAAAAGCTATGTACACCTTTGAAAGGGACTGACGGGTTCAGTGTCAGCGGGTCACGCAGGATCCACCACATTTAAGTTATGAACTTAGATGTGATGGATTACAGGTGAACCTGTGTGTCAAAGATACCCAGGACCCGCTGACTCTGAATCCGTCAGTGCCGTGGACCTAACGGGTACAGGATTTAACGCAGTGGCGGACATAGACAGCTGAAGGCCCCTGTGCAAGAACCGTATATGGGCCCTTTGATCTCCAATATCTCATCACAGATCGTCCCCATCACAGATCGTCCCCTTACGTCTCTCTAACAATCCATCAGTAATTGTTAGCCATAAAATTCATAATCTCAGGAATTTACATGCAAACTAACAGACAAAAGAAGGTTACTATAAGGTGACAGTGGGCCCTTTACCTTCTGGGCCCCTGTGCAGCTGCATCTTCAATGTAAGATACAGCTGCTCTGTATAAAGAAAACAGGGCAGCTGTATCTCAAAAAGTAAAAAATAATTTTTAATAAAAACTAATTATAAAGTTGTACAAAACACACTGATTGGCCTTTTTATTTTTAAAAAAATCCCTTTCAAAGGTTTACATTGCCTTTAGGCAGAAATTTGATGGCAATAATGAAATTTTAATAAGGGAGAGCATCAAATTCTCTTAAGTACCAAACTTACTTATATACATACACTTGTGTACATTTTAAAACACATACCAGGTTAAAAATGGCATATAATGCCAACCGAAAATGAGGTGAGAATTTTGGCAATTACCATAAGTGCTCAATATCACACAGAGATTATCTAACACCCACCACTAGAGGGAGCAGGGGAGCTTACTGCATACTGTCTTGTTATTGAATACAAAACAGCATGCAGTAAGCTCTCATGCTACCTCTGGAGGCTGGAGTTAGCCAGCATGTTATGGTTTAAAACTATGTTTATACAGGGGATTTGGAACTCCGACTGCTATAAGGATATATAAAGAAATTAATTAGCACTAAATTTTGAACCTATTTAGATAAAGAAAATCAAAACAGTGTTTAAAGGTGAAAATTCACTTTACCCCGGACACGGACAATTTTGACCTTGAGGACAGAACTATTTTTTTAGCATCCCGACGCTCATAACTCTTTTATTTTTTGTACGACCTAGTTGTATGAGACTTTGTTTTTTGCGGGACGAGTTGTACTTTATGTAGGTAACATTTTTTGGTACAAATACATTATCGTTTATTTTCTATAAATTTTTATTTTGGCGAAAATGCAGAAAAAAAGCAGTTCCGCAGCAGTTTTAATATTTATTTTTTTTTACACCATACACCGATCATCATAAATAATGTTATACATTTGTTGTTTAGGTTGTTACGGTCGGGGTGATAACAAATATGTCTATTTTATTTCATGTTTTGGGACTTATATTTTAAAAAGTTCATTTATTATAAAAAAAATGTGTGTTTCTGTGTATTTTTTTTTTTACTTTTTATTTATTTATTTATCATTAATTTTTTTACATTCATTTAACTTTTTATTTTAATCCCATAAAAGGAATTTATCATTTTGATTTTTATTTTGTAACTGCAATGTACTGGCATAGATCTATATGCCAGTACATTAGCCTGTGTACTGATTGTACACAGGCAGTTGTTAGGGCATACCTCAGTATGCCCTAACAACAAGAAATATGTTCAGACAGCCCTGGGGTCCTTCAATGGACCCTGGGCTGTCTGACCATACAAGTTGTATGTACGGGACACAGCGGACTGGAGTGAAAGTGAGTGCTGGCGTCTCCTAGGAAGGAGATGGGGACCAGCGCTCACAGATCCATGGCTGCAGGCGTCGCGAGGTGAGTAAACCCCACTGTATCCCCCCTCTTACGCCCCCTCTGCTTGGTACCAGAGCGAGAGAGGAATTTATTTTTGAGAGCAGGAGCACTGAGGTTCTCTTCTTGCTCGCAGGACGTCTCCTCAGGACCAAACCCTCTCCAGTCCACCAAATAGAAAGTCCTTCCACCTACCCTTTTGCAGTCCAGGATCTCCCTCACCTCGAACACATTAGAAGAACCGCTGGAACGCAACTGTGGAACTAGAAGTCTTACTGTAGCGGTTCAGGACAACTGGTTTCAGGAGGGACACATGAAAGGAGTTGGGAATTCTGAGGGTAGGAGGCAGCCGCAGCCTATAGGAGCCAGGGTTTATTTGTTGCAGAATTTCAAAAGGACCAAGGAACCTGGGAGCAAACTTGTATGAAGGCACCTTCAAACGGATGTTCCGAGAGGACAGCCAGACTTTGGTACCCGGAAGATACTGAGGCGGCTCTCTTCTCTTTGTATCCGCTTTTCGCTTCATGCGATCGACTGCCATCAAAATAGAGGACCGGGTCCAGATTTGCAGAAAGTCCCCAAATGCAGAGTCCGCAGCGGGTACCTGAGATGTAGTTGACACAGGAAGAGGGACTCTCGGATGTTGACTGTACACAATGTGAAACGGAGTGGAAGTGGTGGACTCACTTGTGTGGTTGTTGTACGAGAACTCGGCCCAAGGAAGAAGCTGTACCCAGTTATCGTGCTGTAAAGAGATGATCTGGTTGATCCTCTCGACTTGCCCATTGGACTGGGGATGATAGGCTGAGAAAAAGTCCAATCTTACATCCAGGAGTTTACAGAGGGCTCTCCAGAACTTTGAGGTAAATTGAATCCCCCCCGGTCGGACACAATGTGAAGAGGCAAGCCATGCAAGCGAAAGATGTGTTGAATGAAGAGACTTGCTAGTCGGGGAGCAGAAGGTAGGCCGGTCAGCGGGATAAAATGTGCCATCTTCGAGAATCAGTCCACCACCACCCAGACAGTGTTGCATCCTGCTGAGGGAGGAAGGTCTGTGACAAAGTCCATCGCAATGTGCTGCCAGGGGGCATTGGGTACAGGCAGAGGTTGAAGCAGGCCGGCAGGCTAGGAGTGAATAACTTTGTTAGAAGCACACACCGTGCAAGAAGAGACAAAGTCCAGAACATCCTTAGGTAGTGTGGGCCACCAGAAGTGACGAGCAATCAGGTCTCGGGGTTTTACGAACATCAGCGTGCCCAGCTAGTTTAGAACTGTGTCCCCAACGGAGAATTCTTCTCCTGTCTGCCAACAGAACAAAAGTCCTCCCCGGAGGGATGTCTCTAACCAGCAAAGGATTAGCAGTGACAATGCAGGACGGGTCTATGATAGTTTGAAGGGACTCCACCATGTCATCTGTCTCAAATGACCTGGACAGGGCATCGGCCCTCACATTCTTGTCAGCGGGACGGTATTGGAGCATAAATTGGAAACAGGTGAAGAACAGCGACCACCTGGCTTGACGGGGATTTAGTCGTTGGGCGGACTGAATATAAGTAAGGTTCTTGTGGTCGGTGTAGACCAAGATGGGGTGAGCTGCACCCTCTAGAAGATGTCCCCACTCCTCCAGAGCCAATTTGATGGCCACTAGCTCCCAATCTCCAATAGAGTAATTGCGCTCTGCAGAAGAAAAAAGTCCCGAGTAATAGCCACATACTACTGCCTTCGCTTTGGAGCTTCTCTGGAACAGAAGTGCACCTGCACCAACAGAGGAAGCGTCCACCACCAATGAGAACTGTCGAGATACGTCAGGATGATGGAGGATCGAGGCTGAAGTGAAGGCTTTCTTGAGGCTAATGAATGCGGACTCTGCCTCTGGAGTCCACACCTTGGCGTTCACACCCTTCTTGGTAAGGGTAGAGATGGGAGCCGTCAGAGATGAAAAGTTCGGAATAAACTGCCGGTAGAAATTAGCGAATCCCAGGAACCATTGTATGGCCCTTAGGCCTTAAGGACGTGGCCATTCCAGGACAGACTTTGGTTTCTCAGGATCCATCTTAAGACCTTGATCCGAGATGATGTAGCCCAGGAATGGCAAAGAACTCTTTTCAAAGACGCACTTCTCCAACTTGGCATATAAGCGATTCTTTCTTAGTCGCAGAAGAACCTGACGGACATGCCTCCGATGGGTCATCTGATCTGGGGAGAAAATCAAAATATCATCGAGGTAAACTACAACACACATATAGAGGAGATCTCGAAAAACATCATTGACGAATTCCTGAAACACTGCGAGAGAGTTACACAGTCCGAAGGGCATCACTAGATATTCGTAGTGCCCATCACGGGTGTAAAATGCCGTCTTCCATTCGTCACCCCGGCGAATCCGGATTAGGTTATAAGCCGCAGGTCTAACTTAGAAAAAATTATGGCTCCTCGTATGCAATCAAACAGCTCGGAAATAAGTGGCAACGGGTATTTGTTCTTGACCGTGATCTGGTTGAGACCACGGTAGTCAATCCAGGGTTGAAGATATCCGTCTCTCTTCTTAACGAAGAGGAAGGGGAGGAAGATTTTCATATAAAACCCCTCTCCAAACTCTCCTTGGTATAGGCTGATATAGATAAAGTCTCTGTCAAGGATAGAGGATATACCAGTCCACGGGGAAGAGAAGCATTTGGAACCAGTTCAATGGGACAGTCATAATTCCGATGTGGAGTCAATGTCTCTCGCTTGCAGAAGAAATCCGCAAAACTTGCATACTGAGATGGTAGATCGGAGAGTGACTGAGGCAGAGGGGGCATAACAGGACGGACTTGTGACAGGCAATGGCTATGGCATCTGGAACCCCATTGAAGATTTTCTCCGGAACTCCAGTCAAGAACCGGGGCATGTAGGCGAAGCCATGGCACACCCAGCATGATAGGATTGATAGCTTTAGGTAGTACAAGGAAGGTGATCTGCTCCGAGTGAAGAGCTCCGACCCGTAGTGTCAACGGCTCCAAGATAAACACAATCGGATCGAGCAATGGTAGACCATTCACAGAGGCAACAGCCAGGGGTCTCTCCAGAAGAACTGTGGGTAGATGTAAACGTTCCACTAGATCCTGCTGGATGAAATAAGCAGCTGCTCCGGAGTCAAGATAGGCGGAGGAGGGATGTGACGTCTCTCCGGAGATGATGGCCACAGGAATCGATAATTTGGAAGAGATTTTAACGTTTGGAGACTTCCCACCTAGAGTTGCCTCTCCAGCCAACCCTAGGTACTGGAGTTTCCCGGTTTCTGTGGGCATTGGCGCACAAAATTACCCTTAAGGCCACAATACATACATAGTCCAGAGGAGCGTTTGCGCTGCTTCTCCTGTTCAGACAACCAGACTCTGTCTACCTGCATGGGTTCTTCAGGTAGCTCACTAGGGGAAGGCAATAGTGGTCTCTGGACCGAGGGTGATGGTCTGTGGACCCGGCTCTCCTGTCGAACCTCTTGAGTGCGCTCCCGGATTCTCATATTAACCCGAGTGGCTAACAGGATGAGGGCATCCAAGGTAGAAGGAAGGTCGCGGGCCGCCAGTTCGTCCTTGATGTAAGAGGAAAGTCCCTGCCAGAAGGTCGGCACCAGTGCCTCATTGTTCCATGCCAGCTCAGCTGCCAGGGTACGGAAGGAGATAGCATACTCTCCTACTGGGGAACCCTCTTGCTTGAGGGTCAACAGAGTGGCTGCTGCAGAGGAAGTTCGACCCGGCTCCTCGAACATGGCACAAAAGGACTGCAGGAACAAGGCTAGGTCCGAGGATACGGGTCCTTGTTGCTCCAAGATTAGGTTCGCCCATGCGAGGGCCTTGCCAGCAAGAAGGGAGATGATAAATGCCACTTTGGCCTCCAAGGAGGGGAAGAGATGAGCCCGTAGCCTAAAACGAACCGTGCATTGGTTAGTAAATCCTCTACATGCTCTGGGATCACCGTCATAGCGAGGAGGAAGAGGCAGAGGAACTGTGGATCTGGAACAAACAGGAGGACCAGCGGGCAGTGGTATAGCAACAGTCTCAGGAGGAAGAACCGGAGGTGGAACAGTGAGTAGATCCAGACGGACCAAGATAGAATTTACGGCCTCAAGGAGTTGATCCTGACGTGAACGTAGGTCATGCATCTCCGTCTGTATCTTCTGGACTGCGGTCTTGGGTTGGCCAGCGGGTTCCATGGCCTGAGCGTACTGTCACGGTCACAGGGTATGTGGACCCACTAGGCCGCTCCGCCGTAGCGGAGAGGCAGCTGACCAGGTCTCATTCTATACAAAAGTCTAATGGCAGTTCATAACACACGGGTACCTGAACTAGTCCAGACGGTGGCTGTGGCTTCAGCACGGATGGAGCTTGGTGCAGCAGGTTGCGCCAGACGTGGCGGGCAGTACAATATGTGGCAGAAGACACTGGACGTGGCAGAAGACACTGGATGTGGCAGAAGACACAGGATGTGGCAAAAGACACTGGACGTGGCAGAAGACACAGAACGTGGCAGAAGACACTGGATGTGGCAAACAACAGCAGGTGCAGTAGGACACGACTCCAGGACTAGTAGGCACAGGAACAAGAACACGACACGGGATACAGGAACAGGTAACAGGGCACGGGTAACAACTGGAACGGGAAACACTAAGGGACCATTTGCAAGACAGACTTGGGATAAACTAACAACGCTCAGGCAAGGATCAGAAGGGCTGGGGCCTACTTATAGACAAGGAAATCATGTGGATTGATGATGTTGATTGTTTTCATGTGCGCGCACTGGCCCTTTAAGAGCAGGCACGAGCATGCGCACACACCGTACGGGACACAGCGGATCGGAGCGGAAGTGAGTGCTGGCATCTCCTAGGAAGGAGATGGGGACCAGCGCTCACAGATACATGGCTGTGGGCGTCGGGAGGTGAGTAAACCCGACGGCCCGTGGCCATGGACGCTACAGCCGGGCTCCATTGTTAATGGCAGCTGAGTAAAGTCTAAAGATCCTTGTGCAGCCACTAGAGGTAAAAGCTCCCGGTTGTTGATCTCTATGTTCTGTAGCTTCAAGGACATGTTTTGTTTTCTTCAAAACCTCAACAAGACACCAGAACCTGAAGCAGACTTTGTACTAGCATGCTGCCAGTTCTGAGAAAGGCAAGCCAGCTCCGATATCTAATGACAAGCTTTTTTAAACACATTGAAGCACCTGCAAAACATTTTTATCTCTTATAGCTTTGTACAAATGTATCTCTGAAGACATAGTTCGATCTAACTGGTTAACGCTTCCTCGTAGCTTACCTCTCTCTAATCCGCTCTCCTCAGATCTCTGCCCCAGTTTTAAGTTCTACTACTTTATAAGAATACTATGTATTTGGAAACTAGTACATCATATGTTAACCTGTTTAAAACACTAATACTGAGGTAAAACCAGAACCTGAATATGTTTTGCCTCCAAACTGTCCATATATCTCATATAACAGCATCGTAAAGTTCTTAGAGATGTTATTATTAGCGTGGGACAATTTAATTTAGTAAGAAAGTACTACACCATTCTTAAGTACTCGGAACTCCGAGGGTGAATACCATGGAATGGGACCTGCAAGTCTTGACCTTTTTTTGCTAGTGTATGCAAATGACTGAAAATTTATAAGTTGTTGTTCAATGGCTTCACAAGTTTGTGTTCAGGTGTAAATGTCACTCACTGACCAGGATAGCAGGAGAAAGTGACCCCCGCGGAGCCACAATTGGATACATTTTAGTTAAGTCAGTTACGGAGACTGATTCTCTCGTCTTTACAATTGACCTTCTCAGGTCATGGTTCTCAAAGTAACTTCCGATCAGTGATGGTTGCGGACAATGAATATAGTCAGATATGAACAAGTGCAGAACGCTGTGCCAAGGAAAGACAGAAGTGTAGTCAGAGAACGGAGCCAGAAGTTGAACCAGGAAAGAAAGCCAAAAGGAACAAACCATGGGATGAGACGAGCCAGGAAACACAGATGAAGCCAAATGTCAGGAAAATTGAATAATGGGCAGGAACGACCATAGACACTCAGGTAATGATAACATGGGCGGCTAGGTTTACATAGCAGCCATGATGACCTCTTAAGAAACTGACAGGCGTAAAACATGGCAGCGCGACACAACCAGGTACAGATGTAAAACATGGCAGCGCGACACAACCAGGTACAGATGTAAAACATGGCAGCGCGACACAACCAGGTACAGATGTAAATCATGGCAGCGCGACACAACCAGGTACATGAGGTTTGGAGATGCGTCGTCACATTGCCATCACAATGTAACAGCTTCCAAACAGAAAAGCTGCACAGTGGGCAGAATGAGTAATACGGTGCTGGAGATGGGGCAGTAAAGCAAATAACCTATAACTTTGATTATTGCCATACCATATGGGAAAATAGAAGTGTAAATCTCTGGTCACACTGGGGCACACGGCTATGAGGTTCTGGTCCTTCTATTTTCTTTGAGAAAAAAGAAGAATAGCTCAAAGATTATTAGCTAGTTGTAAATCATATTCGAACAATAATCCACACTTCCGATCATTAGAGCCACTTGTAAGCAGCACGCCATGAGTGTATTCACATGTGGCTTTTTTTGCCACGATTTTTGCAAAATCACAGCAAAAAAATTTGTGGTTTAGCAAAATTGTGACAAAATCGATATTTTTGCACTTATTCTGCAATTGCGGCAAAAAAAATGCCATGAAACAAAAATAAATTACCCTACATGGCCCGATTATAAAACTTAGATTGGAAAAAATTGGATTGTAAAATCGAACCATCTGTGGTGAACACATTCCGTAAACATGCATTTTACCTCAATTTGCCACAGCTTAGCCCAATTATTCATAGTAACCCTATCTATGACCACATATGTTGGTTATCAAAATACTTGAAGCCTGAAAAGCTGTTCAAAGTGTGAACAGATGTGGATTTATCCTGTATCCTTGGAACTCTGACTTTTGTTTTTTAAATTTAGAATACCATAAGGAAAAATACCATCAAAAATTTTTATTTGGTTTTTTAAAAGCTTCTGAAGAGCAATCTCCTCACCCGACTGGTAATATCAGCTTGATCTCCTTTTGCTTTGCCTAGATTCACATCTTGTTCATTTTTTAAGGAGAATTGTGAACACCTTCAGAGAGTGGGAAAAGATCAATCTCTGTGTTTTGCCTAAAGCTAACATAGACATTGAGATTTTCTGTAGACAAAAGATAATTCTGCAAAGAAATTTCCTAATAACATCAACATTCAAATAATTGGGGGTGTATTCACACGGTGCAGTTTTGCCGCATTTCACATTTCTTTTCACCGCGATTTGTTTCTGCGCTAACTGCAAAACGAAGGCAAATTGTGGTGAAAATGACTGCACCGTGTGAATACACCCTTTTTTTAATGAGAATCAAAACAATCCAATCCACCTTACGGTGTAAATCGATTTGTGTCCTATATGGACTCTATAAAGTATACTAAAAAAATCTTTCTGATTTTGCCTTGCACGTAACAATTCTTGTCGGGAAAGACTATTATTTTCCATCCTGATCTGAAGATTTCTGTCACTACTTTTGTCAGAATGTAATATTGGACACCACTGCTACACGCTATAATAAAGCACTTCTCTCGCTGCAGACAATCAGCTTTGTCTAAACTGCTGTCTGTAGAAAATCTTTATGTGTATAGTCAGCATAAGGCTGGATTTACACGAGCGTGTGCGTTTTGCGCGCGCAAAAAAAACGTGGCGTTTTGCGTGCAAAAGGCACTGAACATCTCCGTGTGTCATCACCATATGATGCGTGGCTGCGTGATTTTCACGCAGCCGCCATCATTATGACACTCGTGGTGCTTTTCTGTTTTTATTCATACTTTTTACTGCTCTTGCGCGAATCACACACGTCACATGGAAGTGCTTCCGTGTGCCGCGCGTGATTTTCACGCACACATTGGCTTCAATGGGTGCGTGATGCATTAGAAACGCACGAATATAGGACATGTCATGAGTTTTACGCAGCGGACACACGCTGCATAAAAATCACTGACTGTCTGCACGGCCCCATAGACTAACATAGGTCCGTGCGAGGCGTGTGAAAATCACTCGCGTTGCGTTGTAAATAAGCCCTAAGGGAAAGGCCATACAGAGCGGCAACTTTGTTCGGCGCAGCTGTAAAATCGCCATGTTTTTCTGCGGTTAAAAAGGCTGTTTACCTGAAAAATCGGATGGCCATACAGGGCGTATTATTTAATGGCCGCATCATTTTGCAGTTAAAGGGCTAACAAAGTGGAATACATGGCATGTGTTGAATATAGTATGTTTTTTTAAATACTTGTAATCCCTACCTAGGCTGGAGCAGATTTACTAATACTGTCTAAAGCTGGCCATACACATTAGATGCATGTGATCTGGACTGGGCGATCATCTGATGTGTACAGTGGTGTCCCAACTCTCCCCTCTTTGGGGGAGGGAAGGGTCAGGCATGTTGAATTTCAACAAGCCCGATCCTTCTGTTGATTAGTAGATAAGCCGGTACCAGAGGACTCTGACAGCAGCTTTCTCCCTCCTTCCCATTGAAAAAACAAGCACACTCGAGAAGAATAGCTGTCGGCCAAACGATCGTTTGTCCGATAGCTATCCAAAGTGTATGACCAGCTTAAATTTTAAACGGTTTAAAGTTAGACCAGGCAGTCAGAAGATGCGCCAAATTGATCACAGTAGTTCAGGATGTATGATATATTTGGCGCATCTAGCTAGACATGTTACACTTTTCTCTTACTTATACCGTCACTTGATTTGCTTAGATTACCTCAGTTTTTTGCTCTAAACATTGGCACACAGCCTCACATTTTAAACCATGCCTCTTTCTGCTAAACTACAGCCTGTGGGCAAGCGCAGCGCAAATTGCTTCTAAAACCGTTAATAAATGTGGCGCACAGCCTGAAGAGGAGGTGAATGACTATCTTAGTGTTCTTTGAATCTCTCAGCCTATGCCTCATTAGGTGGGACCCGCATCTATCAGACATTTATGGCATATCCTGGGGATATCCTGTGAATATGCCATAAATGTCTGAGATGGGAATACCCATTTAAGATGTGCCGCTCACACTTAGCAGTTTTCTGCCGCTCACACAGCTCACGAGATATCGCTTATCCTTGGATACACTATGTACCAGCAGCAGAGTATGAGTCAGGTCAGGTTGTCACAAGGAGACATTACAACATTGTAGGAAATCCTCTTGTGAAATCTCAAGCACATGGTCCTTCTATAGTAACATGCCACAGAACCAGTCAATATTTGCAGAACTCTGACCAAGAACATAGAAACACACACCACTGCAGTGTCTATAGATGATCGATATAATACAGCGTCCCTAAACAATGCAATTACTTGGAAAGATTTTAAAAGTTTGGGAAGGAAGAGTTACAAGAAACTAACTTTAAAATCTGCCCTGTAAATCTCATGTACTAAAATCACTGCTGCAAATATTCTATAAATTGTGTGCATATTTATTTATTAGAATAGGGGGAAACCTCACAGTCTCTACTTCGTAATAACCTCAATGAGGCTTCCTTTTTAAGGCATTATTAGGCTCCGTTCACAACCTGCGTCGGTGTGTTCCATTGTTCTGCTCCGTCAAGGGAACAACCGAGTCAATGGTTCTGGTGCACGCTGGATACCTCCGGCAGCCAACAGCTCCCATTGACTCTAATGGGTTCCGTCGGCTTTCCATCAGGTTGTCCGTCGTTTTACCTGAGACAATAGTGCAGCGTGTTGTGCTATTTTCTCTGGTAATTTCTGCCGGATCTGCGACGGAGGCCCCTAACGGAGCCTCCAACGCAGATGTGAACGAAGCCTTAGGCGTGTAAAATACACTGATGAGCTTTTATAGGTGTCGAACAAAGTGAAGTTGTTGCAACTTTAAATGGACACTAACTTTTCAAACAATTTATGCTAATCTAATAGTATACCTGATATAGAATAACTTTGTAATTTACTTACTGTTAACATTTTGTTGTTTTACCCATGCAAATTCTATATGTGTCACCCTTCCTGTAATCTGTCCACCCCCTGCTGTCAAGCAAAATCCGCCCCTAGTTACAGACAGACTGCAGAAAATGGGGGTGCGTCACTTCACTGTCTGCCAATACAAGTCTACGGAGAGGGGAGGGGGAGCAGGGGGCAGGAGCAGAGAGAGAGAGAGAGAGAGTATGTCAGCAACACACACACTGCATGTAAATCTAAGGAGAGGGAATGCAGCCTAAAGTACCATAGCCTTCAAGAAAAATATAAAAATAGGCTATGTAAATTTATAAAGAAACTATGTTTGGAATTATGCTTCGGAAGTGTTCCTATAGTAACATGTATGACTTGGGGGAATTTCCATAGGTTTCCCTCCATTACATCATAACCATGGATTTTTTACATATATTTTTTACATTCAACATTAAGAGTGAACCTGTCATGAGATTTTGGGCCAATAAACCACCGGTATGCTCTTATGCAGCTGGGATTTAGTGTTCCAAACCTGTCCACCTCAAAAATGTATAGTTAGTAAAGTAAATTGGAATTTACAAAGAGGAGTCCGGTAGAGGAGTCAGGCGGGATCGGGCACATGCGCAGTATACTTTCCTCTACTTCATGTGCGCAATGCGCCGATGCCGCGCCAGGGCTCATCTTGGTAAATTGTATGTTTCTTTACTAACTATTCCCAAAATGGCAGTTTTTGACATGGGGAGATTTGGAACACTAAACCCCAGCTGCATATCGGCATGCTGGTGGTAAAAAGGCTCCAAACCTACTAACTGGATTCCTTTAGGCTACGTTCACACAGGGTGAATAAGCTGCATAACGGTGGCGGCCGCAGGGAATCTTGGCCGAAAAAACGCACCAAATTGTGGTGCAGTTTTTCCCCCGGAATGTTCGCCGCAGAAATCCTGCAATAATAAAAAAAATGGATATACTTACCACGGCGACGCGTCCCTCCGATGATCCTGACGTTCTGCAGCCCTGGGATGATGTTTCATCCCATGTGATCACTGCAGCCTGTGATTAGCTGAAGCGGTCACATGAAATTAAACATCCCAGGAGGCCGGCCTGGATGGAGAAGCACAGAATCCTGAGTAAATATAAGATTTTTTCAGAGTTTTTCCGCCTCAAAAATCGTAAAAAAGCTGCGATTACGCAAATGCAATTGACATGCTGCTGATTCAAAAAACGCACCGCATGTGCGTGTGGATGAATTTTGTTCAAATCTCATCCACTCTGCTGCTACTGTATTATGCTGCAGATTTTTCAAAACAAAATCTGTTGTGGAAAATTTGCAGTATTTACGCTACGTGTGAACTTACCCTAAAAAGAGGTTTTCTGATTTAAAGAGGCTCTGTCACCAGTTTATAACTTCCCTATCTCCTACCTAATCTAATAGGCGCTTTGATGTAGATAACGACTTTTTATTTTTTTTAAATGTTTATCATTGATGAAGTTATGAACATTTTTAGATTTCTGGAAATTTTTTCTAAATGCCCCTCTGGGTGTTTTTTTTCTATTCACCAAGTGGCCGTTGCATAGAAAAGTGTATGACGCTGACCAATCAGCATCATACACTTCTCATCATTCCAGCCCAGCTTGATTCACAACACAGCGTGATCTCGTGACATCACGCTGTGACGTGACTGCATCCCGCAGGTCCTTCACCGTGACATCACGCTGTGACGTGACTTCATCCCGCAGGTCCTTCACCGGAGCGACGGAAGACTGAACAGACATCGCCTCCAGCCACTGCAGATTCAGATAAACATCCTGGCACGGCTGGAGGCGATGTCTGTTCAGTCTTCCGTCGCTCTGGTGAAGTACCTGCGGGACGAAGTCCTGTCACAGCGTGATCTGACATCGTCATACACTTTTCTATGCATCACCCACTTGGAGAATTTAAAAAAACGCCCAGTTGGGCATTTAGAAAACATTTCCATAAATCTAAAAATTTTCAAAACTTGGTCAAAAACAAAAGTTGATAGGGAAGTTATAAACTGGCGACAGAGCCTCTTTAAGGTTAATAATTCTGAGAGCAGGATTACGTATGTATGGATATGCTGCCTCTGGATGTAGACTTGAGCACTCTATTATTCACTGACAGCAAACAAAGATCTTGAATATTAAATATTGAAACACAGAGTATGTTAGAAAGTTGTACAACTTCTCATTTATATGGTGATTAAGCGTTATTTACATAAAACCGTAAATCTCTTTAACACTTTCATGGCTTTTATCTTTTGTGACGTTAGATGACAACCAATATTGGCCGCTATTACAGCTCAAACAGTATATGTCAACTTTCCAATTATGTAGTAACACACTCCCTGCCCCCATTTCATAACTAGGCAGATTTGCTTAGCTGGGGCTTGGGAAAACCACACGGCAAACCCACGAGAGCTGTAACTTTGACCTCACTGGCTGACACCCAGCTTTCCTAGATACAGATATGTCAGAAACAGCTGAATAGACGATTAAAATGCTTCCCACGCAGGGATATCGCGCAGACATAGTCACATATGTTGCTTTTATTTTAGGGGGAAATGCTATGTGTGTCTGACCCTATGTGGGTTCTGTGCATCCTTCCTTCTGGCTTCTTGGACAGGAAATCACAGAATTCTAGAAAGCCTTTGAGACCTGACCAGAAGGTCTTTATCGCAGAAAAGATGGATTTTCCTAAGAAGTTACAAGAAGGCTGTGGCTTTACTACTGAATAATCTCTAACCATGTTCCATCCATGATCTCATGCATGAAATGAACTTCCGCATGTTGTATGTCATGTGATGAAAGCGCGACATTGAGAAATGCCAATGGCTAAGCAATATAGTCTGCCATGCTGTGGTGGCATCTGTGATGTTGCGGTCAGTTGACTTGCATTGAGTAGTTGAGCAATGTGTATGACATGAGGAATCTATAGAAATTGTTGGTCTAGTGACATTGTCATTGACATCTATGGGGAGAACAAGTTGTGTGGTGCCGCTTGAGTCACACAGCGCACATAACCCTACAGTAAAGCTGGGTTTATAGATGGCAGTACTGCCACATGACAGAACTTCTGCCACTACCACATCCAACCTCAAATGTGTTATTAACCCCTTAATGACCAGGCCTTTTTGTACGTTATTGACTAAGCACTATTTTTCGTTTTTTCACTGTCGCATTTCTAAGAGACATAACTTTTTTATTTTTCCGTCGACATACCCGTAATAAGGGCTTGTTTTTTACAGGACAAGCTGTAGATTTTAATTGCATTCCATTGTTGGGCGCACATAGTATATTGATAAACTTTTATTAACTTTTTTTTTGTGGGGGAATTGAAAAAAAAAAACCAGCAATTCCAGCATTGTTTTTCACATTTTAAATTTACGCCGTTCTCTATGCGCCGTAAATAACATCTTACCTTTATTCTATGGGTCGGTACGAATGTGACGATACTAAATATGTTTATTTTTTTTATGTTTTACTACGTTTGCACAAAAAAAACCTTTTAAAAATAATGGTTTTGCATCGCCGCATTCTGAGAGCCGTAGCTTTTTTATTTTTTCATCAATGTCGCCATGTGTGTGTATTTGTTATTTTATAGTGAAATGTTGTAAGGAATTTCTTAAATGTGATATATTGGGATATATATAAATAAATATTTATGATGTATTTGTACATAACACAATTGTTTTGTGAATAAAATAAGGAAAATAAATAAATGCGGCCATGTGTGGGCTTGTTTTTTTGCGGGACAATGTATAGTTCTCATTTGTACTTTTTTGGGATACATGACACTTATTGACTAAATTTTATTTGTTTTTTTGGGGGGGAATGGAAAAAATAAATAAACATTTTGCCTTTGTTTTTTGTGGTTTTTTTTTATGCCCTTCACCCGGCGGTTTAATCAATTTGATAACTTCATTGTTTGAGTCGTTACAATCGCGCGATAACATATATTTGTATTTTTTTTAAACTTTTACTAAATAAAATGAAAAAAAAAAGTGGTTTCATTTTATTTTTACTGTAATTTTTTTTCTTCCATAAAAACTAGAAAACTTCACAATGCGATCTTCTGATCATAGATATAATGCTTTGTTATTCTTAGTATACCAAAGCATTATTGCCTGTCGGTGTCAGGGCTTATTCAGACGAACGTGAAATACGTCCGTGCAACGCGCGTGATTTTCACGCGGCTCGCATGGACCTATATTAGTCTATGGGGCCATGCAGACAGTCCGTGATTTTTGCGCAGCGTGAGTCTGCTGCGTAAAACTCACGACATGTCCTATATTTGTGCGTTTTTCGCACATCACGCACCCATTGAAGTTAATGGGTGTGTGAAAATCACGCGCACCACACGGAAGCACTTACGTGGGAACCGCGTGATTTGCGCAACAGCAGTGAAAAGTATGAATGAAAACAGAAAAGCACCACGTGCTTTTCTGCTTACAAACATACAAACAGAGTGTCATAATGATGGCGGCTGCGCGAAAAGCACGCAGCCGCGCACCATATGATCATGACACACAGAGCTGTTAAGTGCCTTTTGCGCACGCAAAACGCCGCATTTTTTGCGTGCGCAAAATGCACACGCTCGTGTGAGTCCGGCCTAAAACTGACAGGCAAACTATTAGGCCATGCCTTAGGCACGGCTAATAGGCAGTTGCTGATGGCAGACCTGGGGGCCCTTATTAGGCCCCCGGCTGCCATGGAAACACATCGGCGCCCCACGATCGAGCCACCCGATGGGGTGACAGAAGGAGCTTGCTCCCTCTGTAAAACACCTTATATGCCGCGGTCGCTACTGCTTGCACAGGAGAAAAATGGACGAGAAATGGATGGCACACAGAAACATCATGGATGCAACATGAACATTGTTATGGATGATAAGAGGTCAGTTTTTTGTGGAACGCAAATCAGACACGTTCGTGTAAATAAGGCATAAATGCATCTTTCTTTGAAATCTTTTGTATAAGATTAAAAAAGAGAAGCATATCTTCAGGGCCGGCGTCAGTACCCGGGAAAGTGCCGGGGGCCCACTACCCACGTGGGGGCCACTCGGCCGCCGGGTGCTTTCGCTGCCGTCGTCACTGCATCACTGTCGAGAGGTGAGAAGGAGTCCCAGGCAGAGTGCTAGCGGCTCTGCTCCGGGACTCCGTCTCTGGGGAAGCCCCTGACATCACTGTCCATATGTGGACAGTGATGTCAGAGGGTGAGGAGTCCCAGGCAGAGCGCTAGCGGCTCTGCTCTGGGACTCCGTCTCTCGGGAAGCCCCTGACATCACTGTCCATATGTCCCATATATGGACAGTGATGTCAGAGGGAGAGAAGGAGTCCTACCCAGAGCTCTGCTCCGGGACTCCATACTTGGGGAAGCCGCTGACACACTGTCCAAATATGGACAGTGATATCAGAGGGAAAGAAGGAGTCCCAGGCAGGCTCTGCACTGGGACTCCGTCTCTAGGGAAGACCCTGACATCACTGTCCATATGTACAGTGATGTCAGGAAGAAAGAAGGAATCCCAGGCAGAGCGCTAGAAGCTGCTCTGCTCTGGGACTCCGTCTCTGGGGAAGCCCCTGGCATCACTGTCCATATGTCCCATATATGGACAGTGATGTCAGAGGGAGAGAAGGAGTCCTACCCAGAGCTCTGCTCCGGGACTCCATACCTGGGGAAGCCGCTGACACACTGTCCAAATATGGACAGTGATGTCAGAGGGAGAGGAGTCCCAGGCAGGCTCTGCACTGGGACTCCGTCTCTAGGGAAGACCCTGACATCACTGTCCATATGTACAGCGATGTCAGGAGGAAAGATGGAGTCCCAGGAAGAGCGCTAGAAGCGACTCTGCTCTGGGACTCCGTCTCTGGTAAGCCCCTGACATCACTGTCCATATATGGACAGTGTTGTCAGGAACAGAGCAGTGTCCCAGGCAGAGTGCTAGTGTCCCGATCCATGGGTATGTGGAGCCACTAGGCTGCACCGCCGTAGCAGATTGCCAAACAACAGTTCTAGTACAATAGTACCATTATTAGTACAGAAAGTAATGGAGGCTCGGCACAGATGAACTTATAGACACCAGACGTGGTGTATATCAGCAAGAGTGACCAGTGGCACAACACGACTCCAACAGGTTAAGGCACAGGAACAGATATAGCGCGGGATACAGGTAGCAGGGCACGGGAACAACGGGAACAGGTCAACATAAATGGACCATTTGCTAAGACTAACATGGGTAAACCCAACAATGCTCAGGCAATGAGTGAAAGGGCAGAGCCATTTTTTTTAGTCCAGGGTGATCATGGGCTAATTACAGATCTTACTCATGTGTGTGTACTGGCCCTTTGAGGCTTGACGTGAGCGTGAGCGCGCACCCTACGGGAACCAGTGCAGCGATGAAGTGAGTGCCGGCGTCTCTCAGGAGGGAGATGCCGCCCGGCACTCATTCGGCCGTGGCCGTCGAATGGGCATGTAAGAACGACGGTCCGCGGCTGTGGATGTTACAGATAGTAACGCTCTGCCCGGGACTTTGGCTCTGCGGTTGCCCCTGACATCACTAGCCGTATACGGACAGTGATGTCAGGGGCTATACTAGTATAGTCTATACTAACGCTCTGCCTGGGACTTCAGCTCTGCTCCAGACATCACTATCTATATATGGGCAGTGATGGCAGGAGCAGAGCAGGAGTCCCAGGCAGAGTGCTAGTAGTGCTCAGCCCATGACTATGGCTCTGGGGTTGCTCCTGACAACACTGTCTATATATGGACAGTGACACCAGGGGTTTCTCCTGAAGTGGAATCTCCTGAAGCTCTGGCTGGGGATTCCACTCCTAGAGCGAACCCCAAAGGTGCTACTTACAGGGAGGGAGGCTGTGTGGTACTCAGGAAGGGTGGGTGTGGCACTACAAGGGAGGGGGGCTGTGTGGCACTACCAGGGAGGGGGGCTGTGTGGCACTACCAGGGAGAGGGGCTGTGTGGCACTACCTGTGAGGAGGGGACTGTGTGGCACTACCTGGGAGGTGGGGGCTGTGTGGCACTACCTGGGAGGTGGGGGCTGTGTGGCACTAACTGGGAGGTGGGGGCAGTGTGGCACTACTTGGGAGGAGGGTCTGTGTGGCACTACCTGGGAGGGGGGCTGTGTGGCACTACCTGAGAGGGGGGCTGTGTGGCACTACCAGGGAGGGGGGCTGTATGGCAGTACCTGGGAGGGGGGCTGTGTGGCACGATGTACAGAGGGCACTAAATTTATGGGGGTACAAACTGGGGGCCTAACGTCTATATGGGGGCACAAAGTGATGTTTTCTGCCATTTTACTGCCGCCGTGAGTTCCCCTGCAAAGGGGCCTACTAAGTCTGTGTCGCCCAAGGGCCCACATAAACATGGAGCCGGCCCTGCATGTCTTCCATTTTTTAATGCAGATTACAACAACGGGTTCTTGTATTTGATAGACGTGCAACACCATGGATGTGTATAGCGTGCGACTATAAAGTCACCATGTAGCCTTAGGCCCTGTTCACACAGAGTTTTTTGACACGTTTTTTGACGCGGAAAACGCGTCGGAAAACGCGCCAAAAACGACCCAAAATGACTCCCATTGATTTCAATGGGAGACGGAGGCGTTTTTTTACCGCGAGTAAAAAAAACGCCTCGCGGCAAAAAGAAGGGACATGACCCTTCTTGATGCGGTTTCCGCGTCCAAAACCGCATTGAAAGCAATGGGGACACGTCAAAAAACACCTCGAACTAGTGAGGTGTTTTCTGACGAGTATATTGCCGAGTGTTTTGGAGGAGTTTCTTGCAGGAGTCGTCTCCTGCTGCTAGTCCAGCCCAGCAAGGGGCTGTCATTTCCTGTCTGCTCGTGGAGCCTGAAAAACATTGTGGACAGAACTCAGGGATACAGAAAACCGAAGTCCTGCATCCAAATCGAATACAAGTAAGTGCAATTGCTCCTATGTTCCATACATGCTATACATGTATGGAGCTGTGCATTTTTTTTTTTAGAATTTTTTTTTTAATTTTTTTTTAGATTTTTTTTTTAGATTTTTTTTTAGATTTTTTTATTTTTAATTTTTTAATTTTGTTATGCAGTTGTTCATGTATGTCATCTCTTTTTTATTTTTTTTTAACATTTCAGGAACAGAAATGACGACAGCAGAGGTGTACCACCGAATGGACATTGATGTTGGGAAATTGATTCAAGAAGTAAGTATACTTTTTTTTTTTAATGTGGGCCTGTTCACATCAGCGTGGTTTCTGCTGAGGGGTTCCGTCGGTGCTTTCAGTCAGGGGAACCCCTCAACGGAAAGGCAAGTGTGAAGTGGTGACAGATCCGTTGCTAATGGTTTCTGTTTGTCCCCGTTGTGCAAAGGGTTCTGTCGTTTCGACTGAACCAATACCGCAGTGTAGGGAATCCCATTAGCAACGGATCCATCAGCATTGAAGTCAATGATGATGCAAACAGAAAACAATGTTTTTTTTAATGTGGGCCTGTTCACATCAGCGTGGTTTCTGCTGAGGGGTTCCGTCGGTGCTTTCAGTCAGGGGAACCCCTCAACGGAAAGGCAAGTGTGAAGTAAGTTCCGTTTGCATCACCATTCATTTCAATGGTGACAGATCCGTTGACAGAAGGATGTCAGGCTGGGTTCACACAACCATGTTACGTACATAATGTACGGAACGTATTTCAGCCGGAAGACCCGGACCGAACACACTGCAGGGAGCCGGGCTCCTAGCATCATAGTGATGTACGACGCTAGGAGTCCCTGCCTCGCTGCAGGACAACTGTCCCGTACTGTAATCATGATTACAGTACGGGACAGTAGTTCCACGCAGAGGCAGGGACTCCTAGCGTCGTACATCACTATGATGCTAGGAGCCCGGCTCCCTGCACTGTCTTCGGTCCGGGTCTTCCGGCCGAAATACGTTCCGTACATTATGTACGTAACATGGTTGTGTGAACCCAGCCTCATGCGTGTGAAAACCTCGGCAAAAACAGCCTGAAAAACCGCCTGGAAAACCGCCTCAAAAACCACGTCAAAAACCACATCAAAAACCACATCAAACATGAAAACCTCCAGGGTCAGTTTTTACAGGAGGAATTTTCCTCCTGCAAAAAACTCCGTGTGAACAGGGCCTTAAGCTGGCCATATACTAGTGATTTCAGGCGGCCGTTTTCCAGAGGACAACGCCATAAATTAAAATGACAAATCGCTGATTGATCTGTGGCCTGGTCTGTGGCCTGGTCTGCGGCCTGGTCTGTGGCCTGGTCTGCGGCCTGGTCTGTGGCCTGGTCTGGGCTTCTACTGACGGGATGCAGATCGGTTGTTTGTTGTTTACCAGACTGCACCCGAGAACGACGAAAAACTCCAACACAGCAGATGAGCTTTTCCATAGATAACTGCCTTCAGTCGGCGTCTGTCATGAAAAGGTGTTAACAATTGGCAGAAAATGGTCTAAATCTGCCTTTTCGACCATCAAAAATCGTTATTTTATGGCCAGGTTTAAATTCATCAGAAGGTAGTGGAGGAAATATGTTTACACCAGACGTGAAATAAGGCAATGTTCACACGGCATATGTGTGAGAAAACAGGATCTAAATCCAGGTGGTTTTGGAGCAGTTTTTTTTTAGGAGTATTTTTTAAGCGTTTTTTTTTTTTTTGTAGTGTCAATGGAAAATCAGCCTGTAAAACCCTTCAAGACGGGACATGTCACTTCTTTTTATGAGGCGGTGCTTTCTTTTAATACAGAAGTGTAAAAAAGAAGCCTCATATAAGCAACACAATGTATTCGCTATTGAAATAAATGGGAAACAGTTTCCAGGCGTATTTGAAGTGTATTTTGGAGTGTAAGGGTATGTTCACACGGCTTATTTTCGCCCGTTTTTCAGAACGTAAACGGTCAGCTTCCGTTTTTTCAGCCATTTTTCAAGGCGTAAGCGCCCCGAAATACGCCTGAAAACACTACGTGTGCACATACCCTCATACGAGTGTTTTACGCTCCAATAAGCAGTGTGAACATGGCCTAATTGTTACATGAAGATGGTGGACATTCCATCAGTGAATGAAAAATCTTGTCTATAAATGCTACGGGCTTATGTGGCACCTGAGATGTTAAATGGGCTTTGTGGGCCTTGTAATGACAGCTCGTGGCACGCACATGGTTAAGGTAATAGTTACTAGTGAGAGATGACTGGGGGCGTGGACACAGCACACTCCTCCCTCTGTCAGCGCTGTCTCTCGCTCTCACACACTTCCTGACTCTGCCACATTTCTTTTGTTTTGAAAGGGGTCGTGACGTCACCCGCCGCCTCCAACACTGGGGCTTCTCGCCAGCCGAGGTCACAAGGTTCAGCCGGCCACGCCTACACCCCAATCCGCTTCTGCCACGCCCACGTCCCCTTCCGCAGAGTCCTCCTCATTTTCCCGTCAGGAGGTGCGATATCCCGGTCACGTCCGACATCAAAGGCCACAGAGAACTTCAAAGGACAGCTAGCCTGCCCTCCTCCTGTATTACCCTGCCCGCCCTCTCCCACACCGAACACCGCCCTCTCCTGCTCTAATTCCTATCCTTTCCTGCCAGCCTCACTCCTTTATTTATGTTTCCAATAGGGTTGATTTGAATAGACACACCCATTGCAACTACGTCACAATATTTAGTCTTATTTTCAATTCTTGATCGATTGCGTGCCGAGCTCTGTCGAAGGTGTGTCAAGTGTGAGAAATGGGCGTTACAAGAGTGTGAAGTAGGCGTTTCAGAGGCGTGCCACGCGCGTGAGGGGCGTGACATTGCTGCTGAGAGGCGTGGTCGCGCATATAAGAGGCGAGTTTATGTCTCCGATAGGAGCGGTTTGTGCGCCGCTGTGTGAATGCCGAGCTCGCCCTTCCTCCCCCCAGTTTATAACGTGTGGCCACTTCCGCTGGCTGCTCAGAAGCGGTGCGATCATGGCGGAGCGCGGTCAGCAGCCTCCCGCAAAACGGCTCTGCTGCAGACCAGGCTTCGGCTCGGCTTGCAGGCCGGGCCAGCGGGCGGCAGGTGGAGGAGCCCAATGCGGAGCCAGTAGCTCGGGCCATGGCCTGTCAGGAAAGACACAGAACCCGGAGTCCCTCCTGGACATTGCGGCCCGCAAGGTAGCAGAGAAGTGGCCCTTTCAGAGGGTGGAGGAGCGCTTCGAGAGGATCCCCGAGCCCGTGCAGCGCCGCATCGTCTACTGGTCCTTCCCCCGCAGCGAGAGGGAGATCTGCATGTACTCGTCCTTTAACACGGGAGGAGAGGACGGGGCCGCCTCAGGGGGGGTGAACACTGCCGCGGGGGGCACAGCGGCGACAGGGGCGGCCTCAGTAGCGGCCACGGTTGCTGTAGCTGCAGTGGCAGCGGCAGTGGCAGGCGTTGGAGAGAGCAGCGATGAGAACAGACTCCCCTTCCGCCGGGGGATCGCTCTACTGGAGAGCGGCTGCGTGGACAATGTCCTGCAAGTGGGTGAGTCCCCGGCCGCCGGCGCTGTTGTTCTACATACATGTCATGTCCCCCGGTGTCAGCCAATAGAGCCCCCCATCATGTCAGCAGCCCCCCACCTCCTACCATCAAGCCCCCCAACCTCCGCTCATAACTGGGAAGGCTGAGAACAAAGGCAGGAATTTAAAGGGCAGCAGCACATAACAAGGAGGGGGTTTAACTCTGCAGACACACAATGCATCGCATACCCAAGTGTCTGGCCTGCCCTGATGTGCGGGGGATGCCACTGGTGCTTTCTTTGTTGTGGGTTCTGGCCTCTCCTGTCACTGCTGGGTACAGCCTGGTGCTGACTGGTGATGTGGGTATATGTGTCAGTCCTGAGCACCTCCTGGTATATGTCAGTACTGGTTATGGCTTGTGTGTATTGGTACAGCCTGGTATATGTCAGTCCTGCCTGCTGTATCTTGATATATGTGCCAGTCCCGTGCACCGCCTGCTAGGTGTATATATGTTTGTCTGGGTCAGCCTGCTGTGTGTCAGTCCTATGTCTGGTATGTTCGTCCTAGGGACTGATGGATGGATCACTGGCTCTCAGCACGTCCTTTCTTCTACTTATTGCAGTATGCTATAAACAAACCCTTGTAAGTGACCACATTGCTTTGCTGTTCTTTTATATCGACACTTCATCTGTAATGTCTCCATTTGTTGTACAAGCTATTGTTCCCTGTTATCAGTCATTCCAGGCCAGGGGTATGACTGACAGGAAGTCAAGAGAAATATCTTCATCCTTAATCACGACTTCATCTGGCATGTCTCCAGTTCTAGGATTCTCTAGGGACGTGCCTGTGTGAGTGGCAACCTTGTGTACATGGGGGCGAGGGGTCCCTTTAAATAGAGGTTGTCTTCCTGTCCTCAGGACTGTTGCTCACTAATTGCCTGGAGGTGTCTTGTAAGATTTGGGTGTCTGGGAGAAAGGAGAGGTCACACCTCCCGGTGGGCTGTGCTGTGAGAGGGGGTGGCGAGGGCCGGATCACACACCCCTGGGCTGTGCTGCTGCTGCATTGTGCCAGCCAAGCTCAGAATGGAGCTGTTTCTTGTCAGGACAAGGGAGTGGAATGAAAACAATACCCACCTTTCATGCCCCCTCCTTCTCGCTCTTTATCCCTTTATTTGTATTGTTCTAGTCCAAGCCATCTTCTGATTAGCATGGATTTTATTGACCACTCAATTCAATAAGCTGCTGCCCTGACCGGTCTTGTGTGCCGAGGTCTGACTATTGTGCCAGTTTATGGGGCATTGCTGGACTTGGTCATTTTTGCATGGACTGGCGCTGTGAAATATTCCTAGAATTACAGGCTAGAATGATGATTTGCTGGGAACAATACGTTAGTCTATGTGCTGGGAGGACCGGGTCGGCCCCTGGCTCCACGTTGTGTGTGCCGCTTGTGCGTCTCAAATAGCCGTAAGGCGTCTTCTACTTCTCATTTTCATGTTTATTTGTGTCTCTTCAGTTTTCTGTCACCCCCTCGAAAGGAAGCCAAACAAAGGCGGCTCTTCTATTGCTTTTCAGTGCTTGTTAGATAGAGGAGATTTGACAAAGCTGGGCAGGCTGCAGATTTAAAGCGACAGTGCCCTGTTTTTTGTAGGTTGGATTTTCCTGCTAAGAAAAATGGATATCATAGGAACTGGGTCTGAAGTTGTCGGCGTCATGTTGACCTATGATATTGGATGCCCACTCTGTATTTGATTTGAAACCTTTCATTTTATAGCTCTGATTTTGGCCAAGGCCCGTCTGCCCACAATCTGGGCTTGTTGCCTTCTTTCATCCGCATATATGGCCTTCATCACTGACCTGACATCTCTTAGCTGCTCTTTATCTTGATAGATAGATAGAAAAAGATCCTAAGGTTGGACAGAAACGTTGCATCTTGTTTTGCTGTTTGAAATAAATCCCCTTTATTTGCCATACCGGAGTGCTGCGGGATTTCTTTCTATATACATTCATTATCCTTCGATCAGGATTACCTGCCGGGCACCATATTCATTTTGGAATCTACCTTTTGAGCGCTGCTTTTTTTTTAAATATATAGCATTAGTGTCGCAGTGTGCGGTCGCCATTCTTTTTGAGATATATTTATTTATTTTTAGTTTCCCCCTTCTGGCACATTCTTGTAGTCGTGAGGTACATTTGTGGTTTCTGTGCGGTACCCACCTCTTTAGTTGGCATTGACGCGGAGTTTGTCTGTGCTTGACTCTGCACGCAGGCGGTGGGGGATGACAGCAGAGCACACAGGGAGGGAGTTTTGGCTGATTGCTTTTTAAGCCAGGAATTCATTGTAAAAATAAAGCCAAGGGGCAATAAATAAAAAAAGATGCAATCTACTGGAGACAGGCGTGCGAGCCAAGGCTTCGCTCTTTCAGCAGTGGAGGAGAGGGCTCTTTCTCCAGACTAGAAACTATTTTTTTCCACAGGCAGCTAGGGAGTGGGCCTGTGCGCTCATGATCATGGAGAAGGGCGTTTGACATGCTTCTAGCTTGACACACAGGCCCGGCTTCACATAGATTAGACATAGTAACATCGTGCTCTACTGAATCGTGGAGTGTGTGTGTGTGTGTGTGTGTGTGTGTGTGTGTGTGTGTGTGTGTGTGTGTGTGTGTGTCATACATACATACATACATACATACATACATACATACATGACAGACCTAGCAGAGCTGAACCTACGTAGGTCAAATAAGAGTGTCAAAAGGACTGTTCTTTAAATCATGATCAGTGCAAGCAAACGCAATAATCTCGGGTCGCTCGCATTCTTGGCAGATCTATTGTCCACTGTGCTGTTTTGTATTACGCAAATCAAGATGGCAGCGTCTGTTCCATTCTTATATATTGTAACCAAGGGCAAACCCATACATAGTAGAGATTCCTGTGTCATGTTCATGCAAATGAAGATCATGTTTCTCTTTTTGAAACCGTTTTTTGTTGAGAGAATCTGTTTGTAAGCGAGAGTCTAGTTTGCTTAATAGGTGGATTTGCTGCGTAGAACAGGTACCGGGGCTGGCGCTCTCCAGGATAGTGCTGTGGGTATATACACATGGCGGGGATGGTAAATAGTCACAGATGACTCGGCGGTGAGTTGTCATTTAGACGTCTGTAGGGACAGGCAGAATGTAAATTTCTCAATGTGACGGTTGTAATTGCAATCTATCTGTAGAGATCAGATGACACCCCATGCAGGCACTTTGTCGGTGAATCAGCAGATCTTGTCCTAGCAGTAGATCACCAGACGACCATCCGTTTCTCCACTATATATATATTATATTATATTCGTTTTTCCCTTTTAAAGCATTTTTTTTGTCATCACACGAGATTTTTATCGAATTTATTTTATGTTTGTGCGTTCTACATTTGAGGAACATGGTGTGACTGGGAACTGGCATGACCAGTCCTAGTAGAGAACATGGTATACGTTTACGGTCTGCAGCCGTTGGCTCTCCTTGTGGGAGTAGAAGTCTCAAGATGCTATTTGTTGGGTATGCTGGGCTTTGTAGTCCTCAATTGGAGAGCATTGAGGTAAGTTGTAAAACCGCAACAACTTGGCACGTGCTGCTCGTCTCCTAATGTAGTGCGATTTGCAATGTTGATGGATAGGTTTTTGTGAAGCCCTTGTGTGTTTTGCAGCATTGTGACTTGTGGCTGCTTGTTATATACACTGATGGCCTGCTTGGCTGCACTCGGCTAAGCCAATTTCCTTCCCCGTCAAACATTCAGTAATAAAGGATCTGGTCATCTGAATTGGTAGGAGTTTCAGTACAGTGACAGGTGTCAGATCCGGGGATTTCTTTCCTGGGACCTCCCTCGCTTGCGTCTAGCTTTTCATTGTAAGTATTTGTTGCTCACAAGAGACACGACATTGCTGGGACATGCTAGTTAGTGCTTCATGTTAGGTTTGTCATTTTCTACGCCTTCCATATAATGTGCCAACGAATGAAGCCGCCGGCCTTGTGTGCAGGATCTATACACACCACGGTTTTAGGACTGCGTCGTGTGTTCAAACATGTCTGTCTGCAGTTACCATTGCCCGTGCTTTCTGCGACTGCGTGGATTCGGGAGGAGCTGTTAAATCATTAGTAAGGCAGGCAACACCCAGCTGTTGGAATAGAGAAGTTAGAGGAATCTGTTGGCATGCTATTGGCACTGACCTGGAACATGGGGGCATTTAGGAACACTGGTGCAAAGAAACTAGTGTTCTGGGGAAATGGCTCTAGAAATTGGCTAAAGTTTGAGGCCTGTTTCACGTGCTCCAGTCCCTGGTAAAAATTCACTTGGGCTCCTTTCACGCTACCGTTCTAGTACGTTCAGGACTTTTTTTTTTTACAGAAGCAAAAGTTCTGCAGACGGCACTTTTGCTTCGGTCAAAGAAATGCAAACCGAGCATCTGAAACAAAAGAATTACCATTGAAATCAATAGTGGATAGATGTTAACTGTCCATTTTGGGAATACCCTTTTTAAATGGTGTTCAGACAATAGACCTATTCCATGTCGCAGTTGTCAAGCTGCTTGGCGGCTGTGCAGTGCTGCGGGTAAAATGGCTCTTTACCTGTAACATCGTGTGTCTATTAAGGTCATTCATTCATTAATGGGCGCATAGTTATGCCGATAAACCGCCGTTTTACCCGCAACGTCTAGTCAATGCCACTTCTTGGCGCCTTACCCTAAATGTCTTTTAAAGGTCTGGCGCTTCAACCCAAGTGGTGAATGGGTGTCCTGTGTCTCCCATTGTGCCTGTTGCACCTTTCTGGAAGAATGCACCACATGCAGCCGAATGCTTGGACCGCTGTTCTGATAGGTGGTGATTCAAGCCCTATGCAGACATTTTTGGTATATTCAATGACCCTTCATAATTCGAAGACCATTGTTTTTAAACTCTTTCCGTACCTATTGTGCAGCATGAGCAGACTGTATGGATGAGATGTATGTAGCGAAGGTCAATTTGTGTTTTGACACCCGTTGTGAGGCTGTTATTTGACCCTTCTTTATTGTAATGGGTATAGAAGCCCCTTAGGGTGTACTCAGTGAGGGCGGATTTACACGAGCCTGTGCGTTTTGCGCATGCGCAAAAGGCACTTAACAGCTCTGTGTGTCATCACATAGGATGTGCGGCAGCGTGATTTTTGCGCAGCCGCCATCATTGACACACTGTTTGGAAACGGAAAAGCACGTGGGCTTTTCTATTTGCAAACATACTCTTGACTGCTGTTGCGCGAATTACGCGCGTCCCACGGAAGTGCTTTTGTGTGTGGTGCGCGTGATTTTCACGCACCCATTGACTTCAATGGGTGTGATGCGCGAAAAACTCAAATATAGGACCTGTCGTGAGTTTTATGCAGCGGACTCACGCTGCGCAAAAATCACTGACAGTCTGCACTGGCCCATAGACTAGCATAGGTCTGTGCGACGCGCGCGAAAAACACGCGCGTTGCACGGACGTATTACACGTTCGTGTAAATCCGCCCTGAGGTGCAGCTAAAATCTCATGTAAAAGCACTTTTCTGGATGTATTTTTTTTTTTTTAATGCACTTTTAACCACACCTTTGGAATACACCCTTAGGCTGGGTTCCCACAGGACGGATACGCTGCATAGAAACCATGCAGCATATCAGACCTGGAACCCGCAGAAATTCCCATCCGAGAAATCGCACCACATTTTTTCGGAAGGAAATTGCGTTTTTTTTTGTTTTTTTGCAGAATTACTGTGATTCTGCTGCAAAAGTCGCAACAATTTGCTATTTGTTGTGGGTTTTGCATCCCCATTAAATTAAAGGGGAAAAAGCAACGAAAACGTAGCATAAATTGACATGCTGCAGATCTAAATTCTGCACCGCAGATCTAATTAACGTTTTTGCTGTTTTTTTTTCTGTTACGTGGGCATGAGGTTTTCAAAATCTCATCCACTTTGCCGCTATTGTAAATGCTGCGGAATTTCGGCACAGAATTCTGTTCCGGAAATTCTGCGAAATTTAACCCCTACGCGCACCACAACGCAACTGTACGTCCATGTGGCCAGTGTCTTAGCGCACGGGGACATAGTTACTGCGCAGTTCCCGGTGCACACGGTCTGCGATAGTGGGAACCGGAAGGCCAGCTGTCCCTGACAGCTGACACTCCACTGTATGCCGATCAGCGGCTTAGTTCGGCAATTAACCCCTTAATTGCAGTGATCGATTGCAATCGCCGCAATTTAGGGGTTTCTAGCAGATCGGCAGACCTCACAATGAAATCGTGAGGTTTGCAGGTGGCTAGCATGGCGACCGGAGGCCAAGTAATGGCCTCCGTGTCTGCCATGTACGGAAGCCTATCAGGGCCAGCCTACTGATCGACTTCCTGTCACAGTGACAGGACGTCACTGCCGTTCACAATGCACACTGTCACTGACAGCTGACACTCCACTATTGCCGATCAGCGGCTCATTGCCGCTGATTTCGGCAATTAACCTGTTAAATGCGGAGCTTGATTGTGATCTCCGCATGTAGGGGTTTTGCAGCACATCAGCATCCCCCATGCAATTGTGGGGGTTGCTGATGCTTGTGATGGCACCCGGGGGCCAGACAACGGCCTCCGGGTCTGCTATGTATGGAAGCCTCTGGCTGGTCCTCGTAGACTGTCAGTTAGGGCTTATTCAGACGAACGTATAATACGTCCATGCGTCGCACGGACCTATGTTAGTCTAGGGGGTCATTCAGACTGTCAGTGATTTTCACGCAGCGTATGTCCGCTGCATAAAACTCACGACATGTCCTATATTTGCCCATTTTTCGTGCATCGGGCACCCATTGAAGACAGTGGGTGCGTGAAAACCGCGCGCAGCACACGGACGCACTTCCGTGTGATGCGCGCTACAGTAGTCAAAACTAGGAATGAAAACAGAAAAGCACCATGTGCTTTTCTGTTTACAAACGTAAAAACAGTGTCATAATGATGGCATCATATGCTGCTGACACACGGAGCTTTTATGGAGCTTTTGCGAGTGCAAAACGCATGCTCGTGTGAATCCGGCCTAAGGCTGTGATGTCACACTGACCGTTGGAATACGTTACGCTACTTAGGTAGTGTAATGTATTCCAGCAGCGATGAGAGCTGCAGGTCAAAAAAGAAAGTGTAAAAAGTAAAACTAAAAAAAAGTTTATAAAAATGTTTTACAAAAGTGTAAAAATAAAATAATTTTTTCCTATAATAAGTCTCTTATTATAGGAAAAAAAAATGAGAACGTTAAACAGTGCACTTATTTGGTATCACCGCGTTCGTAACGACCGAATCTATAAAACTGTTATTTTTACCGCACGGTGAACGCCGCAAAAAACAAACGAAAAACAATGCCAGAATCACTATTTTTTTGGTCACCACCCCTCCCAAAATATAGAATAAAAAGTGATCAAAAAGTCGCATGTACCCCAAAATAGTACCAATAAAAACTACAACCCGTCCCACAAAAAACAAGCCCTTACACAGCTTTTTTGACTGAAAAATAAGTTACATCTCTCCGAATATGGCGACACAGAAAATAAATTATTTTATAAAAAAGTGATTTTATTGTGCAAACGCTGCAAAACGTAAAAAAACTATATACATATGGTATCGCCGTAATCGTACCGACCCGCAGAATAAAGTAAAATTGTCATTTATAGCGCATTATGAACGCCGTAAGAAATAAAGAATTTAAAATGCCCAAATCACGGTTTTTGGTCACCAAAGCTCTAAATAAAATGTAATAAAAAGTTGTATGTACCAAAAAATGGTACCAATAAAAACTACAGCTCGGCCTGCCAAAAATAAGCCCACACACCGCTCAATTTATGGAAAAATAAAAAAGTTACAGCGTTTGGAAGGTGTGGAGTGAAAAACTAAAATGGAAAACCCAAAAAAATCAGTCCTGCAAAGGTTAATTAATTTCTATTTAAAAAGTAAATTTATTGCCACATCTGGGGTATTGTCGTACTCGGGAGAGATTGCGTTACAAATTTAGGGCGACTTTTTCTCCTTTATCCCTTGTGAATATGAAAAATTCAACGTTTTAGTGGCCAAAAATGTTTATTCATTTTCACGGCCTAATTCTGCAAAAAACCTGTGTGGTATAAATGCTTACTATACGCCTAGAAAAATTCCTTGAGGGGTATAGTTTCCAAAATGGGTTGACTTTTGGGGAGTTTCCACTGTTTTGGCACCACAAGACCTCCTCAAACCCGACATGGTGCAAACTCCAGCCGCAAGGCCGCACCTTATTGTGTTGTAGATATTCGTCTGGAATTGGTGATTCGGAAAACCGAGACAAGTCAACTTACCTTTACTGGTGTTGCCATAGTGATGCGGCCCTCCCCACCTCAGGTCTCTGTGTAACCCGGCCTCCTGTTGTGACGCTGCAGCCAATGTGACCGCTACAGCCTGTGATTGGCTGTAACAGTCACACAGGATGAAACGTCATTCCAGGAGGCCCACAGCGCGAAGTACAGCTGGGGGAGGAAGGAACCAGCGCTATGGCGACAACAAGTATTGATTTAAATACAATTTATTTTTTTTTTGTAATTGGCGATTTTTGCAGTGGAAACGCAGCTCTTCTGCAAAAAATCGCAACCTTTGCAGTTTGTGGCTTTTACCTCCCCATTGAGCTTAATGGTGATAAACTACAACAAAGTGCAACGATTCCGCAGCAAAAATTGACATGCTGCGTATTAAATATCTGCACCGCAGGGCAATTTATGAATGTTTTTTTTTTTTGTGTAGTGCGTGGATGAGATTTGGATCAATCTTATTTACTTTGCTGCTAATGTAATACGTTGCGATTTATTCTGCAATAAAATCCTTCGTGGGAAATCTGCAGCTAATCTGTCCCATGCGCACAGACCTTTTAAGTTGACCAAATTCTGCAACTCCTGTCATAAGTCGCCATGTAGCATCGAATCATTCTTATGATTTGGCTCTATTGTCCGTTGTGACTTCCGTGACATGTCATGCCTATTGCAACAGCGTTAATGTGCACATAGGATGACTGCTGATCTCATTTACTTTAGATAATGCCGAGTAAGACTTGTTGAAATGTTGACAAACTCGACCGTCTGTGTGTTTTAGTTGGGTTTCCATTCAGTTACGTTTCCCAGGCTTCCCGAATCCTTTTTCAAATATATTCTCTGCTTCATCATTGCTGTAATGCACTTCCAGCCAAAATAGTGTTCTCTTTAACCTTGAGAGGCCCTGGTATACATTGGAGATCAATGCTTTCCCCTAGCTGTGCGTGACTTCAAGGCCTGGTGATTAATGGCTGCATTACTGGGCACTGGCTCCATTATATTTTTTTTACACATTTGTGACTGGTACTATTCTTACTACTGCACTTCAGGGTTTTTCCTTTTTATCACAAATACTTCGTTTTTTTTTTTCAAGGCTATTAAAAAGGTCACTTATTGTGACTTGTCGTGCCTTTATGACTCATGCCCCATGGTGTCATTACTGCCTCAACCGCCAGTTTCACATGTAAATAACAATGTACCCTGTTCTCACCCTTCATTTGGGTTACGTGGTGAAGTCAATGTACTGCCGCCTCATTTCAGTACTGTAAATGTTAGTCTGTGTTTTAAATGTTGCCTTGTAATAAAAAAAAAATACACAATATTCATAGTCTGCTTCTATGAGGTGTTAAATATTACCAAATGAATTGGTAATCGATAGATGGCAAGTCAACCATAAGATTGCAGTTTGTTGTTTTTCTGGCACCAGTTACAAAACGAAAATGTTGCTGTGGGTAATGTCACATCTAAAGTCCACTGCAGATTTTTTTACGCTGCATGTGAATTTGGTGAAATGTCCGCAACAAATAATGGTGTTAAGATATGGCGTAAGTGTCCAGCCCTCTCTGATAACCCTGAACCTGCTGAATGCTTGGTTAAAGGGTTTGTCCTCCTTTGACACCCCCCCCTCCCTTGTCAGATGCCTTGTAAGTAGATGTTGTTTTATATAGTAATAAGATGACTAAATCTCTCGTCATTATTGTATCAAGTGATGTGGGGGAAGAAATATTTTGCAGTATTTTATTGTTTTTAATGCAATTTTAGGCAGGAAGAGACTTACTAGTGGTTGTCAATTGGATTCGTGGCTGGAACACCAATAAGATGGCTGCCTCCATATCGCCAGTTCTTAGTGCCACCACACGGCCATGTTAACACAGGGTGGAAACACTGCATATAAGTATACAGTGTATCCGCCCTGGAAACCGAAAGGAGTTCCGTCCGAAAAACTGGACCTAATTGACAACAGGGGCTGGATAAGGAAAAGTACCCTGTTCTCTGAAGTCATGGCGACATGTCCGTCCTGTCATTGCAGTCTGGTTTCCTGGGATGACACTGCAGCCCATGTGAGCGCTGCTGCATGTGATTGGCTGCAGCAGTCACTTAGGATGAAACCTCATTCCAGGAGGCCAACCTGGATGGACAACAGAAGAACCTGTCGCTAGGAGTACGCCCGTGTGGTAAGTATAAACTTTTTCTATTTTTTTTTTTTTTAGTCCTTTTGAACGACAGCTTTTTTTCCTCCTGAGATTTTGCGGCAGATTTGTAGATTTTTCTACTGCAAAATAGCAACATTTGCTATTAGTTGCAGGTCTTCGACATTGAAAAATGGGGAAAACCCACCACAGAAAAGCAGCGATTCCTAAGGCAAAGTTGACATGCTGTGCATTTAAAAAAACAAAAAAAACACACTGCAGGTCAGTTTATAAACTTTTTTCGTCAAATTTTTTTTTACCCAGGGTGTGGATGAGATTTCCACTCTGCTGCTACTGTAATACACTGTATACAAAAAAATCTGCAGTATTTATGCAATGTGTGAACATACCCTACTTCTCTATGTGCTGTAGACATTTGAGGAGATTTCATTAAAACTAGGGAATAGGTAAAATGAAGCACTTGCCCATTGCGACTAATCATTCCAGTTCTCATTTTTAGGGGCCATTGGAAAATGAGGAGTTTGGTTGCCGTGAGCAATGCCTCCGCTCCATTGACCTAGTTAACTAAATCTCCTCCATTGGTCTTAGGGCTCCTTTTCTGTATTGAGTTCATTTTAAATGGCTTTGTGTCGGTATGCCGGTGACACAGCCGTTTCCTGTAGTATGTTTTTAGTTTTTCAAGGCGGCTTTCATGATGCTGTTGCTTAACTTGCAGTTGTAAAAGAGGCCATGGGAAGTGAAGAAATTGCACATAAGAGTCCCTTTACAGCCCTTTGTCAGTCTGTCAACATGGGGCTTCCTCTCGTGTTCATGTGCCTCACATCCCGTTATCTTAGGGAAGCAGGATCCCATATGACTCCTTACTTCCTCAAAGTGAAACATCCTGCCAGATTACAGGCTTTTAGCATGGTAAGATTGCAGTGCGTTGCAACAGGACTGGCACTTCCTCTGACACACAATGCCAAATTAGCAAAATGTTTATTTCCTAACCATATGTTCCGTAGAGTAGCAAATCAAAGGTCTTTGTCCACTTTAAAGGGGCTCTGTCCCCGCTGTGCTGTGGTTACAGCTGGACATGAATGGAGAGAAGCGTATGATGCTGATTGGTCAGCGTCATACACTTTTCTCTTTACTACGCCCACTTGGTCAAGAGTGAAAAAAAAAACGCCCATTTGGGTAGTAAGAACAAATTTGCATAAGACTTAAAATGCTCGTTACTTTGTAAATGTTATTTTATTTAAAAAAACCAAAACATTACTTCTCTACATTAAAGCGCCTATTATATTAGGTAGAAGATAGGGCAGTTATAAGCTGGTGACAGCCTCTTTACAGCAATGCTTCTAATGGAATAACTCCATACACGCAGTATGGAGTAGAGTAGAGGTCCTACTTGGGAGCCCCCTTACGGCTCTACAAAAGGGGACCGCCATACGGCTGTGTGCGTGACTTTCAGTGGACTCAACACATTATGGTTGTGCCACTTTTAACTGCCAGTTACCTCTGTTTTTACCCTCCTATACCTCAGTTTTAGTAAACCTAATCACTGTGGCATTCAGATGTTGTCCATCTAGAAAATATTGTTTAATGGCTCTGGACCCCTCCTCACTGCACCTTTTGCATTTGACACGCAGGCTGTACTGTCTGTGTAGATAGGGAGGAAAGTACAAGGTGGAAGCGTGAATCACACAGCAGGTGTATCAGTGTACAGAGAGGGGAGAGCACCTCACAGCAGACCGCAGGGGGCGGGAGCGAGAATGGCACACTCCGCATCAGTGTCTGTCAGCACAAGGTAGAAGAGATCCTCAAAGACTGCAGAACAGCCGTACAGGAATAAAAACTCTACTGATACACGAGCTAGTGAAGACAACAGCAACCTGGACCCACAGAAATCACAACCAGTATGTATTACTGGGAGCAATCGTCCACATAGTCAAATTTGGAGCAGGTTGTAATCTGGAATATTCAGAGTGTGAATTTAATGAATGGTTGCCTCTAAGTCTAGTGTGAAAATTGCAGTCTGTAACTTCAGTAATTCCCTATTGCAAAATGTCCAACATGGCTGCAATATGAACCTTGCCTAGTGACATGAACCTGGCCTCAGGTTGTGGATTCATGCTTTCTAAATCACTGACTGTCCTTGTTTGAACCTGGCCTCAGTGGTAATGTTCCTTCCACCCACGGCTCTAATTTCAGTTTAGGGTAGACCTTCCGATAGCTAGCAGGGCCTCTGTCATTCTTACCGATGTTGGTGACTGAGCAGGGTTAGCAGTGACCACACCCTGTCAGTGATAGATGCTAAATTGGAACCGGCATGGATGAGCGCTCTAGGATCAACTGCTTTTAAAGTTATTTAAAGGGGGTTTTCCATCTGACATATCCACAGTATATGCCATAAATGTCTCTAGACCCGTGCCTCCTGACTCCCGTTTTCTCAGGTCAATATTGCGGACGTTTGTGAAAGCCCTTGTTTTCTGCGCTCGTCTTTAAAACGTATTCCTTAAGATGTTCCCTCCAGCTCCTCAGCACTTGGCACATTTTGTATGATTCAGGAAAAATTCACCGGCTGCCGGGATGTGAGGTTTATTTGATGAATGGTGGCTTTTAGAGCTTTTTAATCCTTAAAGTAGCAGCACCCATTGTCCGAATGACTTACTGCCAAGTGGTCTATAACTGCTTGTGAGCGTCTGAGAACAGTGCTGCATAATGTATTTGTTAGTAATTCAAGAAGATTGCAGAGTAAACAAAATTATAATCCAAGATCTTTGTGCGTTATCCTTTATTTCAAAAGTAAAATTAATCTTGGACCCTGGAGAATTCGGCACAGCCATCACATTAACCCCTCCCAATATCCCCTTGTACTGTAAATGTATTATATAGAATTGTGGTGTGTGTATTTGTCACTAGTTTAATTCCTGATGATCTAACTAATCTGATGGGGGCTGTGATAACTACAGTGTAATTTTTTTATTTTTTTTCAAAGACCTTTTATTTTTAAAATTATTTGCAATATGCTAATTTGTCTAGTAGCCAAATAGGAGGTGACTCTTTTTCCTTTTACTCTGGGTAGTGTAATGTTTTCTATATGATGCTGTCCAATCCGCATCCAGTTCTCCGGTTAATTCACTAGAACTGCGATTCTGGCGCCATGACTGGAATTCTCTTTCATATGCCATCAGATCCGCTGCTCTAGGTGGTCCACAGCCGGAGATATGGCTATTTGAAGTGATCCCCCTTCCCTCCAGCCTCAGTCTCTCACACTGTGTGAAGCAGCTTCATGCTGACAGTACAGCGTCAGAGCCTGTGAGGGAGCTCCACCTCAGGAGAATCGCTGGTGTTGACACCCACTTGTCTAGTATTTCCTCATCTGCATATTTAGAAAAAGCTTAACTTTTAAAATAACCTTTTTGGGACACAATTTTCACTAGCATTATCCGTGTGATGGGCATTACTAAACTAGTCGCAGATCCTCTTTAATGACACTAAAATGTTCGCTCCCAACTTCTTCTGCGCCACTGAAGAAATCGGTCTCCTGAGGTGGTCAAACGGACTCCACGTTTCTTCAATAATATTTCCATCCTTGAGTTTGGGCCTAAGCTGATCATCCATATTAGATAGCCCTAATTATTAGTCCTTTAATATTGGGCCAAACTACATTTTGGACATTTTCTTCAATTGTTCATGGCATCCAATACTAGACTGGTGTCTGCTGAGAAGCCCCCACGGTAACATTTGCTTCTTCACCCTTTTAAAGGGAATGTGACGCTAGAAAAAAATGTATATTTTTTTTAGTTAAACAATTAGTGTGTGGGTGATTAAACATTGTTCTCATTTTTTTAATTTTTTTTTCACGAGTCAGGAAATATTATAAATTAGATTCTAATTTATAATTCCCAGTGCTGGTCACTAGATGGAGCAATTCCCAAAATTGCAGCATTGCATGTGGTAAAGCAATCACATTGCTTTATGCTGCAAAATTTGAGAAAACTCACTCGCTCTAGTGAGCTCTCAGAATCCCCCCCTCCTTTATCCTGGCTAGTGCCGGGAGAAACGAGGGGATTGAACGGTCTAACCTCCTACACTGTGTCGCCATTTTTTGAGCTAAGACACAGTGTAGTAGGTTTACATACAGTAGTAAACACACAGTAAAACACTTAGGGTATGTGCACACACACTACTTACGTCCGTAATTGACGGACGTATTTCGGCCGCAAGTACCGGACCGAACACAGTGCAGGGGGCCGGGCTCCTAGCATCATAGTTATATACGATGCTAGGAGTCCCTGCCTCTCTGCAGGACAACTGTCCCGTACTGTAATCATGTTTTCAGTACGGGACAGTAGTTCCACAGAGAGGCAGGGACTCCTAGCATCGTATATAACTATGATGCTAGGAGCCCGGCTCCCTGCACTGTGTTCGGTCCGGGACTTGCGGCCGAAATACGTCCGTCAATTACGGACGTAATTAGTGTGTGTGCACATACCCTTACATACACAGAAATAACTTACCTGCTGCTGCCGCCGCCGCTCCCTCCGGTCCGTCCGCTCCGTCTGCTACCTCCCGCTCCAAGTGCACAAGTCCGGAAGCCGCGACCGGAAGTAGTAATCTTACTGTCCGGCCGCGACTTCCGGTCCACAGGAAAATGGCGCCGGATGTCGCACAGTTCAACTTGGACGGTCTGGGAGTGGTGCATGCGCTGTTCCCACACAGACGGCGTACAGCATAGTGAATGGAACGGGCCCCGTTCGCATTCACTATGGGGATGTATGTGCCGTATTCCATGTCTGTATGTGTCGTTAATCGACACATACAGAAATGGAAAAAAAAATGGCAGCCCCCATAGGGAAGAAAAAGTTCAAAAAATAAAAAAATGTAAAACACAAACACACAAATATAAGTTTTTAATAAAACACTAAAATCAAACTGATGTCCAAATTTTTTTTTTTTCGTGACACTGTTCCTTTAATGCCTGCAGAGATACTTTCATGACTTTGTTGAACGAGCACACATGTATTCACTAGTGCATGGTTTTTTTTTAATCTCCATTTTTTCAACGTGGTGTATATCTTTGTGAGCGTGGGGGGTGGGCAGGCAATCTGCTATGACCTTCCATACCCTGCCTGCTTTCCATTGTATGTATTGCCGGATTTGGTCTTTCTCCAGGTGGTAACCTAGGTCTGAGCACATTGTTGATCAGAAGAACAGCTCTTGTATTTTGTCCAGACCACACTCCTACTGAGCTCTAAATAATACAAAATACATATGACTATTTTAGTAAAACTACCATTGTAGATTCCACAAGGCAACATGTCCTCAGTAACCACAAACGAATATTTTTAGATTCTGGTGGTAGAATTATTGAAGTGCACGTCTGTACAACGTTCTCGTCGTCGTCCCTTCCCAAGGTCCACCCCAAGTAGAAGAGATGGTCGTCTTCTGATATTATTAATATTGTAGGCCGAACACGAACTCCCAGCACATATGGAGGGGGTTATTTCTTGTGATCTGCACAGGCAAGTCACACATGTTTTGTGCTTTCTTTGCTTCTACAAGTTCTTGTTTGCTTTGTGAAGGCTTTTAAAAGGCAAAAATAGCCTGAGGTAATCTAATGCAATATGGTTATTCCACGTCCAGGAGTCGGATTTGCATGCAAATGTGTAGTGACCTACTGATGGGCGACCTCTACGCTGCAGGTGTGTAATGTACATTTAACACCCCTCACCCCCTGAAATTGTCACATGTTGCGCCTTTATGTTTTTTCCATTGATGTTGTGCTGTTAATAGTCACACAAGTGGTAACTGTTTCAAGTCTTGTTGCGTAATGTCCGTCTATACATCCCTTTTCTGTGGATATTTGTAATGACCTGGTACTTCCGGTAGACACTGTTGTAATAGTTAGGCCTTGTTCACACAGTGCAGATTCTATATATATATATATATATATATATATATATATAATTTTTTTTTAAAGAAACCATAATTTGATCTAGGAGAGCTGACCTATGAAGGTCTACCTGGTTCTGTTTAGGTTTCTGGCTTTGGCTTAAACACAAGCAAAATCTGCATCAAATCTGTACTGTATATACTAGGCCTAAAAGCTGTGTCGATGCTACATTTCTGCAGAAAGCGCATGTATCCAAACTAGCGCAAAAACAAAGTGGAGCAGTTTCCCCTAGCAGATCTGATTATTAGCCACTCTTGGACTCTGTTCACATTTGGTTTTGCTCTAATTTAAGTCACTAGTATTCGTCGGGACCTGTTTGAAAACGGATCTGTCATGGAATAACCACATGTGCACAGCTGAGCTTTCTTAGTGAACAATTGTAAATGGTTAATGCAGAATGTGCGGTTTTAACTCCGTTCCTCTGTCCCTCTCCCCCCCCCCCCCCCCCAACAAGGCCATGCTTGTTAAGTTGTATACTTAAGCTGGCTCATGAAAATGTAGCTCTCATGACATAACAGAGGCTGGAATAATTCCCACTTGCCCCTTGAGTTGGCAGAACATCTGTTCACTGAATTTTCTGTACCGGAGTCTCAACAGAAAGCGCGTTGTGTTTTTACTATAATGTAGACACTGTAGCCCCCCCTCTTTTACCTCTCGAAGCTTTAAAGTCCAACAGCTGAGTGCATATCTGAAAGTCGGCCGAATGTGTCGCTGTCGTCAACCAATGGAGGGAGCCATTACATGTGCTAGACCAGTGTTTTCTCCATTCTCTTCAGTGGGACTAGAACCCTGAAGACCATGGTGTTTTAATGCTGTCGCATAGAGACCGCTCGAACTTCCCTTCTAAGGCCATTCTGTTGGAATTTGGGTGCGTTCACAACTTCTCCCTGCTTGTGGCGCTGGAAACCCCAGACAGCTCAGGGCTCCCTCGAAGGCACCAGGGTCCTGGCAGCCCTGCTCGGTCTCTTCCTCATGACCAGCCTCCTCGGACAAAGTAGGGTAGGCCTCTACCCGATGAACGCTTCCTTATTGACCATACTGAAGGTGCCCTGGTTTGTGCTGTAGGGAAACTGTGGCCTCCCTTAGGATGTGACAGGAGCGTGGTCCACACTACTTGCTTTGATGGTGATAGGAGCAGCGTTTACATTGTAATTACATGGATGATGGCAGGAGTGGGACCCAGTGTGTCTATGGTGGTGACAGGAGCTGGGCATATGGGCATACTCTGGACTTGCTTTGTTAGTAATTGGAGGTTGTCCCCCAAATTCTGTGGATGGAGGTGACAGGAGCCAGGGTTACACAGTATTTGCCTGCCTCATAATATGACCAATGTCCTCCTAGTCTTTGTCATGCCTGCCTTCTCCAGTTGTTGGGAGGGGGCAGCACTGTCCTCTCGTTCCTTTACGTCCATGGATCTCATCCCTCTAGAGGTCAATGGGGAAGCAATTTAGGAATTGGGTGTAATTGTTATGTAAAAAAACTGGCCCCAAAATTTAATTTTTTCATAATAGCATACACATTAATTAATCGGTTGTCCAGGTCGGGGCTGTTTTTTTTTTTTTTTTTTTTTTTTTTTTGTTTTTTTTTTGTTTGTTTTTATACCGCTATACTGATTCATCCACAGAAAAAGTAATGAATGACTGAATCAGTATATGATCAGTGAGGGTCCCACAACCCAACCCTGGAGGGATCAGCCGTTCTGGCTGGCACCGGAATGTCCATGCCAGAAGCAGTGTGAAAAACTGCGGGTGCTAGTGAATACCGATCATACCCCTGCTGATCATATACTATATAGTATGAAACTGCCCCGTGCCCAGACAACCTGGTTAATATATTTATTATTGGAATTGTCCCTTTTACAAGGGAGGGTGATCACACATGGCACCTGAGGGACAAATCCGAACCATATATATTGATGACTAATGCAATTCCCTAAAAGTAGTACAAATACAAACATTTATTTAGCGCCAACATATTCCACAGAACTTTACAATTCCGCGATTACATGTACAGACTATATCGGACATTACAAAACAGATTTTATTTTTAGGCCAAAACGTTCAGCCCTAGTCAAAATGAAAGCATTGATGCAGTTTTTTGATATAGGCAATGCCACCACTTTTTTTTTTTTTTTGTGCGGCCTGTGGTCACTGAGCAGTTACTGTTTAAGGTCTGGTTTGAGTGATGGGGGCAGGAGGATGTGGCATTGATGGGTTCTTCAGCAGACTTTATTTTCTTATAGTACTTGCTCTGTTTCAGCTGTTGCAGTTGCGTCGCTAGCTTCTCTGTAGTGAGACAGTAGTTTGGAAATTGTCCTCGTCGTGAACAAGTAGGTGGCCCATTCCATCTATAAATGCTGTTCATTCCAAACCCGCCCGGGCAACGGTGTGGGTGGAATACATGGATCATTGTTGCTTATTCGTTCAGCAGATGTAGCATTAAGTGACAAACGTTCCCATAAGTTATTGCCCACCTGCTCGGCTTCACGCACTGGCAGCATGGCTGGTGAGCTTGTGTTTTTTCCATGGTATTTTTGGGTGCATAGATTTGTTGGAGAGCAGTAACTCTGCTGTTCACCTTTCTAAAATGGAAAAGAGTGGGAACGTTTTTAGGGTGGTTTAAGTACATGGATGGACCGTCAGATCCTCCTTTCCACTTTTGTATTCTTTTATTCAGCACTGACTTGTTTTTTATTTTATATTGGGCCCTGATCCCAGCTAAGCCTGCAGTTGAATTTTCCCTATGGCAAATGTATACTCCTTGGTGCCAATTTAATGCCATTCTTATGGAGTTTAAGATCTTATTGCTCACAGGAAAGATGGGCAAAACCTACAACAGTCATGCAGGTTGTGCCCTGGATGTCACTAAACATATGGCCTCAGTTCAATAAAATGGCAATGGTATGGCTGTGCCATCTGCTTTTGTAGCGTACCAAAACTAGTCTGGATGGGCACAGTAGATGTTTTGCCTCTGAGAAAGAACATGTAGAACTCTTCAGGTGAATACAAAGTGGACGGCTATTAACAATCTACACGGAATTAAGGGAATGTCCATTCTGTTGCAGATTGTTCATGGATTTTTAATTTTTATACCACAGAATTTACCCTTTGCAATGCCAAGGGTGAAGTCTGCAGCAAAACCTGCATGGAAAATATATGCAATATGTTGTGGATTCGCTTCGAGCTCTGGGACTGTCTTATGCAAGTGCCTTATGGTTCTATTCACACGTGGCTGGTTTGTTGTAGAAGTTTATGTCCATGTCCCATCTAAGTGGGGCTTGCGGAAATCCATATGTATGCTGCAGGAGTGAGGCCCCATGCACACAACCACACTTTTTCCCTCCCGTAAACACGTGTCCGTTGTCACACGTTTTTAACCCGTATTTATCGACCAGTGCCCGTAAGTACGGGTCCGTTGTCCGTATTCTACCTGTATTTATGGACCCGTAAAAAAAAAAAAGGGGGCTGGAAATGCCACATGAGTGCCGTAATTATGGTCTGAAATAGGACATGTTCTATATTTTTCAACAGCCCGGGCACCTTCCCGTGCGCAAACGGGAAGGTACCCTTGGTCAATGGAAGTCTATGGGCCCGTAATTACGGGCGTTATACAGTCATGAGCATGGGGCCTAACCCCATTCACATGTATGGACCTGGTTTTCAGGTTAAACCTACCATTTGTGAATCTACCGGTAACAGACTTGCTATGGTTCTAATATAGGTCTGTATGTGTGGTGTGTCCTGGGCCCTATTAATTCTACACCTTTCATGGTAGGGGTTTGCCTGGCATCTGTGAATACTCTTTACACGTTCTTCATCTGTTTTGCGTTCAGTTTCATGTTAAAGGAATCCACTTTGACTCTTCAAAGAATAATTCCAAAGTGTTTCCACCCCCATCGAGGTACTTTGCACATGACTGCTCAAGTGTAGAGGCCAGTGAAGTCCTATTAACCCCTTAATGACCGGGCCTGTTTGTACCTTAATGACCAAGCCAGATTTGTCAAATCTGGTATGTCTGACTTTATCAGAGAATAACTCTGTGAAAGTTTTGAATATCCAAGTAATTCTGACATTGTTTTTTCGTCACATGTTGTACTTTATTTTAGTGGTAAAAGTAGACTGATACGATTTGCGGAAATTAATTAAAAAATAGAAAAATTGAAGAAATTTTGTAAAAATTACCATTTTCCCCTATTTTTAACTGCAATATGTCACAATATGACACATACTGTACAATTTTTTTAATTAAATATATATTTCTATCTCTTTACTCCATTTTGGCAGCACTTTTGAAAAAATAAAATAAATTTTCAGCAATTTAGAGGACTTACAAATTGAATAATAATTTTATAAATTTTGAAGTACATTTTGTTTTCCAGCACCAAGCCAGGTTTTCAGAGGCTCATAGGTCTCAGAGTGATGGAAACCCCCACAAATGACCCCATTTAGAAAACTAGACCCCTTAAGGTATTTACCTAAGGGTATAGTAAGTATTTTTACCCCACAGTTTTTTGCTAAATTTAATACATAGCAGGTGAAAAAAAATAAAAATTCACTTTTTTCATAAAAGTATCAGTTTGAAGACCAATTTCTTTGTAAAGCGACCATGAGAATGAAGAAACACACCACAAAATCTATCACCCTGTTTCTCCTGTTTTCAAAAATACCAACATTGTGGCCCTAATGCGCTGCCTGGACACACGGCAGGACCCAAAATGAAGGGAGCACCCGGAGGCTTTCAGGACTCATATTTTGCTTGAAAATGTTTTAGGCCCCACTGTACATTTGGAGAGGCTTTGAGCTGCCAAAACGATAGAAACTCCCCATAAACGACCCCATTTAGAAAACTAGACCCCATAAGGTATTTATTTAGGGGTATAGTAATTATTTTGACCCCACAGTTCTTTGCTAAATTTAATGCATAGCAGGTGAAAAAAATAATAATTTCACTTTTTTCATAAAAGTATTTGTTTGAAGACCGATTTCTTTGTAAAGCGACCATGAAAATGAAGAAACACACCCCAAAATCTATCACCCTCTTTCTCCTGTTTTCAAAAATACCCACATTGTGGCCCTAATGCGTTGTTTGGACACACGGCAGGGCCCCAAAGGAAGGTAACACCCGGAGGCTTTCAGGACTCATATTTTGCTTGAAAATGTTTTAGGCCCCAATGTACATTTGGAGAAGCTTTGAGCTGCCAGAATGATAGAAATTCCCCATAAACGACCCCATTTCGAAAACTAGACCCCTTAAGGTATTTATCTAGGGGTATAGTTAGCATTTTGACCACACAGGTTTTTCGCTAAATATATTGAAATTAGTCTGTAAGAATTAAAATGTACTTTTTTTCTGAAACAACATAGAATTTTTTATTATTTACAAGGAATAACGAAGAAAATGCACCCCAACATTTGTAAAGCAATGTCTCCCGATTACGACAATACCCCATATGTGGTAATAAACTGATGTTTGGACCCACAGCAGGGCTCAGAATGGAAGGAGCGCCATTTGGATTTATGATTTTGCTGGAATGGTTTTCGGTGCCATGTCGCATTTGCAATGCACTGGAGGGACCAAAACAGTGGAAACCCACCAAAAGTGACCCCATTTTGGAAAAACCTTCAAGGAATTTTTCTAGGGGTATAGTGAGCATTTACACCCCACGGGTCTTTTGCAGAGTTTATTAGAATTAGGGCGCGAAAATTAATATCAAAATTTTTTCCACTAAAATGTTGCATTTTCTCATTTTCACAAGGGATAAAGGAGGAAAAAAACAACCATTTTTTTATAAAGCAATTTCTCCCGAGTACGGAAATACCCAACATGTTGTCATATACGTTTTTTCATTAGAAATGAATTAACCCTTTCAGGACTGATCCATTTTTTGCTTTCTTATTTTAGATTTTCACTCCCCGCTTTCCAAGAGCCATAACTTTTTTATTTTTCCATCAATAGAGTGGTGTGAAGGCTTATTTGTTGCGGGACAATCTGTAGTTTTCATTGGTACCATTTTGGGGTACATGCGATTTTTTTTTATCACTTTTTATTCAATTTTTTTGCAATCCTGAGCAAAAAACAGGAATTCTGACACCGTTTTTTTAGGTTTTTTTTTTGCGGCGCTCACCGTACGCAATAAATGACATTTTTAATTTATTCTGCGGGTTGGTACGATTACGGCGATACCATATGTATATAGGTTTGGTCCTTTTTTTTAGCGTTTGCGCAATAAAATGACTTATTTATAAAAAAAAAAATTTCTGTGTCACCATATTCTGAGAGCCATAATTTTTTAATTTTTTAGTCAAAAAAGCTGTGTAAGGGCTTGTTTTTTGCGGGACGGATAGAAGTTTTTATTGGTACTATTTTCGGGTACATGCAACTTTTTGATCACTTTTTATTCTTTATTTAGGGAGCGGTGGTGACCCGAAAAATTGCGATTCTGTCGTTTTTTTATTGATTTTTTTTTGGGGTGTTCATCGTGCGGGAAAAATAACATTACAGTTTTATAGTTGGGTTCGTTACGAACGCGGTGATACCAGATATGTGTACTTTTTTAACGTGTTCATTTTTTTCTATAATAAAAGTCTTATTATAGGAAAAAAAGCATTTAGTGTTTATTGAACTTATAACTTTTATTTTTACACTTTTTTTAAAACATTTTTATTACTTTTTTTTACTTTTTTAACTTGTCCCACTAGGGGACACTTAGTCTTGCAGCTTTGATCGCTGCTAGAGTACATTACACTACACACGTAGTGTAATGTACTCTAACTGTCATTGTGATGTGACTGTCACACTGACAGGAAGCAGAGGAGGAACGGCCGGAGGCTGTTCCTCCGAGGCTTCCGTGCATGGCAACCCGGAGGTCATTATCTGACCTCCGATTGCCGTGACAAGCATCGGTAGCCCCCACGATCACTTCGTGGGGGCTGCTGATGTGCTTCAAACCACTTAAATGCGGCGACGGCAATCCGTCGCCGCACTTAAGGGGTTAACTGCCGAAATCAGCGGCGATGGTCCGCTGTCCGGCAAGACTGATGTCTCAGCTGTCTAGGACAGCTGTCAGCGCGGGTCTGTCACTCTGTGTTTACACAGAGTGACAGTTTGAAATGCGGACGAAAATGTACGTCATGGTGCGGGAACTAGCAGCCGACCATGACGTACATTTTCGTCCTTGGTCGTTAAGGGGTTAACCCTATAAGTATGCAGCTTGTTGCTCCTCCCGTGTAAGGGTTAACAAAATGCATGCTAAAGGCAAGATTTTCCATGGATCAGATTTATGGGAATTGTGTGGCTCGCAGCTGTTGGAGTTGGCTTCCAAAGCCCCAGAAGGTAAATACAATATAAAATTGATCTTTGAAGTAAGCTTATTAATTTATGGGGATGATGTGTTAGGACAAGCTGCGATTGAGTCTTGAATATCCAGTGCTCTTATATTTCCTCTTCGTGTATAGGAGAGGCCAAAGTACTTAATTTTGTAAAATAGAAGTGGAGCAATTTTAGAATAATTATTATTTTTTTTTTTCTTCTCTCTGCGGTCTGGAAATGTTTTTTGGTTTAGGCCTTTTGTATTATATATACGTAAGGCAGGACCATGCACCAAGCTTAAGAAATGATCTTATGATTTGTATTCTTTTGAATGGATAATGCTTGCCAACCCCTCTGGGAAATGGGTGTGTATTTTTTGTTCCTTTGCCGTCAAGTTTAACTTAGAAATGGCTGAATTGAGCATTTGACATGTTCACACAAGATGACTGCTCGGGGGATTTTTAATTACTAGTCACTTTTTAGTTGGAAATGCTATGACTTTTAAGATTGGTCCTTGTGGGCATCTTGTCCCATGTTCTGTAGGAGAGTAATATCAGAACCTACTCAACCGGATTCCCTATTATGTAGCTTGTAGCTGACACGTGAACTGGCTATCATGGGGGTTGGTTGCTTGTACTTTGGTGCTAGGGTAGCATATGAATCTGTCGGAGATAATTCTACTATTTGGTGGTATACAGAAATAATACTGTAATTTCTTATTTCAACCACCTAGTTCTCATCTTCAATTTCTTATGATTTGCAGGCCAGAGAACTGGGTGTGCTTGAATTGCGTAGGGATCATTCGCTAACTAACTGCGATATTCTGGCCGGTATAGGGCTGGGCGATTTTGGGCAAAAAATATTTTCATCCCTATGGGCGAATTTTCAGATTTGAATCTGTTTTCTTATTACTGTTAAACTGAAAAAAATACCCAGTGATATAATTTTAATTATATTTTTAGAGAACCTTTCACCATCCAAACATGTGCAGCATGTTATAGGGAGGGCTTCAAAAACCCTGTCTCACGGGAAAAAAATAATTCCTAACTATCTCCGTTATTTACATATCTGTGCCGTTATATTTGGCGCCCGATATGTAAATAAGGCCCTGAACAGTCAATGGTGCGTTTCTAACTAACTAAAAGGCAAGGGGGCGTGATGTGTCTGCTCTGACACTGTCCAATCGGCTGCGGACAGTGTCAGGGCGGCTTGCGGTGAGTTCCCTCCCGCGAGAACACACACAGACTCTGTGTTCGTGCTGCAGATAGCGTGCGCGAGCCTGCGCGCTCCCACACCGTTCACGTGCAAATCACAGTCACGACTCCCGTGCCGTGCGCAGGCTTGCACGCTATCTGCAGCACGAACATCACTTTGTCTGTCACCACCTGAGCCGGTTTCCAACACTGCAGACAAGAGAAGTCTAAGGGTGTGTTCACATGGCTTATTTTCGGCCGTCTTTCGGGCCGAAAAATCGGAAAGCAGAACGCCTACAAACATCTGCCCATTGATTTCAATGGGGAAAAACGGTGTTCTGTTCAGACGGGGCGGTTTTTACGCAGCTGTTTTGAAAGATGGCCGCGTTACAAAACGCATGCGAAAAAGATGTGCATGTTACTACTTGAGCCTTTTTTTTGGGCCGTTTTGTATTGTCTCTTATAGAAAAACGGCTCCAAAAACGGCCACGAAAAACACTAGTTAATTAAAAAAACTTCTGAAAATCAGGAGCGATTTTTGCCTTGAAAACAGCTCCGTATTTTCAGACTTGTTTTGTTAAGCGTGTGAACATTCCCTAAATTGCAGCAAGGCCAGTCAGATAGGGCTTGCAGGCACTTTGGGGAGAGATTATATTAGTGTCTGAAGTCTGAGCAGGACACTGCAGTACTGGCCCCACGATGGTGATTTAAATAAATGACATTAAGGTTAGATTCACATGACCATGATTTAGCTGTGAAAAGTGGTCGCTCAGACGGATTTCCTGGCCCGACCACGGTACATGTGAATGGCACTCCTGGTATTAGTCATTTAAGCTACGTTCACACGAGTGAAAAGAAATGGCCATTAAAAACTGTCCGTTTTTCATGGTGGTTTTGCGTCCGTGTCTCCAAATTTGAATCCATTTCCCGTCCATCTATCCGATTTTAATTGCCGTAATGAAACGGATGGATTTTTTTGTTCATTCCCCCTGAAAACACCATAGTGCTCATGTAGATAGTGCCGCTGTAGATAGTCCATGTAGATAGTGACTCCCCCCCCTCCCTATAGATAGCGCCACTGCAGCTCCCTCTACGAGCGGAATTCCCAGCCAGAGCGTTGCCGACTCTTTTGCCAGGGATTCCTAGAGGGAGTACCTGACCATATATGGACGGTGAAGTCAGGGGCTCCCTCTAAGAGCAGAATCCCCGTCACTGTCGGCAATGCCTGGACGGGGATTCTGTCCAGAAGTAGCCCCTGACATCACTGTTCATATATGGACAGTGACGTCAAGGGCTTTCACAAGACAGGAGTCCCCGGTCAGATCTTGCGATGCTTTGGCTGGGGACTCCGCTTCTAGAGGGAGCCCTGAGTGACAGTGACAACAGGGAATCCTCCTGGAGCAGAATCCCCGGTCAGAGGTTGCTGACGCCCTGGCTGGGGATTCCGCTCCTAGAGGGAGCTACAGTGGTGCTATCTAGTTCCCATGCAACTGCTGTTCCGTAGTGTAATTTTGTTCCATACAGAACGGCCGTTCCATGGGGAAGCAGGGGTTCCTAGCACCATATATGACTGATACCAGGAGTCCCGTTCACATGTACCGTAGTTGGGCCGGGAAATCCAGCCAGCACACGGACCTGATGATGGTCGTGTGAAATGACAGGGCGCAGCTTCTCCAAGGCGGCAAGGTGGAGCTTCCTCCTGTAGCACGGTGTGATGGCACCACTAGGTAATCTATTCAACTATTCTGTTAAAATAACGGAATTGTCAGAACTTGAGGGCGAATTAATTTGATTCATCGCCCTACCCTAGGTTGGTATATAGATTGTTACTACATTCTGTACTGATGGCCTTAATAGACTGAACTGTAGCTGGGTTTAAAGGGAACCTGTACCCAGCATTTCCCCTATTAAACCAGCAATACCCGGTGGAAGTGGGTGAAAAATCACCTTTGTAACCTAGAACTATCTTCTAAGTAGGCTCTGTACCTTTTTAGTATTCCATTTTTTTAGTGTCGCATGCTAATGAGCATAAGTCATATCTTCATTGCTCAAGCCTTTCAGAGTTAACCCCGCCTCCTTTTGATTTGACCGCTCCTCTCCTCCCCAGCACATACTAAATTCTACGCGTTAATCTGGTATGTACAGTGGGACACCATAGCGCCGCTTGCGCAGTTACTAGATTTGAGACCTGGATGAGGCAGGGAGGGTGTAGGACCATATGTGACGGCTGCATGCGCTCCATCTCAGATGAGATTTTAGCATTCAGAGCAATCCAGTTTTCGACGGTGGGCGAACATAAGCCAAGGAACGAACGAGACTGCCGGATTACCATAAAAGGCGCAAAATGTTTACAGACCGGTTTTTACAGCCTGAGCAGGAGTTTAGAAGAGTGGATAACAATGAACTCTTTACAGAAGTGGCCAGCGAGGGGTGAGTAGAGTTCAATAGGTGAAATGCTGGTAACGGGTTCATTTTAAAGATGACAATATTGAGTCCATAGAAATTGCTACCTTAGTAGGGAATTAATAATGTGAAGCTTAAAATAGTTGCACGTAGCATTTGGTGCAAGATAAATGGTCACGCACAAACGCCAGAAATGGCACCACTGACTATTATGGGCTTTATCTGGTCTTGCATTTCATCACTGTAAAATTGGCTAAGCTGGAATACCAGACATAACCCATGAGTGGCGCTGTTGCTGGAAAAATATGCAGACCCTTTTTGCTAATCCTTGACAACCCTTCAATAGTTAGTGTTGGTTGTATTGACCACGTCAGACCTCTGTAGGCCCGTACAACTCCAGTGATATCACATTAATCTTTTGGCTTTAGGCCATGACTCTGATCGGTATTGTGAGGATTATCACGCCTGTGGTGATTGACAAGGGCGCTCTGTGGTGTTGTGGTAGGAGATATTTGTCCCTAACCTTCATAAATCAGGGGAACACCCAATGAAACTTCTGTGGCACTTGCAAATATATGTTGTATAGTACAAGTTGGTTCACGTCATTAATGCGTCGCCTGTGTTGCTATGAGGAAAAGCCTAAATGTGCTGTGATTTTGTTTGGCGTCGTGCCTAGTAGTGCGAGATCCACAGCTCACACCCATCCTATCTTTAGCCTTGTATCTGCTATGCTTTCCTCTTGCTGGGTAAGGACACAGGAGCTATGTACGCTCAGGCTGCAGCGTGTTATTCACCGGCTGTGAGGCGGACGGTATGTGTAAAACATTCCTGTTGGATGCATTGCTGGATGTGCTTTCGGTCACCTGGGGTTTTTTTAAAAAAAAATTTTATTTTTTTTTGTTTTCGTTTTCTTGTAACTTCTTCTGTTCTGGTGAAATTTCACATTGATGCAGTTTTGTGAAATATGTATTTAAAAACAAAAAACAAAACAGAACTAGATCCTGAACACACAATATAGTGCAAAGATCTATATGCTTTGCGTATTTTGGCTTAGTGTTCCCGTTTTAGACCTATATGGCATATCCACAGGATATGCCAGAAATATCGGACAAGGGTGCGGGTACCAGGTCTGGAATCCAGTGGAAATTACTGGAAAACATGATGGTATAGAAGTGAACAAACATCATAGCGCAATGAATTGGTAAAACTCTTGGCAAACATTCTCTCCCCTTTTGTGGGTTTCAGTTGAGATTTTGTTTTTATTGTAAAAATGTTTTACTATGGCCATTGCAAACCGCATAAAGTATACTTTTTCTTTTTAAGGTTTGCTTTTAGTTTTTATAATTACATATATATTTTTGTTAAGATCTGGTTTTAAATTCGGGAAATTGCTTTAAGTGATATTTTATTTTTTTACGTAAGCAATACTAAAGAGGCATCTTGCGTTATCTTTATTTCACATTGCTAATGTTAACGTTAGTTTTATTATGGTTGTGTAGTGTTCTCTTTTAGGCTCTGTGGTTTTCCTGAATATAACATTGCCCCAGATGTCCTGAGCAAAAAATACTCTCCCCCCACCCCCCCCCCCCCCTTTTTTGGTTCCCCCTACCTCCCCTCTCGCTCCAAGCCGACTTGTTGCAGAGAAGGGGTTAAAGGTGGATTGGCTGAGGCATTATGCAAGCTGTTAAGTAAAAAGGAAGTGCATTACAAAATGCTGAGCTCAGTAGTCTGGCTCCCAGCCAAGCCTTTGCTTTCTTCACTACAGCTGAGGGCTTTCTAAGCTTCCCACAAGTGGGTTTGTCTGAACTGTTTAGGAATGCTGCCTCAGTCGCCAGCTGACGTCAGTGCCAGCAGTTCAGCTGAGGGCCAGGCCAGGCTGACAGTGCGGCGGGGAGGTGCCTGCTGCTGCTGCTCTCCTCTTCTCATCATGCGCTTTTTTTTTGTTTTTTTTCCGGTCCCTGGGTTATGGTGTAGCCATGTGAATAACATGGAGATGTGATCAGATAGGAGAAATTGTTATGTTAATGGACCTTTTTTTCCTAGAGCAAATCTAGATGACTGTCATGAGCTTACCGTATAATAGGACTAGCTTAGTATGTAATATTCAGTCTTAATTCCCCAATATATTGTGAATGGAAAGCATCCCACTTACTGCAGCGGCCTTAATGTGTACACGGTCCATCCAAGTCTTGGTGATGATGCAGCCTATTATTGAGTTTATTATTTAGTGCTGCGTTCTCCGGTGAATGGACCGCTGTGGATGGTTTATGTTGTGTTCCCTGCAGCATTTGCCTTTTTTTTCTTTTATCACTTAATAGGTTAATGACCAGCTAATGGTTTCTGGCAGGAGCGTCTTGCAGGAAGATTGAATCTCGTACCAGCTCGCCACTTTGTATACGTGTGCAGAGGAGGCAGCTGCGGCTCTCATATTCAGACAGCTGAAAGCATTTAAACTCCCGTGGTAATAAATGTGGGGGTAGATAAGCCTGCGTCACCCGGCTCATGCCTGCTTGTGGTAGTCTTCAATGTGCACCCATTTTTATTTTTCTAAAGGCAACGTGTGGTTTTCCTCCTTTGTAGGGCCTCAGATCTGTGAGCAGGGCTATGGAATCGCTCTTCACTCCAGTGGCTTAATTAGAAGAAGCGGTGAAGGGTGTTGTGAGGGTTCTCTTTTGTATTTTTAGTGTCTGCTCTTGGCCTTGGTTTGAATGCTGAGGCTTCTGGGAGTGGTTTTATGCTTTATAATCAAGACTATACTGGATCTCGCTTTCAGGCTTGCTGCCAGTGAGCGCAGGAAGGAAGTCTGCACCCCAGATGTTCTTGCTGATACTAGGCCTCCTTCACAACCACTGAATTATACGTTTAGACACTTAAAAGCGAATGCCTGAGCTGATCAGACCCGGTGTAATTAAGGCAGTCCTATTCAGAAACCCACAAGGGGCTGCTTCGTGATGTCTACGCTCCCCACCTATCCGTATCTTCCAGTATTCATGCTTTCCTCTGAACATTTTTTTTTTTTTTTTGTACTACGGGCCAAAATCGGCAGTTTGTCCAAGAAAAGAGGTTGACAGAACATACTAGGGCTTTGTGCACATTGACATTGCACATTAATAGTTGATGAAATAATGGCATTCTAGTATTAAATAGTTTTTTTCCTCCTTTTGCTAATCCCAGAAGCAAACTAGCCAACGTTTTGAGAAATTGGCTGCTGGTACCAAACATTTTGGGCTTTCTATTAAATAAAAGGGTTGTCTGGATTCAGCAATTTAATGTCTGTTTTTGTATTAGGCCTAATTCACACGAGCGTGTTCGGTCCGTGATATATATGGTCCGTATGTCGGCTGCATTTCCCGGACTGAACACAGTGCAGGGAGCCGGGCTCCTAGCATCATCGTTATGTACGATGCTAGGAGTCCCTGCCTCGCTGCCCGACAACTGTCCCGTACTGTAATCATGTTTTCAGTACGGGACGGTAGTTCCACGGAGGCAGGGACTCCTAGCATCGTACATAACTATGATTCTAGGAGCCCGGCTCCCTGCAGTGTGTTCGGTCCCGGAAATGCGTCCGACACACGGACCGTATATCATGGACCGAACACGCTCGTGTGAATTAGGCCTTAAGTTATACAATTTTTTTTCCAATATACTCTGTTCCTTATGGTTTTCTCTGCTTGTTATTCAGTAGGAATCTTGGTTTACTTCCAGTGGATAAAATTCTGTCCATGGTCATGTGATGGACACACGGGTGCTAGGCTTGTTAAGACACCGCTCCGGTACACAATGTAACTGTTCTAGGACCAGTGTGTCGACCGCACGACTGTGGACAGAATTTTATCCACTGGAAGTAAACCATCAATGTTCTTACTAAATAGCAACAAGCAGAAATCTTGAAAACCATCATTCAATTCCTATCTTAATTATACAAAAAATAACCTGAAACTGGACAACCCCACTTTAAGGATTCTACAGTCCAGGATATTTTTCACGTGTATTTATTTGTATTCTAGGAAAATACTAATTATTACAGGTTAATTCACGGCTGACAAAACGCACGTTAAATAAAAAAAAAAAGTTGGGCACATCTACTAATTTCTAGGCTCAATGGCTACTGGTTCTTGGGATTTGTTAGTATAGGTCTTTTTTTTTTTTTTTTTTTTTTTTAGCCTCTTTAGAGCACTACTTATTGTGAATGTGTCACCGGATACTGCAGCAGGTTGACCATCGACCTCCACAAGTTACATAGCCAGCCCCAAACAGGTGTCTGGCCCTCGGAGGGGTGAGAACATGTTTTATCAATAAGCTTTGTCTAATGAGTCTTTGATCCACATATTTGTCTGCTAACTTAATTTTTGGTACATCCGGGGGGTGCCCAAGTGTACATCTATTGTGGACACAGCAATGATATACAGCTGTATATATAATACCCCCACCAGACCGAGCATGCATGCTGAATGTCTCCCATGTTGCGCTTAAGGCCGGCATGCTACCAGTAGACCACACACACCACCGTGTCTGCAAAGTCCAGTGTGTTCACATGGAGGTAAAATGTAACCAGCTGTATACTTTAAATGTTTAACAGCTGTCAAAGAGGCTCTGTCACCAGGTTATAAGTGCCCTATCTCCTACGTCATGTGATCGGCGCTATAATGTAGATAACAGTGGTTTTTATTTTGAAAATCGATCATTTTTGAGCAAGCTATGAGCAATTTTAATTTATGTTAATTAGTTTAGTAGACAACTGGGCGTTGTTCAATCAGCGTCATACACTTCTCATTGTTACAGTGTGATTGTGCAGTGAAAGATTCTGGGCCGGAACAATGAGAATTGTATGACACTGATTGGTCACTCATTGGTCATTGATTGGTCAGCGTCATACACTCCTCTGTACAACACCCAATTGGTAAAAAGTAAAAACATGCCCAGTTGTCTAAAACTAATTAGCAGAAATCTAAAATTGCTCATAACTTGCTCAAAAATGATTGTTTTTCAAAATAAAAACCACTGCTGTTATCTACATTCCAGCGCCGATCAGATTATGTAGGAGATAGGACACTTATAATCTGAGGACTGAGCCCCTTTAAGTGTTCTTTTATTTGTTTTATGTGAATAAGTAAGGCCCCAACGTTAATGCTACTTGTCTATCGTTTGTGGATTGGAAATGGGGGCAAGCCTGAAAAGTGAGTCATTCGACCTGTGAGTGCGAGTCGTTTAAGCCATACGTCTATGAGAAATGATGGCTAAAACACAATGTCGGGAAGTCCTTTCCTGAAAATATCCTTGTATGAATAAGCTAATGTGAATGCACGCTTTGTCTCGCTGCGAATTCGCACATTTTCCCTCCGTTTCCTGCTTTGAAAGGCTGAGTCACTTCTCTACAGACATTGCTGACGGCGCTTTTAAACCTTACCTTGTTTTTGTTTCGAGTGGGGGAGGTGTTCAACTGTCAGACTGATGACATTGCTGAGGCAGATCCATCCATCCATCCATCTATCCATCCATCTCTTTTGTCCTTGTTGTATACAGATATTTGCTAGGGCTAATATTTTTTTTTTTTTATGTCATCAAGCTGAAAATCCTTCAATACCAGTCTGAAACGTTCAGATTGCCAGCCATAAAAAAACCTTTTTAACGCCCTTTACTTCACTCTGAAAATATTCCTAATTCCAGTAAGACTCTTTTTCCAGTCTGTTGATCTGATGGTCAAGGAATTTGCTCTTGGACAACTTGTCGAAATTAAACCATACGTTTTGTGATTTTTGCTATCCGGGGGCTGTGAGTGATACACTGAAGCGTGTCGGCTTGGGCTTTTGAGTATTTAAAATGCTGTAGTCTAAGCTCCGACATGGTTTCCTTTATGAAGTATATCTGTGGAGATGACTATGATTTAATTGTGAAACACATTGTAGAGGGTCCTGATATGGTGGAGGTTTGTTGTGCAGATCTTTGAAATTGCTTGTGTTTTTGTTGCTTTAGATTTGTGGCATCTCTCCATCAAAATATTAGTTAAAGGGTTTGTCCAGGCATGGGGTAGTTAGATCATCAGTATGAAAGAACTATCTGTAGGATAGGTCATCGGTATGATAGGTGGGGATCCCCGCACTGATCAGCTGTTCCCACTCTGCGCGCACCGGATGTTATGCAGTGGTCGGAAGCAGATGGCTCCGTACACTGTATTGCGGCTGTGCTGGGTTACGGCGGCTCTGCTCCTAGTCACTTGAGCTGCAATAGGACCGTGTGCATGAGGCCTAAAGCAGGACAAAATCCTGTATACAGTGCATTCGGGAAGTCTTCAGACACTTTCACTTTTTCCATGTTTTATGTTGAGGCCTTGTTCTAAAATTAAAATAAAACAAAATTCAAGTTCCCCATCATTCTGCGCTCAATACCTCATAATGACAAAGTGAAAACTGAAATTTTTAAAAATGAAAAACTGACGTTTCGCATGGACATAAGTATTCAGACCCTTTGCTATAACACGTGAACCACTGAGGAATCCCTGACAAAATTTTTACTTCTGGGAGACCCATTTTCCCATTCTTTCCTTAAAGCTTACGTGTTTTTGTTTTTTTTTGGTTTTTTTTTAGACTGGAATGTAAAGTGTATATAATCGGTGTGGAAGTGAAGTGGTCAAATCCTGCGGTTTGTAATCCGTGAGAAAATCGTTTTCACAGCAGATCAGTTTCAGGCATGAAGTTGTTAATTACTTTAACACTATTGAAGTCCCTGATTTTTGCAGTAAAATACTGAGCCCTGCTACATTGATTGTGGAGACGTGTGCTGCTCCTGGTTCTAGAGTCCTGAAAATCACGTGCATTTGATATTTTGATCTATTGGGAAATCGCCCTTTAAGGTCTGTCTTTGAAGGAGTTTGCTGATCAATCACAAGATGTGACGAAGGGCATTCTGAGATTTTTGTTCTCCCTTTGTGGACATCCTTTATGCGAGAACTTCAGTGATCTTAAGTGTGTGTGTGTTTTTGTCACCAACCAGATCCAGATTAAACCAGTCCGCATGCTGTGCTATTTTGTCTTTGGAGACCTTGCATGGGTGCAGTGGGGGTCATTGGAGACCTTGCAAGTTAAGTGGAACCATAGCTTGATATCCATAACTTTGGGAATTATATAATTCTGTAATGTGTTTAACCCGAGTGACCGCCGTAAAAACACCTATGGGAAGTTTGGCTTTGTTCTGATGCAGTAGCCTCTTCACGGCGCTGTCTGAATAAGACCTTGCCGCCGGGTGGAGTAAAAGCTTCCTGCTCAGCTTAGAGCAGACCCGCTGCATCTCAGTGGTTGTAGATGGAGGGGGCTCCCGCTCACCCCATCGGCACACCCGTGATGTGATTGCGGTTATGCTGATGGTTTTTATGACAGCCTGACAAAGGCCCCCAGTGCTGACTAGTGAATGCCTGTTAGTTTTAGGCCAGATTTACACGAGCGTGTGCCTTTTGCTACGCCTGTGTGTAAAAAAAACAACAAAAAAAAACCAAAAAAAAACAAAACACTTTTCCCATTTTCCCCCTAGAGCATAGTAAAAAAATAAAATAAATAAACATAATTGGTATCGCCGCGTCCGTAAAAGTCTGAACTATTACAATATATCATTATTTAACCTGCACGGTGAACGCTGTAAAAAAAAAAAAAAAAAAATTGTAAACGCCAGAATCTCTATTTTGGTCACCTAATCTCCCACAAAAAAAATGAAATAAAGTGATCAAACCGTCGCATTTACACCAAAATAGTATTAAAAACTACAGCTTATCCCGCAAAAAATAAGCCCTCACACCACTTAATCGACAGAAAAATAAAAATGTTATGGCTCTCTGAATTTGGCGACACAAAATAAATGTTCTTTTTTGCACTTAGGTTTTTACTTGTAAAAGTAGTAAAATATAGAAAAAATGACATATTTGGTATCGCCGTAATCTTATTGACCCACAGAATAAAGTTAACATGTTTTAATTGCACAGTGAATTCCGTAAAAACGGAGCGCAAAAAACCATGGAGGACTCGCTGTTTTTTTCATTTTCTACCCCACAAATAATTTTTTCCCCCCGTTTCCTAGTACATTATATGACAAAATAAATGGTGCTACGAAAAACTACAACTCGTCCCGCAAATATCAAGCCCTCATAGGACTATATAGATGGAAAAATAAAGACGTTATGGCTTTTGGAAGGTGGGGAGGAAAAAATGAAAATGAAAATCTGAAAAAGGTCTGCGGCGGGAAGGGGTTAATATAGCTAGATTCAGTGAATGTAAAATACCTGTTAACCATAATCCTTGCCTTATTTGACCTTTTGTATTCAAAATATGAAACTGTACATGGTTTTTAGTAGTAGTAGCGGTCGAGTAGTCTGGCGTTAGGTTGCGATTGTGTTGCGGCTTGCGTTGCTTGGTGTGTTACTGCCAAAGGTATCTACTGCAATATTCTGGCCAATGTGACTCTACATAGAAGAAATTCCTATTGTCTTGAATAATAATTATATCGCGTAAGGATGCAGGATAACATCCTGTGATTTTGTCTGCACGCGCGGCCTAATAAATGTTCCAAATTTCAGTGGGATCCATTTTAAAGCCATTCCAGACGAGAGTACATTACAGCTGAGCAAACAAGCAAAGCGCAGCACATCATTATGCAGTGACATTAAATATACATATCAGGAAGGTAGCAGATGCTTTTGTTCAGGAATTGACATGTAAAGAAGCGGCTCTCTCAGCAGGGCCGTACTCAATCTGCTACTCCTTCACATGTAATGAATAGCTAATTTCAGCAGAATGGTCCATAAGAGACCAAGAGGGAGGTTGCCGGAGTACAGACCGGGAGCATTGCAGCAAGTAAAAACAGCGGGGCGTAGAGCGATGCGCTTCTTAATAGGGAAGCATTTCCACACTCGCAGGGGGTGACAATCATAAAGCGCTGCTCATCTGTTAGTTTGTATTCAAATGAGAGATTTACACAAACAAGCAGGTGTTTAGAAGGGTGAGCAGCTAAAAAACAGCCGGTCTGCCAAGGCTGAAGTGGGCAAAGGAGGGCGAGTCTAGCTGTGTAATAGAAAACGACCAGTCTCCTTGTAGAAGTTGTACTTTATGCTCAATCGTTTAACCTTTTTAAAGGAGACCTACCGGACGAAACGTGAACGGACACTAAAGGGTCTTTTTATAAGAATATGAACCTGTTTTGATCGATTCTGAGGTGAGATTGGCTTAAGTAAAGTACAGGCCTGAAGCATACTGTACACTACAAAGAACACAAAGCCATACTTACAAAATGGGCAGGTAAAAACCCGTTCCCAGCGGGACTCGGACAGGTCAAAAATGCTACTGAAGGAGAGTGCTCAGGTGTGTTAAATAATAGCCACTAGCTTTGAGGGGAGTGGTGTGTGGCTATAAATGTATAGTACAAGAAATAAACAAATACTGTGTATAATACACAAGTGGTAATAATGTGAAATATAGGGGGCAGTACTGGGTGTAGTGCATAGGGGTCAGAGCTGTGAGTGCAGTGTGTAAAACATGGAGGGGTAGTGAGGCGCAGCATATATTGCCGGATAGCCGCCTATTAGTAACGCCCGTGCTACTGGAGCGTGCTGCTCTGCATGCAATACCAAACACTAGCGCACCATGCTCTCCCAGCATTAGAAGACCTGGCTGCATCCTGAAAAAAGTATATACAGTATGAGTAACCATGAAAAAAACATGGGGTATTGGTTGTGATTTTAACCAAAAAAGCGCTAAGCTCGCAACAATTATCAAGGGTCCCCAGTCTTGCCAGTCCCTAACTGGAACTTTTTGTTTCAAACTTTTAAACTGCACAAACAGGTGGGACATAAAATAGTTAAAGGGAATGTGTTGCCAGAAAAACATGTTTTTTTTTTTTAAATTAAACATTTAGTGTGTGGGTGATTAAACGTTGTTCAAATTTTTTTTTTATTTTTTTTCACGAGTCAGGAAATATTATAAATTAATTCTAATTTATAATATTTCCCATTTCTGGTCACTAGATGGAGCTATTCCCAAAATTGCAGCATTGCAAAATTGGGTAAAAAGCCCTCGCTCTAGTGAGCTCTCAGCATCCCCCCCCCTCCTTTATCCTGGCTAGTGCCGGGATAAACGAGGGGTTTGAACGGTGTAACCTCCTACACTGTGTGTCGCCATTTTTTGAGCTAACACACAGTGTAGTAGGTTTACATACAGTAGTAAACACACACAAACACTAACATACATTTAAATCTCTTACCTGCTCCTGCCGCCGCGGCTCCCTCCGGCCCGTCCGCTCCGTCTGCTGCCGCTGGTCCAAGTGCACAAGTCCGGAAGCCGCGACCGGAAGTAGTAATATTACTGTCCGGCCGCGACTTCCGGTCCACAGGAAAATGGCGCCGGACGGCGCCAATTTCAAATTGGACTGTGTGGGAGCGGCGCATGCGCAGTTCCCACACAGACGCCGTACACAGAAGTGAATGGGACGGGACCCGTTCGCAGTCCCTATGGGACTGTGGCTGCCGTATTCCATGTCTGTATGTGTCGTTAATCGACATATACAGAAATGGAACAAAAAATGGCAGCCCCCATAGGGAAGAAAAAGTGTAAAAATAAGAAAGTAAAACACAAACGCACAAATTAAATATAAACGTTTTTAATAAAGCACTAACATCTTTAACATATAAAAAAAAATGTTGTGATGACACTGTTCCTTTAACACAAAAAGGCCATAATTACAAAATGGGCAAGTAAAATCCCGTTCCCAGCAGGATGCCGGCAGCTCAAAAATGCTACTGAAGGAGAGTGCTCAGGTGTGTTAAATAGCCACTCACCACGAGCCTTGTGTTTTTAACTATTTTATGTCCCACCTGTTTGTGTACACTACTAAGGTATTCTGATCACCATATTCTGACAGGTGCAGTGGGGTCATTGGAGGCCTTGCAATGGTGCAGTGGGGTCATTGGAGGCTTTGCAATGGTGCAGTGGGGTCATTGGAGGCTTTGCAATGGTGCAGTGGGGTCATTGGAGGCCTTGCATGGGTGCAGTGGGGTCATTGGAGGCCTTGCATGGGTGCAGTGGGGTCATTGGAGGCCTTGCATGGGTGCAGTGGGGTCATTGCAGGCCTTGCATGGGTGCAGTGGGGTCATTGGAGGCCTTGCAATGGTGCAGTGGGGGTCATTGGAGGCCTTGCAATGGTGCAGTGGGGGTCATTGGAGGCCTTGCAATGGTGCAGTGGGGGTCATTGGAGGCCTTGCAATGGTGCAGTGGGGGTCATTGGAGGCCTTGCAATGGTGCAGTGGGGTCATTGGAGGCCTTGCATGGGTGCAGTGGGGGGGGGTCATTGCAGGCCTTGCATGGGTGCAGTGGGGGGGGGTCATTGCAGGCCTTGCATGGGTGCAGTGGGGGTGTCATTGCAGACCTTGCATGGGTGCAGTGGGGTCATTGCAGGCCTTACATGGATTAAAATCTGTAGATGCATCAATGTCTCCACATATACTAGTCCTTCTCAATGAATTAGAATATCATAACATTAATTTCAGTAATTCAACTCGAAGTGAAACTCCTGTATTATATAGGTTCATTACACAGTGATCTATTTCCAGCATTTTTTTTTATTGATTATGGCGAACTGTTAATGAAAACCAAATTTTAGTGTCAGAAAATTAGAAAATTATATAAGCTCAATTTAAAAAATGATTAATACCGATATGTTGGCCTATTAAAGTATGTACAGTATATGCCCTCAATACTTGGTCGGGGTCCTTCTGCATGAATTACTGCATCAATGCGGCGTGGCATGGAGGCGATCAGCCTGTGGCACTGCTGAGGTGTTATGGAAGCCCAGGTTGCTTTGATAGCGGCCTTCAGCTCGTCTGCATTGTTAGGTCTGGGGTCTTCCTCTTGACAATACCCTATAGATTCTCAACGGGGTTTAGGTCATGTGAGTTTACTAGCCAATCAAGAGCCGTGATACTGTGGTTATTAAACCAGCTATTGGTACTTGCGGCAGTGTGGGCAGGTGCCTAGTCCTGCTGGAAAATGAAATCAGCATCTCCATGAAGCTTGTCAGCAGAGGGAAGCATGAAGTGCTCGAAAATTTCCTGGTAGACGCTGCGCTGACTCTGGACTTGATATAACTTGATCCGCCTCTATGCCACGCCGCAAAGGGGCTCCATGCAAAAGGAGCCCTGACCAAGTATTGAGGGCATATAATGTACATTTCGATATTAAAAATAATTTTGGAAATTGGGTTTATATAATATTCACATTTTCTGAGACATAAAATTTTGGGTTTTCATTAACTGTTAACCATAATCTTCAACATTAACATAAAATGCTGGAAATCACTGTGTGTAATGATTCTATAGAATGAGTTTCACTTTTTGAATTGAATTGCTGAAATTAAGTAACTTTTTGATATTCGAATTGATTGAGGACTAGCATATATCCACCTGCCAGGAAAGATATTGATGCATTTAGTGGAGTCCATGCGCTGAACAGTGTCAAAATCTTCATACAGCCTCTGGCTTCGGCCTGTAATTGCTGGGGATCGTGCATTATTTTAAAGATCTCTCCCGTTTGCCGGCTACTTACAAGATGGGTTGCTTCAAACAAGTACGTGTGGTACAAACTGAACATGGGTTCTTGTAGCTACCAGGTGTTTAACTTTAAAATGTTCTCTTGAAGGATGGATGGTGTGGCAGCTGAGAATAGAAGATGGTAGCTGGTTCCCAGTGCTGAAATAGGGCAGTTAACACCTGTGTTGAGGATTCCGTTCTGAGAGGATGCAGAACAAATTCTGAAGCGCCGTTGTACGACAGACACCGTCGGAACCCATTGACTTTAATAGGTTCCATCTGGTTTCTGTCATGGTGTCCGTCATTATACCAGAAACTCTAGTGCAGCGTCCTGCGCTATTGTTTCTGGTATTTTTGGATGGATTTGTGACTGAGGTTCCAAACTAATCCTCCAACGCAGATGTGAACAGGCCTTGTGTGGGGTTTAGTTTCTCCAGGATAGTGCCTTTGAGATTGGTTGGTCTTGACTATCATTCCTGCTCCGAACTGTATATTCTTCATTCTTGCTGGTCTTAACTGCCTGTTGAAATTATTTTAATGTCTGGTCATTCAGAAATGGTTTTCCCCTCACCAAATGGTGCAATAATTGGTGTTTACACCGGGTATAATATTAGATAAAATTTGACTTGTTCGTCTATTACTTTTGTATAGAGACATGCAGTGGCTGAGGTCGGCAGTGGCTGTAATGTCTTACTTATTGGCCGTAGACCTGAAAGTTTGACCTGGGTTTCATCCTCTGTAATGCAAAATCTGCTGTGTTTCTGCAACTGAAAATCTACAGTGACTGATGGACCTTTAAACCTTCCTGCATGCTCTTTAAAATGGGGACAGAGTATTTGAATAAGCAGTGTCGCCATCTCCGATTCTGCGTCCTGTTAGGCTGGGGCCACACTGAGACTTTTTTTTGATAGCGCTACTGATTGATTTTATCTATTGAGCTGCAGTCCAATTTTGTGGACTGCAGATGTCACTCTATAGTTAAAATCTGTCTGTAGCACTTCAAAAAGTTTTATTGTAACCCTAGTCTTAGATGCAGGGAAACCTCTAGGTGGGCTCCCCATTTACAGGTGCTAAATTGAACCTGTAGCTAATTTGCAAACTAATGAGAGCAGCAAAGCCCTTTAGTTTATTGCAGGGTTTAATTGGAAACCAGTTCGGACTCCTTTCTTATGCTATAATAGACTGAGTGTTCTCCATGTGTCAATATACTCCATAGGAAGAGACCGCAGTAATGACCATGGCAGGTTTAGGAAGTTCTCTTTACCATAAGTGGTAAGGTGATGGACTGCAAAGACTCTGCATGACCGGTCCTTGGTTTAGGGATTCTTTCCTCTATTTCTATGGGGGTCCTCGTATACCTAGCAATGCAGATGACCCTTCCTCCATCAACCATAATGTTCTTAAAGAGAACTTCTAGTACGTTTATAGCAAGGTACCTTTTACTATTTGGATTGTAAACTTACTGTGGTTCAATAGAGCCTGTCTTTGTTAGACTAGGGCTCCTGTACCATGTCCTTTTCAAGCAGAACTAATTGCGGCTTCCAGTGATCTTTGATACTTTGCTCTTTTTCAGAAAAGTGGCACCAGTTCTCATTTTCCTGACTGATGTAGATATTGGTGTAAAGGGGTCCCACAGAAATTTTCAGGATCCACTGACCAATATCTGTGTATAGGCGGCGTTCATTAGCAGATTACAACTCCAAACAATCTCCAAGTTGTGCTAAAATTTGGCACCTAAACGCCTCTATGGGGCCCTACAGTTTCTCCGATACCTCCCAACTTTATGCAGTTGTTGAACACAATACAACCCCCCCCCCCCCCCCCCAGTGGTCCTTAGTAAGAATAAGTGTAACTTGTTTGTTTCAATAGAGATATATTAGTACAGAGCTTTACTCTGACTCCATGGGAGAATAATTCTGTAATATGACTGTGTACGGCTCCACAAGCACACGTGTTTCCGCCATATTGTATTTGGTGGACTCTGACTAATTGGCCTACCGAATGTCTAGGCTTTTATATTCACAATGGTGTCATGTTGCTGTGCTGGATCTAAACCGTGCCAGATGGACCCTCGTTGACTTATAATGGCTTCCTTTTGCGCTTCATCGTTTAGACGGAAAGAATATTGCCTTATACTGCAATATTGCCCTAAAATGTGACCGGCGTTAGGCTGGATTAACACGAGCATGTTACGTCCGTAAAGGACGGAATGTATTTCGGCCGCAAGTCCCGGACCGAACACACTGCAGGGAGCCGAGCTCCTAGCATCATAGTTATGTACGACGCTAGGAGTCCCTGCCTCGCTGCAGGACAACTGTCCCGTACTGTAAACATGTTTTCAGTACAGGACCGTAGTTCCACGGAGAGGCAGGGACTCCTAGCATCGTACATAACTATGATGCTAGGAGCCTGGCTCCCTGCAGTGTGTTCGGTCCGGGACTTGCGGCCGAAATACGTTCTGTCCTTTACGGACGCAACATGGTCGTGTGAACCCAGCCTTAGATGGCATTGTGAATAGAGCATTGGTGGCATAAGTGTACCCTTTATTTCACTGCGATGCATGATGTCCTAATGTGAAGAAGCCTGTGCGCCAGTTTTTAATTTGGCGGCTTTCTTCATTGAGTAATTTGAGTCTATATATAACTTGTATGTTTGTGTACGCTTATGTTGTACATTTGTTTCACATTTTTTCCATATGCCTTATGCTAAACTGGCCAGTTTATTTTTCTAGTTTTGTATGCCGATGAGCAAAATGGGATTTGTCCTCCATTCCACAGGCTGAATCTGCATTTCAAAGAGCAAGCCCTGATTTTGTAATCTCATTGAGATGAGATCCCCCGAGAGGTCTCTGGCCCCCTGTGCAGAATAAATGAGGGAAACGCTTCAGCATCACAGGCCACATCTGACAGTGTTGTCATGGCGGTGTGTGTGTTCTTGATTTTAGTCATTATTTTTTTTGTGTGCAGTCTTTTAGATAATAGGGGTGTCAGTTGTGCATATTGTTTCAGATGCTTGTATAGGCTTATGCTAAAATTGTGGCACTTGGCACTTTGAAAAGTTTACAATGTATTTGATTAAAGTATCTGTTTGTACAAAAGACTATCGCTTTTGAACCCTGCTCCAATTCTTATGGGCAACAGACAGCGATACATGCCCCAGTATGTGATATGTATTCTGTCCTGATATCTAAATCCTCCCCAACCCAGAGAACATACTAATCTGATATTACAAATCAAAAATAAGGTTAATGTCTCACAGCAGCAGGGAAAATAGATCACGTTTCCGGAGGACTGGAGGCGTGTAATGTCGATTTTATGTGAGTCGTTGAATGAAACCTTAGCCTGTTAGTTGAGAACCTTTGAGGGGGAACTCGAGGATCTCTCCAGTTTTACCAGTAATCTCGGATGTCCTTCCTGATCCCTTGCTGCCTCCATCTGGGTATTCCTACCACATGTCATCCCTAAAGGAGTAACTAGAAGCTTCCCCTCTTTAATGCTTCTGCCCTTGGGGAAAGTTTTTGAAGCTGCTTAAAGAGGCTCTGCCTATCTTGTACGTAATGTGATCGGCGCTGTAATGTAGATTACAGCAGTGGTTGCTATTTAGATATTACCTATTTTAGATTTATGCTAATGAGTTTCTTAATGGACAACTGGGTGTGTTTTACTTTTTGACCAAGTGGGCGTTGTACAGAGGAGTGTATGACGCTGACCAATCAGCGCCATACACTTCTCTCCATTGATTTCCTCAGCGCATAGGGATCCTGCTAGATCAGTATGTGCCGTCTTAGGCTATGTTCACACAGTTTTTTTGCAGGCGGAATTTCTGCCTCAAAATTCCGTTAGGAAGTTTGAGGCAGATTTTCCTCTCATCCAGGCCGATTTTTATTTTTTATTTTTTTTGACCCGTGGCCATTGAGAGCCGCGAAAAACGCTTTCTCTGCCTCCCATTGAAGTCAATGGGAGGTCAGAGGTGGAAACGCCCGAAGATAGGGCATGTCGCTGCTTTCTTTGAAATCAACGGGAGGCATTTTCGGGTAGTTTTTGACGAGTTTTTTGGTCAAAACTCTGTGAACATAGCCTTCTACTGACACATTAATGTTACTGAAGTGTTTAGACTGAATAGACATCCTGTCCTGGCTGGAAGGAATGTCTATTCACCATCTCGACACTTCGGTAACGTTTCTGTGGTACTTACAGCAGAGCAAGCCTAGTCTCGCGAGATCTCGCTGTAAATAACAGGTTACAGCGAGATTACGCTTTGCTCTGCTGTAAGTACCACACGTTAGTGAAGTGTCGGGATTGTGAATAGACATCCCGTCCTGGCTGGAATAAATGTTTATTCACTGTCTAAACACTTCAGTATTGTTAATGTGTCCGTATAAGACAGCACAAGGATCAAGCAGGATCCCTATGCGCTGAGGAAATGAATGGAGAAGTGTATGACGCTGATTGGTCAGCGTCATACACTCCTCTGTACACCGCCCACTTGGTCAAAAGTAAAAACACGCCCAGTTGGGCATTAAGAAAATCATTAGCATAAAGCTTAAATCTCTAATAACGTAAAAATAGATAGTTTTTCGAAATAAAAAGCACTGCTGTCACCTACATTACAGCGCTGATGTCCTTATGTAGGAGATAGGGCACTTATAATGGGGTGACAGAGCCTCTAAGTTCTATTTGTGTGGTGTTTGGAAATGTAGACTGAAACAAGACATCTATGAATCTATCGGAGTGTAATGAGTACCAAACACTGTAATCCATCAGTGCCAATCATTGTCTTTTACTCTAGGGGCTCTATAGTTGTGTCTCTAGGGGGCTTGTGTTTTAGGGCATTCCTTGGCATATGAGATCGCAAAGCCCTCTTTAAAATTAGGCCAATGTTCAAGGTGAGGCAGTAATTCTTTTATTTTTTATTTTTTTTTACAGTCCGGACCAAGTTACCCACTTTTAGGAACACTTGTGCTTAAACGTATATTCAGAAAGTGCGGTTAATTACCACAAAAAACTTCAGCGATTTTGCGCTAGTTACAATGATTTGACACCTCCGTCTTACCATAGCTGAAGATCCTGTGTGGTCAGCAACCGTTTTGAGGAAGACTGGAATAGTGATTTTATAAATGGATATGCAATCGCCTTAAGCCCTAGTTCAGGGTTTTTAAGGGAAATATATTAAAACAATATTTTTGTGATGAGTTGCTCTAGGCCAGGGAACCCGCATGTCCATCTCAATAATGGTGCCTTCCTAGTTCTGCGGTGGTTTTTCAAGGCTTTCTTCTATAGAGGGCTGCAGTGTTCACATTACATATGTGACCTTCATATTGAAGATCTTGTAATTGGTTAACCCTTTGTGCAATATTCATTCCTTGTTTAATGTGACTTTTCATGTGAAATCCACATACAGTTTGCACCCAAAGACATCCATTATGTTTTTTTTCCAGTTAAATCCATTTAACTCTGGCATTTTGGGCTTTGATTGTTGGAGCATGCATGTAAATTACATCGAATGTCCGTTTTGGCCAGCATCGCTTGGCTCCTCTTAACCAGGACTGATGGGTACTGAACGCACCTCATATCCTGCACTGATGAGAACTAATAGTGAGGTTTTGACTCCGAATGTGATACTGATAAAAAAAAAAGCAGTCAAGCACAGACCAATGTCCACCATGCAAGTTATGAACTTAGATGTGATAGTTTGCAGGTGGATCGTGCATGTCCGACACGCAGGACCCGCTGTCACTGAACCCGTCATGTCTGCGAGACTGACTGGTTCAATGAATAGCGAACAATACAGCTGTTTTGTATATATAAAATACAGAGCAGCTGTATCTAAAAAAATAAAATAAAAATAAAAAGTTTTTAATAAGTATTTACAAAGTTACTCAACACACTGATACACCTTTTTTTTTTTTTTTTTTTTTTTTTTTTTTTATTAATAAAAAAAATATTTCGCCTTTCAAAGGTTTACATAGCCTTTAAGTTTTAGTGGGTTTTTAAAAATAAATAAAATACCATCTTAGCCAATTGGTGACTGATGCCACTGTATGCCCGCCGTTAAATGTATGTCATGAGCTGTTCTATGTATTTTCATGACTTCTCTTGATGGATGCCATTATAGTGTGGGTGACAAGATGACACCGCTGGGCACTTACCACATGTATTACTCTCATTGCTGATCCTGTCATATTCAGATTTCATTCTTGTGCGTGCATGTGTGTATTATATAATATAATATTATATTTTGTGATTTTTGTCTAATTTATTTTTTTTCTTTAAAGGTTTTCATTTAAGCGGCACAGTGACTGAGCCAGCGATGCAGTCAGAACCGGAGTCCGTTTGCAATGTAGCCATCAGTTTTGACCGTTGCAAGATTACCTCAGTGACCTGCAGCTGTGGGAACAAGGACATCTTCTATTGTGCACATGTGGTGGCGCTGTCCTTATACCGCATCCGCAAGCCCGATCAGGTCAAGCTTCATCTTCCTATTTCAGAGACCCTCTTTCAAATGAACAGGGACCAGCTGCAGAAATTTGTACAGTATTTGATTACAGTTCACCACACGGAGGTCTTGCCGACCGCTCAGAAACTAGCAGATGAAATTCTGTCACAGAACTCTGAAATCAATCAAGTTCATGGTGAGTGGCCCTTCATTTGCTAAGATCACCCGCATTTTGTTTTCAGGATCATGGCTCTCCGGATTATTGCAGTGGGCACATTTTGTGTCTCTTCACATCTCCATTACATGGTCGTTATCCCTTCTGCTTTTTCTGGATTAACAAATTTGACGTCAAGTTAGAGCATGTGCTTCTCTCTGTACAGCATACACGTTCAGTCTGCTGACCACTTCCATATTTTTTTATCCCCCCCCCCCCCCCCCCATTTAGAATCTAATACTCGGAAAGCTTGGGAGTCTTTATGGTTATAGGTCTTAAGATGTTATTGGTGTGGGTCCGTTTATTTGGACCTCTGACCTTGTGGTCACGTTACTTGGAAACCTGCAAATTTACCTTGATCTAAGTTTCCTGAAGGCCCCATCCTTAATAGTATCTGCACTTGTTGCCTTCTCAAGTGTGCACAGATATTTTGGCTTCATGTGAAAGATGTGGGGACCGGGTGTTTAAATTTGACCTATCTGCTTAGTGTATCCTGTCTGTTGGAGCTGATATAACGGATACTTGCTGGAGCGGTGTCCACAGGAGTATATTGTGTAGAAATGATAACGCCACGAACTGCCTTTCAAGCGTTGTGGCAGATCCTCTCAATGTCTTGACGTGTGAAAGTAGCGACTGTGGTTAATATGCAGGTAAACCAAGCCATTTTTAAGCATTTGCACTTGAGGGATATAATTTTTTTTGCCTAAATTATCCAGCAGTGTATGATTAGATACGTCTCCATACCACGACATACACCACCCAGTAGACTGACCTAATGCTTACCTATGTTGGTACATTGTAACAACCCTCAGCTGTGTGAGTGGCACCGATCAGCCTGGAGTCCAGGACATGGGTAAGATTATAAATTCTGTGTTTAGTTCAGCTTTGACGCATTGGAACAAAGTGCAGCAGTGTAAAAGTGCCAAGTTAAGATTGTGACGTATTTATATATGGTTTATTTGGAAAATGTTGTCTCCCCCATCTTGTTTCACATGGTTTTTAGGTATCTGCCTGCACTTTGACAACTTGTAGTCCTCCTGTCTCGTTCTGGAAAAGGATTTAAGCAGGCCATTACCAGGTGCAACAAGCAGGGTCTCTTCTTGGACACCAGAAACCTTCATCTCTGTACCTTTTCGGGTTATGTTTCGTTGCGATCATGGTCGTCTTGGCTGCATCTTTCCACTTTCCACCTGCAGTCTAAAATTGTGACCGCTCCTACATCACTGGGAGCTCGGAGCTGTAGAGTAGGCCAAAGTTACACCGTGTAATACAGATGGTCGTAAAATGCGCAGTTAAAGTTAAGACTGAAGGGGTGGAAAAGACTCTGACCAAAGCCAACGCACACCATTGCTCTGAAAATGAGGACTCCGCTTATTCCATAAATTGCTGGGCAGCCGTGTAACTATATACAATCCCTATATAACTATACAAGCTCTACAATCTTTCACCCTTTATTTTTTTTGCTCTGTTCCCTTCGCTTGTAAACCTACCATTGTCTACCAGCCGTACCATGTGTGGATTCAGAGTTGTATTGCATTTCAGTCCATACAGGGATTTATTTTTCCACTCCATACAGGGAAATATTTGTATGTCAAGTGTACTTTTTATAAAAAAAAATCTTTTTTCCTGGTAATGAAGTTTCTAAAAGGCAAAATCAACAGAGGAAAAACAAAGTGACTAGGCAGCTTGCTAGTAAAATGGAGGAGACCAGAGGGGCACAGATGCCAAACTATTCAACCAAATTCTTGGAGACAGACTCACCACAGGGACCAAGACATTCCTCTATGAGCCAGTACTGTGGGGGTCTGATAAGATGACCTCAAATGTGACTCTCTACCATGAATGTTCACAAGTCGAGCCAGACATGGCTGCAGAGATTCGCTTTGTCTACGTATTCAGTATAGTCCTGCCTTTGCCATCATACTGGCTGGTGACCTTTTATTTTATTTCTTTATTTATATATTGCTTTAATGAAAAAAAATTGGTATAAACTTGAACCAAAGATTAATTGATGCATCAGAATTCCCAAATTTTCTTTAGTAACCATAGAAGCATGGATTGTTGGTGTATTACCTACATTTATGGCCCCCTCTTATGGGATCTACGTGCTACCCTATGAATTTACTTGCTATACGAAGATTTTGTAGTACAGTAGATCCCAGAGTTATAAAAAATATTAAGCCTAAAAGCTCTACAGGATTTTTCACTTTGTTTTTTTTCCTTTGCTTCACAAATTTTGACATTTTGTTTACTCCGTGTTCATAGCAGCTTTCAAAATTCCAATGTCTGGCTGGTGCTCAACAGCTAAGCACTTAAAGAGGCTCTGTCACCAGATTTTGCAACCCCTATCTGCTATTGCAGCAGATCGGCGCTGCAATGTAGATTACAGTAACGTTTTTATTTTTAAAAAACGAGCATTTTTGGCCAAGTTATGACCATTTTTGTATTTATGCAAATGAGGCTTGCAAAAGTCCAAGTGGGTGTGTTTACAGTAAAAGTCCAAGTGGGCGTGTATTATGTGCGTACATCGGGCGTTTTTACTACTTTTACTAGCTGGGCGTTCTGATGAGAAGTATCATCCACTTCTCTTCACAACGCCCAGCTTCTGGCAGTGCAGACACAGCCGTGTTCTCGAGAGATCACGCTGTGTCGTCACTCTCAGGTCCTGCATCGTGTCGGACACATCGGCACCAGAGGCTACAGTTGATTCTGCAGCAGCATCAGCGTTTGCAGGTAAGTAGCTACATCGACTTACCTGCTAACGCCGATGCTGCTGCAGAATCAACTGTAGCCTCTGGTGCCGACGTGTCCTCGCTCGTCCGACACGATGCAGGACCTGTGAGTGACGACACAGCGTGATCTCTCGAGAACACGGCTGTGTCTGCACTGCCAGAAGCTGGGCGTTCTGAAGAGAAGTGGATGATACTTCTCGTCAGAACGCCCAGCTAGTAAAAGTAGTAAAAACGCCCAGATGTACGCACATAATACACGCCCACTTGGACTTTTGCAAGCCTCATTTGCATAAATACAAAAAAGGTCATAACTTGGCCAAAAATGCTCGTTTTTTAAAAATGAAAACGTTACTGTTATCTACATTGCAGCGCCTATCTGCTGCAATAGCAGATAGGGGTTGCAAAATCTGGTGACAGAGCCTCTTTAAAGAGGCTCTGTCCCCAGATTATCAAATCCCTATCTCCTATTGAATATGATCGGTGCTGCAATGTAGATAACAGCAAAGTTTTTGTTTTTTGAAAAACGATCATTTTTGCCAAAGTTATGAGCAATTTTATATTTATGCAAATGAGCTTTTCAATGGCCAACTGGGCGTGTTTTCTCGTTTTACCAACTGGGCGTGTATTGTGTTTTTACCAACTGGGCGTTGTGACGAATCCGCATCATACACTTCTTATCGTTCCCACCCAGCTTCTTTCACTGCAGAAATACAGCGTGACGTCACCCACCGGTCCTTCAACATTGTCGTCGGACAAAGCAGATACATCGGCTCCAGGCGTCCAAAAGGTTAATCTGCTCGTCTCTAGGGAGTTTGCTATTCTTACCTGCACATACCCTGCACTGACACCTGGAGCTGATGTGTCTTCTCTCTTCCGACGCCAAGGTTGAAGGACCTGTGGGTGACGTCACGCTGTGTGTCTGCAGTGAAATAAGCTGGGTGGGAATGATGAGAAGTGTATGATGCTGATTCGTCAGCGTCATACACTTCTATTCACAACGCCCAGTTAGTAAAAACACAATACATGCCCAGTTGGTAAAACGAGAAAACACGCCCAGTTGTCTATTGAAAAGCTCATTTGCATAAATATAAAATTGCTCATAACTTGGGCAAAAATGATCGTTTTTCAAAAAACAAAAACTTTGCTGTTATCTACATTGCAGCGCCGATCATATTCAATAGGAGATAGGGATTTGATAATCTAGTGACAGAGCCTCTTTAAAGAGGCTCTGTCACCAGATTAGAAGAGCCCTATCTTCTACATAATCTGATCGGCGCTGTAATGTAGATAACAGCAACGTTTTTTTGTTTTTTGAAAACGATCATTTTTGCCCAAGTTATGAGCAATTTTATATTTATGCTAATTCGTTTCTTAATGACCAACTGGGTGTGTTTTTACTTTTGGGATTTAGATGCATTCACTTTATAGTAAGATACCAATCCAAAACTAGAAATAATTTGAGAGATTTCCCTCAGGGAGGACAAAGGGTCAGTAATAGTCAAAATAATATCATCCGCGAATAAGCCAATTTTATGTTGTCGAAATCCCACTGGAATACCGCGAATTAGCAAATTAGATCGTATAGACTCTGCCAGAGGTTCCATAACCAATGTGAATAATAAGGGGGGTAACTGGCATCCCTGCCTAGTGCCATTGGTAATATGGAAGGGGGTGGACAGGAAACCATTCGAAAGGACTTTAGCCGTAGGTTGGGTCTATAACGCTTGTATAGCTTTAAATATGTTCCCGACAAATCCAAACTTCGTCAAGGTCGAAAATGCAAACCCCCAATATATTCTATCGAACGCCTTCTCTGCGTCCAGGGTAAGTAGGAGAGAAGGCGCTCGAGATTGTCCTACCTTAGTTATGAGATTGATTATCCGCCTAGTCCCGTCAGGAGCTTGTCTCCCTTTTGTGAAACCAACTTGATCAGAGTGGACTAGTGTGGGCAGAATGTCTATTAATCGGGTGGCTAGGAGTTTAGCATATAACTTAGTGTCACAGTTAAGAAGGGAGATAGGTGTAAAATTGGCCGGTGTTGTAGGAGATTTCCCTGGTTTAGGGATTGTCACTATCGTGGCTTCCAGCATTTCCTGGGGCATACTGCCATTGCCTTATTGAAGACTGCAGTTAGATGGGGAGCCAGAATATGACCAAAGGTTCTGTAGTATTCGTTAGAGAACCCATCTGGGCCAGGGGATTTATTGGTTTTAGATAAGTGGATTGTTTTAGATACTTCTAAAGGAGAGAGAGGGGCATTTAAACTAGATAGTTGGTCCTGAAATAAGGAAGGCAATTGAACCGACTCTAAAAAGGTTTGGATATCCCTATCTGATGGTTGTCGAGTTTGGGGATCTGACCGCAAATTATATAATTTAGAGTAGTAGGAGCTAAATTGGTCCGCTATTGTTTGGGGGTTGATAATCCTCGACCCGTCTACCAATGAGTCTAGATGTGTGGTTTTAGTTTTAAGTTGATGTTGTTTCATTCTTCTCGCCATTAGTTTACTCGTTTTATTATAGGAAGTGTAATAATTCAACCTTAGGGCTGCAATTTTTTTGTCGCATTCGTCTGAGGAGGGCTTTCAAATTCCTTCTAAGAGTCATGAGTTTATCATGTAGGGAGGATGCCTTAGTTTGTTGGAGCTCCTGTTCCACAGAGCGCATTTCAGCCAGTAAAGATGCCAAAGCGGCCATTTTCAATTTTTTTTATATCTTGCCCCCCTGTTGTATCAAGAACCCCCTCATAACTGCTTTATGTGCGTTCCATAGAGTGAATGGGCTTAGGTCTGGGAATCCATTTAATAAGAAATATTCCCGCAATTGGGAGGAGATGTTCTCCTTATACTTGGGAAGACTAATAAGAAAGTTATTTATCCGCCATGAAAATCTTGGTGAGGGGGCGGATCCTAAAGAGCATGAGATATGTGGTAGCGTGATCTGACCATGTTATTTGTCCTATCTCAGAAGCTTTAATTCATGATATAGAAGTCCTGTCCACTATAAAAAAAGGTCTATTCTGGAGAAGGAACGATGTCTTGTGGAATAAAAGGTGAATTCTCTTGAAGAGGAATTCATGCAACGAAACGTGTCATATAAATCCTCCTTGAGTAACCATGGGGATAGTCGGGGGAGACCTTCTGCCCTGATTAGTAGAGTCCCATTCAGCATCTGGGATTATATTGAAATCCCCACAAATTATAAGCTTCCCTTGCATAACCCTACGAAAGTTTTGTTGAGGAAGCGTATTTGGGACGCGTTTGGAGATGCTAGCAATAGTGACTGGGCAATTGTTGAGCAGACCCACCAGGACCAAAAATCTCCCCCGCTCATCAATAACCGACGATTGCAATTGAAAGGACACTGTGTCTTTAAAGGCTAGCAACACTCCCGCCTTTTTTTGTCCGCATTAGATGTGTATATTAACGGAAATCTATGATGGGTGAATTTGGGACAGTGGGACTTGGCGAAATGTGTCTCTTGTAGACATACAATGTCAGTGTTAGAAGCTAAAACATCTCTCCATACTGATGCTCTCTTAAAGGGAGAATTAAGCCCTCTGGCGTTCAAAGACATAAATTTAACCGCCATAAGTAAGACATGTAAAGTTCCCTCTATATATCCACAAGGGTATTAGATATTTGCTAGTATATAACCATATCATGCTGGACACAAATAACAGTAATCTCAGAGAAGCAGTTTCAAGGGAGGAGGACAGGGAAGGAAAGGAGAAACTGTAGAAAGTTCAACATCACTTAGTGAGAAGAGTGACACCGCCAAACAACCTGGCTGAGAGTCACCAAAGACAAGTGGGGGAAAGAGTCTCTTGGACACCATCACGATCTCCATTCAGCAGCAAATACTCCGGAAAGAAATCAAGGTCGGGAGTTCCCAATCCATTCCTGCGGAAGCCTTGAGGGGGACCTCCTAGCAGGAGCCGCAGCAGGCGATATAGGTGCGAGTCCCCATTTGCGAAGTAGGGCGGATCCCTCTTCCGTATCTGCCATGGTGTGCAAGACTCCATTCTTGTACACCAGTAATTTGGTAGGAAATCCCCATCTGTATCCCACGTCGTTCTTCCTCAAGGCCAGTGTAATAGGCAGAAATTTCCTCCTAGCTTGCAGAGTCATTTGGGACAGATCCGCATAAACGTGTATCTTCTCATAAGGTGCAGGTAGAGCAGGCATTCGTCGGGTAGCAGACATAAGAGAATCTTTGGTATGAAAAAAGTGGATCCTTGCTATCACATCCCTTGGCAGATCAGTAGGAATAGATTTAGGTTTAGGGAGCCTATGAGCTCTATCAATAATAAGATCCTCTGGTTTGGAAGAAGGTATCACATCTTTTATAAGTTGCTGCAAATATGCAGTAAGGTTGGGAGGTTGGACCGACTCTGGAATTCCTCTAAATTTAACATTGTTTCCTCCTATTGCGATCTTCCAAGTCTGCCAGCTTGTGCTTTAGAGTTTGCATTTCTTCTTCCAAAGATACATGAGCGTCTACTATATCGTTATGTGCATTAGTGAGTTCACTCATTTTAGACTCCACGTGGTCTACTCTGTCACCCAGGTCATCAATAGCGTTAGAAAGCTTTGAGGAGAATCCTAAAAGATCACTTTGAAAGGAGCCCCTTAGGGCTAATACCACATTTTTTATAAAGGCTTCTGAAGCAGCTTGATCAGAGGAAGGTATATCTTCTATAGCCACTGGTTGTGGAAACATATCCTCGGTACAAGGGCTTTGGGCAGCTGTGAGACCTGCAGGACTGGGGAGGGGAGACCCCCCTGAGGCACGAGGGGAGGATGCCATTTTAGGTGTGGGGATGGCTGTTGTTTCAGCAGAGCGTCCTTTCCCTATGAAAGCTGTGGCTGGAGAATCTGATTCTACGTCCCCACAGGGCATAGACTCACCCTCCCTTGTTATCCTAGAGCGCTCTCCATCCGATTCTCCTTCAGGCGAGGAAGGGAAGACGGGCGGGACCTCGGCAGAGGAAGGCGCCTCACCGCCATGCTTGTTCTCCTTCGCGGAGAAGAAGTCAGTGAGACGCTTGGGTCCCGTTTTCAGAGACTTCGTCCGGTTCATCATGCTGCCGCACTTTCGAGGATAGCATGACTGGTAATCCGTTAAGTATTTTGTGTCGCTAAGGTCGTCGCTTTGAGATCTCAGAGCGGAGCTCAAGGAGATGCGACCGCTCTGTTCGGCATCCAAGCCGCGCCCCGGTGTGTGTTTACTTTTGACCAACTGGGTGTGTTTTTACTTTTGACCAAGTGGGCGTTGTGAAGAGAAGTGTATGACAGTGACCAATCAGCGTCCTACACTTCTCATTGTTACAGCGTGATTATGCAGTGAAAGAAGCTGGACTGGAACAATGAAGTGTATGACGCTGATTGGTCAGTGTCATATATTTCTCTTCCCAACGCCCAGTTGGTCATTAAGAAACTAATTCGCATAAATCTAAAATTGCTCATAACTTGCTCAAAAATGATTGTTGTTCTAAATAAAAACCACTGCTGTTATCTACATTACAGCGCTCATCAGATTATGTAGGAGATAGAGCATTTATAATCTGGTGACAGAGCCTCTTTAAATAGTTGAACCAAGTTCCCACAATCCACTGCTCTCTAGAAACCAGTAGAATCCTGACATTTTCTTTGGATGTGAATGGAGAAGCCATGAAATATATGTAAAGCAAGGTATTGTTCTTACTTGCATGTTCTATCTGCATCCGTGAACTCCAACCAATGTCTATCCAGCAGAACTAAAAATCCCAGCATGACCAGAGCCACTTGACTAGTTGTAGTTAAACATCTAGAAATGTATAAATAAAAAAAAATCTTAATTCTGCCCATAGTGACCATCCATTACTGTTACCAATCTTATGGCTTCCTTACAAGCTATTTTTGTTTAGCTTATTGATCCTTTGATAATACATTCTGTATACAAATAGGCATCTAGCCGTCCATTACTGGGGTGTAGATTCTGTTCTGTAGACGCCTCCCTTCAATAATTAGGCAGTTATATGGCCGTTTCACACCGAGCCTCCATGTTGAATTGTCATGAGCAGCTGGTTCTGGGAAGGTGAGATGACATTATACCATAAAATGAGATGTGTGCAAATCAGAAGTGTCAATGAAAGTATTGTTCGACAGCAAAATATCACAAGGGGGATTTTTACCTGGCGCATTTTGTGCCAAGATTTTTTTTTTTTGCAAGGATGTGAGTTTTTCTATAGCTACTCATAGCTATGCTCCATACAACCAGCGTTATGTATCCTTCAGAGGTCATATCTTCGACTTCTAAGGGGAAATATTAGAACATTTCCCCTAAAATCACCAGTGTGGACTACTTTTTATTTTTTTTAATTTTATTTTTCCTGGTGTATTTAGGTGGAAGCCACATTGACATTACTTTCACAGCCTCACGAATGATGAATCTGCGCAGTAATGAAGCAGAATGATAGGCGGATGCGCCATTTGTATAACAAGGCAGACTTTTCAGGAAGCAAGCAAAGTTAGGTGGTGGCCACGGAGACCCGGACTGTGGCCTTTAGGGTGGCCATGCTTCAGTAGTGTGCTGCAGAAACAAGAGCAGCTTGGCCAGACTGCGCATGGATTTACTGCAATTCGATGCAATTCTGCTTTGTGGTTTTCGGCTGCGTGGCCTGTTCAGATGAAGCCCCTGGTTTCCATGTCAAATACTGCATCGTAGAACCGCTCAGCTTCTGTGTATGGGAACCCTCAATGGTGGTTGCAAAATGTACCCAGAAACAACTTCACATTTGAGGGCTTTCATTTTCTGGTATGTTTTTTTTTATTTTTTTTTGTTTGCATCCCTTCATTAATTGTTCAGTGTAGGGGGCCAACACTTTGGAATATTACATTTTTTATTTTTTTTTTTAGAAACCATTTAGGTGTTAATGGCACCTGTTTGTTCTTATGGCAGAGGTGAAGAAACCAGCAAACTTTAGGCATCATTCACACGGCGCTCTGAGTCCATACAATTGCGTGTTTCTCACACATACTCCCCTAGAAGCAATGTTGGCAGGGGGAATAGCTCCGAAGCAGCGTGCCATGATGACTGTGTATGGGGCCTTATAGTTTGCAGCTTGCTTTTGGTCTGTCACAATATCCTCTTATTTAGATAGTGATGGTTTTTATTTGCCAGCCGCTTTGAAGAATGTTATTGGGAGTTTCATAGCCAAAGAGGCCTTTTGTACTTGTGCCCTATGGCCTGATACACCATGGTCATGTTGCATAACTGCATGTGTTGCCCTAGGCTATGGGACTTAAAAAGAGACTCAATGCATTTGTTTGTTTTTCACACTGGTATCCTTAATGGAGTCAGCAGCCAAGTGTAATCTTATCACAGCCATAAAAGCAAACATGTTAACTTTCTCAATAAACAAATACACATTTCTCTAAAGTACGACCCTAGCAAAGCTTTGCCCTGCTGGAACGCATTCTCCTCCCTTTGAAGTTTTCCCTGGTCTGTTGTGGCAAGTCTGCGCCTCATCCTTGACTTTACATTCCACCGAAGATTTTTCATGTCAGGAATTTCGGTACTTTTCCGTGATCATTACCAGAGCTGTAGGTTCTTGCTGACTACTGGCTCACATCATGAATTGTGTGTGGGGTTATGATAAGTGTGTGTATAATAAGTCTACACACCCCTGTTAAAATGAGTTTTTGTCATGTCAAAAAAATCAGTACAAGATGAATCCCTTCAGAACTGAAATCATTTAGAGGGGAAAAATAAAAATAACAAAACTACAATGTGGTTGCATAAGTGTGAACACCCTCTTAGGGAATGTCGTTGGGTTCAGAATTAGCCAATCACATTTAAACTAGTGTTAAATAGTAGTCTGTACGCAGCTGTCATTATTTAAAGTGATTCTGAGTAACCCCATATAAAGTTCAGCTATTCTATTATGATTTTCCTGACATTTTCTTTGTTGCATGTGACCGCAAAAGCCATGGTCCGTAAAGAGCTTACAACACATCAAAGGGATCTGATTGTTTGAAAGGCATCAGTCAGGAGAGGGGTACCAAAGAATTTCCAAGGCATTAGATATAACATGGAACACAGTGAAGATGGTCATCAAGAAGTGGATTACATTTGGCACAACAGTGACATTACCAAGAACTGGACGTCCCTCAACTTGATGAAAAGACCAGACAAATATTGGTCTGGGAGGCTACCAAGAAGTCTACAGCAACATTAAAGGGAATGTGTTGCCAGAAAAACATGTTGTTTTTTTTTTAAAATTAAACATTTAGTGTGTAGGTGATTAAACATTGTTCAAATTTTTTTTATTTTTTTCACGAGTCAGGAAATATTATAAATTAATTCTAATTTATAACATTTCCCATTTCTGGTCACTAGATGGAGCTATTCCCAAAATTGCAGCATTGCAAAATTGGGTAAAAAGCCCTTGCTCTAGTGAGCTCTCAGCATCCCCCCCCTCCTTTATCCTGGCTAGTGCCGGGATAAACGAGGGGTTTGAACGGTGTAACCTCCTACACTGTGTCGCCATTTTTTGAGCTAACACACAGTGTAGTAGGTTTACATACAGTAGTAAACACACACAAACACGAACATACATTGAAATCTCTTACCTGCTCCTGCCGCCAAGGCTCCCTCCGGCCCGTCCGCTCCGTCTGCTGCCGCTGGTCCAAGTGCACAAGTCCGGAAGCCGCGACCGGAAGTAGTAATCTTACTGTCCGGCCGCGACTTCCGGTCCACAGGAAAATGGCGCCGGACGGCTCCAATTTCAAATTGGACTGTGTGGGAGCGGCGCATGCGCAGTTCCCACACAGACGCCGTACACACAAGTGAATGGGACGGGAGCCGTTCGCAGTCCCTATGGGACTGTGGCTGCCGTATTCCATGTCTGCATGTGTCGTTAATCAACACATACAGAAATGGAACAAAAAATGGCAGCCCCCATAGGGAAGAAAAAGTGTAAAAATAAGAAAAAGTAAAACACAAACACACAAATAAATATAAACGTTTTTAATAAAGCACTAACATCTTTAACATATAAAAAAATAATTTGTGATGACACTGTTCCTTTAAAGGAGCTGCAGGACTTTGTCAGGTACTATTTGTTTAGTTCATGTGACAAAAATCTCCTGTATTCTTCATATGTCTGGGTTGTGGGGTAGGGTGGCAAGACTGAACCCTTTTCTAACAAAGAAAAGCATCCAAGCCCAGCTATGTCTTGCAAAGACCTACATCAAGTCTGCCAAAAGCATGTGGGAAAACATGTTCTGGTCTGAGACCAAGGTTGTAATTTTTGGCCGTAATTCCAAACTGTATGTTTGGCGCAAAGCCAACACTGCGAGTCCTCAAAAGAACACCATACCCACAGTGAAGCATGGTGGAGGCAGCATTATGCTCTGGGACTGTTTTTATGCAGCTGGAACTGGGGCTTTAGTCAAGGTGGAGGGAATTATGAACCGTTCCAAATATCAGTCAATATTGGCACAAAACTTGCAGGCCTCTACTAAAAAGCTGAAGATTAAGAGGAATTTCACCCAAAGCATACCTCCAAATCAACAAAAGAATGGCTTCACCAGAAGATCAAAGTTTTGGTCTAATCCGCATCATGCACTTCTCCATTAATTTACACTGCACTAGCAATATAGCTATATCGTTGTGTGCAGCTACATACACACACACACACACTAAAATTACTGCAGTGTCCTGATAATGAATCTCGTTTACATCATAATCTCGTGAGATTACGTTTGCCTTGCTGGAAATCTCACAGAAAAGATTCAGACGTGTCAGGATTCTGAATAAACATCACGTCCAGGCTGGTAGTGATGTATATTCATTATCAGGACACTGCAGTAATGTTAGTGTGTGTGTGTGTGTGTGTGTGTGTGTGTGTGTATGTAGCTGCACATAACTATATTGCTAGTGCAGTGTAAATGAATGGAGAGTAGTGCATGACTCTGGTCAGCTTCATACACTCCTCTGTACAACGCCCACTTGGTCTAATGTAAAAACACGCCCACTTGGGCATTTAGAAACTAATTTGCATAAAGCTAAAAATCGCTCAAAGTGGTAAAAATAGATCTTTTTTCTAAATAAAAAGCATTACTGTCACCTACATTACAGCGCCCATCTCCTTATGTAGTAGGGCACTTATGATGTGGTGACAGAGCCTCTTTAAGGCTGGGTTCACACTGAGCTTTATGCAGGAGGAAAATCTGCCTCAAAATTCCGTTTGGAATGTGTAAACTGGTCCTAAAGGTGGAAAAAGTTCTGAAATGATTCATCTTGTACTGATTTTGTAACATGAGGTAAACTTGGCATTTTAATGGGCGTGTAGATTTTTTTTTTTGTGTGTGTGTGTGTGTGTGTGTGTGTGTGTGTGTATATGTATGTATGTGTATGTGTATATATATAATAATTTTATTATGTATGTGTAGAAGAAATCCCACAGCACTCCAATGGTTAAAAAAAAACCGTGTGTTTTTATTGTCAAGACCTGCAACGTTTCCGTCCTGCTATAGGACCTTATGGGATTGAGTAAATAGACAGGTGGACGTTGGCACTGGTGTGGTCCCAGATCAGTCACAATCTTTATGTATTTCCTCATGGTTTTTCAAGAGCTCTGCTTGCTCAGTAGGGGCAATAATAATTTACTTTCATTGGTCCATGGTCATGTGATGGACACACAGGTTCTGGAATCGTTTGACACAGGTGCACGGCTTGTTACAGTATGTGTCTATCACATGACCATGGACAGAACTTTATCCGCTGGAAGTAAACACTGAATGTTCCTACTGAATAACAAGCCGAGATCTTGAAATCCGTGAGGAATTAATCTAGAAAGTATTTTGGAGAATTGTAACTTTTAATTATAAAACAACCCCTTTTAAGTTTACCTCCCCATTTCAAGAGGCTCTGTCACCACATTATAAGTGGCCTATCTTGTACATAATGTGATCGGCGCTGTAATGTAGATTACAGCAGTATTTTTTTATTTAGAAAAACTATCATTTTTGACGGAGTTATGACCTATATTGGCTTAATGCTAATGACTTTCTTAATGGACAACTGGGCGTGTTTTACTTTTTGACCAAATGGGCGTTGTGGAGAGAAGCGTATGACACCAATCAGTGACCAATCCGCGTCATACACTTCTCTCCATTTATTCTGCACATAGTGAACACCACAGGTTTACTATGTGCAGTTACTGAAGTGTCCTGACAATGAATAGACATTACCTCCAGCCAGGACGGGATGCGTATTCCTAATCCTGACACTTCTCTGACGTCTGTGGTTGATTTACAGCAGAGCTGGCGTAGTCACTATGCCTGCTGTGCTGTAAATCAACCACAGACGTCAGAAATGTCAGCATTCTGAATACACATCCCGTCCTGGCTAGAGGTAATGTCTATTCATTGTCAGGACACTTCAGTAACTGCACATAGTGAACGCAGGTTTACTATGTGCAGAGTAAGGCCTCGTTTACATGAGCGTGATATACGTGCGTGCGACGCGCGTGCTTTTCACGCGTGTCGTACGCACCTATATTAGTCTATGGGGGCATGCAGACAGTCCGTGAGTTTTGCTCAGCGTGAGTCCGCTGAAAAAAAACTCACGACATGTCCTATCTTTGTGCGCTGTTCGTGCATCACGCAGCCTTTGAAGTTAATGGGTGCGTGAAAACCATGCATGCCGCACGGAAGCACTTCCGTGCGAACTACGTGATTCGCGCAACAGCTGTCAAACTCTGACTGTAAACATCCAAACGAGTGTCATAATGATGGCGGCTGCGAGAAAATCTCGTAGCCGTGCATCATATGCTGATGACACCCGCAGCTAAGTGCATTTTGCGCACTCAAAACGCAGCATTTTTTTGCGTGCGCAAAACGCACACGCTCGTGTAAATCAGGCCTAAATGAATGGGGAGAAGTGTATGATTCTGATTGGTCAGCGTCATACACTTCTCTCCACAACGCCCCCTTGGTCAAAAGTAAAAACACGCCCAGTTGGGCATTAGTCATTAGCATAAAGCTAATATAGGTCATAACGCCGTCCAAAAATGATAGTTTTTCTAAATAAAAACCACTGCTGTAATCTACATTACAGCGCCAATCACATCATATACAATATAGGGCACTTATAATGTGGTGACAGAGCCTCTTTAAAGGTTATATGTAGCAAAATGGCACAATCTGGTGAATGCAGAAAGAACTTTCCTTTTGACCTACTGCTTTGTCTTTAAAGAGGCTCTGTCACCAGATTTTGCAACCCCTATCTGCTATTGCAGCAGATCGGCGCTGCAATGTAGATTACAGTAACGTTTTTATTTTTTAAAAACGAGCATTTTTGGCCAAGTTATGACCATTTTCGTATTTATGCAAATGAGGCTTGCAAAAGTCCAAGTGGGCATTTATTATGTGCGTACATCGGGGCGTTTTTACTACTTTTACTAGCTGGGCGTTCTGACGAGAAGTATCATCCACTTCTCTTCAGAACGCCCAGCTTCTGGCAGTGCAGACACACAGCGTGTTCTCCAGAGATCACGCTGTGACGACACTCACTTCCTGCCCCAGGTCCTGCATCGTGTCGGACGAGCGAGGACACATCGGCACCAGAGGCTTCAGTTGATTCTGCAGCAGCATCGGCGTTAGCAGGTAAGTCGATGTAGCTACTTACCTGCAAACGCTGATGCTGCTGCAGAATCAACTGTAGCCTCTGGTGCCGATGTGTCCTCGCTCGTCCGACACAATGCAGGACCTGTGAGTGACGTCACAGCGTGATCTCTCGAGAACACGGCTGTGTCTGCACTGCCAGAAGCTGGGCGTTGTGAAGAGAAGTGGATGATACTTCTCGTCAGAACGCCCATCTAGTAAAAGAAGTAAAAACGCCCAGATGTACGCACATAATACACGCCCAGTTGGACTTTTGCGAGCCTCATTTGCATAAATACAAAAATGGTCATAACTTGGCCAAAAATGCTCGTTTTTTAAAAATAAAAACGTTACTGTAATCTACATTGCAGCGCCGATCTGCTGCAATAGCAGATAGGGGTTGCAAAATCTGGTGACAGAGCCTCTTTAACCCCTTTAAGGGGTTGTCCAGCCACAGTCTGCTGCTGATCTAGCCACAGGTCACGGATAGGTCATCCGTATATGACAGTTGGGGGTCCAAAACCAGAACCCCACATTGATCAACTGGAGCGGCTACCTCCTGGGCATCGGATGTTATGCACTGAATGCAGTGTTCAGAGCCAATAGCCGGAGCTCATAACTGTTTTTGATTTTTTTTGTTTGCTTTAGCTGTATGAGACTTCTTTTTATTTTTGCAGGAGGAGTTTTACTTTTATGTAGCTGCTATTTTTTAGTACAGTGACATCTTTTATTTTGTTCCTGCGCCTTTACCAAAAACACTTATTTTTTTTTTTTTATTTTTTTATTTTTTTTTACTTTGATCCCACTATGTGCCAGTACATTAGCCTATGTACTGATCGTAGTACACAGGTAGTTAGAACATAGTTCGGTATGCCCTAACCGTTAATATGGGAAGCAGAGATGATAGAATAGTGGTGCACTCCAATCCAGGGGCATGGTCCCAGCCTCCCCAATGGTACAGAAAAAGTGGAAACGGTGGGCAGCACCCCGTTAGGCCCCATGCACCCGACTGTAAAAATGATCCGTAATTGCGGACTGTAGTATTGTCCAACATTATGGATCCATTCACTTCTATTGGCCGCAGACACCTTTCCGTATCGCTACGGATGGGTGTCCGTGCCATAGAAATGTTCCATAATTTTCTGAACATGTCCGTCGTTTTGCATTTTACGAGCAGTGCTCCCGTACTTTATTTCGTACACAATTGCAGGCCGTGGTTACTGGCATGGCCGTGTGCATTGGGCCTTAGGCCTTATTCAAACTAACGTGTTATACGTCCTTGCAACGCGCATGATTTTCGCGCACGTCACACGGACCTATGTTAGTGAATAGGGCCGTTCAGACTGTCAGTGAATTTCACGCAGCGTATGTGGGCTGCGTAAAACTCACGACATGTCCTGTATTTGACCGTGTATTGCGCAGCACGCACCCATTGAAGTCAATGGGTGCGTGCAAATCGCGCACGGCACACGGAAGCACTTCCGGGTGCCGCGAGCTACAGTAGTAAAATGAAAAACAAAAGCACCTCCTTCTTTTCTGTTTTTCAACATAAAATCAGTGTGTCATAATGATGCCGGCTGCGCGAAAATCACGCAGCCACGCACCATATGCTGATGCCACACAGACCACCTTTTGCACGCGCAAAATGCAGCGTTTTTGTGTGCTCAAAACTGACACGTCCGTGTGAATAAGGTTATGTTCACACACTATTTACGGACATAATTCAGGCGTCTTTTGCTGGAATTACGGCGGAAAATACTGCTTGAAAGCGCCGGCAAAAATCTGGCCATTAATTTGAATGGGTTTTACAATGTACTGTGCCGACGGTCATTTTTTTTTTTTACGTGCCACTGTCAAAAGACGGCGCGTAAAAAAGACAACTGCGTCAAAGAAGTGCCTGTCACTTCTTGGGACGTAATTGGAGCCGTTTTCCATTGACTCCATAGAAAAATAGCTCCAATTACGTCCGTAATGGATGCTGCAAAAAACGCCTGCACGTGCCATTACGTCTGAAATTCAGGAGCTGGTTTCACCTGAAAACAGCTCGGTAATTTCAGCCGTAAGGGACGTGCATGTGTGAACATACCCTAAGGCCTTAAAGAGGCTCTGTCACCACATTATAAGTGCCCTATCTCCTACATAAGGAGATCGGCGCTGTAATGTAGGTGACAGCAGTGCTTTTTATTTAGAAAAACAATCTGTTTTCACCACTTTATTAGCAATTTTAGATTTATGCTAATGAGTTGCTTAATGCCCAAGTGGGCATGTTTTTACTTTTAGCCCAAGTGGGCGTTGTACAGAGGAGTGTATGGTCAGCGTCAATCCGCATCATGCACTCCTCTCCATTCATTTAGTCAGCACATAGGGATCCTTTTATATCAGTATGTGCTGTCTTATACTAACACATTAACAATACTGAAGTGTTTAGACAGTGAATAGACATTCCACGGGATGTCTATTCACAATCTCTGCACTTCATTACTGTTTCTGTGGTCGTTACAGCAGAGGAAGCGTAATCTCGCGAGATTACGCTGTAGATGACAGGTTACGACGAGATTACACTTCCTCTGCTGCAACTACCATAGTAACGAAGTGCAGGGATTGTGAATAGACATCCCGTGGAATGTCTATTCACTGACTAAACACTTCAGTATTGTTAATGTGTTAGTATAAGACAGAACATAGCGATCTAAAAGGATCCCTATGCGCTGAGTAAATGAATGGAGAGGAGTGCATGATGCTGATTGGTCAGCGTCATACAATCCTCTGTACAACGCCCACTTGGTCTAAAGTAAAAACAAGCCCACTTGGGCATTAAGAAACATTAGCATAAAGCTAAAAATCGCTCATGGTGAAAGCATGTTTTTTTTTTTTTTTTTTTTAAATAAAACACTGCTATCACCTATATTATAGTGCCGATCTCCTTATGTAGGAGATAGGGCACTTATAATGTGGTGACAGAGCCTCTTTAAGGTGTAGATGAATCACCAGTGGTTTATTCCAATATACAACTACGTTTTGTCTTGTCTGTATGCTTGATAAAGGCTTACACTGTGTGTGTGTGTGTGTGTGTGTGTGTGTGTGTGTGTGTGTGTGTGTGTGTGTGTGTGTGTGTGTGTGTTTTGAGCAATTTAGCAACTGGGTGGCCCCAATCACGATGTATATCGTGAAATGAAAGGGTTTAGGTTGTCATAGCAACCATGTGGCTACAAATGGTTTTTCCATTGAAAGTGGCATATTCTATCAAGGTATATGAGCCTTCGGTGAAAACGGGATCATGCCTAGTATAGATCTAGATTCTCGCCAAGGAGGATACTTGCTGAGATGCTTGGCGCTAGTGCTCAGTGTAGGCAACGTTGCGCTAGGTCAAAGCGCCCTATGTGTGGTGATGCTGTAGCGTCCGAACGCTGCCAGCTTAGGGACAGGATAGACTAGCGTAACGTTGCAACTGCGTCTTATGTTATATATGTAGAATGTACAGGTGGAGACTAAGTTATACAGCTATGGGCATAGATTTTTAGAAAGAGGGGGGCATGTCTGACAGTGGGTGTTGGGTACAATGTGCGTGATTAGGAAACGTCCAGTGGTGAACGCCCAGTAGGGAAGGACAAGCTGTAATTGTGACCCGATATAGGTAACATCCTACTTATACATCTAAAATGTTGAATTAAAGTCAGTAGTATTCCACTGCAGGAGAATCAATAATGCGCAGTATGTACATCAACATTTGCATTAATGGATTTAGGCCCCATGCACACGAACGTAAAAACGCCCGTAATCCCGGCACGTTTTTACGGGCCCATGGACTTCTATTGGCCACGGGTACCTTCCCGTATGCTTACGGGAAGGTGACCGTGCCGTTGAAAAATATAGAACATGTCCTATTTCAGGCTGAAATTACAGCACGGGCAGGCCCATAGAAGTCTGTGGGGCGCCCATAATTACGGGTGACTACGTGTGTGCATCCGTAATTACGGGAGCGTTGCTAGGCGACATCAGTAAATAGTCACTGTCCAGGGTGCTGAAAGAGTTAAACGATCGGCAGTAACTCTTTCAGCACCCTGGACAGAAACTACCGATGACCATATAGATCAACCTGTAAAAAAAAAAAATTTTCATACTTACCCAGAACTCCCTGCTTCCTCCAGTCCGCCCTCCTGGGATGACGTTTCAGCCGATGTGATCGCTGCAGCCAATCACACGCTGCAGCGGTCTCATGGACTGCCGCGTCATCCAGGGAGGTCGGGCTGGATGTTGAAAGAGGGATGCGTCACCAAGACAACGGCCGGGTAAGTATGAATTTATTTTACTTTTACTACGGATAGGGCTGTCCCTTCTCTATCCTGCACTGATAGAGAGAAGTGCTGCCGATTAGTGCAGTGCAATTTTGCAGAGAAAATGTGCCCGTAAATACGGGTGGAATACTGGTGACACCGGACCCATATTTACGGGCACGGGTCCGTAAATACTGGTGCAATACGGGTCGAATACATGTGACAAAGGACCCGTATTTACGGGAGGGAAAAAATACGTGCGTGTGCATGAGGCCTTAGACATAGTATTTGTGCTGCATTAACGCACCCCATATTGCAGGATAAGGCTGGACAGTCCACCATACTTTACCCACCCGGGAAAACATCGGTTCCCTCCCACCAAAATAAAAAAAAGCGGTATCTAAAGGAAAAAATAAAGTAGTAATTTAGTTACGTCCGGTTTATGCTAAATTTTGCTTCTGGCGTCTATTGCACTAAAGTCTACGATGAACATTATAAAGTATCTCGAAACATCAAAATCTTGAATAGGTATGAGAGGGGTTAGAAAAATCCCAAGAATGGAGTTTGTGAAAAATCAAAGTTCATCCCATTGGGGACCAAGATGTCCAGTTCGTAGATCCATTTAAGTTTTTTTTTTAGCAGTTTCTCGGTCTCAACCTCTTTTCAGGGGTGGGACGTGGTCAATGGTTCGAAATCTGAGCTGACTGACATGGTCTTTTATCTAGGAAATGATTGAAGACTGGTAGGTCAACTTGCCCACATCTAATGGTTGACTTGTGTTTACCTATTCTTTCCTTGCAGTGGAGGGTAGTTCCTCCCACATAGAGGAGGCCACACGGGCACTGTATTAGGTAGATGACATAGTTGGTTTTGCATGTACAATTAATTTTGTATGTTTTGTCTGTTCTTGGGTGATTAAACATATTGCCTTTCAGAATGGAGTTTACTGTAGCAACAGTTAAGGTGAGGGAAATTACCCTTAGGGGAAGAGAAAGGTCTGTATATTGGATCTGCATGGTCCGACATCCGATCTGGTTAGTCGATCACCTAAATTTGGTCTATTGGAGGCTCTTTTAAATTCCTCAATATTAAGGAGGCCCTTGCAAATCCGATCCCAGTTCCCTCTAGGTATGTTACCCACCTTGTTGCTGACCCCACTGTATATGCTCACAAAGGGTATAAGTTTCTTTTTTTATTATTTTTTTTTTTATTTCTTCGAGCAGTGGGTGGGTTTTAGCAGGTCCAGTCTAGGTGTGTTCATAATGATAGCCTAATGTTCATCAAGGACCGTCTTAAAGGAGGGTTTTCCCTAACTTGTCACCCATCTCATCCAACCTCTCCTGACATATATACCCCACCCTTGTCCGCTGGTTTGATTGGGATTTGTCTTGTCACTAGAAAGGTCATATAGGATTTTAATTTAAGGAAATATGGTCACAGCCCGGGGGCCGTCAATGGACCTTGGGCTGTCTGATGGCATCACAGGGAATCCCTGTGACGCGATTGACGGCCAAAGTCCCCTCTTCCCATGTTCACTTTGAATGACACGATCAGCTTTGATTGTGGCATTCAAAGGGTTAACGGCAGAGAAGGGGTTTCTCTTATCTCCACCGTTATAGCAAGGATGCAGCTGTGTATTTCAGCAGTTGCCCCGCTTCTGATCGTGCGGGCACACTTATTGTGCCTGCCAGATCAGCATGACATCTATGCTCGTAATAATGCAGCAATGTCCAGCCGCTCATGACTAGCATAGACGCCATGTGTCGGCAACCAGTTAAAAGCTTGGACTACTGCGGTGTGTGGAGTTTGTGCTTTCCACACAATTGACTGTGGTAAGATCTTTCCACCAGAGCCAGGATTATGGTGACGTGCAGTTGCTCATAGCAACCAAATTTCATATTCCAACCTTCATTACCTAAATTGGCTTCAATCTGGTTGCTATGGGCAATTACACCCACTGAAAACAGTTTGGTTTTTTGTTTTTTCTTAAGTATTTGCTCAGTGTGTGTGGATAGACTTAGAGGTGATTACAGTCCCACCAGCATTGTGATATAGGTTGTAGCTATAAATATTGTTTGGTAACTCCTCTAATTGTTTCTCTCCCTGTATGCAAGTAACTGATCTCAAAACTGTAGGGAAGAGGCTGGCCTAACCTACTAACCATGTGTGCCCTCTAGTGGGTATGTTTACATGTATAGAATCATGAGAAAATGAGAAGCTTCCCTGTCCAGAGTGGCAGCCTATAAACCAAAAGCATGTAACTTTTTTTTTTTTCTTTTTGAAAAACCAATTTGGACTTAATTAATATAGTATTTGCACTGTATGACCTATCCTGTGTTTATTCAGTTTTCCAGAAATGTCCGGTATTCCACACTACGATATAGGGGCCATGTATTCACATATAACGGCGTTTTCAAATTCGCGTTGGGCCTCCATTTGTCTTTTCCTCTGAAAGCCAAATGGAAAGCAGCGGTTCCGTTTACATGACTATTTGTTTTCCTCCGTTCTGCTAGTTTTTGAGTTTCTTTGACGGAAACGATAGTGCAGCACACTACACGAATGGAAACCTAGCCGAACGGAGGCAAACTTTTTATTTTTTTTTATTTTTATTTTTTTGTTTTAGTTGCTTTCAAACGGAAATCAATGGTCATTCAAAAGGAAACTCCTGCTCTTCAGTTTCTTTCCATTTGTCTGTTCCTCCGATGGAACAGATGAAGCCCAATGCTGGTGTAAACTGGCAGATCTCAATGCCTTCTATTATGTGTAGTTGCTGGTGATTGTTGATTCCTGGTGGAAATGCTCCATATTCTTTGTGTGGGTGCACACTTGCTTTCTTTTCCTAGGAATATTTTTATGCATTGCATTGACTTTACTGTAGATTATATTTTTCCTCACCCAAGTTGTGTATCTTGCGTTCATTGGTGAATGAGGGGGAGCTAATAAGTCTGAAAGAATGTCCTGACAGAAAGAGAAGCTGCTTGTTTGGTTGAACAGTCGCTCTTTGTTAGGAACGTTGCTTCAGGCCTGTGAGCTCAGAGCTCAGGTATGTGATGGGAGCACAGTAGGCACAGGTGTGTGGTAGAAACACCACCCAATCATGTAATAAACCCCAATGATCCACAAAAGCATCATCTCCCTTTATTGACTTAGTCTCAATACACATAAAACAACGAGGATACAGAAGTTTACATAGAATAGAACGTTCCAGCGTAGAAGATAAGACATTGTCCACATCCATCTAAAAAGGTGGTGCTAAATTTGACGTTCCATCTGAAATACCTCCTGAGGTTTTATGTGGGATTGCCGAGTCCAGGTTAATGTGTACTATGTAAAACTAAAGCTTCTAGTATGACCTGAATAATGGTAAGGATATGCAGATTTTTTTTTTCCTCAAACTAGAAAGGTGCCAGACATCTCAGACCTTACAAGTGACTGCAGGTTTGATCAGAGGCAGAATAAACCTCTACATCCAATGACTCAAAGGTGACTTCTTCTGATTTAGTCCTCCTTTACTTCTGCATTCACACCAGACTGCCATGACTTTTTTTTTCCAGCTGCCTCAACTCTTTGCTGCCTGGATAACTTTGGCTCCTCAATTTTGCAGCAAGTCCTCTGAATACTGCTGCACACTGTGCCCCTAAAATATAAGGACACAGGTGGCATGATGGCTCGAAAGGGGATGCCGCAAATGAAGGGGCAGGTAGGTCAGGACTAATTTGCACCTGCCAGCGCTTGATTATTCAATTGTATCGCATTCTAATTGAGCCGATTCAATTGAAGCCATTGGGATCCAAAGTCTCGCCGGTATCGCTAACTGGCTTGAGAGAACTGGTTGGATACCTACCTTTTTTTCTTCTTTGGGTGTACTGCTTCAGAGGTGTCAAAGCCACACAGCCTCTGCTTGATTTAACCCGCACATTCAGCCTTCCAAGCATAAACCATAATGGGGGACTGGAACCAATTACGGTTTGCTAACCCATCTGTTTTATAGCATCGTTAATCGCTTAGTAATTGTTAATTTGCCCATAGAGATCGCAATTTCCTTGCGGATTCCTATACCCCACAATTATTTTTCGGAGAAGAGTGGTGCTGGTGGTGTTAAAGAGGCTCTGTCACCACATAAGTGCCCTATCTCCTACATAAGGAGATCGGCACTATAATGTAGGTGACAGCAGTGTTTTTTTTTTATTTAGAAAAACAATCTATTTTTACCACTTTATGAGTGATTTTTAGCTTTATGCTAATTCGTTTCTTAATGCCCAAGTGGGCGGGTTTTTTTTACTTTGGTCACAGTCATAAACTCCTCTGTACAACACCTACTTGGTCTAATCAGCATCATACACTTTTCTCTCCATTCGTTTACACTGCACTAGCGATATAGTTATATCGTTATGTGCCGCTACATACACACACTATAACATTACTACAGGGTCCTGTTAATGAATATACATTACCTCCAGCCAGGACGGGACGTGTATTCAGAATCCTGACACTTCTGAATCTTTTTTTTGTGAGATTACAGCAAGGCAAACGTAATCTCGTTGCAAATGACAGTTTACATTGCAATCTCGCAAGATTACGCTTGCCTTGCTGGAATCTCAGACGCTACAGACTTGTCAGGATTCTGAATACACATGACGTCCTGGCTGGAGGTAATGTATATTCATTGTCAGGTCACTGCAGTAACGTTATAGTGTGTGTATGTAGCTGCACATAGCGATATAACTATCGCTAGTGCAGTGTAAATGAATGGAGAGAAGTGTATGACGCTGATTGGTCAGCGTCATACACTCCTCTGTACAACGCCCACTTGGTCTAAAGTAAAAACGCCCACTTGGGCATTAAGCAACTAATTGAGCGATTTTTAGCTTTATGCTAAAGTGGTAAAAATAGATTGCAGTGCTTTTTATTTAGAAAAACTGTCACCTACATTATAGCGCCGATCTCCTTATTCAGGGGATAGGGCACTGATAATGTGGTGACAGAGCTTCTTTAAAGAGGCTCTGTCACCAGATTATAAATACCCGATCTCCTACATAATCTGATCGGCGCTGTAATGTAGATAACGCAGTGGTTTTTATTTTGAAAAACAATTAACTATTTTTCCCATTTCATGAAGAGCACCTTCAGTCTGTACAATGTTTTCTATTGAAGGGCACTATATTAAGTAGTCATTTGGTGCTAAAATTGGCCCACAAAACAGACCAGCTTTGCATGGCATGAGTCCAATACCAGATACTCCATTCTTAGCTGCAATGTCCGATTTTATTGCAAATACATTTTTAAAGGGGTTTCTAGTTTAGGAAACCCATTTTTATATACCCTATTAGCCAATTCTGAGTTAATAGAGGGGGATTCTCTGTTCAGTATACTTGTGTTCTGGAAAGTGGTTAAAAAAAAAAAGCATCTATCTCAAGAGGGTCTGTTCTGCTTTTATACAGACAAACCATTGTTTTGAATGTGTAGTGTTTGATGGGAATGGATGGCATGCAGGGTTGCTCACCTCCACTACAGAAATTTCTGGACGGCTGCACTAAAAATAACGGACTGGCCATTTTTTACGGACACGTTCCAAAATCAAGGGCCCCATGCACATGACCGTAGATTTCGTCCGTAATTATGGACCCATTCATTTCTATGGCAGTAGAAACCTTCTGTAAAAAATAGGACCTGTTCCCATACTTTATATTGGGAGCACGGTCCGCAAATGCGGATGACTGTCCGTGGCTGGCCATGCCTGTGCCCGTGATTACAGGCACGGTCGTGTGCATGGGGCCTAAGTAATGATAAAGAGCGTAACTAACACCTGATCACGCGAGTGGGATAGCAAGATGATTCGTACCGGCACAACTCAAATTTGAATTAAAAAAACTATTAAAGTAATACAATTCATATAATACTAAAAAAAATTAAATCTAAAAAAGAAAATCTACCTGGCTTTCAACCAGGAACCTTTTACATGTAGGGTAAATGTGCTAACCAATAAACTACAGAAAGTGATTCTCAGGGTTTGCCAAATAGTAGTAGTTGAGGGTCAATTAAATTTACGGCAGGCACTCTCATTCCCGCCTGCGAGGTCTGTCTGCTGCGTGGAGCCCCGCTTGTAGCTTTCCCACGCTAATTAAAGGGAATGTGTCGCTAGAATTTATTTTATTATTTTTTTTCAGTTAAACCATTTGTATTTGAGTGATTACACACTGTTTTTTTTTACATTTTTTCACAAGTCAGGAAATATTAAAAATTAGATTCTAATTTATAACATTTCCATGTGCTCGGCACTAGAGGGAGCAGTTCCCAAAATTGCAGCATGGTCACTGTGGTAAAGCAACCTCATTGATTTATGCTGCAAATTTGGGGTGGACACACTCCTCTGGTGTCCTCAGACAATCCCCCCCCCCTTCTGGCTAGTGCCAGGAGAAGGAGGGGATAAAGTCTTCAAACCTCCTACACTGTGTGCCGCCATTTTCTGAGCGACTGCACAGTGTAGGAGGATTAGATACAGGGCTCAGCAGTATAACACGAACATAATACACACATCAGATACACTAACATAAATTACCTGCTGCTGCCTCCGCTGGTCTACGCTCCTTGCGCCTTCGCTTCGTTGAACATATGGCCAGAAGCCACGGCCAGAAATAGTCCTCTTACTGTCCGGCAGCAGCTTCCGGTCTTCTACGTAACTAAATTTTAGCGGATGGGCAGCGCAAATCTGAGGGAAAATAAGAAATCCTATTTTTTTGTTTTCTTTCTGCCGGATTTTTACGGACGGCCGAAAAAAGACCTGGTTTTGCAGGCTCTCCGTAAACTCATGGACGGTTGGCAACTGGTGGTGCGGTCATGGCCAGTGAGCAGATGCAACAGATTTATTAAGAGGTGTGCGCCTCTTAGCCATCAGCTCCAATTGAGTAAGAGGAAACAGATTTTTTTTGACTGGCGTACGAAACTCCAGTCTTGGTAAATCTGCCCCGAAGTATCCGCATAGAGAATATGGTGCACCTATGTCCACAGTTAGAGGTTGGGTTGGGCCCCAAAATCTGGTCAAGGCCCTAATGTAAGTGCTTTAACCCCTTAATGACCGCCGATAAGACTTTTCACGGCGGTCATTAGTGGGCTTTATTCTACAGCACTGCCATTCCACGGCGCTGCATTAGAATAAAGTAAACAGAGCAGGGAGCTGTCAAATCTCCCTGCTCTCAGCTGCCAGAGGTAGCTGAGGGCTGGGGGCATCCCTGCTCGACCGGGTGAGATCGATAGAAGTATCAATCTCACCCGTTTAACCCTTCAGATGCGGTGCTGAATAGCATGCACCGCATCTGACTGTTAATGGAGAGAGGGAGGGAGCTCCCTCTCATCCCACTGACACCCGGCGATAAGATCGCCGAGTGTCTGTGTCTCCGATGGCAGCCGGGGGCCTAATAAAGGCCCCCAGGTCTGCCTGTAATGAATGCCTGCTTAGGATATGCCAGAGGCATGTTTTAAATGGACAGGCAGTAATACACTGCAATACTTCGTATTGCAGTGTATTATAATAGCGATCGGAGGATCGCATAGTGAAGTCCCCTAGTGGGACTAGTATAAAAGTAAAAAAAAGTTGAATAGAGTTAATAAAAAAAAATGTACTATTAAAAAAAAAAGTTACACATATTTACTATCGCCACGTCCGTAGCGACCCCGACTATATAAAGCTGTTACATTATTTAACCCGCACAGTGAACGCCGTAAAAAATAAAATAAAAAAAACAATGGAAAAATTGCTGTTTTCTGTTAAACCTGACTTATAAAAAAAAAATGTGAAAAAAAGTGATCAAAAAGTCGCATCTACTCTCAGATGATACCAATAAAAACTACAAGTCGTCACGTTAAAAAAAAGCCCTCATACAACTGCATCGGTGGAATAATAAAATAGTTATGGCTCTTCAAATATGGAGACACAAAAACAAATAATTTTGAAAAGTCGTTTTACTGTGTAAAAGTAGTAAAACATACATCGATACAAATTGAGTATCGTTGCGATCGTAACAACCCGCTAAATAATGCTATTGTGTTATTTATACCACACGGTAAACGGGACGTAGATTTAGGGCGCAAAAAGAGTGGTGACATTTCAGGTTTTCTCCTATTCCCCCCGCCCCCCCCAAAAAAAAGTTCATGAATAAATTCTATGTACCCCAAAATGGTGCTATTAAAAAGTATGACTTGTCCTGCAAAAAACAAGACCTTATACAGCTATGTCGACGCAAAAAGAAAAGTTATAGCTCTTCGAATGGGATGATGGAAAAATTTAAAAAATGGCTTGGTCATTAGGGCCCAGAATGCAAGCAGAGGGAAGGGGTTAAAGGACACTACAACCAAATCTTTATTTATTTATTTTTATACCTGGCAGCAAAAGGTTAATTTGCATCAGAGCTGTAAGCACTGAGCTCCTATATGTGGGTCAATCTGTAGACGCGTGTTACACGTTTCTTGTAATTATTGAATGACAAGTCTTCTCCTGAAAACAGCAGCATGCGCTATACTGATAGATCAGATCCCCAGTTATGAAACATTTAAGAACCTGTGCAAGATGATATTAGAAACATACGCTGACAACAGCTGCTTCATCCAGCCGAGAGCTGATCTTTCCTCCTGTGTGTTATCTGCAACCTTTTGAAGAAGTCGGGAAGGAGTCCTATCATTTGAACCTTTTTCTATTTTTTATTTTTATAGATAATGAATAGTTGATGGCATCATAAATGGCGCCGCAAGGCTCCTTGGTTGTACAACTCTGCAAGAGTTTGTCTGTAGTGCGATCGTCGACAGGTTTCCAAATTGTTTGGTCTTAATGTCCAAATTTTTATTTTTTTTTATTTGTGGCATGAGTGTCTGTATTAACCCTTTCCCACTTCGCCCACTTTTGACCTTCCTGACAGCCTCCTTTTTCAAATCTGACGTTTCACTTTGTGGTAACAACTTCTGAATGCTTTTACCTATCCAAGCGATTCTGAGATCGGTTTCTTGTGACACATTGGACTTTGTTACTAACAAAATTTGTGAAAAACACCAATTTTGCAAAAAATTGCCAAAATTAGCATTTTTCTAAATTTAAAAATGTATCTGCTTGTTGGGGTATGTTCACACGTGCACGTCCGTTACGGCTGAAATTACGGAGCTGTTTTCAGGCGTAAACCGCTCCTGAATTTCAGACGTACTGGCATGTGCAGGCGTTTTTCACAGCGTCCATTACGGACGTAATTGGAGCTGTTTTTATATGGTCAATGGAAAAAGTCTCCAATTACGTCCCAAGAAGTGACATGCACTTTAACGCGGGCATCTTTTTTATGCGCCGTCTTTTGACAGCGGCGCGTAAAAAAAATGACCGTCTGCACAGTAAATCGTAAAACCCATTCAAATGAATGGGCAGATGTTTGCCGACGCTTTCAAGCAGTATTTTCGGCCTGAATTACGTCCGTAAATAGTGCGTGTGAACATATCCTAAGACAGGCCTCCATATGTCTACTTTTAGTTTTGCATAGTTTTTTAAACATCCTTTTATTTTTCTATGACATCACAAGGCTTTGAACTTTTAGCAGCAATTTCTCACATTCAAGAAAATTTCAAAAGGCTATTTTTACCGGGGCAGTTCAGTTGTGAAGTGGCTTTGAGGGCCTTATATATTAGAAATCCCCAAACAGTCACCCCATTTTAAAAACTTCACCCCTCAAAGTATTCAAAACAGAATTTAGAAAGTTTATTAACCCTTTGGATGTTTCAATTATTTAATTAAAGCAAAGTAGAGGTGACATTTACAAATTTCATATTTTTTTGCAGAAATTGTTAATATTTTTTTTGTAAAACAGAGTTTTCCCAGAGAATGCAACTCCATGTGTATTGCCAAGATTCTGCAGTTTTAGGAAATATCCCACATGTGGCCCTAGTATGATTATAAACTGAAGCACCGGCCTCAGAAGCAAAGGAGCACCTAGTGGATTTTGGGGCCTTATTTTTATTAGAATATATTTTAGGCACCATGTCAGTTTTGAAGGGCTCTTGCGGTGCCAAAACAGTGGAAATCCCCCAAAAGTGACCCCATCTAGGAAACTATACACCTCAAGGAAATTATCTAGGGGTATAGTGAGCATTTTGACCCCACAGGTTTTGTTTTTTTTGCAGAAAATATTGGAAGTAGGCCCTGAAAATGAAAATCTAATTTTTTTTTAAAGAAAATGTAGGTTTAGCTAGTTTTCTCATTTCCACAAGGACTAAAGGAAAGAAAGCACCGCAACATTTGTAAAGTAATTTCTCCCGAGTAAAACAATTCCCCCACGTTTGGTCATAAACGTCTGTTTGGACACACGGCAGGGCTTAGAAGGGAAAGAGTTCCATTTGGCTTTTGGAGTACAGATTTTGCTGGATTGCCTGTGGGACAAACAGTGGAAACCCCCCAGAAGTGACCCCATTTTGGAAACTACACGCCTCAATCATTCACATAGGGATGTAGTGAGCATGTTAACCCCACAGGTGTTTTGTAGAAATTAGTGTGCATTCGATGTTGCGTGTGAAAATGGGTTTTTATCCGTAGATATGCCAATATGTGGTGCCCAGCTTGTGCCACCATAACTAGACAACTCATTATAATGCTGTTTCCCGGTTTTAGAAGCTCCCTACATGTGACCCTTATTTGCCTGGACATTTGACAGGGCTCAGAGGTGAGAGTACCATGTAAAATTGAGGCCTAATTTGGCTATTTACAAAGTACTGGTTCACAATTGCAGGGCATAGATGTGAAATAATAAAAAGAAACACCTGAGAAGTGACCCCATTTTGGACACTACACCCCTCAAGGCATTTATTAAAGGAACAGTGTTACCACAATTTTTTTTTTAATATGTTAAAGATGTTAGTGCTTTATTAACGTTTGGATTCATTTGTGTGTTTGTCTGTTACTTTTTCTTATTTTTACACTTTTTCTTCCCTATGGGGGCTGCCATTTTTTTTCTCCATTTCTGTATGTGTCGATTAACGACACATACAGACATGGAATACGGCAGCCACAGTCCCATAGGGACTGCGAACGGGGCCCGTTCCATCCACTTCAATGTACGCCGTCTGTGTGGGAACGGCGCATGCGCCGCTCCCACACAGTCAAATTTGAAATGCGCGCCGTCCGGCGCCATTTTCCTGTGGACCGGAAGTCGCGGCCGGACAGTAAGATTACTACTTCCGGTCGCGGCTTCCGGACTTGTGCACTTGGACCAGCGGCAGCAGACGGAGCGGACGGGCCGGAGGGAGCCGCGGCGGCAGGAGCAGGTAAGAGATTTCTATGTATGTTCGTGTTTGTGTGTGTTTACTACTGTATGTAAACCTACTACACTGTGTGTTAGCTCAAAAAATGGCGACACACAGTGTAGGAGGTTAGACCGTTCAATCCCCTCGTTTATCCCGGCACTAGCCAGGATAAAGGAGGGGGGGATGCTGAGAGCTCACTAGAGCGAGGGCTTTTTACCCAATTTTGCAGCATAAAGCAATGTGGTTGCTTTACCACATGCAATGCTGCAATTTTGGGAATGGCTCCATCTAGTGACCAGCAATGGGAAATATTATAAATTAGAATCCAATTTATAATATTTCCTGACTCGTGAAAAAAATAAAAAAAAATAGAACAATGTTTAATCACCTATACACTAATTGTTTAACTAAAAAAAAAAAAATCATGTTTTGCTGCCAACACATTCCCTTTAAGGGGTGTAGAGCGTTTTCATCCCACAGGTCTTTTCCATAAATGAATGCACTGCGGATGGTGCAATGTAAAAATTAATATTTTTCCCTAGATATGCCAATTCAGTGGCAAATATGTCGTGCCCAGCTTGTGCCACTGGAGACATACACCCCAAAAATTGTTAAAAGGGTTCTCCCGGTTATGGCGACACCATTTATGTGGAAGTAAACTGCTGGTTGGGCATTCTGTAGGGCTCCGGAGGGAGGTAGCACCATTTGGCTTTTGGATGGCGGCTTTTGCTTGGTGGTTTTGTTTGAGTATTGCTGGTGTTTCCGTTTATAATGTGTACATAGAGTACGTCAGGGCATAGTCAGGTAGCTTAATGGGTAAAAAACAATAAAATCTGTTCATGTGTGTTACGCTGTGAAGCAATCCTTTCTGCACAGGCCAGTGTCGCACTGATAAATGACCTTCCTTATCCCCCTTTTGGTCCACACTCCGCACCTTTGCAGTTTGGGGAATTTTGCTGGGAAAGTGTTGTCCTGGTATAATACAGGCACCCTCGCTTCCAGCAGATATGTTTGGGCCCTCCCCTTCCTGGTTCCCTAATTTTAGGGCCTTGATAGATCACCTCTTGAAACAGAAGAAATGTTCCCCTCGTGCTGCAAAACTGCATAT